>NC_064927.1:345530871-346155871 GCF_023897955.1 Schistocerca gregaria | reverse complement strand
ACTGGAACAGAGTTGGAGGGATCAGACAGTGGAGCAGAAAGTACCCTCCACCACACACCATTAGGTGGCTTGCGGAGTATGATGTACATGTAGATGCTGCTGGCGTAAACAGCCGCAGACTATACCGTAATTTGAAAAAAAGTATTTTGGTCTTTTAAGCCCACTATAGTAAGTAAAAAATTTCTCACGATAATAACTGTGTACGATAATTTTCGCCGAGGAGCAAGTCGACATCGATTAGCTGCTGAAACTAGTTGCGAACTGTGCAAAGCTAAATGACAGTTGAAAGTTTCACCATGAATTTTAACAAATAAGAATGACGTTGCGCCGACTCTGGTCTGGACGCATGCGCTGACTGTTGATAAGGTAAGCAGGCCTTCAACTGTTGTAACTGTCTTTGATATCCTGGACACTGGTACAAAGGCGGGGTTGACGTCCGAGCTGCTCCCACACATGTACTATCAGAGACAGATCTTGGGATCTTGTTGGCCACTGCAGTACCTCGACGTCAATTAGACAGTTGTTAAAGAGACCTGCAATATGTGTACGAACATTAAAGAGACCTGCAATATGTGTACGAACATTGTCCTGTTGAAAAATGGCATCAGAATACTGCCACGTGAGAGGTAACTCATGAGGAAAAAGAATGTCTATTACGTACGTTTGTGCAACCAGTGTTTCCTCTATGACAATCAGCTGTGAACTGAAGTCGTACCCGATTCCTCTCCGCATCATAGCGCTAAGAGTAACACTACTTTGCCTTCCGTAACATTGGAGTAACGGGACCTCGCGATAGGTCGCTGTCAGACTCGCTGAAGATCGATTGTTGATGAAAACAACTTCACGCCATTCATCACTGGTCGATGCTTCCTGGTCGCACCACCATTCCAAACGCAGCCGTCAGTAGTGGGACAACCTTCGCACCACCCCACTCTCCACTGTTGCCAAATTTATTCAAGATGGCGGCGATGACGTCATCTGAGATGGCGGCATGTAGACTTGGCAACATCCCATGACGTCATCCAAGATTGTGGCTTTTGGCGGGAAGTTTGAATTTTGGCGGGAAAATAGTCCAATTGTGTTACGTCCACTAACCTAAGCCCCCAGAAGAAAAAAAAATGGTGGGAGGTTTGAATTCCATCAGGATAATGCATGCAAAGACCATACTTGTCTTTATTATTATTATTGATTATCATTCATTATCATTCATTATTGTTTATTATGATTTATTATTATTTATTATCATTTATTATTATTTATTACTATTGACCTGCCTCCACTAGAAATTCCATCCAAATTCAAATTCCTACACGATGATGGCTGCAAAACCTTACTTTTGTTTATTATTATTATTCATTATCATTAATTAACATTCATTATCATTGATTGTCATTTATTATCCTTCATTATCATTTATTGTCATTCATTATCATTTATTATTATAGGCCTACCCCCACTAGAAAATTGCACCAAATTCAAATTCCAACACGATATTCTCTCGATAGCTGTACTTCCATAAATTATTATCATTTATTATTTGTTCAAGATGTCCGATTTTCTCAGTGAGGAACCCATTCTCCTTACATCCATAACAAAAATCTATCACAAGTTCAAATCCCCAACACCATAATTGATCACATGTACGAGCTTTCTCCGCCTTCTCATGAGACATTAATGCCGTAGTCCAGCTGCTAGTAGCGCCCGAACAACGGCGCGGGATGATACTCAATGTTGCAGGGAGAGAGTTATTTGTTCCCAAATTGTAACAATGTGCTCCGTGCACAGTATGGTGTGAAAAGTGTTCACCAGTCCAGCACAAGCGCATCCCGTTAGATGAATACCGGGCTGGTCCCCACGCTCCGCCTCAGTTACACGCGTCGCAGACATTTGCTACACGTCCGCACTATTTCACGATTTCCACTAGACGCAGACAGTACACTGATTCCGTCCTGGGGGGTGGCAGGAAGGGCATCCGGCCATCCCTAACACTAACATTGCCATATCGGTTGTAACCACGCCGACCCTACGATCGCTGCGGGACTATGGCGTAAGCGAAAGGAAGAAAGAATTGAAATGTGATTAAATAAATTTCGTACACTCGCACAGACTGTAAGGAAATATTGGTAGGCACCCACTTAAACACAGTTCAGTTGCCAAGTGGCAAGAAAATTAAGCGAGGCACTTGAAAAAACCTTTAAATACAATAACTTTAACACAACTGTTACTTAAATAACGTTGTCCGCAATAAGCCAAGGGAAAGTCGCCGACCCGTTCTCCTTCGTCACAGCTATATTACAAATACGGTCAATAAAATTATTCTGGGTTAGAGGGCGCATTGTCAATTACAAAATTCCGACGTTTCGGCGACTATTGCAAGACGCCTTCCTCAGGGTGTATTGCTAACTGCATTACAGCCTGAGGAAGACGTCTTGCATTAGTCGCCGAAGCGTCGGAATTTTATAATTCACAATGCGGCCTCAAACCGAGAAGAATTTCATTGACTGCGACAACGGCCGTGGAAGCCTACGTTTTCAATTAGAAATACGGTTACTGCATTTTGCAGTTTCCTTCCTCCAACAACAGATCGAACCAGACCATTTGGACCGCCATAAACAACTTGAATTGCTTACCCAACAATATGGAGGGAAAGGCGACAAATTACAGGACCGAGGAGTAGCGCACAAAAACAGATTAAGTTTGTGACATTAGTAAGGAGCAATAGCTGGCCACATCGAAAGCTTATATTGCTTATAGAAGTGCTTGGCACATCAGCATTGACACAATGAAGACAATGTACTAAGTTACTGTCAGTCTGCACTAATGAGAGCCAATGTATGTAAGTACAGCAAGCACGACACGGCAAGGGAGCGTTTACAGTTGTGAATGCTAACAGACTGGATCATGTAGTTCAGCTGACCAAGCTATACCACAAAGCCACATGCAATCGTATGCTTGAGCCTGCTTAACTTGTGACACCTTTAACGTGCATGCACTGTGTTGTGGTTGGCAGGAGAGCCAACACCGTGTTCCTTGAGGAGGCCGAAAGGCACGCCTTTTAGCTCACGCAGGCTGCCGTGAGGTCTGGAACAGGACCAGAAAATTAGAGTTTAGAAACAACGGACGTAGCTGGTGGAATACTTAACTTTAATCCATTAATGAGTAACGTCGGTCTATACGGTACATGATTCACAATATCAATAATGACTGATAATGGCACCTTGCTGGGTCGTCTGAAGGCTATGCTGACTATCGTCTCGGCAAATGAGAGCCATCGCTAGCAAAGTCGGCTGTACAACTGGGGCGAGTGCTAGGAAGTCTCTCTAGGCCTGCCGTGTGGCGGCGCTCGGTCTGCAATCACTGATAGTGGCGACACGCGGGTCCGACGTATACTACCGGACCGCGGCCGATTTAAAGGCTACCACCTAGCAAGTGTGATGTCTGGCGGTGACACCACACACTGTTCCAGGAATTAAGCTCGATTCATAATAAACGTTCACAACCAGCTTGTGATCCAACTCGGCACTTCATAAACAGTCGTTACACTCAGGTTTGTCCGACGTGCAGCAGTGGTCAGCGCTTTCAATCGCCGGAATTAGTCCCATCAGGTGGCGTACCCAGTGGTATCAACAGACAACAGGCCATCGTCTCACAGCTCCACGGATCACTCCAGCGAAGGACAAGCGTAGCCGACCAAGGCAGCAGCAGCAGATTGATTCCGGGCCTTTCTCCACATCCCTTGCAGGCCCACAAGGCTCCTCTCGGTTCTGATCGACCTCTCGAAATTCTCGCAAAGATCTTCTTGCTAAATCAAAGCGACCCCTCGCACTGAGCGCCGTGGCTCATGGTGACCCTCTTTTGTGGGGGTGAAACTTGGTCGACAGCCCGTTGAAGACTACTACGGCTGGGGTCACTTTCCCATGGACCAACATCGATCCCCTCTTACATCCAAAAGCCCCACAAGTCTTGGTAGCCGGTGAAACAGAGAACTACAGTACGGTCTCTTTCGAACTCCTTTAAGTGCTGATAATACTGTCTCACACGAGTAATTGGCATCTCCGTCACCTTCGCAGTGATCAGTCAACAACTCAACTGTTCACGCCACTTTTATACGTTGCCAGGTCTAGTAAAAACGCTAAACCTGAATAACGTTAACGTTCTCTGGTGCCGTTCTAGTTGTCACAGGGAATTGCAACTCAAATCATTTACACTACTGGCCTTTAAAATTGCTACATCACGAAGATGACGTGCTACAGACGCGAAATTTAACCGACAGGAAAAGGCATTGTCATGTGCAAATGATTAGCTTTTGAGAGCATTCACACAAGGTTGGTGCCGGTGGCGACACCTACAACGTACTGACATGAGGAAAGTTTCTAACCGATTTCTCATACACAAACAGCAGTTGACCGGCGTTGCCTGGTGAAACGTTGTTGTGATGCCTCGAGTAAGGAGGAGAAATGCGTACCATCACGTTGATAAAGGTCGGATTGTAGCCTATCGCGATTGTGGTTTATCGTATCGCGACATTGTTGCTCGCGTTGGTCGAGATCCAATGATGTTAGCAGGATATGGAATCAGTGGGTTGAGGAGGGTAATACGGAACGCCGTGCTGGATCTCAACGGCCTCGTATCACAGGCAAACGAGATGACAGGCCTTATCCGCATGGCTGTAACGGATCGTGCAGCCACGTCTCGATCCCTGAGTCAACAGATGGGGACGTTTGCAAGACAACAAACATCTGTACAAACAGTCCGACGACCTTTGCAGCAGCATGGACTATCACCTCGGAGATCAAGGCTGCGGTTATCATTGACAATGCATCACAGACAGGAGCGCCTGCGATGGTACACTCAACGACGAAACTCGGTGCACGAATGCCAAAACGTCATTTTTTCGGATGAATCCAGGTTCTGTTTACAGCATCAGCCGTGTTTGGCGACATCGCGGAGAACGCACACTGGAAGCGTGTATTCATCATCGCCATACTGGCGTATCACCCGGCTTGATGGTGAGGGGTGCCATTGGTTACACGTCTTGGTCACCTCTTGTTCGCATTGACGGCACTTTGAACAGTGGACGTTACATTTCAGATGTGTTGCGACCCGTGGCTCTACTCTTCATTGTATCTGTGTGAAACTCTGCATTTCAGCAGGATAATGCACGACCGCATGTTGCATGTCCTGTACAGGCCTTTCTGGATACAGGAAATGTTCGACTGCTGCCCTGACCAGCACATTCTCCAGATCTCTCACCAATTGAAAACGTCTGGTCAATGGTGACCGAGGAACTGGCTCGTCACAATACTCCAGTCACTACTCGTGATGAAGTGGTATCGTGTTGAAGCTGCATGGGCAGCTGTACCTGTACATCCCATCCAAGCACTGTTTCACTCAATGCCCAGGCGTATCAAGGCCGTTATTACGGCGAGAGGTGGTTGTTCTGGGTACTGATTTCTCAGGATCTATGCACCCAAATTGGGTGAAAATGTAATCACATGTCAGTTCTAGTATAGTATATTTTTCCAATGAATACCCGTTTATCATCTGCATTTCTTCTTGGTGTAGCAAATTTAATGGCCAGTAGTGTACATTACGCAAGTCCAGCCAGTCTTCCGGGTGCTTCACACCTTTTTGACTGTCAGTGTGAATGAATATTTGAGTCCAACAAATGGCAGCCATTGCGGAAGACTGTGAAGAGGGTGAAAAATTTGCCGCTCGCACTCAGAGGTGACGCCGTAATAACGCCTACGCACACCTGCCCGCTTTATTGCAGTAGCTTCCGCTTCAGGCAGCCCGTTTTTCTGCTCCGGCGTGCTTACGCCGCGACACGGTTGGCTGGCGAGTAAGTTACGCCAACCATCGTCTTCACGTCCACCAACGCGGCCACAATGCGACGGGAATAATGCCCGAACTCGGCCCGCCGGCTATCTCCGCAGATTATCTAAATTTGCCGCAATTATCAGATCCATATTTCTGTCGTGCGCTCGAGCACCCACGACATGTCGGCGCGGCTACGGCGGCAGAGCGCGGCGGAAACGCTTCCGGAGCGAATAAAAGAAACATGGTAATGAGCCGGCGAATAATGGGCCCCGAACTGCCGCCCACCCCGCGACAAACTCGGGAACGCTCGCCACGGAGAGGCGAGCCGAGCCGCTGCTTTCAGTTCTGTGCAACTTCTGTCCCAGCCTGTGCCCTGCGTGACTGGCCGGGCAACTTTTTAAAGAGCTGTATCATCAGCAAACGTCCACCTCTTCGAAAATATTGTTTCGAGTACAATGAGATGGCGCCAGGTAGCGGTGACAGGAAATAAATCGTAACCAGAGAAATACAGAACTACGTGAAAATTTTATCACAACACTCACGACATGTTGAAACTTTGTTTAGTATGCAAAGGTAGATCAAAAACACAAATGTAATGGCTGGGTGTCCTGTAATAGAGATAAGTAAAACGCAGTTGATTCGGATTGAGTAGGGAAGCGTGCTAGGTTGTCCGTGCAATTGTGCAAAGTGGCGAAGTGGTTAGTGCATCTGCCTAGCGAGCAGGAGACCCAGATTCGAATTCTGACATTGAAGCAAATTTTCATTCGTCGCTTCAATTTGCATACATGCATCATGGATGTTTGAGACTTCAATAGGTGGCTGGAACCATATTCAGTGAAACCTCTCGAGGAAACCACCGCTTTAAGCCGACCCCCTCTCTAAACGACCAAATTCTTAAGGAACGGAAATAAACTTCCATAACAGCAATTTATCTTCACCCCTTTAAGATGACCACCTATTTTTCCGACCAACGACCACTCTTTAACTAACAATGTCTTTCCTTTAAGACGGCCGGTCGCGGTGGCCGAGCGGTTCTAGGCGCTTCAGTCCGGAGCCGCGCGACTGCTACGGTTGCAGGTTCGAATCCTACCTCGGACATGGATGTGTGTGATGTCCTTAGGTTAGTTAGGTTTAAGTATTTCTAAGTTCTAGGGGACTAATGACCTCATATGTTAAGTTCCATAGTGCTCAGAGCCATTTGAACCTTTAAGACGGCACTAGCCAGTCATACAAGAGGGCGTTACAGTACTGTAATGCTGTAAGGTTTCTCATCGACAATGTGACACATCAATCACTAAAATCTCATTTTCATTTTTACTTCTAATAGCAAACAGTTCTGTTTTTTCCTCTGTAATAGGCAGTCATTGCTACTTCAAGTAAGAGAAAACTTATTGTTCTTTCACTTGAAAATCGAATTTTTGTTATCAGAGAGACTGAAAAAGGAAAATCTAAGCGTTGGTTATCGAATGACTTTAACTGCGGAAAAAGTCAAATACAGAATACAATTGCAAATAGGGGAAAAAGTCAAATACGGAATACAATTGCAAATAGGGAAAAGTGTGTTAAGGAATGGGAGGAAAACGCCAGCAAAAATTCAAAGGAAATACGGTGGCAAACATTTCAAGATGGCAATAGTGTAGTCTCAAAGTGATCTAATAGAGCACGTGTCAAAGGTTTGCTTGTCAGTGGACCGATGTTCCAAGAAAAAGCTCTCAAATTTTCCTCTGCTGGTGGATTTCCTAATTTCAATGCAAGCAACGGCTGGTTGGCCAGTTTCGTGTTCGACACAGTATTGTTTTCCGGGAAGCCTGTGGAGGAAGCGCAGAAGTTAATCAAGATGCTGAATCCGGCTGGAAGTCGAGGCTGGGCGTAATTACAAGTGCATATTGCGAAAGAGACATTGACAAGGATGAAACATGTCTATTTTTTAAACTTATTCCAGACAAAACAGGCTGATCAGTGCAGAGGCGGCAAGACAGAGAAACGAGGATCGACGCTCGGTCTTTGTGCTAACCTCTACGGTGAAAAAGAAGGCAGAGATACATACAGCAAACCGTCCACGGTGCTTCAAAACCAGTGACATTTCCTTAAAAAACAATGACATTTTCTTGCTTGGTGTCTATTGGCATTCAGATAAAAATGCATGATTGACGTGTGACATTGCTCGTTCTTGGCTGAATAACTTAAGTTAAAAAATGACCATCCAGAAACGTCAAATCCTACTTTTCATGGATAGTACACCATGTCGCATGTCTTTGCAACGAAAAGTTATCAAATGTGGAAGTGGTAGAAGCCGACCTCGGGTAAGTTCACTTTGGATTGCGTAGAAATGTGGGAACACGTGAGGCAATACTGGCCCTCCTAGATTAAGGAAAGGCAAACCTACATTCCTTGTATGTGTAGACTTAGAGAAAGCTTTTGAAAATATTGACTGGAATATTCTCTTTCAAGTTTTGAAGGTGGCAGGGGTTAAATACAGGGAGCGGAAGGCTATTTACAATTCGTACAGAAACCGGATGGTAGTTATAAGAGTCGAGGGGCATGAAAGAGAAGCAGTGGTTTGGAAGGGAGTGAGACGGGGTTGTAACCTATCCCCGATGTTATTCAGTCTGTGAATTGAGCAAGCAGTAAAGGAAATAAAAGAAAAAAATTGAGTATGAATTAAAAGCCACGGATAAGAAGTAAAAGCTTTGAGGTTCGCCGATGACATTGTAATTCTGCCAGAAACAAAAAATGACCTGGAAGAGCAGATGAACTGAATGGGTAGTGTATTGAAAGGAGGATATGAGACAACATCAACAAAGCAAAGCAAGGATAATGGAATGTAGTCGAATTACATCAGGAGATGCTAAGGGCTATTGGATGAGGAAATGAGACACTTAAATTAGTAGATGAGTTTTGCTATTTGCTGATGATGGTCGCAGTAGAGAGGATATAAAATGTAGACTGGCAATGGCAAGGAAGACGTTTTTGAAGAAGAGAAATTTGTTAACATTGAGTATAGTTTTAAGTGTCAGGAAGTGTTTTCAGAAAGTATTTGTATGAAGTGTAGCCATGTACGAAAGTGGAACATGGACGATAAATAGTTTAGACAAGAAGAGAATAGAGACTTTCGAAATGTGGTGCTACAGAAGAATTCTGTAGATTCGATGGATAGATATCGTAACTAAAGGGAAGGTACTGAAGAGTATTGGGGAGAACAGAAACGTGTGGCACAACTTGATTAGAAGAGGAATCGGTTGGCAGGACTTGGTGTGAGGCATGAAGGGATCACTAATTTAGTGTTGGAGCGCAGCGTGGAGGGTAAAAATCGTAGAGGGAGACCAAGAGATCAATACACTAAGCAGATCTAGAAGGACATCGCTTGCAGTAGTTACTCGGAGATGACGAGGCTTGCACAGGATACATTAGCATGGAGAGCTGCAACAAACCATTTTCTGGACTGAAGACCACAACAAAAACACAACCCCTGTGATTTTCATCTCTGCTGTCATGAACCGATGGTTATGAAGTCAACGTTTTGGCCAGACAACGATCTGCAGCTCAGTGTAGAGAATCGGCGAAAAGTGCAGGCGGCTGTCTTCTATGACGAGGATATTGGGAAGTTGGTACAAAGCTACGTTATTGCGTCAGGCGGAGAGGCGACTGCGTAGAGACGTTGCTGAAAGGGGTAACTAGCTATTGCAAATAAAATACTTTTTAATTTTCACTGTGGGTTCAGGCGTTACTCTTGGAATACGCCTATCAACAATCGAACAGTGTATTCGCTTTGTTGGCTGCAGGAAAGCGAAGTGCACCCACACTGACGTTATAACCGCCACTGAGCTTTTCTAACCAAAACTAACAGAAACCTATACGACACGAGGGTCGACACAAGCGGTGATAACAACGGTGGTACTCCACGCTACAATGTTACTAAAATTTCAAGATGTGGGGCCTTCCAGATCCCCCGATACGAGTCTATGTGACTTCTGCTAATGGGGATATCTGGAAGTACGTGTCTATCAGGGAGCTATACAGACTCTTCTTGATCTCAACGATAGCGTACGATGACATGTCGCTCTGATTACGCTGGATATGCTGCGAGCAATTGTCGACCGTGCCGTGCTACGGACGCAGTGTGTTGCTGAGTCGGAGGATCATATTGTAACTTTTGACCATATCCTAGTAAACATGCCGGAACTACCTTTATTATTGATCTTTCCTCGCCTTTCCTGCAGCTACATATCTTTCTCACTGCTTAAAAATGGTTCAAATGGCTCTGAGCACTCTGGGACTTAGCATCTGAGGTCATCAGTCCCCTAGAACTTAGAACTACTTAAGGCTAACTAACCTAATGACACCACACACATCCATCCCCGAGGCAGGATTCGAACCTGCAACCGTAGCGGTCGCGCGGTTCCAGATTGAAGCGCCTAGAACCGCTCGGCCACTCCGGCCGGCTTCTCACTGCTTATAGCGTCATGTTTTCACCTAGTGTCAGAAAGAGTAACTATTATTTTTTTCTGCATTCTCCGCGAGCGCACTGATCAATGAACACATCTCCGATGTTTCAACGTCCTGAGAACCACCGAGTATACTGGGGATCCGGTGCACATCGACGGAAGCTCCGTGTGGCTCTCTGAAAACGGTACTGTTGTGTATATAAATGTTGCAACGCCAGACGACTTTAGTGAAATGCAGGAACATGTGCAGAGCTTTGATTTTATCCACAATGGATATGAGGTCGTAGTTCCAACAATCAATGTTAAAATGGCTGTTCAACCATGCAGTTTACAGTGAAACAAACAACAGAATTTACGCGTTGCAGGTCGCACTATCATCAGAAATGCTGTATAAAAACCTGTAAAAGTGAAGAATACAAAATTTAAACAGTAACAATAAACTACAATAACTTGGTTATTCCCTTGCAGCAGTCTTTCCTAGAGACAAAACGGAAGCACCAACTTTATTTTTGTTTGTTTGTTTATGTTTTATATTGGTCGCTTTTACAGTTTCTTGCACAGAAATTCTGTTGATAGTTTGACCTTGATTTCTAGTGTTTTGTGCAGCTACACTAGTTTAGCTGGGCGGTCTGATGCTCAACAGTTAACTGCACGTCTACTCGCCCGCACACATCTCCGCTGCCGTCATACACCCCTGTTATATATGGCCCGTGGTGCACCGCTGCTGCGTTGGCACCGGTTTCAGGTAGCGCCATTTTGATATTCACGATGTACTTTAACCATGGGAGGCATGCGGACAAGTTGCAAACTTAGTCGTTGCGGAATGCTCTCACGCTTGGCCCGAAAGCCAATGATCATGCCCTTTTGAATGTCACGTAAATCGCTCAATTTCCGCATTACGACAACGACTGCACTGTTTCCCGCTTCCCCCCGACATGCTTTGTATATCTTCCACTGCTACTATTGCCACTGCCGCCTGCGAATGGCTTTACTCGATGACGTCGAACATAGGAGGTGGTCACATTAATGTGATTGCACCATGTAAGTATACTGCATTAATCCGTCATTGGAAACAGGGTTATTTCGTTACTAAACACTGTTTCTTTGTACAGAATTGTACTGCACAGCTGCTTAGGATTCTCCAAGTGTGTTACATTTCTCAGAAAAGTCTCAGGTTTAGACAGAACAACTACAAAGCTCAAAGTCGAAAAACGGCCACCGACTAATAAGCATCGACGAATAACCATACCGGACAAAAGATTAGTCACTTGTAGGAAACAGCAAGGCAAAACCGTAACAAAGCGATAAAAAGAGTCAAGAAGTTGCATTAGGTACGCTACACCCAGATGAAGACCTTCACTGATTATTAGATCCAGTATGGCTAGCATGTCGAGACGGTGTTGATATTTACGTTTCTCGCGATAACACACATAGCTTGTGTAACTACGTAACCTCTTTTGATGCTAGTCAATTGTCAGGATGAGCATTACTGCAAAGCGCATTTGATACTAAAGCTTTATGTCAGGGTGAAAAATACTAAATAAATTACTTTTTCTCTCTTAACAACATGTGGCCAGGGTGGGTTCTTCCTTGGCTCCGGTATGAGGTAAAATGAAACAGCATTTTTACATACATTTTTACATACATTATCAGGAGAAAGAAACCTGGCGTTCTACGGATCGGAGCGTGGAATGTCACATCCCTTAATCGGGCAGGTAGGTTAGAAAATTTAAAAAGCGAAATGGATAGGTTAAAGTTAGATATAGTGGGAATTAGCGAAGTTCGGTGGCAAGAGGAAGAAGACTTTTGGTCAGGTGAATACAGGGTTATAAATACAAAATCAAATAGAGGTAATGCAGGAGTAGGTTTAATAATGAATAACAAAAATAGGAGTTCGGGTAAGCTACTACAAACAATAAAGTGAATGCATTATTTTGGTCAAGATAGACACAAAGCCTACGCCTACGACAGTAGTACAAGTCTATGTGCCAACTAGCTCTGCAGATGACGAAAAAATTGAAGAAATGTATGATGAGACAAAAGAAATTATTCGGACAGTGAAAGGAGACGAAAATTTAATAGTCTTGGGTGACTGGAATTCGATTGTAGGAAAAGGAAGAGAAGTAATCGTAGTAGGTGAATATGGATTGGGGGGAAGAAACGAAAGAGGAGGCCGCCTGGTAGAATTTTGCACGGAGCACAACTTAATCACAGCTAACACTTGGTTCAAGAATCATAAAAGAAGGTTGTATACATGGACGAAGCCACGAGATACTGACTGGTTTCAGATAGATTACATAATGGTAAGACAGAGATTTAGGAAGTAGGTTTTAAATTGTAAGACATTTCCAGGGGCAGATGTGGACTCTGACCACAATCTATTGATTATGAACCGTAGATTAAAACTGAAGAAACAGCAGAAAGGTGGGAATTTAAGCAGATGGGACATGGATAAGCGGACTAAACCAGAGGTTGTACAGAGTTTCAGAGAGAGCATAAGGGAACAATTGACAAGAATGGGGGAAAGAAATACAGTAGAAGAAGAATGAGTAGCTTTGAGGGATGAAGTAGTGAAGGCACCAGAGGATCAAATAGGTAAAAAGAAGCGGGGCTAGTAGAAATCCTTGGGTGACAGAAGAGATATTGAATTTAATTGATGAAAGGAGGAAATATGAAAATGCAGTAAATGCAGCAGGCAAAAAGGAATATAAATGTCTCAAAAATGAGATCGACAGGAAGTGCAAAATGGCTAAGAAGGCATGGTTAGAGGACAAATGTAAGGATGTAGAGGCTTATCTCACTAGGGGTAAGATAGATACTGCCTACAGGAAAATTAAAGAGACCTTTGGAGAAAAAAGAATCACTTGTATGAATATCAAGAGCTCAGATGGAAACTCAGTTCTAAGCAAAGAAGGGAAAGCAGAAAGGTGGAAGGAGTACATAGAGTGTCTATACAAGGGCGATGTACTTGAGGGCAATGTTATAGAAAGGGAAGAGGAAGTAGATGAAGATGAAATGAGAGATATGTTAATGTGTGAAGAGTTTGATAGAGAACTGAAAGACCTAAGTCGAAACAATGCCTCAGGAGTAGACAACATTCCATTAGAACTACTGACAACCTTGAGAGAGCCATTCCTCTACCATCTGGTGAGCAAAATGTATGAGACAGACCCTCAGACTTCAAGAAGAATATAATAATTCCAATCCCAAAGAAAGCAGGCGATGACAGATGTGAAAATTACCAAACTATCAGTTTAATAAGTCACGGCTGCAAAATACTAACGCGAATTCTTTACAGACGAATGGAAAAACTGGTAAAAGCCGATCTCGGGGAAGATAAGTAAGGATTCCGCAGAAATATTGGAACACGTGAAGCAATACTGCCCCACGACTTATCTTAAGAGCTAGATTAAGAAAAGACAAACCTACGTTTCTGGCATTTGCAGACTTAGAGAAAGCTTTTGACAATGTTGACTGGAATACTCTCTTTCAAATTCTGAAGATGGCAGGGGTAAAATACAGGGAGCGAAAGGCTATTTACAATTCGTACAGAAACCAGATGACAGTTATAAGAGTCGAGGGGCATGAAAGGGAAGCAGTTGTTGGGAACGGAGTGAGGCAGGGTTGTAATCTGTATATTGAGCAAGCAGTAAAGGAAACAAAAGAAAAATTCGGAGTAGGTATTAATATCCATGGGGAAGGAATAAAAACTTTGAGGTTCGCCGATGACATTGTAATTCTGTCAAAGACAGCAAAGGACTTGGAAGAGCAGTTGAACGGAATGGATAGTGTCTTGAAGTGAGGATATAAGATTAATATCAACAAAAACAAAACGAGGATAATGGAATGTAGTCGAATTAAGTCGGGTGAGGCTGAGGAAATTAGATTAGGAAATGAGACACTTAAAGTAGTAAGAGAGTTTTGCTATTTAGGGAGCCAAATAACTGATGATGGTCGAAGTAGAGAGAACATAATATGTAGACTGGCAATGGCAAGGAAAGCGTTTCTAAAGAAAAGAAATTTGTTAACATCGAGCATAGGTTTAAGTGTCAGGAAGTATTTGTATGGAGTGTAGCCATGTATGGAAGAGAATCATGGACGATAAATAGTTTGGACAAGAAGAGAACAGAAGCTTTCGAAATGTGGTGCTACAGAAGAATGCTGAAGATTAGATGGCTAGATCACATAACAAATGAGGAGGTACTGAATAGAATTGGGGAGAAGAGATATTTGTGGCACAGCCTGACTAGAAGAAGGGATCGGTTGGTTGGTCATATTCTGAGGCATGAAGGGATCACCAATTTAGTATTGGAGGGCAGCGTGGAGGGTAAAAATCGTAGAGGGAGGCCAAGAGATGAATACACTAAGCAGATTCAGGTGGACTTAGGCTGCAGTACGTACTGAGAGATGAAGAAGCTTGCACAGGATAGAGTAGCACGGAGAGCTGCATCAAACCAGTCTCAGAACTGAAGACCACAACAATAACAACTTTTATTGAAAGAATTGTACAATGGTTTCCTTACTGGATTGTTCTGGCTGGGAGATCGGCAGATGTGTCGTTTGCGAAGCCTTTTGCTGCGTAATTGGCGGCGTCTGATTACGCCTGGCCGTGTGTATCCCTTGTCGCTGTTTCGCTCAGTTCACTGGAGACGCGCATCGTGAGGTGGCCTGTTTAATTATTGAGAACGAAGTCGTGAATCGGATGGTGATACCTTGGATGTGGCGTCCTAGTGTTTCTCTTCCCTATGCGGCCGCATGTGTCAGTGTGGTGCGTCGGCCACCGGAGCGGCGCGTCGGGGAAGGACAGTGTCTCGGACTCGAACAACGGACTCCAGCTTGCCAGTCTTCGGCTGTTAGATCTTCATCACCAGCTCACAGGTGACTGCTGATGTGAGGCCGTCTCCTCCCCGTCCTCACGAGTCACCCAGGTTTTTAAAAATCAGTCTTCAAATACCTTCTAACTTCTGTCTTCTGGCGGCGAGGCTGCTGCATGCTATTCCATTACAGCGGCGGACTTGGTGCTTCTGTGTACGATGTAGTCTCTTCCTGCATGACGGTCTTCAGCACCGACTGAACTGTACTGGTACTGAACTCGAACCGAAACTGAACTGAAAACTACTGTTGGGCCCACTGCGTCTCGCGTATTTATTTACTTCAGTTCACTGCATGTGAACGACTTCACGGTCATTGCCTCTTCTGACACGTTGAAAAGCTTCTCGAAGAATCTTCTTAACATCGGTCATTGGCTCTTGGAATGTAGGTGAGGGCCTTTGATCACATGTGACAATTGAGAAACACGTGAGCTGGTCGGGCGATGCCCTGATAGCTGAATCGACAGCTTCCGCTTATGTGGGGAGCGCGATGGCTTTTCCTGAATGTGCTGACTTGCAAGCGCCGGCCGTGGCCATTGCTACTCTGCCCCCTGTTTGCCAGTGTGTAACTATTCTAAACTAAACTAAGTTTTTCATTTATTTTCTAATTTTCTTTATTTACCTGTCTTAAGTACCACTCAACACTTGACATATTTCCATGAGATATGGTTGAGGTGGTGTAATGGGGCAGTCGAGGTGCAATAAGATCCCATTGTGTTCGCGAAACCAGGAACTTCTGCGTGCAGTCCTATGAATGAACATGACTGTTGTCATGCTGGAAGGTGGGAATGTCCACAGCATGCTCACCGGAAGATGTAGAAGAAAGGAATACACTAGGTCACAACTGAGAATGTAGAAATAAACGACCTGGTTCAGGTTCACGGTAACCTGAACGAGTTCCCCCATGTGACTCACAGTTCTTTCGTGAGTTTGTGCGTGGCGCACAGGAGGCCCAAAAGTACTGCAGCCCATTCTTCCTTCCCTGACTCCAAATCCTTCAACGTGCCCCTCTCTCCCTATCCTCACTCCTTTCTCACTGCCCCCTCCTTCCCCTCTCTCAGAGTCCTGACCAATGTCGACCTGGCTAGTTCCCCATATTGTTCGTAATTTTGCCCCTCCTGCCTGTTCTCTTTCATCCTTTCCAGTGCTTAGGTTCCTATTTGAGGTTTGACCTCCACTTCTAAATTTTCTGTCTTTAATGTGAGCCTCCCTCCCTAATGTCTATGGCAAGGATTCCTCTCCCCCTTTCCTTCTCCTCCTCCTTCCCCACTCTAGCCCCCACCATCCCACTAGTTCATCAACATGTGTACCCAGTCCTTGTGGTGGGGCTGTTGTGTATCCATCTGGCTGAGGCCCTGACAACACAGGGTCACATTGCTGATACCTGAGCCGTTCCCTCCACAAGTATGCCAAGGAGTGCTTGCTTATCTTCCTGGAGCATCAGAACTCCCAGCAAAAGTCACTGTGCCAGGTGGCCCCTGATGTGCTGGATGGCATGCATGAGGAGAGCACATGATCGGCATGGGTCGTATCAGGGTGGATGTTTGGCGCATGAAGCATATCAAGCTGCAAAAATCTGGCCATTCTCAAATGGCCATCTTTACAAATGGTAAAGTATCCTGAATAATACTTCGTATAACCTGGCAGCCATCGCCTCCCTGGTTAGACCCTGGGAGGAGGGTCAGGTTCGACATCTTGGGATGAAACGCCTTCCCTGCTACCTCCTCTGTACTAGGATGGATAAGCGACATATTCACTGCCACAAAGCCTTTTGGCGAGCCTCTCAGTAAGATGCGGTCGATCTCCCTGTTGATCAAAGCTGCTTCTGCCTCCTAATCTGCTTCTCTTCATGCTTGTAACATTGTCCAGAAAGTAATTTTTCATAACGGCGGCAACCTGCAAACTGATGAGGAATTCTGGGCTAATCTGGAAGGACACAGTGTTCATTTGATTTGATGTGTGCAGAAGGGTCATAAAGACGACCACACTGATACTGGCGCCTTCATTCTGGCTTTCGAGGCAGATAACCTCTCATAGAAGCGCAAGGTTATGTGCTACAGATGTGACGTGAAGCTGTACATCCCACCACCCATGAGATGCTTTGGGTGCTTGCGTTCTGGGCATTTGACTTCCTGCTGTATGGCGGACCCTTTGTGTGGTGGCTGTGGACACACACAGCATGAGGGAATCCCCTGTGTGTGTCAATTGTCGTGACCATGACTGCCACTCTCCAAGCTCGTCAGACTGCAAAACTTGCAAGAATGAAAACAAGGTCCAAGAGTACAAGTCCCTGAATCATCTATCTTATGCTGAGGTCCACCAAAAATATAATAGTGCCACTTTCTTCAATTTTAACCTCCGTTACACCCTTTTTCCCCTCCTGCCTCTTTCTTACCCCATCTACATCTTCCCATCCCCTCTCTCTCTAGGGGCGAGTTACCACACCTCTCCGGGAGGCACTCCTCCTCCCCAGCCAAAGAAGTGCCCCCTTTCTTCGGCACCTGCCGGAAATGGGATTATGGGATTCCCCATGGGACCCCACCCCTTGGTGTCCCTCAGGCTGTAAGCCTACTACCACAATTCGCCCACGAGATGAACCATCTGTGCACCCTAAGGTCGTCCACTCTCTTTTGGTTCCAAAATTGGAATTGTAACGAGTATTATCGTCGCCTACCGGAAATACAACGCCTTTCTTGATTTATGGAAGGTCTTGAGCTTGAGTCTTGCAATATGTGTTAATGACATAATCTCAGTTACTTGAAAACGGCAGAAAAGCCCGAAACCAGGATCGTAATTAAATAAGCAACAATTCAGTCAAATGGCAGTGTCATCATTGAAAACTTATTGTATGACTGTTGCTCAGCAACACAGAAAAAATTGTTTTCTTTTATTCTACGTTCTGTCTTGCTCTTCAAGAAATGCTCTACTGTGATGACCACTCTCCAAAGTTCCGTGGTTGTTGGGTATTCTGTCAGAAGCATGCCGTTCCCAGAATAGCATCTGAAGGGGTCTAAACTCTGGCTCGAGCCGGTGTCATTAGTGACTGAATCCTATTTTGTACCAACGGGGAAGCAACAACGGTTAGAGTACAAACGACTCCGGCTATCACCATTTGCCATGTCTGCCTCCCACCAGGTAAGCAGTTTCCTTATGTTGAACAGTGTACCTTAATACAGCAACTCCTGTCTCCATATCTCCTCTTCGCGGACTTCAGTGAACACCACTCCCTATGCAATAGTGCCAGTTTGACAGGTAGGGGTCTTCTAATTGACCAACTTATTACAGACTTCGATTTGTGTCTCCTCAATGACGGTTCCCCTATCCATTTCCATGGCGCTCCTGGCACCTTTACCGCTATCGATCTCACGATCTCGTCCCCTGCCCTCGTGGCTTCCCCATGATGACCTTTGTGACAGTGGCCACTTTCCGGTGATTCTATCGTTCCCCTGCCGCCGCCAGGCACACAGGCCCCCATACTGTGGATTCCACAAGGCCAACTGGTTTTTATATACTTCTTCTGTGCACTTCGACACTTCTCTCTCAAGCTGCATGGATGCAGTCGTGCAGGGCATCTCTGCTGCCACTTTTCTTCGTGCTGCTGTCACTGCTGTGCCCTTATCCACAAGTCCCTCTCGTCGTCGACCTGTACTATGATGGCCCAGTGGGCCACGGACGTAGCAATCGCTGTCCAGGACCGTCGACAGGCGCAGCACTGATTTAAACGACACCCTTCACAGACCAGTCTCCTCTCTTTTAAGCGTCTCCGTCCTAAGACTCGCTGTCTTATTATGCAAACTAAAAAGAAATACTAGGAGCACTATGTTTTCTCTCTGGGAATGTATGCCTCTTCATCGAAGGCTTGGCCCATGCTGCATAGCCTTCTGGGCCGCCAGTGACGGTCAGCTATACAGGGTCTCATCCTCCACGGTGCTCTGTGTACTGATTCATTGGACCATGTAGAACACCTCGCCACACACTTTGCGACAGAGTCGACATTCGCTTCCTGTCCTGTTACTTTCCTCTGGCAGAAATGCTGAGGTAAACAGACTCCCCTCTGTTTCAGCTCCCACCAAGCTGAACTTGTGGGATCCTGCCCACTCGGTTCTTATAGGGTGCCTAAGAAGTTATTTTCGCAGATAACTAGACAACATACAAGCAAATCATTTTAATGGAGTTTATGACAGTAATTCAATCGACAATACTTAACTTTCGTTTCTACATGAGGGGTGGCAAGCAAAGGCTACATGCAAACAATCAGTGTCCTTTGATAGACTCTTACCTCTGAACATGACATGGCGCCAGGTCCGGATCCCATCCACAACTAGATGATCAAGCACTTGGACGTTACCCGGAGGCAATTATGAATCGAGCTTAATTCCTGGAACGGTGTGTGGTGTCACCGCCAGACATCACACTTGCTAGGTGGTAGCCTTTAAATCGGCCGCGGTCCGGTAGTATACGTCGGACCCGCGTGTCGCCACTATCAATGATTGCAGACCGAGCGCCGCCACACGGCAGGTCTAGTCTAGAGAGACTCCCTAGCACTCGCCCTAGTTGCACAGCCCACTTTGCTAGCGATGGTTCACTGTCTACATACGCTCTCATTTGCCGAGACGACAGTTTAGCATAGCCTTGAGCTACGTCATTTGCTACGACCTAGCAAGGCACCATATTCAGTTACTATGTCTTCTGAACAGATAATATTGTGACTCATGTACCGTCAAGAGCGACGTTCATCATTAAATGGATTAAAGTTAAGTAAGAAACGAATTACGTCCGCTTTCTGAATTATCATTCCTTGTCATGTTCCAGACCACACGTCAGTATAGTTCTTCCCTCCTCACGCCAGCCTGCGTGAGATAAAAGGCGTGCATTTCGGCCTCCTCTTGTAACACGGTGTAGGCTCTTCAGCCAACCCAACAGAATGGTTAGCTTCCGATTGTGTTGGGTACTCGAATCTCAGGACCTTTTGTGTGGCTTCAAGGGAAGGACGATCTCCAACTAACCGTTTAGTCAGATTGGAAACAGCAATCCGACAGGCTTTTAGTAACAGCTGACACCTTGTTGCGGTCTTCCTTGGCCTACATACTGCATAAGACAGGGGTTGGCGACATCACATTTTAGTTACCCTCCAAGACTGGGCTTCCGCGGCCCCCATCCGATTTTTATCAGCAAGTTTTTATCACACTGGCTTTTCCAGATTCGAATTGGCACTTCACTCAACGCCCTTCGGATTCAGGAGAACGGTATACCACAGAGTTCTGTGTTACGTATCACACTCTTCCTCATAGCCATCAATGGGCTTGTAACCTCTGTTGGGCCTCTGGTTACCCTGGCGTTGTATATTGACGATTTTTGCATCAGGTACAGTTCCGACTCGGGAGCATCTGCTGAGCGCCGGCTCCAAGGCGCCATCCGACCGGTCCATGCATGGGCTGTCTCCCATGGGTTCCAGTTTTCTCCCTCCAAAACGTGGGTTATGCATTTTTGCCTTAGACCCACGTACACCCCGATCCAGAACTTTATTTAAGCGACCCGCTCCTAGATGTTGTAGCACAGTCCCATTTCTTGGGCCTAACTTTTTTATAAAAAGCTGACGTGGCTGCCCCATTTTCGCCACCTGAAGACGATATGCATGCGGAAGCTTAATGCTCTCCGTCTCTTGGCCCACACATCTGGGAGATGCATACTGTGCTACTCTTCTCCGTCTTTACCATGCTCTGATCTTGTCCATACTAGATTATGGTAGTGAGGTTTATGATTATGCAGCTCCTTCCATTCTGAAAATACTTGACCCCGTTCACCACTGTCAGGTGCGTCTGGCTATTGATGCCTTTAGTGCTAGTCCCATTGACAATCTCCTTGCAGAAGTGGGCATTCCCCCTCTAAAAATACGACGGAGCCAACTCCTGGTTTCTTACGCAATCGCCATTCGCCAATTCCCTGACCACCCTATGTATCCTGTTCTCTTCGCAAATGAGAGATGTCTGCCTCCTGATAACCACTCACAGGTGGAATTGCCGGTTGGAATGCATCTCAGTTCCCTCTGTCAGGATATCTATCTCCACTCACTAGAATGTGTATTTCCTCCCACACACCCCTTGGATGGTGCCTAGACCACGGACTAAGACAGACCTATTCCAGTGTCCTAAGGTCTCTATCGCTCCTATGGTGTTCCGGGGTCTAGTATGTTCCATACTTGCTACTATCTTGTACACGGATGGTTCTCAGACGATAGGTAAGTTGGAATACGTTTTCACGTCTCCTACTGACTTAGAGCACCACTTATTGCCGGAATCGTGTAATGTGTTCACGGCAGAGCAGCTAGCCATTAACAGGGCCCACCACTTTGTTACTCAGGCCTCCCTCCACAGTGTACCGACTCAATGAGCAGGCTGCAGGCAATCAACCAATGCCACTCTCATCACACTTTGATCTCTGCTATCCATGACCTTCTCTCTGCCCTTGACCATGCCACCTGCTCAGTTGTCTTTCTCTGGGTCCCAAGACATGTGGGTATCCCATGGAATGAACTGGCTGATCGTTTGGCTAGAGAAGCAGATACTTGCCCCTCATTCCCTTTCATGATTCCAGCCGCAGATATGTGGATCTTCGTAAAATATCTCTTTACCCAGAAGTGGAATGACGTCTGGTGCGCTTCTGCTCTCAGTAATAAACTCCACACAATCAAGGATACTACTGTTGGTTTTTTCTCTTTCTTTAGTTCCTCTCGGAATGAGTTTACTGCCTTATGCCGTCTACGCATTAGTCATAAAAGGTACACTCATTGTTTCCTCTTGCGTAAAGAACCATCCCCACAATGTGGTTGTGGAGCTAGACTGACGATATTTCATGTATCAGTCGAATGTCCCTTTTTTTGGCTATTTTTACTAAGTATACTCTTCCAGGTTCCTTACTTTTAATATTAGCAGACGATACGCGAGTGGTTCAACTGGTTCTCAGTTTCCTTCATGACAGTGGTCTTTATTTTCAGATATAAGGTTTTGCTTTACTTCTGGAGCAGGACCTGGTGGTTGTGGTTGGGTGGTTCATGTTTCCTCAGTCTGGGACCACATGACTACTCCCACATGGAAATACCGCACTTTTTTCCAGCTTTTAGATTTGGTCTACTTACTTTTAGCTGATCCTCTCTCTTCCGTGAGTAAATTTGGAATCGTGGGACTGATGATCCGTTTAGTCACATAACCACTCTCAATTAGTCACTCAATCAACCCCAACAAGTGGCCTCACGTGATGGCACGAGAACCTCCCAACCATATCACAGAAACACCTCTAGCCCAAACCGCCCGCTCCACACACTGCGGGCTCAATGCCTCATTCGATCGGCAGTGCTCTCGACGACTCGCCTGATTTGAAAACAGAAAAATCACGACTCGTCGATTCACACCTCCATTCAGGTGCTGTCCAGTTTCTGTGTTGTTCGGCCTGTAGAAGAAGTACGGCTTCCTGTGCTGCTAGGAGCAATGGCATTTTTCACGGTAACCGTTTCCACTTGTTGATGGGAGCGGAATACGCTGGCTGCTACTTTTTTGTATGATTTCCTGTCCTACTCGGAGTATGGCGAAAACAGTTTTTAACTCGAACTGACGGTGACACAGAAAATCGGTGGAACAAACTGCCAGTGGTTGAGGTCGACGATGGTGGACATGGTGAAGTGAAAGGCTTGCAAGAAGCAAAAGTCCAGAGCCAAACATATGTAGTACAACTTTGACAAAGTTGTTAAAAAACGCTTCATGCAGCATCAAGTGGCTAAAAGGGCTTTGCCTTTGTGCAGCCCGCAATCCGTCCCAGTGATGGAGTAAGGCTGTTTGGAGTCCACAGTCCAGGCACAGGATAATCATAAAGCCATAGGTTATAGCGCACGAAGAAGACGGCCAGGTCAGACGTCGAAGTACTGTGCGGAAATGGAATTACAAATTCGGCGACCGAGCGGTTCTAGGCGCTTCAGTCTGGAACCGTGCGACCGCTACGGTCGCAGGATCGAATCCTGCCTCGGGCATGGATGTGTGTGATGTCCTTAGGTTAGTTAGGTTTAAGTAGTTCTAAGTTCTAGGGGACTGATGACCACAGCAGTTGAGTCCCATAGTGATCAGAGCCATTTCAACCATTTGAACAAATTCTACTGAACATGTAGAAGCACACTATTAATTTGTAGCCACTCATTTTCGTGTATAAATGGCTAACAGAAAAAGGCCAAATGAAATACATTGAGGTGATAAAAGTCATGGGATACCTGCTACCATCGTGTCGGACCTCTTTTTGTCCGACTTAGTGCAGCAGCTCAACGTGCCATAGACTCAACAAGTCATGGGAAGTCCCGTGTAGAAACAGTGATCCATAGCCGGCCACTGTGGCCGAGCGGTTCTAGGCTCCTCAGTCCGGAACTGCGCTGCTGCTACGGTCGCAGGTTCGAATCCTGCCTCGGGCATGGACGTGTGTGATGTCCTTAGGTTAGTCAGGTTTAAGTAGTTCTAAGTTCTAGGGGACTGGTGACCTCAGATGTTATGTCCCATAGTGCCTAGAGTCATTTGATCCATTTTTGAACAGTGATCCATGCTGCTCCTATAGCACTCTATGACTGCGCAAGTGTTACCGGTTTAGCATCTTGTGCACGAACTGATCGATCGATTATGTCCCACAAATGTTTGACGGGAATCACATAGGGCGAGGCGATCTGGGTGGCCAAATAATTCACTCGCATTGTCCACAACATTATTCAAACCAAACGGGAACAATTATGGCCCAGTGAGATGGCGTATCGCCATTCATAAAAATTCTATAGTTGTTTGGGAACATAACATTCTTGAATGGGTGAAAATGGACTCCAAGTAGACGATCATAACCTTTTCCACTCAGTGATCCATGTAATCATAGCTCGCACCATTATGGAGCCACCAACAACTTGCACAGTGGCCTGTTGACAACTTCGTCTGCTGCCACAGCCCATTAACGCCAAATTTCGCCGCATTGACGTGACGGTTACATTCGCCGTACGTCCCACAATATTCTCTGCGTTATTTCCAGCAGTGCTGCTTGCCTATTAGTACTGAGAACTCTACGCTAATGTTGCTACTCTCGGTGGTTAAGCCACAGTCGTCGTCCATTGCTTTGTCCACGGTGGGAGGTTATGCCTGAAATTTGATATTCTCGGCGCACTCTTAACACTGTAGATCTCGGAATATCGAATTAGCAAACGATTTCTAAAATGGAATGTCCCATGCGTCTAGCTCCAGCTACCTTTCGGAGGTCAAAGTCTGTTGGAGACCATTTCACACGAATCGCCTGAGTACAGATGACAGCTCCGTCAGTGTACTGCCCTTTTAAACCTAGTGACCGCCGTCTGTATAAGTGTTACCGCTATCCCGTGACTTTGTCACCTCAGTGTAAATTGCAAAGAAAACGTTGACGAACATTGTCAGTGTATTATTGGACACGTGAGCGGTGAGCGGATGCGGTTGCCGCCGCAGTTTGTCCTGCGGTGGCCTTCCAGCCGGCGCGGCCGGGCCCCCGCGGTGACAAGTGGTGTAGTGTGTGAGTGTGCACGCTGGCGCCGCCGCCCCCGCAGCCTTCCGGTGTCGCCCGCTGTGCTCGGCGAGGCCAGACGGCGATATTTTTCCACGCCAGGGCGCTCTGCCCTGCCCTGCCATGCGCGGCCCGGCCCTTCCTGCTGGCCACGGGGAGCCGACCGCTCATACTCACCCCCACACCCACCCACCCACCCACCCACCCTAATGGAGTCATGCGCGCCGCCACACTGTGCTCCGCGGGCGATTACAGACGGTTTCCGGCCGCCACCCACCCACACCGCCTGTCGGCGCCGCCTTAAGGTGTGCCTAATGGCGGTTGCCTGCCGGAAGCGCCTGCGAGTAATCAGAAAGCTGCAGGTGGGCTTGTCTAGCGCTAACTGTCTGTAGCTCATTTGGGTTACAATACAACATCACTCCTGCGCAACTGTGCACAGTGACTTTTCATTCTGAAGGTAAAATCTTTTAGCCTGTTACACCGCGTCGGGTTTGATATGGCGCGCGCCACTATCCTGTGGTCTTGTTTAGAGCGCGCGCTATAATCGATTATAGTTCGCTGTTCTGGCGCGGGTGGCGCTCCGGTGGTGATTTTCTATTACGTCGCTGGCGTGTGTTTGCGGTGGCCGGCGGAAAGCGAGAGGGTAGTCGGTATCCGGGGATTGCACGGAACGTGAAGTTCGCTCTGCCTGACCTGCTGGTGATGGTTCAAATGGCTCCAAGCACTATGGGACGTAACATCTGAGGTTATCAGTCCCCTAGAACTTAGATCTACTTAAACCTAACTAACCTAAGGACATCACATACATCCATGCCCGAGTGTGGTGTGCATACTGTAAGACCTTCGGTACACACACACCATCAGATTATTTGACTTGTCGCTCTAACGAAGTAGGCGAGTGTCAATAATATGTCTCGTGGTCTTATCGTGGCGTGTTTATCTTCTTCCGTTAGGTCAGACGATAGAATTGCCAATTGCACGCTTAGCGAACAGATTGACGGTGACAAACTTTAAACAGAACTTGATTAATTTTCACACACATTTATTAAAATAATAACAAGCATAAAAATAACTTAACTTGGTTCTGGATGCTATTTATAATTGACAATCTGAAGTTCCTTTGGTCTTGGTACGTTAATCTTATTCTCACATATCTCTGATACTTGATAAAGTGTCTATACATTTCTCTTCATGGCTATGTACAGGAATATGATAATCTTATTAGGCTCAGACTGAAACTTGACTACAGACTAATGCAGACTGACTAATCGGAGGTCTATACACTCATTATAATCCCTTGCGCGTTCAGGTATCACTGCGCGAGTGTGATCCGCGAGGAGAAAAGGTTCTACGTTAGCAACAATCTCATTGGCTGCATTATATATTAATACGTGGATCGGCGGAAGCAGAATTTGGTCCGTCTCTAAGACAGCGCCATCTCGTAGTGCGGAGACGGACGAGAGCTGCGCCTGCGCTGTTGTGCTTAGCCGGGCGCGCTCTAGTGGAAAAGTTGTGTACGCGCTGACTACGCGGAACTATGTACACAACACCGAGGCAGGATTCGAACCTGCGATCGTAGCAGCTGCGTGGTTCCAGACTGAAGCGCCTAGAACCGCTCGGTCACAACGGCCGCCCCTGCTGGTGACTAGCGCTAAGGTTGTTGTGCCTCGCAATATGAGCAGAGTGGTCTGGGACGGAGACGACTCGCCGCTGTGCTGGCCATGTGGTGGTGATTAATTGGAGTCGGCGTACTTTTTCTGCCTGCCTGTCTGATGTGGAGGTCCGGTGGGGTCCTGTGATAGTCTGGCCTGGAGACAACTAGTTGCTGAATTTTGGAGTCGTCTGCCAGGTTAGGGTGTGGGCTCGGTTGGCTAGTCAGATTTTCCGCTGGAATCTCCAGCAGCGGTTTCTGAACTTCATTCTGATGTGGGACGGCGTTGTTGGAAGTTTTGCTGTGTGTGTGTGTGTGTGTGGCACTAATTTGTTGGTAATAATTTGCTCAACTGGAGTATCTTTTGGTTATCCCGCTGAGTCGGTCGTTGCTCACCCGGTCTGCTGAGCGCTACCTTTGGTGGTGGCTGGTTGTTCCTTTTTTAAGAAAGTCACGTAGGTGGTTCCTGTTACCTGCCCGGAGTTGCGTTCATGTATTTGGCATTTGATGTGTTAGGTAAACTCTGCCTAAGAAAGGCGGTTTTGGACAGTATATGCATAGTGAATTACTGCTGCTTGGTATATGTGGTCTTCTGGGACCTGAACAACACGATGTCGTCTATTTGGTTTGTGTGGCGGCATTTAGTGGTATGTTCTGTATTTTCATCTCACTGTGTTATTATTAACTTGGTGGAATAGTCGCTTTTGGTGTCGTTAAGGCACTTCTAAGACTGTGGTTTGACTATTCATGTGCGCTTGGCTTTTATTGTTTTGTTTTAAGAAGCGAGAATTGTTTATTAAGATTTGTGTGTGTTGGCTTCCGGCACTTGTTAAGAGCGCCCGAGTTAACGGTGCCATGGTTATCATGTGCTGTCGGGATGTTATATTGTTATTTGATTTTTGAATTTTATCTTGTGTTGATATTATCTGACGTGTGTTACAGAACATAACCAAGGTGCATAAGTGATGGGCAGTTGTGGGAGGCATGTCGGGGAGCTCTCAGCGGTTTATTTCGGGGATCGTTTCTACTGGGAAGGCTCTGAAGTGTCGAGAGCTCGCACGTCTGTGATTGCGTTGGGAGTTGCCCTTGCCCTTTGGTTGTAACAAATTATTATTTTGTTATTGTATTTATTGGTTGTGTGTTGTGCTTCTTTGATTTTATGGTGCCAAGTGCCATTATCTTTCTCAAAGTTTTTTTATATAAATGATTTTAAATTGTAATGCCAAGTTAACTTATTATTGGATCTTGTTCTGTGGAGTAAAATTTGTATTGCCAAGTTAACTTATTATTGGATTTTGTCTCTTGGGTAAACTCAAAAAGCACTATTGTAAAAGGCTCTTTGATTTTATAGTAGCAAGCTGCCATTATTGCTTTTAAAGCTCGTTGTTTTAACCATTTGTTAAGTTCTGTAAGTTATATGAATTTCTTGTTATTTAAAAGAATTTAGTATTGGCAATTTAATAAACTGTGTACAGAGTCTGCTGTTCGGATATTATTGGATGGAAATCCTTGGATAGTTGTCCTATAAGAACACACATTCCAGGGTTCGTCTTCAATTTCTTCTTCACGATCGACGTTTAGATCACGCTGATACGATCTACCTCAAGATCTTCCAGTGTTCACAGTTAGCTGCTCAGATCCTGAAGAAGATCCCAGCAGACGGTCTAAATAACGATCGTGTACGAAAGTTTCAAGATGAACATCAAGCAAGTTTGTAACACTTGTGCTATGTGACATTTGTGTGGAGATAGAATGTGTTGATATTATTGAGGAGCCCAAGACACTTCAGGCCATTTTTCGCTTCCACATTCGTTAATTTGGCCAAATCACTATCAAACAGTCTCATTCCAACGTAACCAAGAATTCGGGCTAAGCTACAGACCAGACTGTCACCACAACCAGGTTTTTTGCTTTTAGATCTGTCGGCTTCGCCAGCTCACTACCAAACTGTCACTTTCCAACCTAACCTAGTCCTTTGGCTGCACTACAAATCGGTCTGTCACCACATACAGGTTTTCCAGTCTCACATTCGCTGACATGGCCAAGTCGTGACCAAGCTGCCACATTACAACCTAAGCTGCAGATGAGTCTGTCACCACAACCAGGTTTATTGCTTTCACGCTCGTTTCTTCACCATCTCACAATCAAACTATCCTGTCCACCCTAACGTAGACCTCCGGTTAAGCTACAGATATGTCTGTCACCACAACCAGGGTGTTTTGCTTTCGTCGCCTTCACCAACGCACAACTGACCTTTCACGTTCCAACTAAACCTAAACCTCGGGCTTTCACATTCGTTGGCTGCGCCATCTCACAAACAGACTTCCTGCAAAAGTCCTCTTATCTCAGCAATAGCCCCATGCTCCTCAGAAATGTGTCTACACAGATGTGTCACTATGCACTACGCATAAGTGTTCCCCATCAAGCAGCCTAATGACTTAGAACATTTTACCTTCATTGATAACGGCAACGAAAACCTATACACTTCCAATGTTCTTCCTATTTTTTTATTTTTTATTAATATTTCATTTGTCTCTCTAATGGCTACTCAGATCCGCTGCTTGGCTTTACTACATGACTACTCTGCAATTCACACTTAAGTGCTTGGCAGAGGGTTCATCGAACCACAATCATACTATCTCTCTACTATTCCACTCCCGAACAGCGAGCGGGAAAAACGAACACCTAAACCTTTCTGTTCGAGCTCTGATTTCTCTTATTTTATTTTGACGATCATTCCTTCCTATGTAGGTTGGGCTCAACAAAATATTTTCGCATTCGGAAGAGAAAGTTGGTGACTGAAATTTCGTAAAAAGGTCTCACCGCGACGAAAACCGTCTATGCTGTAATGACTTCCATTCCAACTCGTGTATCATATCTGCCACACTCTCTCCCCTATAACGCGATAATACAAAACGAGCTGCCATTTTTTGCACCCTTTCGATGTCCTCCGTCAATCCCACCTGGTAAGGATCCCACACCGCGCAGCAATATTCTACAGAGGACGAACGAGTGTAGTGTAAGCTGTCTCTTTAGTGGACTTGTTGCATCTTCTAAGTGTCCTGCCAATGAAACGCAACCTTTGGCTCGCCTTCCCGACAATATTATCTATGTGGTCCTTCCAACTGAAGTTGTTCGTAATTTTAACACCCAGGTACTTAGTTGAATTGACAGTCTTGAGAATTGTACTATTTATCGAGTAATCGAATTCCAACGGATTTCTTTTGGAACTCATGTGGATCATCTCACACTTTTCGTTATTTAGCGTCAACTGCCACCTGACACACCATACAGCAATCTTTTCTAAATCGCTTTGCAGCTGATACTGGTTTTCAAGCGTCAACTACCACCTGACACACCATACAGCAATCTTTTCTAAATCGCTTTGCAGCTGATACTGGTTTTCGGATGACCTTACTAGACGGTAAATTACGGCATCATCTGCGAACAGTCTAAGAGAACTGCTCAGATTGTCATCCAGGTCATTTATATAGATCAGGAACAGTAGAGGTCCCAGGACGCTTCCCTGGGGAACACCTGATATCACTTCAGTTTTACTCGATGATTTGCCGTCTATTACTAAGAACTGCGACCTTCCTGACAGGAAATCACGAATCCAGTCGCACAACTGAGACGATACCCCATAGCTCCGCAGCTTGATTAGAAGTCGCTTGTGAGGAACGGTGTCAAAAGCTTTCCGGAAATCTAGAAATACGGAATCAACTTGAGATCCCCTGTCGATAGCGGCCATTACTTCGTGCGAATAAAGAGCTAGCTGCGTTGCACAAGAGCGATGTTTTCTGAAGCCATGCTGATTACGTGTCAATAGATCGTTCCCTTCGAGGTGATTCATAATGTTTGAATACAGTATATGCTCCAAAACCCTACTGCAAACCGACGTCAATGATATAGGTCTGTAGTTAAATGGATTACTCCTACTACCCTTCTTGAACACTGGTGCGACCTGCGCAATTTTCCAATCTGTAGGTACAGATCTATCGGTGAGCGAGCGGTTGTATATGAGTGCTAAGTAGGGAGCTATAGTATCAGCGTAATCTGAAAGGAACCTAATCGGTATACAATCTGGACCTGAAGACTTGCCCGTATCAAGCGATTTGAGTTATTCGCAGCCCCTAAGGTATCTACTTCTAAGAAACTCATGCTAGCAGATGTTCGTGTTTCAAATTCTGGAATATTCCATTCGTCTTCCCTGGTGAAGGAATTTCGGAAAACTGCGTTCAATAACTCCGCTTTAGCGGCACAGTCGTCGATAACAGCACCATCGGCGCTGCGCAGCGAAGGTATTGACTGCGTCTTGCCACTTGTGTACTTTACATACGACCAGAATTTCTTCGGATTTTCTACCAAATTTCGAGACAATATTTCGTTGTGGAACCTATTAAAGGCATCTCGCATCGAAGTACGTGCCAAATTTCGCGCGTCTGTAAATTTTACCCCATCTTCGGGATTTCGCGTTCTTCTGTACTTCGCATGCTTTTTCCGTTGCCTCTGCAACAGCGTTCGGACCTTTTTGTGTACCACGGGGGATCCGTTCCATCTCTTACCAATTTATGAGGTATGAATATCTCAATTGCTGTTGCTACTATATCTTTGAATTTGAGCCACATCTCGTCTACATTCGCATAGTCAGTTCGGAAGGAATGGAAATTGTCTTTTAGGAAGGCTTCTAGTGGCACTTTATCCGCTTTTTTAAATAAAATTATTTTGCGTTTGTTTCTGATGGATTTGGAAGAAATGGTATTGAGCCTAGCTACAATGACCTTGTGATCACTAATCCCTGTATCAGTCATGATGCTCTCTGTCAGCTCTGGATTGTTTGTGGCTAAGAGGTCAAGAGTGTTTTCGCAACCATTTACAATTCGCGTGGGTTCGTGGACTAACTGCTCGAAATAATTTTCGGAGAAAGCATTTAGGACAATCTCGGAAGACGTTTTGTGCCTACCACCGGTTTTGAACAAGTATTTTTGCCAACATACCGAGGGTAGGTTGAAGTCCCCACCAACTATAACCGTATGAGTGGGGTATTTATTTGTTACGAGACTCAAACTTTCTCTGAACTGTTCCGCAACTGTATCATCGGAGTCTGGGGGTCGGTAGAAGGAGCCAATTATTAACTTAATTCGGCTGTTAAGTATAACCTCCACCCATACCAATTCGCACGGAGTATCTACTTCGACTTCACTACAAGATAAACCACTACTGACAGACACAAACACTCCACCACCAATTCTGCCTAATCTATCTTTCCTGAACACCGTCTGAGACTTCGTAAAATTTTCTGCAGAACTTATTTCAGGCTTTAGCCAGCTTTCTGTACCTATAACGATATCAGCTTCTGTGCTTTCTATTTTCGTTCTTCTTTTCCTCCCAAAACTTCTTCATCGTTATAGCATTTTCCCATTCCCTCGGGGACGTAGTTCAGCTGACATACTTACGCAGTAAAATAGTACGTGAGATTTTATCAGCTTATACTCGGGGACGTAGTTCAGCTGACATACTTACGCAGTAAAATAGTCCGTGAGATTTTATCAGCTTATACTTAGCTAAGACGGCCTGGATATTACGAAGTAGTCTGCAATCTCATGCCGGAGACGTCAAACGTAATTTATATCGTCATATATTTTCGTACGAAAGAGGACTTACTTTGATTTCGTTGAATAACAACACAAGCTCCACGTTCAAACTGTAACTAACATATTGAATTGTAAAGGTAATTACTGATAATCTGTACAAATTATGCAAAATGAACCACATATTTTGCGTTCATTCTTTAAATAAATGTGTTAGATTGCGTTTTCTTCTGTAGCACCACGTTTACAATGATTCTGTTCTCTTCGTGTCTTTGCTGGTTGTCACCCGCATTTCAGTTACCTCCACTGCAACACTCCAAGAAAATACCTTTAGATAAGACTTCCTAACACTTCAATTTATATCCGATGTTAACAAATTCCTCTTTTTCAGAAAAGTTTTTCTTGCTGTTCCCAGTCTGCATTTTCTACTTAGATCTTCAGTTATTTCGCTGCCCAAATAACGAAACTAATCTACCTCATTTTCTAAACCTTCCTTCATAATTGTCTAAGACATTTCGGCTACATTTCATTACCTTTATTTTAGTTTTATTGATGTTCATCTTATAACTTCTTTTGAAGATATTACTCATTCTCTTCAACTCATCTTCCTTGTTCTTTGCCTTGTCTGATAGCATATGGTATCAACACCAAACCTAGAAAATTTTATTTCATCTACCTTAAATTTAATTCCCTTTCCAAATTTCTCCTTGCTTTTATTCACTGCTTGCTCAATGTACAGACTGAACAACATATGGGATAAGCTAAAACACTGTCTTATCCCCATCTTAACTATCATTTTCGTTTCATGTCACTCGACTCTTAAAACCACAGTCTGGTTTCTGTACGATTACAGGTAACCTTTCGATCTCCTTATTTTATGTCTGCTATGTTAAGAATTTCGAAGAACGTATTTCAGTAAACATTGCCAAAAACTTTCTGTAAATCTGCAAATGCTATAAACTTACGTTTGCCTTTCATTAATCTGTCTTCTACGGTAAGTCGTAGGTTCAACATACAATCATTATTTCGTAATGTAAAAATCTGGTGACAGACTTGTCATTCATTGAACGCCAGTCACAGCACACACAACATGCACTACATACATACATACATCATGACTTGACACTAGCACCATAACTGTGATGTTTGCTTTCCATTCCGAATACTGCAGCTTTCCATTTCTTTGTTGAAAAATTGAGTGAGTCAGATGTCAAGGTCAGAAAGAGGGTAGTATGTTATTATTATACACTGGCGGTTTTTTTTATTTAAGGTTTACTGGAAAAGAAAGAAAGAAATTATGCGCTGAAAAGTGTTTTAAAGTGACGCAGGTATTTCCTTATTTTTTACTTGTGGTACATTTTTTACCATTCCTATTCTGTGATTTGTTAGTAGTCCATCTTCGTATAAAACAAATGCTTAAAGCAACTTCTTAACCGCTTTTCAAAAAAGCTTTTGGTAGTCTGTTTAATGTCAGGCAACTTTTCAGTTTTTGGTTTTATGGTTACACTTCTTTACTAAATATAAATTCATTATAGATCTAATTTCAATGTCATTGAAAGTTTTGTTAGTGTAGTAATTACAAGAATATTTTATATGAAATAGTAAATGAACTCACGTGTTTTGAACAGATCTATCCAATACACCCGATTACTGTTTTTGTTTGTTATTGTTATGCCACTTTTCTGTAACTGAAAAACTCCTCAAGAACAGGCCATGAAGGCCCAAAGGGACCGACCGGCCGCCGTGTCATCCTCAGCCCACAGGCGTCACTGGATTCCGATATGGAGGGTCAGCACACCGCTCTCCCGGCCGTATGTCAGTTTCCGAGACCGGAGCCGCTACTTGTCAATCAAGTAGCTCCTCAGTTTGCCTCACAAGGGCTGAGTCACCCCAACAGCGCTCGGCGGTCCGGATGGTCACCCATCCAAGTGGCAGCCCAGCCCGACAGCGCTTAACTTCGGTGATCTGATGGGAACCGGTCTTACCACTGCGGCAAGGCCGTTGGCTTTCTGTAACTGAAAACTGCACTCATATTTTCAATTTTGTTCCACACAAACGAACTCCATAAGTAAGGACTGAATACGTAGATGTATGGTACGTAACCAAAAGGCACTTGCTTTTACACACTGATCATAGTTTTTTAGCGGCGTAAAATGTTGATTACATTCTGCTTGCAAGTATCGTTATGTTTTGAGACCACATCAACTGAGAATCGATATTCATTGTTAGAAATATTTTATCTCTTACTCATTCGTTAGTGGTACCGTCTATATTTAATTCAACAACGTCATTTCCCCTCTTCAAACTGAACTTCATAGGTTTCGTTTTCTCTACGTATAGAAAAACTTTATTCTTTACTGACCAACTGAAAAACTTCGATAGCTACGATGCCACGGCTTAGGTTGGCACTACGACAGACACCGACGACAGCGCACTCTAGCCGGCGCTGGAGAGCTCTACGAGCATCGCTACATTTTGTCCCTGTTTCATCAGGTGCAGCCAGCCAGGAAACTTCGCTTCAGCTTTGCTCTACATACGACGGGTCTAAGACTTCCCATGTGTACAAAGTTATGTATTCTTCTTGCTCCAGTAAACCACTTTTACTCACTGCAATACCGACGTAATTTTCCTGCTCCTACCCACGCGCCGCCTACCAGGCGGGATACAAAAGTTTCACTTGTCTTCTCAACAAGGAGTTCACTTTGAGAGGTGCCAGAAGCCCCCTCTCATATTTCTATCTTACTCTGAGTAATTCGATCTTCCTCTCTAATGGCATGGGGTGAAAAGTTGCTATTCCTTCCCACGTGGACTTCCCACGCAGCGTCTCTCGTCACCCAGGTGGTCCGGTGACAGGCGGGCTCCGCTGAGCTTGAAAGGGTTAAGCCGACGGGTGTGAGGGAGTCGAGTGGATGCTTTCCAGAAGCCGACATTGTAATAAGAGCGGGAGCGACACGCCCAGATGCGCCGGAAAGGGCGGCTGGGCTAGAGATTCCGTTACTTCGCAGAAACTTAGTGAAAACAGCGTTTATTTGAGTATGCAATTTGAGCCAATTTGATGTATTGTAAATGTTTTATGTGTTTTGTTTATTATTTTGAGTTTAGTCATAATAAATCGTATTGTTAATTTGGACATAACTTTCATTCTGTTAATCGGTAGAGCAACCCTATCATTTCTCACTACGTTAATGAAACTTTCCTTTATTTAACTTATTTATCAAATTAAATATTGCAGGTGCCAAACTCTTTTCTACTCCACTTGCAGGGTCGATTACAGTCAGTTCGCGTTTCTTTTTAATCCATGTGCAACAGCAAAAGTCGGAGTTAGAATAGGGGGGGGGGGCCTTGGAGCATCATTTACATATGTAGATTCTAGAAGAATTTAGTGTTAAATACACTGCTAGCCCAGGCACCTCGCAACTTGTTATTATAGTGATTTTAACGTTGTTTTTATAAGCAAAATGAATTTTTTATACCATTAGTGAGACTAATTGGGAAAAGCATTGATACATAAATCAGGAGCAGTGATGGAGGACATTTAGTCACTGCTACATTCACGTATTTTGGCTGTAATAACCTTTTTTTCCTTTTTGGTTTATGCTATCTGAACCCTATGTATCCTATTTACTATGTACGATCGGGACCAGTCGTCAGCTACACCGATTACTCCTAATGATTCTTGCTTATTTGGTAGAACGTTATGTTCTACAGTATCAGAATCTTTAGACAGATCTAAGACTGTGCCGGTGACACACAGGTACGTAAGGGAATGTCAGGCGCTGCTCTAAAACATCAGAAGAGGTTCATTACTCATCAATTGTATTATTGGTACTAAATCACTGGACACATTAACAACCATAAAATACCTATGGGCACCCATCCGGAACAATGTCAAGCCCAGTTATTAGATGTAATTAGTTCTAAAAAGCAGATGCCAGGCTGAGTTTCATTGGAAGAATGTTAAGGATATGTCATTCATCTCTAAAAGAAGTTTCCCACAGAATACTAGTTCGGCCAGTTCTTACGTATTACATGTCTCATTTTTACTGTTACTAGGTTTGATTAATACAAGAGATAGCGAATGTTCAAGGAACCACGGCACGTTTAGTCACGGGTTCGTTCAGAAAGCGCGAGAGCGTTGTAAAGCAGCTCAACTCCGTGGCACACACTACAAGAGAGGCATTGCGCGTCGCAGAGATGGTTATTGTTAAAAATCCGAGATTATTCGTTCCATGAAGACTTTGGCAACATTTCGATTCCTCCTACACCTTATTTATTAATTTAATTCATTTTTTTTCAGTCATCATTTTTCTGACTGGTTTGATGCTGGCCGCCCCGAATTCCTCTTCTGTGACAACCTCTTCATCACTGCGTAGTACCTGCACTCTATGTCCTCATTTATTAGTTGTGTGTATTCCAATCTCTGTCTTCTCCTACAGTTTTTACTCTCTACAGCTCCCTCTACTACCTTGGAACTTACTCGCTGATTATATTCATATCGGGTCTCCAACCGGAACGTAACGTCATCTTGACACAATAATTCTGCGGTCCACCTGGTCGCATTCTCAAGGTGAGTAAGTCGTCGCACTAAATCGCCGGGCCGCGTGGTTATGTCACGGACTGCGCGGCCTCTCCCGCCGGAGGTTCGAGTCCTCCCTCTGGCATGGGTGTGTGTGTTGTTCTTAGCGTAAGTTAGTTTAAGTAGTGTGTAAGTCTAGGGACTGATGACCTTAACAGTTTGGTCCCTTAGGAATTCACACTTTTTTTTTAACTCGCCAGAGCAGAAATCAAGTAGCAGCGGCGGTTCCTTAATACCGCCTGTTGGTCCTCCGCGCGTGCGCGGACGTAATCGCCCTCAGCGCAAAGGACGAAAGCTCACCTGTTGGCGAAAACTCTCGCAAACGATAAATCGATATCAAACACTGTTGACATCTTTTGATGGCCGAAACAAATACTGTTGCTTTTTTAATATCAAACAAAATAGGATTCCAACTCTTACTTAAAGGATAAGCCTTATCTCTGTTTATATTGTCAGACGCCGGTTTTCGATATCTTCTTTCACTACACAGTCCCAATAACCCGACGCAGGTGTAACCACTTGCGTCTCATCATACTTTTTATGTCATTCTGTAAGACAATGTTCCGCAACGGCAGATTTTTCTGGCTGAAATGTACGCGTGTGGCGATGGTGCTCCACGTATATATCGTGGACCGTAAGAATTGCTTGTGCAGTACCGGCTTTCCCGCAGTGGCAGGGAATTTTGTAGACACCGGACTTCCTCAAACCCAAATCATCTAGTCTTGGCTGGCGGATGGAATACGCCGTTAATATCAAATCTTTTTTAAATTATTCCTATTTTTGAACATATGCTTCCCCGAAAGGTAGGAACGCCACCGATTTGCTTGTACGGGGGTAAGTCAATTATTAGCCGCAAAGTAGTTATAAAATTTTATTGTCATCAAATAGGAAACTTACAAGAAAATCATTTTTCGACATAGTCTCCTTGCGTTTCAACGCACTTGGTCCATTGTTGTACAAGCTTCCTGATACGCTCATAAAAGAAGGTTCTCGGTTGAGCAGCGAGCCAGGAATGCACAGCCTCTTTCACTGCTTCGTCGGAGGCAAATCGACGACCATTTAATGCCTGTTAGAGCGGAACAAAGAAGTGAGAGTCAGAAGGAGAACGATCGAGACTATACGGAGGATGATCCAGTACTTCAAATTTGAGTTTCTGGAGCGTTTCAGCAGTGTGGGCAGCAGTATGCGGACGGGCAATGTCGTGCAACAACACAGCACATTTTGACAGCAATCCTCAGCGTTTGCTTCGAATTGAAGGCTTTAGCCTGACAGTAAGCAACTAACTGTTACGTATACTGTTTATTGTTGTGCCCCTTTTCCCCATAATGTTCCAGTACTGGACCTTGTACGTCCCTAAAGAGCGTTAGCATCATTTTTCCTGCAGACGGTTGGGTTTTGAACATTTTCTTGCACCGCGAATTTCGATATTTCCATTCCATACTCTGCCTTTTACTCTCCGGCTGGTAAGGATGAATTCATGTTTCGTCATCAGTAATGATCCTGTGTAAGAAATTTCCCCTTCGTTACCATAGCTATCCAAACGTTTTTTTTTTTTTTTTTTTTTTTTCAGAAGTCCAACCGCGTTTGTTTATGCGACAGTGTGAGTTCTTTTGGGACCAAAACTTTATGGAACCCAAGTCTGTTGTGTATCATTTCGTAGGAAGAATAGTGGCTTATTTGCAGACGATGTGCCACTTTGTCAATACTTAATCGTCTGTCTAAGAGAATCATTTCACCTGAACGCTCAATGGTTTCTTCACTTGCGGTAAACGGTCGCCCGGCTCGTTCTTCGTGCGTAACACTTGTGCGGCCATTTCGGAATTTTTCAATCCATTCGTAGATACTCTCTTGTACAGAACACTGTTCCCGTACTGTACCGAGAGTCTTCGATGAATTTCGGCCCCTGATACTCATCCCGAAGCACAAAAACAGATCACTGAACGTTGCTCTTCTTTGGCGCAAATAGACAGCGGAGCAGCCATGATTAACAGCACGGCAGCGATAACGAAACTAACCTAGCACCTTGAAGATTTCAAAAATATAACAACAAATAAACAAAGCATCATCATCAACGAAAAACGACAGTTCTACCATAATAAACAAAAATATAACTAAATCGCGGAAAATAATTGATTTACCCTCGTTTCTTCTGTTGGTTCCCGCGAGGATCCAATGTGCGCAGCACGACGGATCTGATTGTCGGTATAACCCTTCTGATTCAACAGTGTTTTTAGGTGATCCAGTTCTTGTGTCAAACTGTCTGCATCTGAGTTGGCATAAGCTCTTTTTACCAATGTACTTAGGATCCCTTTGCGTTGAGACGCTACTGCTCCATTTCAGTTCTGGTGAGTTAGTGCGACCACTTACTCACCTGAAGACGTCGGCAAGGTGGGCCGCCGAAATACTGTGTCAAGGTGACGTTTCATTCTGGCTGGGGATCCGATAACATTATCATCAATTACTACGGCACGAAAATTTACGGAGCTTTAGTCGCTGATGTCTCAATGCATGCCCTACTATCCTGTCCCTTCTTCTTGTCAGTGGTTTCCATATGTTTCTTTCTTCGCCGATACTGCCAACAACATCCTCATTCCTCGTGTTATGTGTGCACCTAATTTTCAACATCCTGTTGTAACACCATATCTCAAGCGCTTCAATTCTCTTCTGTTCCTTTTTTCCCGCTATCCATGTTTCAGTACCATGTAATTCTATGCTCCAAACGTACATTCTCAGATATTTCTTCTTCAAATGAAGGTCTCTTGTTGATATCAGAACACTTCTCCTGACGAGGAATGCCCTCATTGCCTGTGGTTCTCGGCCTTTTATGTCCTCTTTGATTCGCCCGTAATTTTAGTTTGCTTCTAAAATAGCATAGTTCCGTAACTTCGTCTATTTCGTGATCATCAATTTTTATGTTAAGTTTTTCACTATTCTCATGTCTGCTGCATCTCATTACCTTTATCTTCGCCGGTTTACTCTCAAACCACACTCTGTAGTCATTAGACTGCTCATTCTGTCCAGCACATCCTGTAATTCTTCCTCAGATTCACTGGTGATAGAAATGTCGTCAGGGAAACCTTTTCATTGAAATCCTTTCACCCAGAAATTGGTCTTGGTTCTAGTACATACTGTACATTATCCGTCTTTCCCTATAGCTTAAAAGTATTTTTTCTGACGATTTTTAACATCTTGCACCGTTTTACATTGTGAAACGTCTTTTCTTGGTCGACAGATCCTATGACCGTGACTCGATTTTTCTTCAGCCTCGCTTCCAACATCAAACGCAACGTCAGAACTGCTTGACTGGCAGCTTTATCTTTCCTACAGCCCAAATGATCGTCATCTAACAGATCCTCAAATTTCCTTTTACATTCTTCTGTATATTATTCTTCTCAGCAGCTTGGACCCATAAGCTACTAAACTGACAGAGTGATAGTTCTCGCAGTTATGTGCCCTTGCTGTCTTCGGAACTGTATCGATGATACTTTACCGAAAATCTGATGGTACGTCGCCAGTGTCATAGATTATTTGACCTCAAGTTACCTCCCACGTACGACTCTAGTAATGACCAAGATCAACAGATCACAAAAGTTACTCTTTTGAAGGCGTAATGGAGACTACCTCCGACTCAAGCGCAACAGGACAGGCGTGCGTTAGTGACGTTGGGGCCGGGCACTGGGGAGGTATGGTTTTTACATTTGACCAGGCTAAAGATACGCAAACAGGTTGAAAGACTTTAATTAACTCTTTTTGGGTATTATACAGTCTCATTATGAAGCACTAAAATAACTAAAATACCGACGCGTCGGTCTTCTTTGCAGCGGTCTTCTTCACGGCGACAAACTGCACGGTGGTAGTGATGGTCTTCCCTAATACAGGATGATTATGCTAAATGGGCACAAACTGCAGGAAGTGCAGATATGCCTCGTCTTTGAGACGTCGTGGAACGATGACTGGTCCCCCGGGGCGGTCGCCAATAAACCCCGCCCACACATTGCACCTTAACCGGTGCTGATGGTTCGCTGCCACCTTAACATGGGGAATGTCCGAGGCGCACAAGCGTGCGTTCTGAAGGTTTACGATACCGCAAGGTCGCATAATACAGCCGCTATAACGCTTCTGTTTGACGAGGGCACATTTGCTCAGACGTTATAACCCATGGTGTGATTGCATGTAAGTGCATTCTATTTGTACATAATTTATAGAAGTAACCCTATCAAGTGCATATTATTTCTATCCATGTTATTATATTTTTAAGTATTCCATGTAACTCTTTATTCAGATGAAGATTGCGCTGGTGCAATCTAAATTTGACAAAATTGACAAAATTTTGTTCAGCTGAAGTGGCTGTATATGCGTCCTATAATGAAATAGCGTACGGTTGCTGGATCACAGCCAATCAAATGTTTCAAAAAATTTTAAAATAAATAAATAAGATAGCTATAGATACACGCACAGTGGCACAATACCCACACTTTCCCACTCCACTCTCCGAATATCCGTCTGTCAGTTTTTTCTATGGTATAGGCTATGTGCAAAAAACTATTTACTTGAAGATACCTATAGCATGTGCATTTAGCTCATATAGGACAACAAATGGCTGCATGAACAGGACACAAAAATGAATGCAAGTAAACAACACAAACATACAGTTTCAAACAGAAATAGCTAGATCCAAGCAAATAGCACAAAAAACCACAAAAAAATACAATTCTCACATCAAAATTCTATAACTAAACAATTTTATACGTATTATGGACCACTGAAGATGCATAATATGAATAGGCAATAGAAACAACTCTGGTACTCAAGAATAAATTTCATTTGCAAAAGACGGGCGTTTTCTTATCTGTATGATGGAACATAATTGAAGTGATTATTTGCTACTGATGAAAATTACTAAAAATATTGACAATACTTCGAGCTGTGAGGTACAGTGAAAAAAAACAAAGCTACAAAAAAACTTATTCTTGTTGCTCGTTTAGCTCATGCGAGAGGTGTGCAGTTGCTACTCCGAGATGAAAAAATTGACACAGGAGAGGAATTCGTGACGGGCCGTATCAAACTACTCAGGAATACTGGTAACGCAAAAAAAACTTTTATTTTTGCTATACGGAACTATAATAAAATTTGATACATGTATGCAAAATATCTTATTGTTATATGAAAAGTTATATACAGAAGTAATACTGTGCAATTTCTTGAAATAAAAATTATTTTATTTTCATGCCGTACTTTTACTGTATGAACGGCGGAAAAGTACTAGGTCCAAATGGCTCTGACCACTATGGGACTTAACATCTGAGGTCATCAGTCCCCTAGAACTTAGAACTACTTAAACGTAACTAACCTAAGGACATCACACACATCCATGCCCGAGGCAGGATTCGAACCTGCGACCGTAGCGATCGCGCCGTCCCAGACTGAAGCGCCTAGAACCGCTCGGCTACAACGGCCAGCAAAAGTACTAGGCGAAGATTTTTTTCTTACGTGGTTTAGTAGGCGTTTCAAGTTGTCAACTAGAAAAACTTTCCTAAATGTTTGACATTATCTGTAAAGTTTGTGGCAAGTCAATGAGTGCCCTTATTCTCAAATACTGGGTGAATTAAATCTGCCGGCCGTGTTGGTCTCGCGGTTCTAGGAGCGCAGTCCGAACCGCGCGACTGCTACGGTCACAGGTTCGAATCCTGCCTCGGGCATAGATGTGTGTGATGTCCTTAGGTTAGTTAGGTTTAAGTAGTTCTAAGTTCTAGGGGACTGATGACCAGAGTAGTTAAGTCCCATAGTGCTCAGAGCCATTTGAACCATTTTTTTTAAATTAAATCTGGGAAGTCACGCGTCGCGGGCTACACTTCTTTTTCACCAACAGCCCCACCGCTTTAATTAGCTGGTTGGTTCCCATCCCAACAGCGATTGTTAACTGACAGTAAGGTATATGTGTACCAAGTTTGGTAGAAATCGGTCCAGTAGTTTAGGAGTAGATACGCTAATACAGGCACCCTATCATACATAAATACATCCCTTTTTTTAAACATTTATGGATATGAGATAACTTGTTTTCTCCATTAACAGTTGCATTTGATAATAAATAATTAATCTAAAATAAGGTACTAGTGACAATGGAACGAGTGTAACACACTATCGTTTCAGCTAATGGCGATATAAGAAAACGTTTTTTTGTTATTGTTACGTCAGTGAGGTTCAAAGACTCTAATGAACTTGAAAGCTTCTAATTTTGAAGGAAATCGAAGAGGACCACTTCGTAAAGTCCTCCCGTAAGTTAAAACCAGCGGACTGACGATTACTGTGACGTCAGCGCTGCACTTTTCTCGCCTGGTTCCGAGTCACCCCTGGCGGCTAGGCTGCCCGCGGCGCGCTCCGGTGCCGCTGCTGTGGTGTCGCCGCGACGGAAGCGCGCTGGCGGGCGCGCCCTGTCGGCGCGCCTTATCTGCCATCTGCTTTTCGGCGTCGGCGTCAGGAGGCGCCGCGGCGCGTGACGCGTGGCTGCGGCGCGGCGTTTGACACAGGATTTCCAGCGGCGCGCTTCCGGCGGATGGCCGCCGCCTCAGGGCGTTGCCGCTGGCACCGGCCGGCCGTGGCCGCGGGGGCGCGCCCCGCTATTAGGCAGGCGCTCTCATTAGGTACACGGCGGCGCGGCGCCGTCTGTGCTTTGTTCTGCCGCGGCCCGCTTCCTTCCCGAGATGAGTAACGCTCGTCGCTCTAAACGGTGCTCACTCTGTCGCCGGGCAGGAAATTCGCCCTCGTGTAAGTAGAGCTGGAAGCTCTCCATCAAATCATCCGGTCGCACGTTGTGCCGTTGTCGACAAATTCCGATTATGGATTGGTGTAAAGCCCCCCCCCCCCGCCCCCCCCCCCCCCACACACACAAGCCGATCATTCAGCCAGGTCCGCCAGCCAAACCACTCAGTGTCGGTGTGAATGGTTTGGCTGGCAGACCTCTACCTGTTGCCACGACAATTGCCTGCCATCCCACACTTCGTTAGTGCAGGCAGATAGTGTGCCCATACATTCTTGCATAGATAACGTAGCGCCAGGTATCTGGGAATCTACGTTGATGAGAAGTCAACCTTTACACCTCACTTTGGTCATGTGGCAAGGCAGTTTCATCTGCCAGCAGAAGCCACAAAGATTTGTCCCAACGGTATATTAGCACCAATAGTCGGATACAGCTATGGCTGGCCATGATGGTGAGGCGAATTCGAACAGAAGATTAACTTAACTTGTATTTCTCCAAGCATACAATGGCTCAATACAAATAGTGCAGCAAGAACCAGAGTCCAGCTTTCGCAGTGTCAACAAGCATGAACGATGGAGTTGGAGTCGCGACTTAGGCGGTATCTGTGTTGTGAAGTGGCTCCAAGCGTGAATGGGCTGAGTTGCTGCCGCCAGCCATCCTACACTTGGCGGCACAGGGCGCGCTTAGTACAGAGCCGCTGGAGGTGTGGCTCAGCGGGCACGCACCATTGAATCCTGTACGACCACTGTCGACGTTACGGAAACTTGCCACTCCACTGCTTACACTGAAACATCGATACTTGATACCACAGCTCGCCCTTCCCATCAGATTATTTCTGTAAACAGTGTGTTCTAAAACTATTCCTTCAAATTAATGCAAGATATAGAGGACACCAGAACAAATATACACTACCGTTTGTGAAAATTGCAACACCAAGAATGAAACGCATGAATTCAATTAATTTAATACCACTGGTTAGGTACATTATAAGTAACAAATGATTATCTTTTCAAATCTGTACATGTCCTCTGAGTCCTACTATTCAGTATGTCGTGTGGCCACCATGCGCTGCAATTAGAGCTGCCGTACGCCATGTCATTGAATCAATAAGGTTCTGAATACGTTCCTGAGGGATTTCCCTCCACACAGTTTCTATCCGAGCCCACAAATCCGTGACACCAGTTACTGGAGGACCGTGAGGCACCAGGTGCCGACCAACCATATCCCACACATGTTCGATGGACGACATGTCTGGCGAACGAGTAGACCAGGGAAGCAATGGTACCCGTCGCTCTTCGAAAAGGCCTGAACATTCCTCGCAATATGTGTCCGGGCATTGTCCTGTTGAAACGTGGCCTGTGGAGATGCCTGAAGCGGGGGGAGTACCTCAGGCTCCACAACCTCCGTTACGTACAGGTTGTTGTTCAAAGCGCCCGCAATACGTACGAGGCGAGATTGGTTGTTGTAACCAATGGCGCCCCAAACCATGACACCTGGTGTTTGTCCGCTTTTCCATTCCACAATGCAGCCCGCCAGTTGCGCTCTCCACCGGACACGTATGCGGCCATCACTGTAGGACACTTTGAAGCGGGACTCATCCGAAAAGATTACATGCTGCTGCAACTCAGCACCCCAGTGACGGTGTTCACATGCCCACTGCAGTCGGAGGAGCTTGTGGTTTCTGGCCAATGGAAGCCGGCGTAATGGCATGCGTGCAACCAGTCCAACCTGCAGCACATGGCGACGAACCGTCGATGCAGACAAGTTCACACCTGTTGCAGTGCTACAGCAACGAGCCAATACTGTGGATGGCGCTGTACGGTCCGTAATGGCGATGTGGACAAGATGACGATCATCCCGTCCTGTGGTCAAGTTCCGTGGTCTAGTTCCCGCTCGTCGCTGCGTACGACCTTCCTCTATCCACTGTATCCACCCATGCATCACTGTCGTAGCAGCATGCCCAATACGGGCCGAAATCCAGTGTGCACTCCGTGTGCATTCCGGGAGGAGTCATTCCTGATGTGGAAAGGGTCCTTCCGGATGCCATGAAGAGCACAGGGTGCAGCCAGCTGCAGGTGGTGGCACATGTCGACACTAATGACGTGTGTCGCTTTGGATCTGAGGAAATTCTCTCTGGATTCCAGCGGCTATCTGATTTGGTGAAGGCTGCCGGTCTTGCTTACGAGATGAAGGCAGAGCTCACCGTCTGCAGCATCGTTGACAGAACCAACTGCGGACCTTTGGTGCAGAGCCGGGTGGAGGGTCTGAATCAGAGGCTCAGACGGTTTTGCGACCGTATTGGCTGCAGATTCCTTGACTTGCGCCATAGGGTGGTGGGGTTTCGGGTTCCGCTGAATAGGTCAGGAGTTCACTAAACTCAGCTGGCGGCTACACGGGTAGCGGAGGCTGTGTGGCGTGGACTGGGCGGTTTTTTTAGGTTAGAAGGCCTCGGGAAAGTGCGGGATGGGCTGCAATGTCAAAGGGTGCTTGGCAATTACAGGACCTGCTTGGATCAAGGAACAGTCGGAATTTTAGTTGTAAATTGTTGTAGTTGCGCTGGAAAAGTCCCTGAGCTTCAAGCGCTAATAGAAAGCACAGAAGCTGATATCGTTATAGGTACAGAAAGCTGGCTAAAGCCTGAAATAAGTTCTGCAGAAATTTTTACGAAGTCTCAGACGGTGTTCAGGAAAGATAGATTAGGCAGAATTGGTGGTGGAGTGTTTGTGTCTGTCAGTAGTGGTTTATCTTGTAGTGAAGTCGAAGTAGATACTCCGTGCGAATTGGTGTGGGTGGAGGTTGTACTTAACAGCCGAATTAAGTTAATAATTGGCTCCTTCTACCGACCCCCAGACTCCGATGATACAGTTGCGGAACAGTTCAGAGAAAGTTTGAGTCTCGTAACAAATAAATACCCCACTCATACGGTTATAGTTGGTGGGGACTTCAACCTACCCTCGGTATGTTGGCAAAAATACTTGTTCAAAACCGGTGGTAGGCACAAAACGTCTTCCGAGATTGTCCTAAATGCTTTCTCCGAAAATTATTTCGAGCAGTTAGTCCACGAACCCACGCGAATTGTAAATGGTTGCGAAAACACACTTGACCTCTTGGCCACAAACAATCCAGAGCTGATAGAAAGCATCATGACTGATACAGGGATTAGTGATCACAACGTCATTGTAGCTAGGCTCAATACCATTTCTTCCAAACCCATCAGAAACAAACGCAAAATAATTTTATTTAAAAAAGCGGATAAAGTGCCACTAGAAGCCTTCCTAAAAGACAATTTCCATTCCTTCCGAACTGACTATGCGAATGTAGACGAGATGTGGCTCACATTCAAAGATATAGTAGCAACAGCAATTGAGAGATTCGTACCTCATAAATTGGTAAGAGATGGAACGGATCCCCCGTGGTACACAAAAAAGGTCCGAACGCTGTTGCAGAGGCAACGGAAAAAGCATGCGCAGTTCAAAAGAACGCGAAATCCCGAAGATGGAGTAAAATTTACAGACGCGCGAAATTTGGCACGTACTTAGATGCGAGATGCCTTTAATAGGTTCCACAACGAAACATTGTCTCGAAATTTGGTAGAAAATCCGAAGAAATTCTGGTCGTATGTAAAGTACACAAGCGGCAAGACGCAGTCAATACCTTCGCTGCGCAGTGCCGATGGTAGTGTTATCGACGACTGTGCCGCTAAAGCGGAGTTATTGAACGCAGTTTTCCGAAATTCCTTCACCAGGGAAGACGAATGGAATATTCCAGAATTTGAAACACGAACATCTGCTAGCATGAGTTTCTTAGAAGTAGATACCTTAGGGGTTGCGAAGCAACTCAAATCGCTTGACACGGGCAAGTCTTCAGGTCCAAATTGTATACCGATTAGGTTCCTTTCAGATTACGCTGATACTATAGCTCCCTACTTAGCACTCATATACAACTGCTCGCTCACCGTTAGATCTGTACCTACAGATTGGAAAATTGCGCAGGTCGCACCAGTGTTCAAGAAGGGTAGTAGGAGAAATCCATTTAACTACAGACCTATATCATTGACGTCGGTTTGCAGTAGGGTTTTGGAGCATATACTGTATTCAAACATTATGAATCACCTCGAAGGGAACGATCTATTGACACATAATCAGCATGGTTTCAGAAAACATCGCTCTTGTGCAACGCAGCTAGCTCTTTATTCGGACGAAGTAATGGCCGCTATCGACAGGGGATCTCAAGTTGATTCCGTATTTCTAGATTTCCGGAAAGCTTTTGACACCGTTCCTCACAAGCGACTTCTAATCAAGCTGCGGAGCTATGGGGTATCGTCTCAGTTGTGCGACTGGATTCGTGATTTCCTGTCAGGAAGGTCGCAGTTCGTAGTAATAGACGGCAAATCATCGAGTAAAACTGAAGTGATATCAGGTGTTCCCCAGGGAAGCGTCCTGGGACCTCTACTGTTCCTGATCTATATAAATGACCTGGGTGACAATCTGAGCAGTTCTCTTAGACTGTTCGCAGATGATGCCGTAATTTACCGTCTAGTAAGGTCATCCGAAAACCAGTATCAGCTGCAAAGCGATTTAGAAAAGATTGCTGTATGGTGTGTCAGGTGGCAGTTGACGCTAAATAACGAAAAGTGTGAGATGATCCACATGAGTTCCAAAAGAAATCCGTTGGAATTCGATTACTCGATAAATAGTACAATTCTCAAGACTGTCAATTCAACTAAGTACCTGGGTGTTAAAATTACGAACAACTTCAGTTGGAAGGACCACATAGATAATATTGTCGGGAAGGCGAGCCAAAGGTTGCGTTTCATTGGCAGGACACTTAGAAGATGCAACAAGTCCACTAAAGAGACAGCTTACACTACACTCGTTCGTCCTCTGTTAGAATATTGCTGCGCGGTGTGGGATCCTTACCAGGTGGGATTGACGGAGGACATCGAAAGGGTGCAAAAATGGGCAGCTCGTTTTGTATTATCGCGTTATAGGGGAGAGAGTGTGGCAGATATGATACACGAGTTGGGATGGAAGTCATTACAGCATAGACGTTTTTCGTCACAGCGAGACCTTTTTACGAAATTTCAGTCACCAACTTTCTCTTCCAAATGCGAAAATATTTTGTTGAGCCCAACCTACATAGGTAGGAATGATCATCAAAATAAAATAAGAGAAATCAGAGCTCGAACAGAAAGGTTTAGGTGTTCGTTTTTCCCGCTCGCTGTTCGGGAGTGGAATAGTAGAGAGATAGTATGATTGTGGTTCGATGAACCCTCTGTCAAGCACTTAAATGTGAATTGCAGAGTAGTCATGTAGATGTAGATGTAGATGTAGAAATGTCACGGTATGACACCTCCGTTTCCCGGAGATCGATCATTCTGCCCCGTTCGAACTCGCTCACATGCCGATATGGCTCTCTTTAACTTCGACGAGGCATACTGGCGCTAGAGATGGGAGATTCACTCCTGAACTGATTCATAGAGTTGAATCTTTCAAAGGAGTGAACAATTAGTGATTCAGAAAAAAAGAACGGTAGCTCCAAACGTTTTCCACAGCAGAGGGAGAGAGAGAGAGAGAGAGAGAGAGAGAGAGAGAGAGAGAGAGAGGTCAGAGCACACTGCACGCCACACAACACAGCCAGCGCACGCCTTTGCCCTGCTTCTGCCTAGGCTGCTTGCATTGTGCGGTGCCCCATTGGATTTTGTGTTTCACATATGCCGTGCCGTCTCTGTGCTTCCTCTGCCGCGTGGCGCGTGCAGTGTCTGGCGCACCTTAGCATCGCACTCCGTCGGCGATCGTTTCAGTCGCACGTCTGTCCTCTGGGCAGTTGATGTGAGCAACAGGGCAGAGAGCCTCCTAGCGGAGAACATAAGAACTACTTGCAACAACCTGATCGCAAGAGAACGGACGATTTGTCTCGGAGCGGGTGACTGGTGGCCGTTCGCCGCTCCCCCCACCCTCGGAACTCGCCCGCTCAACGCTCACCTCACCGTTCTCGACTCAAGCCGGAGCGTTGAGCAAAGCAACTCAGGTGTCACTCTGGTCTCTGCGGTCTTAGCTCACGCAGTAATTAAGCTCGCGGCTCGACCTGCTTGACTCAGCTCCTCTGCATCGGAGTTCGTCTCTACTGGATATTGTTCTTTGTAGTAACACAAGAATGTATATTACATAATTATGTTATGTATACATCATTTGTTTTTGTTTTATTTTTATTTGTTGAAACTGATCAGATTAGGTTCCTGACGACTACTCTTACTATAGGATTTTTTATTATGGACACTCCAATTTACGCTTTAATTACGAGCGAACCGATAAATGTATCGCAAAACGTGATACACCAATATTTTCCTTGTTTTATTCTGCGTAGGGCTATATGCAGCACTTTGGTCTTACAGTCAAATTTATATATTTTTTTCCTATTTTATTACGGATTTTGCGATTTTAGGCATCTATGGAAGGAAATGTTCACTTTAAAAGAATATGGCTTGCAATGTATTTGTATGAGGTTAATGAAATTTTAATACATTATAGCCAAGTATACTGTTAATGTAAATCTCAAGTTACAACATCTTCCGATCACCAAAAAAACCACGATAGTGCAAAATAAATCAATAATCAAGAACTTTGTCATATCGTGAAAATTTCAATAAACAATACAAAATTCTTACTCATTATCTGTGTTACTTCAAAATAGGATCAAATAAGATCAAAATACAGGTATACTACTGGAATAAACCAAGTTTAAAGGGCAATGTGCCTTCCATTTATTTTCTATAGTGAATGAGTGGTGAGTCACGAAAAAGAGCTAGTTCATTTCAGGGAGTGAACAGTTCTAATCCGATCTCTGAAAAGAACAGTTTTGCCCATTTCTAACTGGCACTGACTGTCCTGTTTCCACCTTGTGTGGCAGCTCTGCACCGACTACACTAGGCGCAAAACCGACCCTGTCACACCGACACAAGAGGGCTCTGCTCGGCCTACGTGTACCCCATCTTGCTGCAAAACATATCACGCATTGCCTACGCGCCCGTCGCCACTTCCACCAAGTGTGGCGCTATTCTGGTAATTCCTTCTCGGTGTTGCACTTTTCACAAACGACGGTGTATTTCGATTACAAACTTATGGTCTCTGAAGTCAGCCTGTAATGTTATGGAACATTTTGTTAGTGGTGCAGACATAAGTTTTTGTGTCGGTGCCACTGACTGGCTATGTGTACTGATATTCAAAACTGCTCTGTGCGCAGATGGATGGCTCTGAGATCTGCTTCGAAATGCAGATTCATTTGCAAGTATCAGCGCCTTGTCGCAACAAACACTTCGATTCAGGCGCAAGCATTACTACCTTGTGACATCAACAGTGAATATGAGGGGGTGCTAAAATGGCTGACGTGCATCAGGTATACGGGTCTGTGAATAGAAATGGACTAGTTGCACTAAGATAGTATTGACAGCGCTTTCCCAACCGACAATTCCTGTGACACTGCTGTAATGAACATGCTAAACTACCTTCGGTGCACACGACATGTATTCGCGGTTGAGAATATGGACAACAATCAGCTGCATAGTGGATTGACGACAGTGAAATTTTTTCCCAGACCGGGACTCCAAACCAGATTTCAAGCTTATCACGAGCGGTCCCCTTTCCATTTGGCTATCCGAAATTTTGGGACTGGCCTAGAATGGGGCTCAAATAACCAAATGGTAAAGCAAATGTTCGCTAAATACGGGTTCGTGTCCCGGTCTGACACACATTTTTACTGTCATCATTCCTCTGATGGTTGTCCATGTTTGAAACTTCTAATACATTTCATGTATTCCATAACGGGCTCCAATGGCTGCTAATTTGGACATGCATGCATGTCCCAAGGAATATTGTATTGAACCTTAGGTGTAAGTCGTCCTTGGCATCAGAAATTATCATCTGAGACCATATGTAACTTAATTAAAAAGATTTGTTTTGATTTTCTCTATATCCGTGATTAATTTAAATGAACAGTTTCGGAAAATGCTGTATAATCTACGTGACTCTCAAACAGCTCACCACTATTGCTGTATTCGAACATTACAAGATTGTCAGTCCTACTCATCTGCATTAACTTGCATTTTTCTACACTACTGGCTATTAAAATTTCTACACCATGAAGATAACGTGCTACAGACGCGAAATTTAACCGACAGGAAGAAGATGCTGTGATATGCAAATGACTAACTTTTCAGACCATTCACACAAGGTTGGCGCCGGTGGCGACACCTACAACGTACTAACATGCGGGAAGTTTCCAACCGATTTCTCACACACAAACAACAGTTGACCGGCGTTGGGTGGTGAAACGTTGTTGTGATGCCTTGTGTAAGGAGGAGAAATGAGTACCATCACGTTTCCGACTTTGATAAAGGTCGGATTGTAGCCTATCGCGATTGCGGTTTATCGTGTAGCGACATTGCTTCTCGCGTTGGTCGAGACCCAATGACTCTTAGCAGAATCTGGAATCGGTAGGTTCGGAGGGGTAATACGGAACGCCGTGCTGGATCCCAACGGCCTCGTATCACTAGCAGTCGAGATGACAGGCATCTTATCCGCATGGCTGTAACGGATCGTGCAGCCACGTCTCGATCCCAGAGTCAACAGATGGGGACGTTTGCAAGACAACAACCATCTGCACGAACAGTTCGACGAAGCTTGCAGCAGCATGGACTATCAGCTCGGAGACCATAGCTGCGGTTACCCTTGACGCTGCATCACAGACAGGAGCGCCTGCGATGGTGCACTCAACGACGAACCTGGGTGCACGAATGGTAAAACGTCATTTTTTAGGATGAATCCAGGTTCTGTTTACACCATCATGATGGTCGCATCCATGTTTGGTGACATCGCGGTGAAGGCACATTGGAAGCGTGTATTCGTCATCGCCATACTGGTGTATCACACGGCGTGATGGTGTGGGGTGCCATTGGTTACGCGTCTAGGTCACCTCTTGTTCGCATTGACGGCACTTTGGACAGTGGACGTTACGTTTTAGATGTGTTACGACCCGTGACTCTACCCTTCATTCGATCCCTGTGAAATCCTACAGTTCAGCAGGATAATGCACGACAGCATGTTGCAGGTCCTGTATAGGCCTATCTGAATACAGTAAATGTTCGACTGCTGCCCTGGCCAATGATAGCCGAGCAACTGGCTCGTCACAATACGCCATTTAGTACTCTTGATGAACTGTGGTAACGTGTTGAAGCTGCATGGGCAGCTGTACCTGTACACGCAATCCAAGCTCTCTTTGGCTCAATGCTCAGGTGTATCAAGGCCGTAATTACGGCCAGAGGTAGTTGTTCTGGGTACTGATTTCTCAGGATCTATGCACCCAAATTCCGTGAAAATCTAATCACATGTCAGTTCTAGTATAATATATTTGTCCAATGAATACCGGTTTATCATCTGTATTTCTTCTTGGCGTAGCAATTTTAATTGCCAGTAGTGTATATTTATATGTTATACACATTATAAAGATGATGTTGTTGCTGTGGTCTTCAGATCACAGACTGGTTTAATTCAGCTCTCCATGCTACTCTCCTGTGCAAGCTTCTTCATCTCCAAGTAATTACTTCAAATCACATCATTCTGAATCTGCTTTTTTATGTAATGTGCGTTTTTAGCTGCGGCAGGACATTCTCATGAAATTTCTTTTTGTTGGCGCCGACGTACATAGGAATTCATGAATTCTTCCAGAAAGCTAGCACGGAGGGATTTAAGAGTTTATTTTGCACGCGCGCTGTTCGGGAGTTGAATGGTACAGAAGTAGCTTAATGGTGGTTCGAAGAGCCCTCTGCCAGGCACTTAATTGTGAATTCCAGAGAAATCATGTAAATGTAGATGTAGAGATTGGGCTCCACCTTCCATACTTTCCTGTCATCACAAGATGGGGTACGTGACTAAGATGCACAGTTCTCTTGTGCAAAAACTTTGACAGAATCAAACACTTTATGATCCCTAGACACAATGGGCGCACCAGACGCCAAGCAGACCCAACAATTACTTAACAACAAAGAACTAGTGTTGAATCTGTTCGATGTGTATGGCGTTTGCCTGATTTGATTCAGAGTTTGCAAGAAGACTCTATGGAGGAGGAGAAACAATGAAAGAAGTTGGTGAGTATTAGGGATCTCCTTGGTTGATATTCTACGGAGAAATTCGAATTAAATTTGAAGAAGAATCCAGTTGTAGAACCCTTTGCAACTTTGAAAGTCCTCTACTGGTGGATGTTAAAATGGAACAGCTGACAGCGAAGAAGTGAGCGTGGTGTTGGGTGTGTATGGTGTTATGGATTGCTGATAAATAAAATATCTGCAGACTTATAAAAGTTAAAAGTTTATGCCAAAAGTTATACCAAGTTTCAAGGCCACAATAACAATGTGAACGGCAAGTATTTAAAAAATGGCCTTCCCTCAGCTGAGATGCAACTATCTCACAAAACTGATTGAGCTGAAAAAACGCAGAAGTGTTCATTTATTTAGAGATTAAATGTGAAATCTACTTCATTCTTGAGGTGTAGCTTCGTTACAAATACTGCTGAGCTGTTCTGCTGTGCTCCTGTACATGTAAAACTTATCGTGTAATGTACGAAATAAATTCCAGGTACAGATTTTCCACAAAATTGCTTTATTCCCCCGCAAGCAGGTCGGCGGCGAAAAACATGGAACAAAGTTCTACATACTGTGCTGTTGATGGTTAGTAACAAACTGCCTCCCTGCTGTAAACAAACCACTGGTATTGATATGATTTACAACAATCACTGATAATCAGAATTAACAAATTTTAATAACTGACAATTAAAAGTGTGTAACAAAATTAATCAGATACATAGAAAAATAACGAAAATAATGGCTGGTTGATTTGGGGGAATTGACGAAACAGTGAGGCCTTAGGTCCCATCAGATTAGGGAAGGTTGGGAAAGGAAGTTGGCCGTTTCAAAAGAAACATCCTGGCATTTACCTGAAGCGATTTAGGGAAATCACGGAAAACCTAAACCAGGATTGCCAGACGCGGGTTTGAACCGTCGTCCTCCAGATGTGAATCCGGTGTGGTAACAACTGCGCCACATCGCTCGGTCGAAAATAATGCTTTACAATTTTGTGTCGATGCGAACATAATTTCATAAAGCATTCTGAAATAATTTACAAGTTTCCAGAAAATAACAATACATATTACAATTTAGTTAATTATAGTCGAAAGAAAGAACGAAAATTTTTCCTACCATGTGTATAAATTTCAACTAATAGGTTTATCAAAAATAGCTAGGCGATTTCCTGAAAAGAAATTTGTATGTTGCAAAACACACTTTGTTTACGTAGGTCATTACGGTTCAAAAATGGCTCTGAGCACTATTGGACTTAACATCTGAGGTCATCAGTCCACTGGCACTTAGAACTACTTAAACCTAACTAACCTAAGGACATCACACACATCCATGCCCGAGGCAGGATTCGAACCTGCGACCGTAGCAGTCTCGTGGTTCCAGACTGAAGCGCCTAGAACCGCTCGGCCATACCGGCCGGCCCGTCATTACGGTTTTTGATGAATATTAATTAACAGACTCATCGACGTAGCAAATGTAGATCAATAGCTTAGTAATTATTGAAAACAAAATATTCCTAGCATGTTCACACACGTGTTAGTGAGCACAGAATACAATAGCTGACTCATATTTTACATAAGTTGCCTCAAACAGACTAATTCAAGTATAGATGCAGTTTAGCATTCTACATTAAAGAATTAATTAAGTATAAAACAAATGTATTCTGTTCAGGGGGTAAGGAAGGAGGCTCCAGGGTCTGTTTTATTACAATGGCATGTAAAGTTTCCCCACATACAAGGAGCTATTCAGCTCAAAGCAAAAGCGATATTGTGTCAAAAACGTTGAAATGATGTTTGCAATCCAGTATAACAGAACACTCTAAACGGGACAAACAAAATATATGTTTTTGGATAGGGTCCGCCTTTAGCAAAACACAGTTTTGTTTTATAACCCAAACATGTTTCACTGCAGTTGCAGCATCCTCAGTGGGCTTTTATTTTCCATCTGTTAAAGATAAAGAACGTTCTTTGTTGTTTTGTATACATGTAGCTATTAGTTTTAAAAAAATGTAATTATAGATATTTGAAAAAACACATAAATTATGAAAATCCATACCTTTTTACCACATGGTGTGGTTTTTCTGACGTCTTGTGTTTCTACAGTGACCGACAGTTTGTCATCTGCAACCACTTATACCTGTCGGTCACTGTAGAAACACAAGACATCAGAAAAACCACACCATGTGGTAAAAAGGTGTGGATTTTCATAATTTATGTGTTTTTTCAAATATCTATAATTACATTTTTTTAAAACTAATAGCTTTATGTATACAAAACAACAAAGAACGTTCTTTATCTTTAACAGATGGAAAATAAAAGCCCACTGAGGATGCTGCAACTGCAGTGAAACATGTTTGGGTTATAAAACAAAACTGTGTTTTGCTAAAGGCGGACCCTATCCAAAAACATATATATTGTTAAAGCAAACACGGAAAAAAAGAGCTTCAATACCAAGGGGACAAACAAAGTTAATGTAGATGGTTTACACCCAAATAACATCATCTGCATCTTTTTTGCACCTTCCTGTATTGTTTTCAGAGTCTTTTTCACTCTTTTTCGGACCATAATTCGCACCTTCAAATTCTTTCACTAGTTATCACACTCCCTTGCACTTTTCACAAATAGTCGTGAATGCAGAATTCGTTTATGTCAAAAACTTCCAACGAGCAACTAGGTGACAGCCTTAGAACACTGACGTTGATGGTGTGTGACGACCAGCGTAGGTACGGGAGGAAGACGGAAGCGTGCCTGAGCCGCAGAAGGCACGCGCCCACACGCGCACGCAGGTTTGCTCGCGGTGCGTGAGACACGCACCGCCTGTCCGCCGGGATGCGCGTTCCGCCCGCGTGTATCTGAAGCGCGGCTCGCTCTCATCCCCGAGGGACGCGACCTCCACGAGTTCCCCAGGGGACACTAAATACGGGCCACTGGCAGCGGCGGCCGTATGTGCGATAGCAGAGGCTTCCATTGTCCGGCGCTGTGCGTCGCGGGAGCTCAATCAGCCGAGATAGCGGGTGGGCGTGCGAGTACCCGACTCTGCCGCGCTCTGCTAATAAGGGTGGAACGTCTCAGAAGGGAAGGCCACCACGTTGCGGACCACGAATTTACTCCAAACTTTGTACACCTTTAGTAGATTAATAAAACAACATAACGCGCAAGTAGTAAGGTGCACTACCCTGGCAATTACGAGAAAGTCAAAACAGAATTTTTAAGCGTCTATTATGTAGCTGATCAAAATCAAATAGGGGTTATGCAGGAGTGGGTTTAAAAATCAATAAAAAAATAGGAGTGCGGGTAGGCTATTGCAAACAGCATAGTGAACGCATTGTTGTGGCCAAGATAGACACGAAGCCCACGCCTAACACAGTAGGACAAGTTTATATGCCAACTAGCTCCGCAGATGACGAAGAGATTGATGAAATGTATGATGAGATAAAAGAAATTATTCAGATGAAACCTCCCCGTCTCCTCTATATCTCTTTTGTTACACAACCTCACCTTCTACAGTAACCTATGAAACCTTCGCTTAGGATTTCTACCTCTTGCTTAATAATAACAAATGAAATCCTCCCTTTGAAATGACTTCTCTCTCTCAATCTTCGCATACAAATTTAAATGCTGCTTGTTAAAAGTGATTTTCTGATTATTTCGACGAAACATAGAATGTGTCGTCGTCGTGGCCCTCAGTCGTTACCTGCAATAATCCAAAACTGTTCCTTACCTTTTTTACTGTTACTGGATCGCCATCTGACTGCGACATGAATATACTTACTCTGTTTTACTATACTCTATTAGCTGCTGGTGGGCTGTCATAATAAGTGGCTGTATTTATTACCAAAGCTGACATTATTCTTTAATAGCAAAGCTGACGTTATTCTTTAATTAATTTGATTGAAGTTACGTAATTCATAGTTAAACTTTGACTTCATAACAACAATAAAATTTTGCGAAGTTTTACGTTTATGGTTTTTGAAATGGATTATAATCAGTAATGCAATATTGCTCGCAAAAATTTATTCTATTCGGAATGAAGTGATTGTACAAACGTTCAAACGGGACTTATTTTTTACAATAATCTTACAACTAGCATTGCACAAACATACCTTCAGTAGTCTTGAGTTTCTCAAAAAGTTAATTCAATAATATTAGTTCCTCTTACGATAACAGATAGCTGATGTCTCTTTACATCCGTTTATAATCTCTTATAAATCATGGCTTGTGGCCGGCAGGCACACCGCTCCTCTCGCATCAGACCTGCTACCGACTGGCTTCACTTCTCGCTTACTACTGACTTCCTACGAACGCTAAAGTGCGGTCTCTCCTGCCAACAATCCTTTCTGGTACAGACGTTCCCTGCAACCACAATTATTTCCAACATGACAAATATTAATTATTCCTACTTAATCCTATTAATAAAATGTAAACATCTTGCATAAATTGTGGTTTGACAATAGAAATATACACGTCTTTCACAGATAGTAAAGGGAGGCGAAAATTTAACAGTCGTGGGTAACTGGAATTCGATAGTAAGAAAAGGAAGAGAAGGAAACGTAGTAGGTGAATGTGGAATGGGGGTAAGGAATGAAAGAGGAAGCCGCCTGGTAGAATTTTGCACAGAGCATAACTTAATCATAGCTAACACATGATTCAAGAATCATGAAAGAAGGTTGTATACCTGGAGGAGGCCTGGAGATACTGGAAGGTTTCAGATAGATTATATAATGGTAAGACAGAGATTTAGGAACCAGGTTTTAAATTGTAAGACATTTCCAGTGGCAGATGTGGACTCTGACCACAATCTATTGGTTATGAACTGTAGATTAAAACTGAAGAAACTACAAACAGATGCTAATTTAAGGAGATGGGACCTGAATAAACTGACTAAACGAGAGGTTTAATTAGTTTCAGGGAGAGCATAAGGGAACAATTAACAGGAATGAGGAAAATAAATACAGTAGAAGAAGAATGGGTAGCTCTGAGGGATGAAGTAGTGAAGGAAGCAGACAGTCAAGTAGGTAAAAAGACGAGGGCTAATAGAAATCCTTGGTAACAGACGAAATGTTGAACTTAATTGATGAAAGGAGAAAATATAAAAATGCAGTAAATGAAGCAAGCAAAAAGGAATACAAACGTCTCAAAAATGAGATTGACAGGAAGTGCAAAATGGCTAAGCAGGGATGGCTAGAGGACAAATGTAAGGATGTAGAGGCTTGTCTCACGATAGATACTGCCTACAGGAAAATTAAAGAGACCTTTGGAGAAAAGAGAACCACTTGTATGAATATCAAGAGCTCAGATGGAAACCCAGTTCTAAGCAAAGAAGGGAAAGCGGAAAGGTGGAAGGAGTATATAGAGGGTTTATACAAGAGCGATGTACTTGAGGACAATATTATGGAAGTGGAAGAGGATGTAGATGAAGACGAAATGGGAGATAAGATACTGCGTGAAGAGTTTGACAGGGCACTGAAAGACCTGAGTCGAAACAAGGCCCCGGGAGTAGACAACATTCCATTAGAACTACTGCCGGCCTTGGGAGAGCCAGCCATGAGAAAACTCTACCATCTGGTGAGCAAGATGTATGAGACAGGCGAAATACCCTCAGACTTCAAGAAGAATGTAATAATCCCAATCCCAAAGAAAGCAGGTGTTGACAGATGTGAAAATTACCGAACTATCAGTTTAATAAGTCCAAAATGGTGAGAAAGTAAGGAGATGGAACTTGGTTGTAGCGAGTTTCAGGGAGAGCATGAAGTAACGAGTGACAAGACCGGGGGATAGAAATACAGTAGATGAAGATTGGGTAGCTTTCAGAGATGAAATAGTAAAGGCAGCAGAGTGTCAAACAGGTAAAAAGACGAGGGCTAGTAGAAATCCGTGGGTAACAAAAGAAATATGAATTTAATTTGTTAAAGGAGAAAATATAAAAGCGCAGTAAATGAAGCAGGCAAAATGGAATACAAACGTCTCAAAAATGAGATAGATAGGAAGTGCAAAATTGCTAAGCAGGGATGGCTAGTGGACAAATGTAAGGATGTAGAGGCATATATCACTAGGGGTAAGATAGATAATGCCTACAGGAAAATTACAGAGGTCTTTGGAGAAAAGAAAACCACTTGTATGAATATCAAGAGCTCAGTTCTAAGCAAAGAAGGGAAATCGGAAAGCTGGAAGGAGTATATAGAGGGTCTATACAAGGACGATGTACTTGAGGACAATGTTATGGAAATGGAAGAGCATTTAGATGAAGATGAAATGGGAGATATGATACTGAGTGAAGAGTTTGACAGAGCACTGAAAGATCTAAGTGGAAACAAGGCCCCGGGAGTAGACAACATACCATTAGAACTACTGTTTACGCTTGAAAAAAATTAGCACCAGTTTTGGCCATCAAGTGCAAAAATCTGGTACTTGAGTGCAAAAAAATACGCATAGAAAAATTTCCATAATTAATTGATTATTAACATGGCAACGGCCTTGCCGCAGTGGATACACCTGTTCATCGAAGCTAAGCCGTGTCGGGCGTGTTCGGCACTTAGATGGGTGACCATCCAGGCCGCCATGCGCTGTTGCCATTTTTTGGGGTGCACTTAGCCTCGTGATGTCGACCGAATAGTAGCGGGTTTCTTTCAGATTACCATCATGACGGCCGAGAGAGCGGTGTGCTGACCACACGCCCCTCCTATGAGCATCCTCCACTGAGGATGGACGGCGGTCGGATGGTCCCGGTAGGGCATTCGTGGCCTGGAGGCGGAGTTCTCTTTTCTAATTGATTAGTGACAAGACATGGGCAGAAAAACTGAAACGAGTGAGAGCGCGTAATGTCGATTTTATTACTAACAGCCCTTACAAAAATTATTCAGTATGAGCACCGGAGACGCCGACGAGATGCTGCATTCGTAAAACGACATGATCAACAGCTGCTCGCAGCAGCTGCAGTGGATTCTGAGCAGTGTGTTCCTGTATATTGGCCTTTTCAGATAGACAACGAACGTGCTCTGGCAAACGCGTTTTTGTACATATCCCCAGAGCCAAAAGTCACATGGATTCAGAGCAGGTGATCTTGTAGGCCATGTATCTGGAAAACCTCTAAAGATAACACATTTGTGGAACGTTTTATTAAGCAGAGCTTTCACCGGCCGAGCGACATGAGGTGTCGCCCTCACTTGCATGAAAACCGTGGTTTCCACACAGTTGCACTCTTAAAAAGCAGGAATCAAATGCTGTTGAAAGAGGTCTCGATAATATGCAGAAGTCGCAGTGCCCCTGACAGGCTCCCTAGGGGAATCCTCTTCAAAGAGTAGTGGGTTGAGAATAAAGATGTTTGTGAATCCACACCACACAGTCACATACGGATGGTACAATGGCTGCTCGTGCACAACACACACGGTTTAAGAGTATCTCAAATTCGACAGTCCTGTGCCTCGTGACTCCGTATAATATTGCCCATCCACAAAGTCGATCCTTGCCAGAAACCGAAGATCAAATTCAGAACTTTGCAGTGGATCATGAAATTTCAGTTACTTTACTGTCTGGATGTTGTACGTGTCAATTTATAAAATAGAGTGTAGAACCTGTAAGACGTCGTGGTCTCCTGACCTTCATTGCTTATATATTCCGCCCTCACAATCATATTCCACACATCAAGACGCTTCATTCGAACCCGAACTCGATAAGATAAAGTCAATGTTGTATGAATTCTTGTAAACGATACGCAAATAATAAGTGCGCACTGGGGTTGAAATACTCGAGGCTGGTGTACACACACATATTACAGACAAGCCGGTCACAGGAGCATTTAGTTCGAGAGAGGCAAACCACACACCGAGAGACCGGTCCCTTCAGAGGACGAGTCAACCTCGGGTGCCCATGGAGCAGACAGCGTGTGCCCAACTGAAAGGTGGAACGACCCCATGTTCAGCTTAAAAGCAAATTCCGCTACATTGTGTGGGAGCGTCCAGCCTATGCATTCTTTACACATAGCACACAGTTTCGGAGATTTTCACAGGGAGACAGCAATCGCCAAACGCCGATACTATAGATTTCCGGATTGGTCGCCTTAAACGAAACGTTTAGAAGAGCAATGCTGATTGGCAGACGATATTTCTGACGCCTTGAGCTGAAGGAGTAATGGAAGAGACCGGAAGATATACCCCTTCACATCTGGCGTGGAGAGGCGCCGTTCCGTTGTCGCTCTTGGAGTGAGGAACAAGTCTCTCCTCCGTACTTCACTGGGAGAGCACCTCTGTCGAGAGCGAATCGAAGTGCTACTCTATTTTGAGTCCTTGCGACTTAGCGTTATTCACTGTGTTGGCCGACTTACTTATTGTGCGGTGTGAACGGACAGAGTTATAGTTAAACGCCTGCGAGCGAATTTTTGACTGGCATCGCTGTGGACTGGCTATCTGACCGGTGTACCACGCCAATAGTTAGACTGGGGGCGAATAGGAATACTTGACTTCATCAAGGCGTAGGGAGAGTTTGATGGGCGAAGGTCAATCCAGATAGAACGAGAGTTATCTTATTTGTCAGCAGCGAGCGGCGCAGACAGCACTCATCGCAGCTTACGGTATTGTGCGCTACAGCTATTGCGAGCCACGTATTTCCTCGACAACAGTACGCTTCACTGCATTTCACACGCGACAGCTTCGACCTAGCAACATTCTAAAGGATAAGTGTTCAAGTTGAGTAGGCGCGCCTCTCGGCTGTTCTGCCAAGTCAATAACAATCTTATACTTTGTGTAGAAATTTCATTAGCGAATCCTATACTTGAGAGGTAACATCACATTCCGAAAAGAACCAGGATATAACTTGTTCAATTCATAACTAAAAGTGCCATTGTGATTTCCCAGAATTTTTGCAACATAAATAATAATTTTCGTTAGTTTAATGTTTTTCTTACATTAACTAGCACTACTCCAGTACCCAAGTATCCCACTAGCTACGTAAGAAATGTTGTGAATTTTTGTGTCATTTCCTTACAGCGGACGACTCCAGAAGATATTTATTGCTGAAAGTTTTTCAGGCATTTCTCTTTAGAACGTTAGGAGCGTAATCTGATTCTGTAGTAGTGTGAGGGTGGGAAATGCATCTTGCAGGTGCCACAGAGTAAAGGGTACATCTCAGATTAATCCGTTGCACATAATAACAGAATAGCAGATCAACCCCTCATCTCAGAAACCTTCCATACTGTTGACTGTGGACTGGACAAGGACGTCTTCCCCTTCCAGGTGCCACAACAAACTCACCCGAATTTTCGAATTTCAATACCATCTTCTTTAAAGTATTTAATGGCATGGGACCTTTCCTCAGACCGTTCAGTGGGCGATGCCTTCTCAGTGTAGTGCTGTAATTTCTGCCGTTCAGATAAAACAGTTTCACTTACAATGCACGGTCTCGCTTCTCGACAGTCATACTGTTCACTCACGTTGTAGCTTGTCAAATAACAGCGTGGACGTCATACCGCCAAACAAACAGTGTACAGCGCCAGGTTTGCTCTTGGTGGCCAAAACTGGAACTAACTTTTTTCCAGCGTACATCGGTTCCGCAGTAGCAAATTTACCTCGTTTCGCTGCCATACGATAGTTACAACACCCACTGGACCCCTATGAATAGCTGCACTTTGAATATAACTACCCGGTATTAGTAAGTTGAAAACCACACGAGACAGTGTATTCCAATTGCCAGTACAGTTCAGACAACGGCATAGATACTCTCTTTTGGAGGATATTTACGCTGGATGGGATGGAGCCTATAGCGTCCCCAGTGAAATAATACGAAAAGACTTAAAAAACAGTATTTAGAATGAAGAGACATATAAAAATTGAATAATATATTTTTATCATGTACCCGTAAAATAATAATTGATCTGTGTAAGTTTCGAGTGCAAAGAAATGTAACAAAATGATCTAAACAGACGAAAAGATACACTCTTTTGTTAATTTTTTAGTCGTCTTCACTTCTTCTCTTGTCTTGGTTGCGTGTAGACGGACATCTTGCGAGTGCTGGCAAATGTAAGCATATTTGTACTAATTAAGCAGATAATATATTGATTTAATATCATTGTTCACTTTTAATTTGTAAGAGGTGATCCCGACTTCATGTCCGCCTTCCTTTGAATTAACCTTCATTCGAGTAATTTACAGTTCAACAATAGCAGCGGCCGATGCAGCTAACGACGCCATTACGTGGCGATATTAACTTATAAAAAATTAGCGGAAGCGAAAAACTCGCTCGCTATTAACATAATATACATTTTTCTCTACAGCCGCCCGACGTTGCAGAAAATGCGTAGCTTTAAGATGCTTATTTTCAGTACAACAGCAGAGAGCCAGAGCCAGGACTCCGACTGCAATGCAATGGGTAACGGAGGTAAGAAAAAATACTCTCGTGCGTGTATGGGCCATAATTGTAATTAACAACTAAAGATTTTTTGCTTCGAAGTGAACTGACTAGCCGAGGAAATTAATATGAAAACTTTATTCCATTGTTCAACTTATATGCTCATGTTTTAAGATTCAACGAGTCTAACATTCATTAAAGTAACAAATAATTAAAGATTAATATTGTTAAAAAGGAGAATTTCACGAAAGCATTTAATTGTAAATCAAAATTAAATGAAATATTTTGATTAAGGCGCACCACGGAAGTCGGCAACAATCAAAATAATAATAATATATTAAATTACGACGGCCGACGGACGCGAGAAACCCTTGATATGTTTGCATCATCACTTCGAGTAAACGACCTCTCCGTCAGCATATGGCTAAAGGAAAAAGTAGATCGTAAAAATATTCAAGGATAGCGGCGTGAAAGGTAAAATGTGTCACCTGCCCACATTTTACGTACGCCAAACAGGTTGAACTTCTGTTGTCCACTTTGGAACATTGTAACGTAGGAAATAATAAAACAGCTTTTGACTCTCAAATGAAAAAGGGGGACATCAAGTAGGACATCTAGATCATCTTGATACCTGTCACTACGTTCTGATAAAGAGAGCGGCAGGTGTTCTCTGGTGGTAGATGGTGCGTTGGGGTGAGTCACTGCAGCTCGTTGTCAGCAGTAGCCTTTACTTCTGACCTAGAGTATTCCATGAGGTTCGTGCCTACATCAGACGAGGGCTTGGACAGCGGGTATTGTGGTCTCCGTCGCCTGTGCACAGATTTACCAGTGACGTAGGCTAGCTGACACTTACATATAGCTCAGGACAGTGGCACAGGGACCTCGTGGCATGTTCACACTTAGGGTGCCGACAACGCTGGCTCAGCTATGGAGCGAGACGGCTTGAATGGTCTTGGCTATGACAGTGCTGCCTGGCTGGCAGTGTCCGGTGCTGAAGGGCGTCCAGTGGCTCAGTAATTAAGAGGACCTCTAGAATGATATTTTCACTCTGCAGTGGAGTGTACGCTGATATGAAACTTATGGCACATTAAAACAATGTGCCGGACGGAGATTCGAACTCGGGACGTTTACCTTTCGCTAACAAATGCGAAGAGTCGAGGGGCATGAAAGGGAAGCAGTGGTTGGGAAAGGAGTGAGACAGGGTTCTAGCCTATCCCCGATGTTATTCAATCTGTATATTGAGCAAGCAGTAAAGGAAACAAAAGAAAAATTTGGAGTAGGTATTAAAATTCATGGAGACGAAGTAAAAACTTTGAGGTTCGCCGATGACATTGTAATTCTGTCAGAGACAGCAAAGGACTTGGAAGAGCAGTTGAATGGAATGGACAGTGTCTTGAAAGGAGGATATAAGATGAACATTAACAAAAGCAAAACGAGGATAATGGAATGTAGTCAAATTAAATCGGGTGATGCTGAGGGAATTAGATTAGGAAATGAGACACTTAAAGTAGTAAAGGAGTTTTGCTATTTAGGAAGTAAAATAACTGATGATGGTCGAAGTAGAGAGGATATAAAATGTAGACTGGCAATGGCAAGGAAAGCGTTTCTGAAGAAGAGAAATTTGTTAACATCGAATATAGATTTATGTATCAGGAAGTCGTTTCTGAAAGTATTTGTTTGGAGTGTAGCCATGTATGGAAGTGAAACATGGACGATAACTAGTTTGGACAAGAAGAGAATAGAAGCTTTTGAAATGTGGTGCTACAGAAGAATACTGAAGATAAGGTGGATAGATCACGTAACTAATGAGGAGGTATTGAATAGGATTGGGGAGAAGAGAAGTTTGTGGCACAACTTGACTAGAAGAAGGGATCGGTTGGTAGGACATGTTTTGAGGCATCAAGGGATCACAAATTTAGCATTGGAGGGCAGCGTGGAGGGTAAAAATCGTAGAGGGAGACCGAGAGATGAGTACACTAAGCAGATTCAGAAGGATGTAGGTTGCAGTAGGTACTGGGAGATGAAGCAGCTTGCACAGGATAGAGTAGCATGGAGAGCTGCATCAAACCAGTCTCAGGACTGAAGACAACAACAACAACAACAACAACAACAAATGCTCTCCCGACTGAGCTACCCAAGCACGAATCACGACACCTCACAGCTTCAATTCTGCCAGTAACTCGTTTCCTACCTTCCAAACTTCACAGAAGGTTCGACTCTCAGCCCATCAATGATGCAGTTGCACTCTCTGGCAGATGGTCCTGTCAAGATGATGGAGCTGTGCCGGTCTCACGCCAGAAGCCCGTCCTACAGCGGACGCCAACTCTATGACTCTCCGACGGCCAGTATTTATAAGCGCCAGAGCGGTTTTGTTGGTATGTGATTGCGGCAGATGTAAGGTATGCCATGTGTCGAAGTGTCCCTGGTTTCGGCAATCAGCCGGCCTCCGACCGGCAGGCGGGCTACTCCGCCTAAACGGGTGTTGTGGCGCAATCCCGTATCAGCGTACCGCAGCAAGTGGCTGTCTGGAGGAATGTGTCCCCTTGCGTTAGGCGCCAATGTGACATTATTAACCCACCTCACACCACACATGAACTTTTGAGCTCTGGCCTTTTCTTCACATGTGTCGACACCTTGCTGTTTGAAGCGCAGCCGAGCCAGAAGATAACATCGCAGAGGTTCAAATGGTTCAAATGGCTCTGAGCACTATGGGACAATTTCTGAGGTCATCAGTCCCCTAGAACTTAGAACTACTTAAACCTAACTAACCTAAGGACATCACACACATCCATGCCCGAGGCAGGATTCGAGCCCGCAACCATAGCGGTCGCGCGGCTCCAGACTGTAGCGCCTAGAACCGCTCGGCCACCCCGGCCGGCCCATCGCAGAGCGCCGAGATTTTGGACCATTACAGACGAAGATTGCAGGCACTTTTGAACCAGATTTCAAACTTCTGCGTAGCAATGGGAGAAAATTATGGATCTTCAAAGAGGTTAACCTCAATTACGCTGCGCCCTGTAGCTACACCTAGGTATTTGTATGAGTTTTCTGATTTATGTCTCATTGATATTGTAGTGGAAAGGTACAAAGTTTTTAGATTTCTTAAAATCTGAAGTAAGTTTCCAATATTTGCACCACTCTGATAGTTTATCAAGTTCTACATGAGTATTAGAGCAGCTTTTTTCGTACGATTCACTACGTGTATTGAGGATGGCGAATTGCAGCCGCTATTTAGACAGATAAATTAGTTGGTTCTAATAAGCGGATATGCAGCCAGTGACTATTTTTTTAAATTTTGATACGATTTATTTTCTGTACTATTGGCTCTGAGCACTATGGGACTCAACTGCTGTGGTCATCAGTCCCCTAGAACTTAGAACTACTTAAACCTAACTAACCTAAGGACATCACACACATCCATGCCCGAGGCAGGATTCGAACCTGCGACCGTAGCAGTCTCACCGTTCCGGACTGCGCGCCTAGTACCGCGAGACCACCGCGGCCGGCTTCTGTACTATTAACTAGTTTAAAGACACTGCACGCTCATCATCAGATGGAGGTTTTACAGGTATATTATGTGGACGATGTAGAACAAGATGCTGACGTCGTGGTGCTGGTGGAAATGTCGGAAATTTAGTTATCTGTATCTAAAAGTTTACGAAACAAAAAGGTGGTTACGTCTTAGGATACTTACATTGCACTGCTATGGGAAATTGATCCTCATAATGCACATTTTGCAGGTTATGAGCACATGTACACAGTATTTAGCTGCACTTGATTTCACAGTCATTCATTGTAAGTAAACACCGACCGTAAGTACATAGAATGTAAGTATGCTAGATACTACATTTATCCGCATCGCTGTCCTTGACTTGAGGTGCTGTGCAGTATAGAATAAGTATTTACAGGCACAGATAATGGATGTACGGAAACACTGCAAGCTGCAAGTGTGATCTTATGTTGACAATGTACACTACGTGATCAAAAGTATCCAGACACCTGGCTGAAAATGACTTACAAGTTCTTGGCGCCCCCTATCGGTAATGCTGGAATTCAACATGGTATTAATCCACCCTTACCTTTGATGACAGGTTCCACTCTCGCAGGCATACGTTCAACCAGGTGCTGGAAAGTTTCTTGGGGAACGGCAGCCCATTCTTCACGGAGTGCTGCACTGTGGAGAGGTATCAATGTCGGTCAATGAGACCTGGCACCAAATCGGCGCTCCAAAACATCCCAAAGGTGTTCTATAGGATTCAGGTCATTACTCTGTGCAGGCCAGTCCATTACAGGGATATTATTGTCGTGTAACCACTCCACCACAGGCGGACAGGTGCTCAATCGTGTTGAAAGATGCAATCGCCATCCCCGAATTGCTCTTCCACAATGGGAAGCAGAAGGTGCTTAAAACATCATTGTAGGCCTATGCTGTGGTAGTGCCACGCAGAACAACAAGGGGTGCATGCCACCTCCATGAGACACACGACCGCACAATAACACAATCTCCTCCGAATTTCGCTGGTAGATGACGTTCGCCGAACATTCGCCATACTCACCCCCTGCCATCGGATCGCCACATTGTGTACCGTGATTCATCCTCGACACAGCGTTCTTCCACTGTTCAATCGTCCAATGCTTACGCTCCTTACACGAAGCGAGGCGTCGTTTGGCGTTTACCGGCATGATGTGTGGCTTATGAACAGCCGCTCGACCATGAAATCCAAGTTTTCTCACCTCCCGCCTAACTGTCATAGTACTTACAGTGGATCCTGATGCAGTTTGAAACTCCTGCTTGATGGTCTGGATAGATGTCTTCCAATTACACATTATGATCCTCTTCAACTGTCGGCGGTCTCTGTCAGTCGACAGACGAGGTCGGTCTGTACGCTTTTGTGTTGTACTTGTCCCTTCACGTTTCCACTTCACTATCACATCGGAAACAGTGGACCTAGGGATGGTTAAGAGCGTGGAAATCTCGCATACAGACGTGTGACACAAGTGACACAAAATCACCTGACCACGTTCGAAGTCCATGAATTCTGCGGAGTGTCCCATTCTGCTCTCTCACGACATGTAATGACTACTGACGCCACTGATGTGTAGTACCTGGCAGCAGGTGGCAGCACAATGCACCTAATATGAAAAACGTATGTTTTTGGGGGTGTTCGGATACTTTTGATCACATAATGTACTTGTAACACGAATCAAAAATTTCCACAAGAGATAAACAAATAGAGTTAAATCTTTACGACAAAGCGTGAGTGAGTTACACCCCTATATCACAGAGCTTTTCTTCGTGGGTTCATTGGCAATATAAATAATAAAGAACAAAATGGTTATAAGTAAACACATCCTGACACAAAAGCGTTCTACAAAAAAGACATAAGATATATTCATCCTCCTTCATAATTACTATTTTTTTATTTTTCTATTTTTTACTCATACCTGTTTCGCCTTTTGTTATTTATGCTATCTTGGTACTACGAAGAGAAGTTCTGTCTCATATAAGGCAGTAATATATTCACTCTTTAATTATATAGTAGATATTTTGCTCTACTTATTTATGTTTTGTGTAACGTTTTGATTCATATTACGTGTACGAGCACATTGTCAATTTCTTCATACTTAAATGCATAACCTACTAAAAGTTTGAAAACGATGTTAACGTGTCTGGCAGGTCTCCTTGAGTTGTAGGTGGCAGCTGATCGGTCATGAATCAGGATACAGTTCCAGAACACCTTAGGTGTCTCACAGCGTCAAAACCACGATCTACAGTCGACTCGTTGTCATTAGCATCAAAAAGGATGCGGAAGCTCCTAGGTAGGTGATTCTAAATCAGTTGCTGACGACTGTATAAAGACGATGTTGTGACATGTACAGCATATTTCTGCTCCTGTCCCACTGTATAGTGTGTCCATAAAGTCCCGCCATCATTTAAAAAAAACACACAATTTCGAAACTATAAGAGATAGAGAATTGTGGTTTTCTGTAAAACGTTTAGCAGCTCTCAAAGTTTTTTCCTTTGTGCTTTGATGTGGTTTTGAAATGGAATGCATCAAAATGGCGACAGACAGGGTGAAGTTACGAGGTGTCATCTGGTGTGCAGAATTATGAGAAATATACTGTGGGATTATCGAAGCTGGTATGGGAGAGCACCAAAGGCAAAAAAAAGCACAATGTCATAGTTCAAAAACTTTGAAGAGACACGCATTGTAAAGACCTTCCTGAAAGTGGGCATCCTGCTGTGTCACAAGAACACATTCACAGAGTGCAAACTGCATTTCAACACAGCCCCCAGAACTCATTTCGTCGTCCAATACACTAATAGCAGGAAGCAAATAAACTGTTACTAAAGTGTTACATAAGCGGTTACGCCTTCTTGCGCGCAGAGTGCAAATGATCCAAGCATTGCAGTGTAATGATTGTGCTCTGCGGTACGTATTCGCGTGTTCCACTCTGGCCTCCACAGACGCTGACAATGACTAGCTGAAAAAGTGTCTGTTTTTAGAGGAGGTAACGTTCTGGAATTGTGAATCGCTACAAAATTAGGACTTGGGGCACCGGAAAACCATACAACACACGTGAACACGTTCGTGTTAATGTATGGTGTGGCCTAATGCACGGTAGGATGATAGCCCTATTTTTCTTCGAAGAGAAAATCGTAATGGGAAATGTTTACCCGGACAAGCTCAAACAATTCCTGCTACCAAAGATCGAAGATGCGGCAGCCGTTCGTCGCCTTACAGGAATGCAGTTTGAACCCGATGTCACGCCGTTAGATTTCTTTTTGTGGATTACATCAAGGTTTGCGTGTACACAACATTGGTCAATGACATTGCTATCCTTCGACCACGAATCAAAGAAGTGATCAGAATTGTTGATGCTGCAGTACTGGATAGTTCTGGGGCACAACTCAAATACCGCCTGTAAGTGATACCAAATACAGAAGTTCTGGTGCAACAGAAAAAAAAAGCTTTGAGAGCAGCTGAATGTTTTACTAGAAACTACGATGCTGTATCTTTAATAGTTTCCAAGTTATGATTTTCTGAAATGATTCAGGGAATTTGTGGACGCTCTGTATAAAGTGTACGGATACTTATCACTCCTTACGTTTTCCACACAGAAGTTGTGACGTTGGAGGCAGTGACCAGTCGTTAGAAGACTCTAAATGTAAAGGAACTGAAAATATTGTGATTTAATCGCAGAGGTGCTGAAAAATTGTTCCAGTGACACACCAGAGAAATATCTGGTAAACTTTTTATCTTTGAGAGACATAGGAACAATTTCGCCCTTCGTTTTTTATTTCTTGTATGAACGACTACTTTTTTGTTCTGATGGGCTGGTGGGATGTCGTACTGTCTAATTACTAGTGTGTGTGTGTGTGTGGTAAATGAATGAGTTAAAAGACGCAAGATGTGTTTTATATTATTTTCATCGCACAACAAGCCTTATTCCCATGGCTATGGAGTATTTATGTTAAGCAGAGAAGGCGAGTTTTAGATGGAACCGAAGATCTTCAAAACGGCGCTGCTCAACAATAGAGGTACGTGATTGTGCTCTCTACTTTCCTTTCGTGGCCGCTAAAATTACTTCCGATTCGTTTTGCCGAGACATTCAGAACCTGCAATCTTCTTTTTCTTATAAAAATACTAGTCCGATGCAAAAGAAATGCTCTTAGATTTAAATAATTGCCATTCTTTTACCCAGGCCACGGGGAATGATAGAACGTACGTGCCTCTACTCTGAATGTATGTTCGCAATCTCCGAGTGTGTTACGACGAAATTATTTCACAATGAAAATTTCTCATCAGACCGCAACCACTCGCACGCGAATGTACGTACCCTCTGAATGTATCAGGTCAGTCACGCGCGTTGTTCAAAAGCTTTACTTTTAATATTCAGTGGATTACATTTCCGAAATTAATTTTTGTTTATGCTGCAAATCGTACTTCACGCGAAGTATTTATTACGTAAGTTTCAGGCTCAATTTAATAATAAAAAAAAAAGATTCCGAATAATAGAAATAAAGAATAACAATCAAACAAATCAAACCTAAATAAACAGAAAGAGGGAACGTTACACGCTCCATTCACAGAAGGAAATCCGAGAACAACAGCGTGCAAGAGGCATAGTAGACGAGCCACTGTAGTCTCGTACTGCAGTGCAGAACCCTCGCGAGGGCGCGCCTGGCGGCTGCGAGTGACAACTTTAAGACAAGCACTGATTACCGGCTGCCCTCGGGCCAGAGTGGGGTGGGGGTCTGCGAAACAGGGGCGACAGCGAGAGGGGGGGAAGGTCGGTGGGAGGGGGAAGGTCGGTGGGAGGGGGAAGGTCGGGAGGAAGGGAGGGGGTAGTCGCGAAGAGTGTGCCCTGCGACGTCCAACTTTCGTTATTTACTTAATTTGTCAGGGTGACCCCCATATAAGTTGCGAGCACGGAGCAGACCAGAGGGAAATTAACTCGTAACTGCAAGACGTGGGGGGCGGGGGTGTTCGATGTCTCTGCGGGGTTTGTGTTCACTCACATGTGTCCAAGTGGCCGAGGGGCTGGGAGCGACTGGGTGACAACTTCCGGCTGCTTCCCAATACGTCGCATCCCTAACAGGTGAAGCTACGCACTTGTGGATAAACGTACAGAATTGATCAAAACTGTTCCGGTTTTTCATTTAGTAAACGGAGTGCACTGCACAGTAACAAAAATAAAGACATCTTTGTAGGATTTGTCGACCTATAAAAAGATTTCGACAAACTAAAATGGTGCACGATGTTTGTGATTCTCACAAGGGAACCTCCCCATCGCACCCCCCTCAGGTTTAGTCGTAAGTTGGCACAGTGGACAGGCCTGGAAAAACTCAACACAGATCAATCGAGAAAACGGGAAGAAGTTGTGTGGAACTATGAAAAAATAAGCAAAATATACAAACCGAGTAGTCCATGTGCAAGATATGCAACATCTAGGATAATGCGAGCTCAGAAGCGCCGAGGTCTTGTGGTTAGCATGAGCAACTTTGGAACGAAAGGTCCTTGGTTCAAATCTTCCCTCGACTGAGAAGTTTAACTTCTTATTTTCAGACAATTATTATCTCTCCGTCCGATGCGAGGTACTGACGGTCTACACGCAGAGAAACTTTGAAAATGTTAAAAACATATATTTTGACAGAGCGGTTCAGGCGCTCAGTCCGGAACCGCGCGACTGCTATGGTCGCAGGTTCGAATCCTGCCTCGGGCATGGATGTGTGTGATGTCCTTAGGTTAGTAAGGTTTAAGTAATTCTAAGTTCTAGGTGACTGATGACCACAGATGTTAAGTCCCATAGTGCTCAGAGCCTTTTTTTGTTGCATTCATTTGTTGCAGTTTATGTGAAAAACTCCTATGTTTTCATCACTTTTGTGGGAGTGATTATCACATAAACAAGAAAACCTAAATCGGACAAGGTAGAAGAATCTTTTTACCCAATCGCCAAGTGTACAAGTTAGGTGGGTCGACAACATATCCCTGTCATATGACGCACATGCCGTCACCAGTGTCGTATAGAATATATCAGACGTGTTTTCCTGTGGAGGAATCGGTTGACCTATGACCTTGCGATAAAATGTTTTTCGTTCCCATTGGAGAGGCACGTCCTTTCGTCTACTAATCGCACGATTTTGCGGTGCGGTCGCAAAACACATACACTAAACTTATTACAGTGAACAGAGACGTCAATGAACGAACGGACAGATCATAACTTTGCGAAAATAAACTTTCCCCTCCAGGGAAGACTTGAACCAAGGACCTCTCCTTCCGCAGTTGCTCACGCTAACCACAAGACCACGGCGCTGCTGAGCTCACATTATCCTTGATGTTGCATATCTTGCACATGGACTACTCAATTTGTATATTTTGCTTATTTTTTTCATAGTTCCACACAGCTTCTTCGTGTTTTCTCGATTGGTCTGTGTTCAGTTCTTCAAGGCCTATCCGCTGTGCCAACGTATAACTAAATCTGGGGGGGGGGGGGGGGGGGGTGCGATGGGGAGGTTCCCTTGTCAGGAAAAGTAGATGTTACGGAAGACGGATAAAAGGTCGAAGAATTTACGATAAGAATAAAAAAACAAGAGAGAAGCGCAAGACAAGGACACAGTATTTCTCTTCCCTCCCACCCCGTCACTACCCAATCCTGTTCGACCTCTCTATCAAAGAAATAATGAAATATTTTAGTTGCCACGTGTGCAGAGTTTAATGCTTTGGGCAAAATGTAAAATTGTGTCATCTCACAAGACGAAGTGCACATCAAGATTGCCGGTGACAGAGGCTAACTGCTTATCTACATCTGCATCTCAGTGATTGCTATTCACAATAAAGTGCCTGGCAGAGGGTTCAGTGAACCACCTTCATGCTGTATTTGTTGGGGTTGGTTTGTTTGGGGGAAGAGACCAAACAGCGAGGTCATCGGTCTCATCTGATTAGGGAAGGATCGGAAAGGAGGTCGGCCGTGCCCTTTCAAAGGAACCATCCCAGAATTTGCCTAGAGCGATTTAGGGAAATCATGGAAAACCTAAATCAGGATGGCCGGACGCGTGATTGACCCGTCTTTCTCCCGAATGTGAGTCCAGTGTGCTATCACTGCGCCACCTCGCTCGGTCATGCTGTCTCTCTACCGTTCCACTCACGAACGGCACGCGGGAAAAACGAGTACTTAATTTTTTTCTCTTATTTTATATTGATGATCATTTCTCCCTATGTAGGTGGGTGCGAACAGAATGTTTTAATCGGAGGAGAAAACTGGTGATTGAAATTTCATGAGAAGATCCCGTCGTAACGAAAAACACCTTTGTTTTAATGATTGCCACTCCTATTCACGTATCATGTCAGTGATACTCTATCCCCTATTTCGCAATAATACATAACGAGCTGCCCTTCTTTGTACTTTTTCGATGTCATCCGTCAGTCCTACCTGATGCGGATCCCACACCGCACAGCAGAACTCCAGAGTAGGGCGGACAGGCGCAGTGTAGGCAGTCTCTTTGGTAGACCTGTTGCACCTTCTAAGTGTTCTGACAATGAATCGCAGTCTTTGGTTTGCTCTACCCACAATATTTTCTATGTGATCGTTCCAGTTTAGGTTATTTGTAATTGTAATCCCTAAGTATTTAGTTAAATTTACAGCCCTCAGATTTGTGTGACTTATCGTGTAATCGAAATTTAGCTGATTTCTTTTAGTGCTCATGTGAATAACTTCGCACTTTTCTTTATTCAGGGTCAATTGCCACTTTTCGCACCATCCAGATATCTTATCTAAATCACTTTGCAAGTAGTTTTGATCATCTGATGACTTAACAACACTGTAAATGACAACATCATGTGCTACTCAGATTGTCTCCTGTGTCGTAAATATATATCAGGAACAATAAAGGGCACATAACACTTCCTTGGGGAACGCAGCTTATTGTAAACTAGGTGCATTATCGTGCGTTTTACAGATTTTTTACAAATCATTTTGGTGCCTGTGGGGCACGTAAGGCATTTCTGTAAGTTATGTCGTTTCCTGTAAAAAGCAGCACTCAACTCGAGTTAAATAAAACGACTTCGGTTTCTTGGTTAAATGGAATTTTTAATGGTAGTTTCCACTCAAACCTCCTCGCTCTTTATCTTCCCAACTGTTTTGTCTTATTTTTAGCTGAATTGAAAATGGAGCCGTAATACTCTTATACGGCCAGGAAAATGAAAATGGCGAAATTTTTTCTGCTTTGTACATTTTGAAACGCTTATGCTATTCACAGCAAGTCATTGCACAAGTATGGGACTTATCAGTGCTCTGTTTTCCAAAAAGGTACATTCTTTCAGACGCGCTACCATAAGCTGGTCACTCGTGGCGTTTCTGGAACAGGAACGCCTGACATTTGTCACTTGGGTCGGGGACCGTGGCTAGACTGAGCCAACAAGGAGCGTGCACGAGGAATTTCGGTTGTGTGAAAGCGTGTAGAGCCGTAAGGGACACTGGCGCTGCATTCTGTTGCGTTTGGACGCCCCTGGCCTCCGATACAGTTCCCCACAGTCATTTAATGAGCAAAGTAAGAGGACTCTGGCAGCAGTCTTCATCAAGCTGCATCGTGCTCGCTGGGTGGGATTGAAACATGCTCTACATGCAACGCTTTTCACCGATGTCAGAGTGCATTCGTGTAGACGTGTTTATCTCGTCACTGTTAGCCGGAGTGAACTTTCATGCAGTGTGATTGCTTAAAATAAAATTGAATTTGCCTTTCCTTTGTGATCAGTACTGGGTCACATGTCCACATGGATAGCAATATCCAGTCATACCTCAATCATCCGTGAGCATATGTAGGACCCAGTTCCAGGCGCTGCAGTCTGGAACCGCGCGACCGCTACGGTCGCAGATTCGAATCCTGCCTCGTGCATGGATGTGTGCGTTGTCCTTAGGTTAGTTAGGTTTAAGTGGTTCTAAATTCTAGGGGACTGATGACCTCCGAAATTAAGTCCCATAGCGCTCAGAGCCATATTTTGTAGCACCAAGTCCCACTCTCATTCTACACTCCTGGAAATTGAAATAAGAACACCGTGAATTCATTGTCCCAGGAAGGGGAAACTTTATTGACACATTCCTGGGGTCAGATACATCACATGATCACACTGACACAACCACAGGCACATAGACACAGGCAACAAAGCATGCACAATGTCGGCACTAGTACAGTGTATACCCACCTTTCGCAGCAATGCAGGCTGCTGTTCTCCCATGGAGACGATCATAGAGATGCTGGATGTAGTCCTGTGGAACGGCTTGCCATGCCATTTCCACCTGGCGCCTCAGCTGGACCAGCGTTCGTGCTGGACGTGCAGACCGCGTGAGACGACGCTTCATCCCGTCCCAAACATGCTCAATGGTGGACAGACCCGGAGATCCTGCTGGCCAGGGTAGTTGACTTACACCTTCTACAGCACGTTGGGTGGCACGGGATACATGCGGACGTGCATTGTCCTGTTGGAACAGCAAGTTCCCTTGCCGGTCTAGGAATGGCAGAACGATGGGTTCGATGACGGTTTCGATGTACCGTGCACTATTCAGTGTCCCCTCGACGATCACCAGAGGTGTACGGCCAGTGTAGGAGATCGCTCCCCACAGCATGATGCCGGGTGTTGGCCCTGTGTGCCTCGGTCGTATGCAGTCCTGATTGTGGCGTACACCTGCACGGCGCCAAACACGCATACGACCATCATTGGCACCAAGGCAGAAGCGACTCTCATCGCTGAAGACGACACGTCTCCATTCGTCCCTCCATTCACGCCTGTCGCGGCACCACTATCGGCGCGCTGCACGATGTTGGGGCGTGAGCGGAAGACGGCCTAACGGTGTGCGGGACCGTAGCCCAGCTTCATGGAGACGGTTGCGAATGGTCCTCGCCGATACCCCAGGAGCAACAGTGTCCCTAATTTGCTGGGAAGTGGCGGTGCGGTCCCCTACGGCACTGCGTAGGATCCTACAGTCTTGGCGTGCATCCGTGCGTCGCTTTGGTCCGGTCCCAGGTCGACGGACACTTGCACCTTCCGCCGACCACTGGCGACAACATCGATGTTCTGTGGAGACCTCACGCCCCACGTGTTGAGCAATTCGGCGGTACGTCCACCCGGCCTCCCGCATGCCCACTATACGCCCTTGCTCAAAGTCCGTCAACTGCACATACGGTTCACGTCCACGCTGTCGCGGCATGCTACCAGTGTTAAAGACTGCGATGGAGCTCCGTATGCCACGGCAAACTGGCTGACACTGACGGCGGCGGTGCACAAATGCTGCGCAGCTAGCGCCATTCGACGGCCAACACCGCGGTTCCTGGTGTGTTCGCTGTGCCGTGCGTGTGATCATTGCTTGTACAGCCCTCTCGCAGTGTCCGGAGCAAGTATGGTGGGTCTGACACACCGGTGTCAATGTGTTCTTTTTTCCATTTCCAGGAGTGTATATTACCGGTTGTCTTAAGACGACTAATAAAAGTTTATAATTAACGTTAGTCTGGTTTGCAATTTGGTAAGGTAGACTGGATACCTGGTGAAACAGTTGCTCAGTACTACAAGGATAACTTTCCCAGACAGCTCACGGCTTTTAACCAGCTTTTATTATCTTGAATATCAGCACCGCTTTCAGAACAAATTAATGCATCAACATTACAAGCTGTAGTGCCAGTAATGCCACTGTTGTCGTAAATGTTTCACATCTCCAGTGCAGCAAGCTACGTAAATTTAAGTATTAACTGTGTTTTTCTTACTTGTCACTTCTTTTTCCGTTTGTTTTTGCTTTTAGGAAGCTTTAATTTTCGTGTACTAGTAAGAGTGTTCCATAAATTTCATGTATGTTTTGAATACTGTCCAGAGACAGTTAGTGCTTATTTTCATTTTTCCCAACAAGAAGCGTCTAGTAACCACAGTTTAGTCAGCTATCAGCCGCCTTTAGTGAATTAGCAGTCTAGTTAAAAGTTGATTGCTTAATTCTCTACAGCAAATTGTTGATTTCTTAGGATGGATAAGATGTGTGACTGCTGTGTACGAACGCAGGAGCTGGCCACTGTTCGCGAACAGCTGAACGTGCTGATGGCCGCCGTCAGCCGTCTTCAGGCTGCTGCCTCGGAGTATAGCGGCAGTGGGGAGTCTGGTGCGTCGCATGGTACACCCCAGGTGTTACATGCTTCACCCACTGTCCCTGCTGTCGAGACATCTTCGCGGGTACCGAGCGCGGTTGGGCCTCCCTTTCCCCAAGGGGAGTGGCGGGTTCAACGGCGTTCGTGTCACACGAGACGGAGGGTCAATGTGGAGGCTGGCCGTGTGGCATCGCCCGCTCTGCCTGTGAGTGGACATGTGGCCGCTCCTTCAGCAAGGTCCGAGCAGGCACACGGGGGGAGGGGTTTATTAGTGATTGGGAGATCCATGTCAGGCGGGTGATGGAGCCCCTTAGGGAAATACCGGAAAAGTCGGGTAAGAGTGCCAGTGTCCACTCTGTCTGCTTGCCGGGGGTCTCATCCGAGATATGGAGGAGGCCCTGCCAGCGGTGATAGAGAGCACTGGGTGCACCCGACTGCAAATTGTTGCTCATGTCGGCACCAATGACTCCTGCCGTCTGGGTTGAGAGGTCGTCCTCAGTTCATACAGGCGGATGGCGGTGTTGGTGAAGGCGGAAAACCTCTCTCGCAGGGTGGAATCTGAGCTAACTATTTGTAGTGTCGTTCCCAGAACCGATGGCGGTCCGCTGGTTTGGAGCCGAGTGGAAGGCTTAAACCAGAGTCTCAGACGATTCTGCGGAGAGCTGGGGTGCAAGTATCTCGACCTCCGCTATCGGGTGGAGAAATGTAGGGTCCCCCTGAATAGGTCAGGCGTGCACTACACGCAGGAAGCGGCTACAATGGTAGTGGAGTACGTGTGGAGTACATTTGTGGGTTTTTTAGGTTAGAGAATTCCCTCCCTAGGGGCGACAAGACGACTCCTGAGACGCGACAAGGTAGTAGTAGGCAAAACGCAACAGGGAATAGCAATATTAATGTGCTAATAGTAAACTGCAGGAGCGTCTATAGAAAGGACCCAGAACTGCTCTCATTAATAAACTGTCACAATGTCTACATAGTACTAGGGACGGAAAGTTGGCTGAAACTAGATATAAACAGTAATGAAATTCTAAACTAGGATTGGAATGTATACCGCAGAGACAGGCTGGACAGTAAAGGGGGAGGCGTGTTTATAGCGATAAAAAGTGCAATAGTATCGAAGGAAATAAACGGAGATCCGATTTGTAATAATTTGGGTGAAGGTCACGGTTAAAGCAGGCTCAAACATGGTAACTGGATGTCTCTATCTGCCCCCTGGCTCAGCAGCTGTTGTGCCAGAACACCTGAAGGAAAATTTGTAAAATATTTCGAGTAGGTTTTCCGACCATGTTATAGTTTTGGGTGGAGATTTTTATTTACCAGATATAGACCGGGAGACTCAAACGTTTATAACGAGTGGCAGGGACAATGAACACAGTGAAATTTTTTAAAGTGCATTATCCGAAAATTACCTTGCGCAGTTAAACAGAGGACCGACTCGTGGCGATAAAATATTAGACCTTCTGGTGACAAACAGATGCAGAACAAAAAATCAGCGATCATAAAGCGGTTACAGCATCGGTGATATGAATGTTTTAGTTGGACCATTTTTTTCGCTTTGTGATAGATGGGTGGATTTCAAAACAAAAATTTCATTGTGTCTAATAATGGAAGTTTACAGAAACCGTGTTTCAAGTTTTGCCTTATGTCAGTGAGACATTGACATTCAGTGTGTTCAAACACCTCAGTAAGGAATGCAGAGCAGAAAGTTACGAATCATTAGAAAAAATACAAAACAAATATACGCATCAGAGAGCACACTGGTATGCATGACACAATTACATCTTCAAGGGAGGTCTAGAAGGCTACCTGAGGGACGGATGATAGCAAAAAGAACTTGAAGGTGTAACGTAGACGCATATTGCTGAAGTCAGTGCACGTAGACATCTGGAGTTGTCTGTTATCGAGCAGTGGATACTAAATACAATCAAGCACGAGGAACTACAAGTTTACAGTAAACAGAAACAGTCTCGATCGTAAGAAACCTTTATTTGTATTGTTACCGGTTTCGGTTAGTAACTGACCAACTTCAGACCACATACCATGATGGTAGGCGGTGGCGTAGAAGAGAGCATTCGTTACGAAGTCGTTCGTATGCTGTACTCCAGGAGAACGTTCTTAGAAATTTCTTCCTCAAATTAAGGCCTATGTTTGATACTAGCAGACGTCTCTTGGCCAGGAATGCCCTTTTTGCCATTGATAGTCTGCTTTTGATGTCCTTCTTACTCCGTCCATCAGTGGTTATTTTACTGCCTAGGTAGCAGAATTCCTTAACTTCATCTACTTCGTGACCGTCAATTCTGATGTTAATGTTCTCGCTGTTCTCATTTCTGATGCGTCTCATTACTTTCGTCTTTCTTCGATTTATTCTCAGTTCATTTTCTGCACTCATTAGATTCCTCATTCCATTCAGCAGATCATGTAATTCTTCTTTATTTTCACTCAGGATACCAGTGTCATCAGCGAATGCTATGAAATGAAATGTCGTGTGACGAGGGCCTCCCGTCGGGTAGACCGTTCTCCTGGTGCAAGTCTTTTCATTTGACGCTACGTCGGCGATTTGCCCGTCGATGAGGATGAAATGATGATGATTAGGACAACACCCAGTGCCTGAGCGGAGAAACTCTCCGACCCAGCCGGGAATCGTACCCGGGCCCTCAGGATTGACATTCTGTCGCTCTGACCACTCAGCTACCGGGGGCGGACAGCGAATGCTATCGCTGAAATCCTTTCACCTTGAATTTTAATTCCACTCCTGAACCTTTCTTTTATTTCCATCATTGCTTCTTCGTTGTACAGATTGAACAGTAGGGGGGAAACCTACGTCCCTGTCTTACACCCTTTTTAATCCGAGCACTTCGTTCTTGGTCGTCCACGCTTATTACTTCCTCTTGGCTCTTGTACATTACCCGTCACTATAGCTTACCCCTATTTTTCTCATAATTTCGGACATCTTCTATCATTTTACATTATCGAAATCTTTTTCCAGGTCGACAAACCCAATGAACGTGGTTTGATTTTTCTTTAGTCTTGCTTCCATTATCAACCGCAATGTCAGAATTGCCTCTCTCATGCTTTTACCTTTCTTAAAGCCAAACTGATCGTATTCTAGCACAGCATCAGTTTTCTTTTCCATTATTTCGTATATTATTCTTGCCAGCAACATGGGTGCTTGAGCTGCTAATCTGATTGTGCGATAATTCTCGCATTTGTGAGCTCTTGCAGTCTTCGGAATTGTGTGGATGATATTTTTCCGAAATCAGATAGTATGTCGCCAGACTCATACATTCTACACACCAACGTGAATAGTCATTTTGTTGCCACCTACCCCAATGATTTTAGAAATTCTCTCCTAAATCGACTCCTATTTCCTCTTCTATCACATCATCCAAATCTTCTCCCTTATTGACACTTTCAATATATTCTTTCCACCTACCCGCTCTCTCCTCTGCAATTAGCAGTGGAATTCGCGTTGCACTCTTAATGTTACCGCATTTGTTTTTAATATCACCAAAGGCTGTTTTGACTTTCCTGTATGCTGAGTCTGTGCTTCCGACAATCATTTCTTTTTCAATTTCTTCACATTTTTCATGCAGCCATTTCATCTTGGCTTTCCTGCATTTCCTGTTTATTTCATTCCTCACCGACTTGTATTTCGGTATTTCTAAGTTTCCCTCAACATTTCTGTACTTCCGACTTTCATCGATCAAATGAAGTACATCTCCTATTGCCCATGCTTTGTGCACAGTTACTTTCTTTGTACCTACGTTCTTCTTTCCAACTTCTGTTATGGCCCTCTTTAGAGATGTCCATTCCACTTCAACTGCACTGCCTACTAAGCTATTCCTTATTGCTGTATCTATAGCCTTACACAACTTAAATCGTATCTCGTCATTCCTTAGTATTGATTCTTCCTGACTAATGCCTTAAACTTCAGCCTACTCCTCATCACTCCTATATTGTGGTATGAGACTGTATCTGCTCCTGGGTACGCCTTACAATACGGTAATGTAATCTACCTGAAATCTTCCCCTGTCACCTGGCCTTTTCCAAGTATACCTCCTCCTCTTGTGATTCTTGAACAGAGTATTCGCTATTACCAGCTGAAACTTGGCAGAACTCAATTAGTCTTTCTCCTCTCTCATTCCTTGTCCCAACCCATATTCTCCTGTAACCTTTTCTTCTACTCCTTCCCTTACAACTACATTCTCAGTCTCCCATGACCATTAGATTTTTGTCTCCCTTTAAGTACTGTATTACCCTTTCAATATTCTCATATATGTTCTCTGTCTCTTCGACTTCAGCTTGCGACGTCGGCATATATACCTGAACTATCGTTGTCGGTGTCGGTTTGCCGTCGATTCTGATAAGAACAATCCAGTCACTGAACTGTTCACAGTAACACACCCTCTGCCCTACCTTCCTATTCATAACGAATCCTACACCTGTTATACCATTTTCTGCTGCTGTTGATATTACCCGATACTCATCTCACCAGAAATCCTTGTCTTGCTTCCATTTCACTTCACTGACTCCTACTATATCTAGACTGGGCCTTTGCATTTCCCTTTTCATATTTTCTAGCTTCCCTACTAAGTTCAAGCTTCTGACATTCCACGCTCTGATTCGTACAACGCTAACCTTTCATTGATTATTCAATCTTTTTCTCGTGGTCACCTCCCCCTTGACAGTTCAAATGGTTCAAATGTCTCAGAGCACTATGGGACTTAACATCTATGGTCATCAGTCCCCTAGAACTTACAACTACTTAAACCTAACTAACCTAAGGACAACACACAACACCCAGCCATCACGAGGCAGAGAAAATCCGTGACCCCGCCACGAATCGAACCCGGGAACCCGGGCGCGGGAAGCGAGAACGCTACCGCACTACCACGAGATGCGGGCCCCTGGACAGTCCCCTCCCGGATATCCAAATGGGGGACTATTCCGGAATCTTTTGCCAATGGAGAGACCTTCATGGCACATTTCAGTTACAAGCCGCATGTCCTGTGGATACACGTTAAGTGTTTTTAATGCAGTGGCTTCCATTGCCTTCTGCATCCTCATGCCGTTGATCATTGCTGTTTCTTCCGCTTTTAGGGCTACAAAAAATGGTTCAAATGGCTCTGAACACTATGGGACTTGACTTCTGAGGTCATCAGTCCTCTAGAACTTAGAACTACCTAAACCTAACTAACCTTAGGACATCACACACATCCATGCCCGAGGCAGGATTCGAACCTGCGACCGTGACGGTCGCGCGGTTCCAGACTGTAGCGCCTAGAACTGCTCGGCCACACCGGCCGGCTTTTAGGGCTACAAGCAGTTAAAGCATCTCACGTATACACAGGGAACAGATCACCTGCTTTCTGCTTTTGTTGTAAACTATGAATGAACTGTTAAGTTTTAAGTTTTCTCCTTATATTTTGCCACAAGTTTGTTGTGGCTCCCCTGTTTTTAATCTTTTAAATCAAACAGAAGATTGTACTTCATTGATAGCGCATTTTGTAAAATACTTCCAGACTAGGTATGGCGTCATTCTGTGATACACCAGCTGTCCGAAGACGACAGTGAGACACTAACATATAGCCCAGATCGTACAAGTACCATCTAATAGCCCACGCCACACGGTAACAGGTACATTATTGTCTCAACAAAACTGTACCAATTCTTATGCCATGTGTTTGTTTCTCGCTTCTGTCAGTATTTTTATTCAAATAGCACTGATGCGTCACCCAATTTCTATGATAACGTAATATTAAAAAGGTATGCAAATTTTATGAATAAAAATTGCTCGTTCCTTAAAAAAGGTTTGTTTAACAACGAAAATTTTAGTACTGCTTGTATGGTTAATTGATATTTCAGTATTTTTGCCCGGTTATTAGTAAATATGAAAAAAACTGTTATAACAAGAGACCAAATAAATACTGAAACACACCGGTTAATCAGAACTACAATATCGGTTTTACCCGGTCGGTTTTCCCCATCCTTAATTCAGAACTAAAGGCGGAAAAAAAGCCGCCATGGGAACAGGGAGGTGAGCCGAGGGTGGGAAGAGAATAAAAAAAAAGAAATACGTAAGAAAAAAAACAGCGGTGACCGCGGTGTGGTTTTCCGCTCGGCGAGGCTGGCCCCAGGGAGCGACGGTGCGTGACCAGCAAGCGAAATGAGCGCCAGGCCGGAACTCAGCAGATAAGGTGGACTGCGGCGTTGGCCCGACTCTGCTCTGCTCTCTATGGTAATGCGGCCGGCTACCTCTCCGTCGCCTGAAGCGGCTTGGTCGCCGGTCAGCCGATGAGGCGCCCCCGTTTATAACTCACCCACCGTAGTCGCTAGATTTGGCACCTTGCGACTTCGCATTATTCCAAAAACGAAACTCAAGTTGAAAGGCCGTCGGTTCGACACTCCAGAGAGGATTCAAGAAGCATCGCTGGCGGTGGTAAACACCCTCAAATAACAGGACTTCCAGGAAACGTTTGACCAGTGGCAGATGGGCTGGGCCCGCTGTGGACGTGCGGATGCGAGGGTGATGATGACCATCAGTCCAAAGTTAAGGTTTTCAACAGATGGCAGAACCAGTCCCGAAAATTTTGGGTATCACATCGTATGTTCATAAACTGAAGGGTTTCACGACCGACTGATTGACCAGCAACACAGACATGTAATGGTAGTGGTTGCAACGCCTACGACGATCTGCCGACGAGTGAGATGGCTGTTCGTTTCGCCACTAGTGCTACGTATCGATCCTCCTTCGGTGTGGTGATCCCTCTACTACGGTCCGTCTATGACCCTTCAGCAGTGTTTTTTAACAGTGAGATGACACTTTCAGACACTCCCATTACTGTGGCCATAGTAGTGACACTTTGATCAGCTTCTAACAGTCTAGCTGCTCGTCTACAATAATAAACACTCATCTGGTTGCCGTACCACTGGAATGTCGAACTAATTTGTTCCACAACAACCTTCGTGGTACACTGTACTGCATGAACCATCGAATTTATGGGAAGCGTTCGTGTACAGGCTTCGCTGCTGTTAACACGTCCCGCCCTCTACGTTTCCTTCTATTATATAAGAAAATAGAGGATGTGTTAGATGACAATAAGTTTGGATTTAGGAAAGAGGAAGTCACTGGAGAGGAAACTCTGACTTTACATGTACATCTACATCTACATTCATACTCCGCAAGCCACCCAATGGTGTGTGGCGGAGGGCACTTTACGTGACACTGTCATTACCTCCCTTTTCTGTTCCAGTCGTGTATGGTTCGCGGGAAGAACGACTGTCTGCAAGCCTCCGTGCGCGCTCGAATCTCTCTAATTTTACATTCGTGATCTCCACGGGAGGTATAAGTAGGGGGAAGCAGTATATTCGATACCTCATCCAGAAACGCACCCTCTCGGAACCTGGCGTGCAAGCTACACCGCGATGCAGAGCGCCTCTCTTGCAGAGGCTGCCACTTGAGTTTGCTAAACATCTCCGTAACGCTATCACGGTTACCAAATAACTCTGTGACGAAACGCGCCGCTCTTTTTTGGATCTTCTCTATCTCCTCCGTCAACCCGATCTGGTACGGATCCCACACTGATGAGCAATACTCAAGTATAGGTCGAACGAGTGTTTTGTAAGCCACCTCCTTTGTTGATGGACTACATTTTCTAAGGACTCTCCCAATGAATCTCAACCTGGTACCCGCCTTACCAACAATTAATTTTATATGATCATTCCATTTCAAATCGTTCCGCACGCATACTCCCAGATATTTAACAGAAGTAACTGCTACCAGTGTTTGTTCCGCTATCATATAGTCATACAATAAAGGATCCTTCTTTCTATGTATTCGCAATACATTACATTTGTCTATGTTAAGGGTCAGTTGCCACTCCCTACACCAAGTGCCTATCCGCTGCAGATCTTCCTGCATTTCGCTACAATTTTCTAATGCTGCAACTTCTCTGTATACTACAGCATCATCCGCGAAAAGCCGCATGGAACATCCGACACTATCTACTAGGTCATATATATATATTCGGTTGATGTTGATAATGGAAACAAGGCTAAAGAAAAATCAAGACACGTTCACAGGATTCGTCGACCTGTAAAATGCGTTCTACAATGTAATATGGTTCAAGATGTTCGAAATTATGAGAAAAATAGAGATACGCTACAGGGAGAGACAGGTAATATGCAATATGTATAAGAACCAAGAAAGGATAGTGAGAGTGGACGACCACGAAAGAAGTGCTCAGATTAAAAGGGGTGAATAATCAACGAAAGGATAATGTTCCACGAGTCGGGGCGTGGAATATCAGAAGCTTGAACGTGGTAGGGAAACTAGAAAACCTGAAAAGGGAAATGCAAAGGCCCAATCTAGATATAGTAGGAGTCAGTGAAGTGAAATGGAAACAAGACAAGGATTTCTGGTCAGATGAGTATCGGGTAATATCAACAGCAGCAGAAAATGGTATAACAGGTGTAGGATTCGTTATGAATAGGAAGGTAGGGCAGAGGGTGTGTTACTGTGAACAGTTCAGTGACCGGGTTGTTCTAATCAGAATCGACAGCAGACCAGCACCGACAACGATAGTTCAGGTATAAATGCCGACGTCGCAAGCTGAAGATGAACAGATAGAGAAAGTGTATGAGGATATTGAAAGGGTAATGCAGTATGTAAAGGGGGACGGAAATCTAATGGTCATGGGCGACTGGAATGCAGTTGTAGGGGAAGGAGTAGGAGAAAAGGTTACAGGAGAATATGAGCTTGGGACAAGGAATGAAAGAGGAGAAAGACTAATTGAGTTCTGTAACAAGTTTCAGCTAGTAATATCGAATACCCTGTTCAAGAATCACAAGAGGAGGAGGTTTACTTGGAAAAGGCCGGGAGATACGGGAAGATTTCAATTAGATCGCATCATGGTCAGACAGAGATTCCGAAATCAGATACTGGATTGTAAGGCGTACCCAGGAGCAGATATAGACTCAGATCACAATATAGTAGTGATGAAGAGTAGGCTGAAGTTCAAGACATTAGTCAGGAAGAGTCAATACGCTAAGAAGTGGGATACGGAAGTTCTAAGGAATGACGAGATACGTTTGAAGTTCTCTAACGCTATAGATAGAGCAATAAGGAATAGCGCAGTAGACAACACAGTTGAAGAGGAATGGACGTCTCTAAAAAGGGCCATCACAGAAGTTGGGAAGGAAAACATAGGTACAAAGAAGGTAGCTGCGAAGAAACCATGGGTAACAGAAGAAATACTTCAGTTGATTGATGAAAGGAGGAAGTGCAAACATGTTCCGGGAAAATCAGGAATACAGAAATACAAGTCGCCGAGAAATGAAATAAATAGGAAGAGCAGGGAAGCTAAGACGAAATGGCTGCAGGAAAAATGTGAAAACATCGAAAAAGATATGATTGTCGGAAGGACAGACTCAGCATACAGGAAAGTCAAAACAACCTTTGGTGACATTAAAAGCAAGTGTGGCAACATTAAGAGTGCAACGGGAATTCCACTGTTAAATGCAGAGGAGAGAGCAGATAGGTGGAAAGAATACACTGAAAGCCTCTATGAGGGTGAAGATTTGTCTGATGTGATAGAAGAAGAAACAGGAGTCGATTTAGAAGAGTTAGGGGATCCAGTATTAGAATCGGAATTTAAAAGAGCTTTAGAGGACTTACGGTCAAATACGGCAGAAGGGATAGATAGCATTCCATCAGAATTTCTAAAATCATTAGGGGAAGTGCCAACAAAACGACTATTCACGTTGGTATATATGAGTCTGGCGACATACCATCTGACTTTCGGAAAAGCATCATCCACACAATTCCGAAGACGGCAAGATCTGACAAGTGCGAGAATCATCGCACAATCAGCTTAACAGCTCATGCATCGAAGCTGCTTACAAGAATAATATACAGAAGAATGGAAAAGAAAATTGACAATGCGCTAGGTGACGATCAGTTTGGCTTTAGGAAAAGTAAAGGCACGAGAGAGGCAATTCTGACGTTACGGCTAATAATGGAAGCAAGGCTAAAGAAAAATCAAGACACGTTCATAGGATTTGTCGACCTGGAAAAAGCGTTCGACAATATAAAATGGTGCAAGCTGTTCAAGATTCTGAAAAAAGTAGGGGTAAGCTATAGGGAGAGACGGGTCATGTACAATATGTACAACAACCAAGAGGGAATAATAAGAGTGGACGATCAAGAACGAAGTGCTCGTATTAAGAAGGGAGTAAGACAAGGCTGTAGCCTTTCGCCCCTACTCTTCAATCTGTACATCGAGGAAGCAATGATGGAAATAAAAGAAAGATTCAGGAGTGGAATTAAAATACAAGATGAAAGGATATCAATGATACGATTCGCTGATGACATTGCTATCCTGAGTGAAAGTGAAGAAGAATTAAATGATCTGCTGAACGGAATGAACAGTCTAATGAGTACTTAGTATGGTTTGAGAGTAAATCGGAGAAAGACGAAGGTAATGAGAAGTAGTAGAAAGGAGAACAGCGAGAAACTTAACATCAGGATTGATGGTCACGAAGTCAATTGTTGTTGTTGTTGTTGTGGTCTTCAGTCCTGAGACTGGTTTGATGCAGCTCTCCATGCTACTCTATCCTGTGCAAGCTTCTTCATCTCCCAGTACCTACTGCAACCTACATCCTTCTGAATCTGCTTAGTGTACTCATCTCTCGGTCTCCCTCTACGATTTTTACCCTCCACGCTGCCCTCCAATGCTAAACTGGTGATCCCTTGATGCCTCAAAACATGTCCTACCAACCGATCCCTTCTTCTAGTCAAGTTGTGCCACAAACTTCTCTTCTCCCCAATCCTATTCAATACCTCCTCATTAGTTACGTGATCTATCCACCTTATCTTCAGTATTCTTCTGTAGCACCACATTTCGAAAGCTTCTATTCTCTTCTTGTCCAAACTAGTTATCGTCCATGTTTCACTTCCATACATGGCTACACTCCAAACAAATATTTTCAGAAATGACTTCCTGACACTTAAATCTATATTCGATGTTAACAAATTTCTCTTCTTCAGAAACGCTTTCCTTGCCATTGCCAGTCTACATTTTATATCCTCTCTACTTCGACCATCATCAGTTATTTTACTTCATAAATAGCAAAACTCCTTTACTACTTTAAGTGTCTCATTTCCTAATCTAATTCCCTCAGCATCACCCGATTTAATTGGACTACATTCCATTATCCTCGTTTTGCTTTTGTTGATGTTCATCTTATATCCTCCTTTCAAGACACTGTCCATTCCGTTCAACTGCTCTTCCAAGTCCTTTGCCGTCTCTGACAGAATTACAATGTCATCGGCGAACCTCAAAGTTTTTACTTCGTCTCCATGAATTTTAATACCTACTCCAAATTTTTCTTTTGTTTCCTTTACTGCTTGCTCAATATACAGATTGAATAACATCGGGGAGAGGCTACAACCCTGTGTCACTCCTTTCCCAACCACTGCTTCCCTTTCATGCCCCTCGACTCTTATGACTGCCATCTGGTTTCTGTACAAATTGTAAATAGCCTTTCGCTCCCTGTATTTTACCCCTGCCACCTTTAGAATTTGAAAAAGAGTATTCCAGTCAACATTTTCAAAAGCTTTCTCTAAGTCTACAAATGCTAGAAACGTAGGTTTGCCTTTTCTTAATCTTTCTTCTAAGATAAGTCGTAAGGTCAGTATTGCCTCACGTGTTCCAACATTTCGACGGAATCCAAACTGATCCTCCCCGAGGTCCGCATCTACCAGTTTTTCCATTCGTCTGTAAAGAATTCGCGTTAGTATTTTGCAGCTGTGACTTATTAAACTGATAGTTCGGTAATTTTCACATCTGTCAGCACCTGCTTTCTTTGGGATTGGAATTATTATATTCTTCTTGAAATCTGAGGGTATTTCGCCTGTCTCATACATGTTGCTCACCAGATGGTAGAGTTTTGTCTGGAGTGGCTCACCCAAGGCCGTCAGTAGTTCTAATGGAATGTTGTCTACTCCCGGGGCCTTGTTTCGACTCAGGTCTTTCAGTGCTTTGTCAAACTCTTCACGGAGTATCGTAACTCCCATTTCATCTTCATCTATATCCTCTTCCATTTCCATAATATTGTCCTCAAGTACATCGCCCTTGTATAGACCTTCTATATACTCCTTCCACCTTTCTGCCTTCCCTTCTTTGCTTAGAACTGGGTTGCCATCTGAGCTCTTGATATTCATACACGTGGTTCTCTTCTCTCCAAAGGTCTCTTTAATTTTCCTGTAGGCAGTATCTATCTTACCCCTAGTGAGATAAGCCTCTACATCCTTACATTTATCCTCTAGCCATCCCTGTTTAGCCATTTTGCACTTCCTCTCGATCTCATTTTTGAGACGTTTGTATTCCTTTTTGCCTGCTTCATTTACTGCATTTTTATATTTTCTCCTTTCATCAATTAAATTCAATATTTCTTCTGTTACCCAAGGATTTCTAGCAGCCCTCGTCTTTTTACCTACTTTATCCTCTGCTGCCTTCACTACTTCATCCCTCAGAGCTACCCATTCTTCTTCTACTGTATTTCTTTCCCCTATTCCTGTCAATTGTTCCCTTATGCTCTCCCTGAAACTCTGTACAACCTCTGGTTCTTTCAGTTTATCCAGGTCCCATCTCCTTAATTTCCCACATTTTTGCAGTTTCTTCAGTTTTAATCTACAGGTCATAACCAATAGATTGTAGTCAGAGTCCACATCTGCCCAAGTTACGGAATTCTGCTACCTAGGCAGTAAAATAACCAATGACGGACGGAGCAAGGAGGACATCAAAAGCAGACTCGCTATGGCAAAAAAGGCATTTCTGGCCAAGAGGAGTCTACTAATATCAAATACCGGTCTTAATTTGAGGAAGAAATTTCTGAGGATGTACGTCTGGAGTACAGCATTGTATGGTAGTGAAAAATGGACTGTGGGAAAACCGGAACAGAAGAGAATCGAAGCATTTGAGATGTGGTGCTATAGACGAATGTTGAAAATTAGGTGGACTGATAAGGTAAGGAATGAGGAGGTTCTACGCAGAATCGGAGAGGAAAGGAATATGTGGAAAACACTGATAAGGAGAAGGGACAGGATGATAGGACATCTGCTAAGACATGAGGGAATGACTTCCATGGTACTAGAGGGAGCTGTAGAGGGCAAAAACTGTAGAGGAAGACAGAGATTGGAATACGTCAAGCAAATAATTGAGGACGTAGGTTGCAAGTGCTACTCTGAGATGAAGAGGTTAGCACAGGAAAGGAATTCGTGGCGGGCCGCATCAAACCAGTCAGTAGACTGATGACAAAAAAAAAAGTCAGGTATGTAGTCTTTCGCCACCATTGTTCAGTACCTACATCGAAGAACCAGTGATGGAAATGAAAGAAAGGTTCAGGAGTGGAATTAAAATTCAAGGAGAAAGGATATCAATGATACGATTCGCTGATTGGTATCCTGAATGGAATTGAAAAAGAATTACATGATCTGCTGAATGGAATGAAGAGTCTAACGTCTACAGAATATGGATTGAGAGTAAATCGAAGAAAGACGAACGTAATTAGAAGTAGCGGAAATGAGAACAGCGAGAAACTTAACATCAGGATTGATGGTCACGAAGTAGATGAAGTTAATGAATTCTGGTACCCAGGCAGCAAAATAGCCACGACGGACGGAGCAAGGAGGACACCAAAAGCAGACTAGCACTGGCAAAAAGTGCATTGCTGACCAAGAGAAGTCAACCGGTATCAAACATAGGCCTTAATCTGAGGACGAGATTTGTGAGATTGTATGGCTGGAGCACACATTTTATGGTAGAGAAACATGGACAGTGAGAAAACCGGGACAGAAGAGTATCGAAGCATTTGAGATGTAGTGCTACAGACTAATGTTGAAAGTTAGGTGAACTGACATGGTAAGGAATGAGCAGGTTTTGCACAGGATCGGAGAGGGAAGGAATAAGTGGGAAACACAAAACACTGATAAGGAAAAGGGACAGGATGATAGGACATCTATTAAGACATCAGGGAATGACTTCCGTGGTACTAGTTATTGCTCTAGAGGGAAAAAACTGAAAAGAAGAAGATAGAGACTGAAATGTATCCAGCAAAATTGAGGACATAGATTGCAAGTGCTACTCTGAATTGAAAAGGTTGGCACAGAAGAGGAATTCGTGGCGGATCGCAGCAAACCAGTCAGAAGATTAATGATTAACGTCGTGTGTTACGTACAATTGTCGTTCGGTCCGTAGCAGTTGTCAGTTGTTCCTTAGCAACTGTCAAGCACTGTAGCACTGTCAAGCACTGTACAACTACATCTAAAAGTCGGCAGTGACCTTAACGTGTTTGTTGAAGAGTACGTTCTGTAGCACCGTCACTTCCCTCCCCTTCGTTGTTCCAGCCGCGAACACTGAGAGGGAAGACCGATTGCTCGGCAGTCGGCAGCCTGTAATCCGAACCAGATAGCACTGATAGAAGAAATAGAGAAGATCGAAAGAAGAGCAGAACTTTTCGTTACAGTTTTATTCAGTAAGTGTGAAAGAGACACAGGGATACTCAACCAACTCCAGTGCCAGACGGTGCAAGAGAGGCATTCTCCGTCACCACGTGGCCCACTGTTAAGATGCTGAGAGCGCACGTTCCTAGAAGAGTCAACCAATATGTTGATTCCTCCTATGTAAATCTCGCGTGAAGACCATGAAGATAAAATCACAGTGATTCAAGGCCAAACAGAGACTTACAAGCAATCGTTCTTCCCACGAACCAGTCGCGACGTGAACAGAGAAAGAGGGAATGTCAAATGAAACACTGTGCAGCCGTCTAAATTTTCAAGTTGTTTTTTTTATTGAGTTATTATTTTCGTCGATATATTATGTAATCTTCAGGCCCCTCGCCAACGTGTGGAAAGATTCCCACTTCTGATCCAGTCAAAATAGGGAGCAGCATTCAATGAATGGTATCCGTAGATTTTTGAGACAGCGATCACTTCAAACATCACCCGCCGGCAGGTGACGTTTGAAGTCATTTGTGCACATTGCAACATATTCACACTCGGTCTTGCCACCGCTGTGCCCGAGCGGTTGTAGGCGCTTCAGTCTGGAACCGCGCGACCGCTACGGTCGCAGGTTCGAATCGTGCCTCGGGCATGGATGTGTGTGGTGTCCTTAGGATAGTTAGGTTAAAGTAGTTCTAAGTTCTAGGGGACTGATGGCCTCAGATGTTAAGTCCTGTAGTACTCAAAGCCATTTGAACTATTTTTTAACACTTGGTCCTAAATATAGACATTTGTGGGAATACCCTTTGTTTCCTTCATCACATTCTGTGCATGTAACATGTCATCAGCTTGTAATGTATATCCAGTGTTATATTTGTGGGTATCGTTCTTTTCTCTAGACGCTTTCAGTGGGTTAATTTTTTTGTTATGTAATCCTAACATTTAAGAAATTTGTGAACTTTTCTTTATTTATTTTTTTTGTTTTCCCTAGGTTGTGATTCTGTGTAATGATATACAACCCGAAATCTATCTTGCTTTTATTTTCTTTTGTCAGTACGTAGTGGACTGCAAGTCCTTTGATCCATTTCACAGCCTTGCTTGTCTGGGTTCAGAAAATCTGCTGGTGTAATGTATTTGAGGGCTGTTCTTCTCATACTCACTACCCTCAACCTGACAACTTGCCAAATTTCAGTTGCTTTTTTTACACACAAATCTCTATTATTCGCTGTCGATTACATTACAACACAGACACGATGGTGAGTCTGCTAGGTGGACATCACAAAGTCTTGAGTTGCTCGATACATTTCTGCTTTATACCAGGTTGCCTTCACGTTTAATGATATATTCTGACAACTTACTTTTTTTTCCAGATGACTTTATATCATAAGCCGGAAAATGTAATTCTGTAGCGTTTTTACTTTTGTTTTCCATCGGTTTAAGATATATTTCCCTTGTTTTCGTCATATTCTGCGTCGAAATTGTTTCAGATGATGAAATCCGGTTAGGAGATATTGTACATTTGTAGGCGGATTTACAATTAACTGTAGTGATTTCGTTGAGCAAATGGGAAGTTAACCTGTTGAATGATCTTTTCCCTAAGTTATACATTGAACGTATAAATAAGGCTTTAAACTTCATGCTAACATCCACGATGTTTATTCCACGGCTTACTGTAGGCAGACTGAGAGAGAGTCAAATTTAACTTCGAATACGTTTCCACCGTTTGCAGTAATCCAAGGGCGACATGATTCTGGTAGACGTGTCTCAACAATGGGTATCGCTTAAACCACGCAGATGATTTTTGCAACGATATGAATGGTTGCCAGGAGTAGCCTATGAAATTCTTGGAGTTTCCTCCCGCTATGCTCTTGTATACTTACCCATTCGCGTGCCAGTACTTTCTTTGCGGTTAGCGGCGATGGTGTGCTTCATGTTGGATCTGTAGTTGGCACCTGATATTTTCATATGGGAGACAACCTTTAATTTTCCTGTGTTTTGCATGGCTTTGCTGATGACAGCAGTTCGTACTGGCCAGTGATTTGCAGGACCCTCCTTACATCATTTTTATTGATAATCACGAGACCCACGTCATGAGCGTATGCGCTACATGCGATATTTTGAGCATCTATGATTATTCCTCTTGACAGTTGTTCAGAGAGACTAGCAGAGGTTCAAATGCGGTGGCGAAATGGGCCATCGGCATTGGACATTCTTGCCTTACCGAACTAATGCAGTGAAAAGTTCTCGTTAGCTGACTGTTTATTGGGATTCTGGATGACTCATGGCTTAATATTCAGAATGTTAGTTTGAGAAAGCGTTGTGGAAAAACCATTTCCTTCATCTTTTCGATTGGGTAATGATGGTTTACTGTGTCAAGTGATTTTTGAATGTCCAGTTTCACAGTTATCGCAGTTTCAGGTGGGCAGTTGAAACAAAAAAAAATTTCAAATATTATAGTTTTGAGGCCGCAAATAGAATAAAAATCGTGAAATTTGTATCAATTTTTTACAGAACTTATCGAGACCGGCAGAAGGTGTCACGTAGGTTTCGAAGCATGGTTGTGTAAAGACAGAAAAAAAAACGTTTTGCCTTGCAGGACGCGGAGTTTAAAAAGCTGAAGTCAAAGTCAAGGAAAAAGTCAACAGGAGTTTCCAAGCCCAGCGAGGTTGTATCTATATCAACAGACAGTTATGGCCGTTAAATGACTGATACGGCTCTAGAAACCCTACAGAAACATCAAAAGATATGGAGGCGGTACGGGACGTAATCTGTGCCCCTGATGGCCCTCATGTGTCTCCTCCGTTCTGACCCTCGACCTCTGGAGACGGCGTGGGGGCCGGACGTGGCGTGGTGAGCGATCGAGACGTGTGTCGCCGGCGCCAGACGGCACGCATCACCCCCCCCCCCCCCCCCCCCCCCCCAGAGTTCTTTTAAAGAGCGCCGCTGGTCCGGCGTAACTCGACCCGGGGCGTCTAAACTGCGCCCCCAGCACCCCCTGGGGACAGAAACGGCCGCCTCATGCGGGCGCCTTGTTCTTCATCGCAGCAGGGTGGCGGCAGCGGCAACCGCCCGTCCCATCACACCGACACGCTCTGCCTTCCCCTTGTAAGGTCACTACACGGCGAGGTCCAGCCAGTACTCAACGTACAGTCCACTCGTGTTATCATCACCACAAGCTGTTTTCTATACTAAATGCTCCACAAACGACGCAACCGGTGCGTCTGCAGCTGAGCGGGAACCGGTATCCCCGTAGGCAGGTTGAGATCGCATCATGACGCTGCGACCCATTCACCCAAGTCTGGAGGGTAGAGGGTTGTAAAACTACCGTAGACTTTCATAAACAAACGTAGTCTACGGTACTTTTCCTTGCAGTTTTGGTCAGTTAAGATCGTAACCGCATTAGGTGTGTTGCATACCTATCAGGTGTTACCTCAATTCGGTCACTTTGTTTACATATGTGATCAGTGTCTGGCCTGCGCAATCTACAGAACATTTTAGTATACATATCCTCCTGCCAGTTACTTGAAAATAAACAGTATTTACAGCAAAATTAAAAACTGTCATTGCTTAATTCAGGTTTTATTCCAAAATTGTTGATTTGTAATGTGAAACTAAATGATTTTGTAGCAAGAGAAAAAAATACATATACAGATGTATCAAATCATATGCTAGCAAACGCAATTTCCTCAAAACAGTTAAAATTTAAAAAAGTGCAAAACAGAAACATATCAAACATCACTTCAGTACGTCGTCAAGCGCGTGTAAAACATGTTTCTGTAAATCATTAACAGCTTTCGCACTTATAAATAATAACAGAAAACTCTTGCCTTTGATCATGTGGAAGGAATTTCTACTGAGTTCAAAATGACATCAATAATTACACAAATTTTTTATGTTCGTGCAGGAAAGTGTACTTTCATGATAAGTAATTTAAATGGCTCTGAGCACTATGGGACTTAACATCTAAGGTCATCAGTCCCCTAGAACTTAGAACTACTTAAACCTAACTAACCTAAGGACATCACACACAGCCATGCCCGAGGCAGGATTCCAACCTGCGACCGTAGCGGTCGCGCGGTTCCAGACTGAAGCGCCTAGAACCGCTCAGTCACTCCGACCGGCTCATAAGTAATTGCTTCGCTTACATAGAATAGCGGAAGTTCAGTAACCTGTTAATTTTTTTACTTACAAAATGCAGTTTATATTTTGTAAGGATGTAAAGTACGTAAGGAACTGATTCCGAATCACATGCGGTTCTAATTACGTGCAAAACAAACAGTAAAAAAAAACCATGAGAGAGGTCCTCAGCTCCCAGTTTCTCTGTCACACATTCATTTATGTTTCTTTCCCCATCAATGCTACCAGGACTCTATGATGATTGCTGGAATAACTCATTCGCTCAGGCCACCTGGTGGGAAGGTCGGGAACTAACAGTATTTGGTGGGATTAATACTTGAAGATATAATTTTGGTAGAGCGCAAATCTAGGCAGGTGGGTTATCGCCCATATACGCAAGTCAGTGGCGGCCTTGACACGAAATGATTGTGCCTTAAGTGCAAAACAAAGAGTCAAACAAACATGAAACAAAGAGAGGTGGCTGTTACGAAACCAGGTAGCTCAAAGTCAGATCTCCAAGTTGCAGTATTGTAAGTTTGTAGTAATTTCAAATGTTAGTAAAAACTTCGAAAAAAATTAGACATTATGTAATATGGGTGGCTACAAATTAGTTACAAAAATGGCCTTTAATTGTGCAAAAGGTAAGTGCCATACACAAATACATATTTGATACGGCACTGGATACAGCATATCTTCAAATTTTATTTACAAATGTTCAATGTGGCTTAATCTTGTAGCACGGCAAATATCTCTTCTGTAAACAGTTTCCTCCCAAGCCCTATGAACAAGTCTTGATGTTTGATAGTAACTGATTGTGTTGTATGTTGTCCACAGTTCGTTGACGTTTCCTAGAAGCAGAGAAAGAAACACGTGTGTCTATTGTAACCCAATACACAGACATCCATTGGGGTTAAATCAGGTGATCCTGGTGGCCAGAATATTGTTCCCCCACGTCCAATCCATTTGGCACTTTCCTACAGAGATATACGACAACTTCGCGTTGATAATGTAGTCGCGCACCAACTTGCTGGAAAGTAAATTCTGTGTCCATATCCTGTTGTAATTGAACCGTTAGATAATTTTCTACCATGTCCAGGTAAGACTGCCGAACTTGTTCAATTGCTGCTTCGGACACTTCCGGCCACCTTGACCTAGCGTCCTATATGATACACAGCTAGTTTTGGTGAAGCGATTGTACCACTTAATAACAGCTTGTCCTTGAGGTGGTGCCTTGCGGTATTTCGTCCTCAGTTTTCTCCAAACTATAGTAGAGGATCTGGATTCATGAAACCCTAAACAACACTATGCAACTCAGCACCATTACAGGACTCCATGATGATTGCTGGAATAACTCATTCGCGCAGGCCACCTAGCGGGAAGGTCGCGAGCTAAAAGTATTTGGTGGGACTAATGTTTGAGATATTCTGCATTTCGTACTGTATCAAGCATACCTGTAAGTTATTTACCTGTTTCACAATTAAAAATTACTTTTGTAAACACTCTGTACTTTCCAAAAGAAATGCCTTGAAAGTCACAACGAAAAAAACTAACAACTGAAGTTAAAAGTTTAAAATAATTACTTGAGTGAAAGCAAACTGCGTTGTCAGCAGCAATGAAAAAGTCGGTGAACTTGAGGAAGAAACCATGACAACAATGATACATTTACGTATAAAATTACCGTCAAATGGAGTTTTACAACATTGTGAAATCCAGCTCGAATTTCCTTTGGCATGAAGAATGGAATTCATCAAGGCAATTAAAGGACAGTCACTACATAGCAGCTGAAGACGAGATCCCAGCGAAACCTTGGTTCCACAAAACAACAACAATGAGGATAAACCATTGGAATTTTCCAAGCCTTTTGTTGGGCTTCGGTCTTCGTGGCGCACACACACAAACACACACACACAAACACACACACACAACGCTCCTTGTTAGGGACTCAGCAATAAGAATATGTCACGGAAAAATGTACTTCTCTCTTTGCCTTGCACCACTCTATTGGGATTGGGATTGGGAATTGTTGCTGTAGACGACGTAGTGATAAGACAGCTACACAAAAATAATCTAGTCGAAATGTGTTCAATAAATAAAAAAACATATTTTTTCCTCGACCAATGCCGGCCCTGGTGACCAAGAGGTTCTAGGCACTACAGTCTGGAACCGCGCGACTGTTACAGTCGCAGGTTCTAATCCTGCCTCGGGCGTGGATGTGGTTGATGTCCTTAGGTCAGTTAGGTTTAAGTAGTTGTAAATTCTAGGGGACTGATGACCTCAGATGTTAAGTCCCATAGTGCTCAGAGCCATTTGAACCTCGACCAATTTCGGTTTAACAAATGCGAAATTTGATGTGACACATCCTTGAACATAACCGCGTTAGCCCCTATAGTTTCAGTGAAGTTCCGATGGGTGGCAGCACTGTACCTAGCCTTCAAAATGGCGTCTGTGACGGAGGTGCGCTCTAAGCAGCGAGCTGTCGAGTTTCTTTTAGCGGAAAACCAGAGCATTGCAGATATTCATAAGCGCTTATACAACCTCTTCGGAGACCTGGCAGTGAAAGACTAGGATGGTGAGTCTGTGGGCGAGATGTCTGTCATCATCGCAACAAGGTTGCCAAACCTATCCGACCTCCTGCTTGCCGGCCACCCCTCACGAAATTGAAGGAACGATTTCAGCGTCTTCGTCACTTCAAAAATGCAAACTTACTTCTGCTTCTCCATGAACAACGCAAGGCCTCACACATATCTGCGCACTAGAGATGAGCTCACATAACTTCATTGGAATGTTCTGCCTCATCCATCCTGCAGCCTATGTCTCGCATCTTCCGACCACCATCTATTTGGTCCAATGAAGGATACCCTCTGCAGGGAGCAGTACGTGGATGATTTGGAGGTTACCGATGCAGGAAGGCTTTGGCTCTGACCTCGACCAGTAGTGCGGTACCATGTAGGTATAAAGGCCATGCCAGTAAGGTGGCGTAAGGCCGTTGCATTAAACGAAGGTTATGTAGCCAGAATAATAAAGCGCATTGTTAGCCTTAATAAAACGAATCTGCTTTCAGAAAAAAATGTTGCATTACTTATTAAGTACCCCTCTTATATATGGTGCATGTTCACAAGCATCTACACTCCTGGAAATTGAAATAAGAACACCGTGAATTCATTGTCCCAGGAAGGGGAAACTTTATTGACACATTCCTGGGGTCAGATACATCACATGATCACACTGACAGAACCACAGGCACATAGACACAGGCAACAGAGCATGCACAATGTCGGCACTAGTACAGTGTATATCCACCTTTCGCAGCAATGCAGGCTGCTATTCTCCCATGGAGACGATCGTAGAGATGCTGGATGTAGTCCTGTGAAACGGCTTGCCATGCCATTTCCACCTGGCGCCTCAGTTGGACCAGCGTTCGTGCTGGACGTGCAGACCGCGTGAGACGACGCTTCATCCAGTCCCAAACATGCTCAATGGGGGACAGATCCGGAGATCTTGCTGGCCAGGGTAGTTGACTTACACCTTCTAGAGCACGTTGGGTGGCACGGGATACATGCGAACGTGCATTGTCCTGTTGGAACAGCAAGTTCCCTTGCCGGTCTAGGAATGGCAGAACGATGGGTTCGATGACGGTTTGGATGTACCGTGCACTATGCAGTGTCCCTTTGACGATCACCAGAGGTGTACGGCCAGTGTAGGAGATCGCTCCCCACACCGTGATGCCGGGTGTGGGCCCTGTGTGCCTCGGTCGTATGCAGTCCTGATTGTGGCGCTCACCTGCACGGCGCCAAACACGCATACGACCATCATTGGCACCAAGGCAGAAGCGACTCTCATCGCTGAAGACGACACGTCTCCATTCGTCCCTCCATTCACGCCTGTCGCGACATCACTGGAGGCGGGTTGCACGATGTTGGGGCGTGAGCGGAAGACGGCCTAACGGTGTGCGGGACCGTAGCCCAGCTTCATGGAGACGGTTGCGAATGGTCCTCGCCGATAGCCCAGGAGCAACAGTGTCCCTAATTTGCTGGGAAGTGGCGGTGCGGTCCCCTACGGCACTGCGTAGGATCCTACGGTCTTGGCGTGCATCCGTGCGTCGCTGCGGTCCGGTCCCAGGTCGACGGGCACGTGCACCTTCCGCCGACCACTGGCGACAACATCGATGTACTGTGGAGACCTCACGCCCCACGTGTTGAGCAATTCGGCGGTACGTCCACCCGGCCTCCCGCATGCCCACTATACGCCCTCGCTCAAAGTCCGTCAACTGCACATACGGTTCACGTCCACGCTATCGCGGCATGCTACCAGTGTTAAAGACTGCGATGGAGCTCCGTATGCCACGGCAAACTGGCTGACACTGACGGCGGCGGTGCACAAATGCTGCGCAGCTAGCGCCATTCGACGGCCAACACCGCGGTTCCTGGTGTGTCCGCTGTGCCGTGCGTGTGATCATTGCTTGTACAGCCCTCTCGCAGTGTCCGGAGCAAGTATGGTGGGTCTTACACACGGCTGTCAATGTGTTCTTTTTTCCATTTCCAGGAGTGTATATACATTCATTAAAAAAATTAACATCAATTAACGAAAAATTATGATTTTAGTGTTTAAGATGTGTTATCAATAATTATTCTATTACTGTTGCTGAACGTGAATCTAGACACTTTATTACTGTACGTCCTGTTCAGCATCTTAATTAATATTTTTGTCCTTGAGTGTATTTTACGCAAGTGTGTACATGAAAAGATGGTTGTATGGCGAAAAGGCCGAACACCAATAAAGAATCAATAATAACCATAAACTCATTCGCTGTTCTACAAGCATCGCAGTGGTGAACATTTAGACTATGAAGACGTAAATCTAAAATCTTAGCAATAAGTCACTATCGACTTCGTCTCTGTGCAAATCTTTTCGTATATCAATAACCACGAAATCCTACATCCGAATAAATCAGCTTATTGCATTCAAGCCTTAATCTTCCGCCAGACTCTTTCCTAAGGGTGCTATAATCCAAGAATCAAATCGAGGACATAGTCCAAGCATTAATGTCGTGGGCAAACGAATAGTTAATAATGAAGAAAATTAATTTTAGTTCGCATTAACCAACTTTTTAATTAAAACATTAAACACAAATTACTAAAATACATATAACTGCGTTGCTAGAGCTGCGATGTATTGTACACTAAGCTGTGTACCACTCATATTTCTCTGAGCTTAGAACGGGATAAAGGAACTTGCTTTGATTCTCTATGAATCTGTGAAAACCAGTGGAACATTTCTCATGTATTTGGAGCATTGCACTGACTGATGTTAATGCCAGCCTGTTCTTTTCTTGTATCCTCTGTGCATTCACTAAAGAAGATACTGTCTCCACGTTAGCTTATGTAGCGGAATGGAGCACTAGTACTGCACAGCTTCAAGCAGTTACGAATACTGCTCTTCAGGAACACAACCTTTTAAAAAATACGTACTTTTTACGAGGTATAATCTCCAAATTCACATCCTTTGGCTCTCCTTGAAAACATTTCAATTTTACTAAGTGGTCAAACAGCTAACCGCCATCCACTTGGCAAGTAGCATTTCCTTCCATCCACTTCGACGAAGATGCTACATTTTCCCAATCAGATAGGGCCTTCAACAGTACCCGTCAAAATGTTCAAGTTGGAATAAATAGAGCTGAATATTAACCTCATAAAAACCACAGAAAAAGAGATACAAACGCGAGGCAGGCACCAGAAATTTAGGAACCAGAAACAGCAAAATCTTCAGAGAATCTGGTACTTTACTGCTTCCGTTATCACTATTAGCACAAGGTCGGTGACATATTGATGGTTCTGATCAGAGAGTAAAGTAATATGGGAGTATATCGTTAGCCACAGTGTTACCAACCCAACATTTCTCTCGCAAGGATTGGTAAAACACCTGAACGGCGGCCGGCGGTAAAACTCAGGTTAACATAAAAAAACACAACACTCGCTTCTTTTGCAGACTTTTATCTCCTTGTCCAGGACATTCGTCTTCTAGTATAACATCACGGATTTCCCACGATGTATAGCAACCCTTCTCTTTTGTTAATTACCATATTATCTCTTGATACTTCATGACGTTTCCTTTATAGGTATCCCTTTTTTTAGGTAGAATAGTGTGATGGAGCTCTTTTTCACAATTCTATTCGGTATCTCTTCACTAGTTACTCTCCTGCCTTATCTTCAACATTTTTCTGTTGCTGAATATTCCGTAGCATTGGTCTGTGACTCCCATCTGTGAAAATTTAATAAAATTCTTACAGTGAGAAAACGTAGAAATTGATGTAATCAGACATCGATTTTAACGAAGATAGGTTATTTCTCTATTAAGAAAATTGTTAAAGAAACATAAGAAATCAAGTTCGAATCGTTTGGTCATTGAACAATCCAGCTCTGAAAATCATAAGAAGCACATGTAACCAAAATATGTTATTAAGATAGGGTATTTTACATGGTACTACGAAATTAAACATAGTTAATAGCTAATTTTTAACTATTATTTATTCCGTAAGTGGGCAGTACGTGGAACTGACTTGTTGCTTCCATCAAGATCAGACAGAGAAAGATAAGTGAGAACATAAATGACAATTCAGGCTAAAACATAACCTTGTCAAACAAAAGACGGCAGCATGCTAGGCTACCAGGTGCGTCTACTTGGTAATATTCACTGATATTTGTACGTCTAGTGATGAAAGTTTGTTATTCGTTTGATTTTAAATATCGTGTATACAAAAACATGCCGTCTCACGTTTTTTCAGTTTGTAATTAGAAAAGGTAATCCTATAAAAATTAGGTCTTGACAGCCCCTACAAGTTTATAAATTTGGGCATTACAGAAGCAATTTTTTGTCGTAGATAACCGTTGTTGAACAAGTATAAGATGTAAAATGTTTCTCCTCTCGGTTTCTTTGGTGACATTCTTAACTACACTCATGCTCATAAATTAAGGATAATGCTGATACATGGTGAAACAACGCTCTGGTGGGCGGTTTGCGGGTTTAAACCACCTCGTGGTATAGATTGAACAATGATTCTCGCCGGGTTTTCATCTGGAGTGAACCAGGAACTAAGCCTTTAATGCCTTTGAAAGGGAACTGTAAGGAGGTCGTGGTTTGATTGTGTGGGGTGGGATTATAATTGGTGCACGTACACCCCTCTATGTCTTTGACAGAGGAACTGTAACAGGTCAGGTGTATCGGGACGTCATTTTGTACCAATGTGTCCGCCTTTTCAGGGGTACAGTGGGTCCCACCTTCCTCCTGATGGATGATAACGCACGGCCCCACCGAGCTGCCATCGTGGAGGAGTACCTTGAAACAGAAGATATCAGGCAAATGGAGTGGCCTGCCTGTCCTCCAGACCTAAACCCCAACGAGCACTTCTGGGATGCTCTCTGTCGACGTATCGCTGCACGTCTTCAAACCCTTACGACACTTCAGGCACTGGTGGAAGAATGGGAGGCTATACCCCAGCAGCTGCTCGACCACCTGATCCAGAGTCTGGCAACCCGGTTGTGCGGCTTGTGTACGTGTGCATGGTGATCATATCCCATATTGATGTCGGGTGCCAGCCGCGGTGGCCGAGCGGTTCTAGGAGCTACAGTGTGGAACCGCGCGACCGCTACGGTCGCAGGTTCGAATCCTGCCTCTGGCATGGATGTGTGTGATGTCCTTAGGTTAGTTAGGTTTAAGTAGTTCTAAGGTCTAGAGGGCTGATGACCTTAGAACTTAAGTCCCATAGTGTTCAGAGCTATTTGAACCTTTTTTTTTGTGTCGGGGTACATGCGAAGATAGCAGTGGCACTTAGTAGCACTTGTGTTTCGGGACGGTTTTCTGAACTTATCACCAATACCATGGACTTACAGATCTGTATCGTGTGTGTTCCTTATGTGCCTATGCTATTAGCGCCAATATTGTGTAGCACCACGTTGTATGGCACCACATTCTGCAGTTATACTTAATTTATGAGCATGAGTGTAGATTTTTGTTGAAGAGTGGCTTGAAAGTAAAGCTCTCACGAAATACAAGTGTGTTGGAAGAGCACAGCACTTTTGTACGGTAAACAATCTGCTATTGGGTGTGGAATCGGACCCTAGCCTTGCCTGACCTCACAAGCAGCTGTCGGGTAACATAATGTATTATCGTGTGAGATTAGGGGAGGAGGGAGCTTGCAATTTTGCGTGAAAACAAAGCAAATGTGTCGTTTGACGTTTCGATTCATGAAAAACATTTTCAGGAGCGAACGTGACGTTTAAGCCTCACAGAAAATCCTAGAACCCACAAACTTTGCACATTTTGTTTGGCAACCTCACTACCATTAGACAAACGTCGTTTACTGGCTGTGTTCTAAAGGAGGCTGTTGAAATACGTGTGGTCGACGGCCTGATTATTAGAGACAGCGACTTCATTCTCAGTAAAGCGTGGAACCCAGAGCTTAGCCAATTGAAGTCACTGGTCCCGGTAGAGCAACTTGCGCACCCGACAGGGGCGCTGCAGCTCCCTCACCACCCCCACACTCCATCCGATGAAGCGTGAGGCTGGATAGTGGGAGAAGGGGTGTGTGGCGGTAAGAATATAAACGAGGCGCGATGTAGCGAAGATGGTCAATCTATAGGTATCGCCTGAAGATGTGGGCAAGGTACGCCGTCGAAAATCGTGTTTTGTAAACGGCTGTAGCTGTCTAGACACCCGAGAGCAATAAAAAACACTGGACAAGCTCAGAAATTTTGTCGGTGGAGTTCGGGGTCACCCTGTACCCATTCTCCAACAATGTCTTTATCAAAATACCAGTCTATTCAACTCAAAATACCAATTGCAAGCACCGTTTCCAACAAGATAGTGTCTATTTAACACTATTTCAGTAATGTAAATGTACTTTCACTTTTGAAGTGAAGATATCCTCCTTCGGTTCTGTGCCATCGAACTAAAACCAAACAGCGTCTCTGCCACTAGGTTTCGCCCCGAGGATATTTGATTACCAGACATTTCACTCTCGTCTCTAAATATTCTCACGTAACAAAAAATGAAATAATGTGTTACCTAAGGTGACTGGCAATTAGGTAGCTCATTTTCTTGCTTCAGAAATCGGCTGTGAATTAAATAGAGACTCGAAATCAATCGCTGTCCAGTGATCAGTCTAACCAGTCACTTGCAGACCACAAAATGTTTCTAAACGCCATTTAGTTTTCTTATCCATCTTTTTGCTTTGTAGCTCCTTGTATTGGCCGGGTTTGCAGTTAAAAATTTTTGGATGTGAGGTCCGCCAGAAAATTCATGCACACCAAATGTAAAGGTATTTACAAAAAGAAACGATCTTTTGTTTGAACTAAAAATGCACATAATTTTATAATCATTTAACAAAAATGTTCACATTGCAGAATAAATAAAAACGAAAACCCACTGATGATGGTACAGTGGTGCCGAAATATGTTTGGGTACTGATAAAAACAGTGTTTTGCATAACTGGCGGACCTCACATCCACAAAATTTTAGTTTTCTTGTAACGTGTAGTGGCAATAATTCAACATTTCACGCTATATGCCTTTCGCTTGCCTATTGTGCTCAAAGTACATTCATTTTCCTGTAATGCATCCATAGTATTGTACAATATTCGAGACTAGACTCCATGGTAAATTCGTAAAACTACAGTTGGACTCGACCCAAAGGTATGTGGTTTTAGTCCTGGCGGAGAAAATACTTTTCGTTTTAGAAATTCTGAACCTGACACTATGCGCCCGCGGGCTACGTAGGTATATCGAGAACAAAGAAAAGGTTATGATGGATGGTTGCGAGTTTTCCTTCCATAAGCATATCCATTGATTTCATCCCACCATTGATTCCATGTAATTCATTCGATGAAGTAAGTATTCTGCTGTGTGTGAATCGTCCAGTTATTTAGCAAATGAGTAGCACCAATTTTCCTGACTTTATTTTGTTCCTTTGCCCTTGTAATGTCTTCTTCTTCTTTTCCTTGTCCCTTCTTCCAACAATTTCTCAGGGTCGGCATGGTTGTGATCAGATGTGGCAGGTTTAGTATAATGGGTGGCCGAATGCCGTTCCTGTCGCCACCACGTTACGCGAATGATGATGGTAATGTGGAAATGATGAGGACCACATAAGGACAACGCAAACAACCCGACCGGGAATTGAACCCGGGGCCCCGTGATCCAGAGGCAGCAACGCTAGCCACTAGACCACGAGCTGCGGACGCCCAAGTAATGTACCAAAGGAATAGTTTTAACTAAGAGTAACTGACAATTACAGATTTAAAAAAAAATGGATTGAATATTGGTCTTAGCTGGACGGAGCAAACGTAATTCAATCATTTTTTATGCTGCCACTGCACGACTTTTAGATTTTACAAAAACTATTTTAGTCCGTAATTATCTAAGAGTGCTGACACATCTGGCGTCCAGCAGCTCAATAGAAATTATCACTCTTCTGTGGTATCGGACATAAAGTTATTAATCCCATAAAAATTTAGGTATCATAAGGCACTGTTAGTTTGGCTGTGATACAAACATTTAAACTCTTTCGCAGCTGTTTCTTAGCTCTCCTGCGCAAGAGTTAAGTGTTGTTTCAAATGTGTACCTTTCTCGTATAGGTGGCAGTGATGGGCGCGTGTAGACAGTAGTATCGTTACTGTTATTGATGATGATAAGAAATTATCACATGGCTTTCTCTTGTCGAACACTATTTAGGGGCGTCCCTCGTGTAAGGACATTGTCAACAGAGTCAGCAACCCTTCGTGCGTTAGATCCTACTAAGACGTTTGAGATTCAGCATGTGACATTGATGCAAAATGTGACTAGGAACTTTACGCACTGCATGTCCTTGGCGAAAAGATGTAGATTGTGGTAATTTCTATCTTCCAAGGTGAAAAATATATATTGTGAAAATTTCTATCTTCCAAGGTTAATGCCACTATTCTGAGGTACGTTAGCAATGTCGCGTGTGGATTAACGCAGCACATCTTCTTTACCTACTTCAGTTACATTGTGCCAATCAAGACGAGGTGCTTCAAAGAAAATTAATCTTTGCTCCGCAGGCTAACCACAAAATCTGACGTCGACACGAGAGCCCAGCTACACCACTTGGGGAAGAGGGATAGTGCGGCACCCTACACAAAGCCATTCGGGCTGTATAGTCATAAAAGCAAACGCGACGGGGCGTACTGTAACTGCCGCATTTAAAAAATGATGAACGTAGCGGAGCGTATTGCGGTAAACCATGTTTCCTCTCGCCCAGACACTGAGCAGAGCGCTGCTATCACCCCGCGACGACATTTTAATATACAGCGTCAGTGGTCGCCGCGCGGTTTTAGTAGCAGTAACAGTGAGTGATGTATGACGCGCGTCGCAAAACGTTAAACCCGAGGCGGAACAACTGCCGCGCGCGCGCCCGGGACCATCAGTCACTGCGCGGCGACGGTGGCGCCGGGCTTCGCGCGCGGCCGGATAAAACTTCCGGCGCCGCCGGTGCTGCGCCCAGCGGAGCGTGCCGCAACTAAATCACCGGCCGGCCGGCCGGGCAGCGCGCAGTAACTGCGAAAGCGGGAGGGGGCGAAAAGGGAGCTGCGAAAAATAGGGTAGAAGAGAAAAAAAAAGGAACTAAGGGAGCGTGCACAGAAGGAAGTGAGGAGAAAAAGAGAAAAAAAAAAGGACGCCGTGCCGCGACTTGTAAGGAACTGTCACGCGCACCCACATGCGTCCGGAGTCACCCGCGCGTCCAGCGCCAGAGGAGGGTACAGGGACAATAAAATAAGCTGTAATTTGGCGGAACCGTAGCCATCCATATTACATGACCAACACATATCTGCGTTAAATGGCTGGGAAAATTTCGACTAATAAATTTTGTGTGCTAGCCGTCAGCGTGGGCAAACCACCGCTGCCTCCACCCTCCCGACACCCTTCCTGCAGACACAAACACACACACACACACACACACACACACACACACACACACCCACACACACACACACACAAACACACACCAGCTGACTGGGCTTACTGACTGTCGTGTCTGTGTAGGCGGCAGCTAACACGTCATTCGTGGCATGGTACCGGCTAAATGTATTAAACGTTGCCCCGTTTTCCACGCTCGGAAACTCACCATTCCGCTCCATCTCCACCCGCTACTGATTGGAAGCGAACCTCGCGGAAGGATTGTTTATTTATGTAGGGTTTACTCAACATTTCATCCGAACGAAAATAACGGAAATGACTACATAACCTATTGCGTAAATCGGCTCTTTGTTCTTTAGCTTTATTTCAGGGAGGGCACAACTGGATCCTAACCATGGTGTAGGTCGTCTAGCTAACAAACGTAGGTTGACGCTATCAGCATCCACATTCTGAGAATCGCTGCGATTATGGGGGGGACTCGTTACACTAGTCCTTTTAAATGATTTTGTTCCATTAGCAGATGACTCCTGATATCTTACTCTGAGTGATTCGATATGGGGAAGTATAGCCGAGTATGGTCATTACAAGGCTAGTAATGATAACTCAAAAGATATGAATATTTTCCTCTCTAATTGCATGTGCCGGCCGCGGTGGTCTAGCTGTTCTAGGCGCTCAGTCCGGAACCGCGCGACTGCTAAGGTCGCAGGTTCGAATCCTGCCTCTGGCATGGATGTGTGTGATGTCCTTAGGTTAGTTAGGTTTAAGTAGTTCTAAGTTCTACGGGACTTATGACCACAGCAGTTGAGCCCCATAGTGCTCAGAGCCATTTGAATCTAATTGCATTCGGTCGGAGTTGGTTACAAGTCTGAGCTCTCGCTGCTCTGGACAGCCTGCCTTCCGTTGGCTGTCTAATATACTTTTATTTCATTGTAACTGTTTAACGAAGTTGCTGAAGTTTCGACTTCAACGTAACTTTCCGAGTACAGTTGGTAATTGAGCGTTCTGCATACAAGCGGCCTATGTTGTCCGTCTTGAGCAGTTTTGGCTAAAGTTGTCTGTATCGGAGTTACTGCGTGACTTCGCTTGTTAAAATCAATCACTGTACCGTCAGTGATTGTGTGGCGAGCCTTCTGCGTCTCAGTCAGTGGTGCTTTTGTATTGCTAGGAAGTCTTTAGTCTGGAACAACCAGACCAGGATAATTTGTTTCGGGCTATACTCGCGACATTATCATCACCACGACGGGACGTCGAAGCGACCAGCCATCGCCTCCGGTACACCAGATCGTGTCCTTGCAGATAAGAAGACGGCTTGGTAATGTTTGTCCGCAGCACCAGCAGATTAGGGAATTTAGCTACGTGGCAATCAGAGCTCAGCAGAGCGCGCCTGTTCCCGTCTTTTCTAACGTGGTTCTGTCTTGGGTGTTCATTGTCTGAGTTCTCACTACTATAGCAGCAATTAATGTTGGGTTGGCTGGGTGTTTCTCTTAAGGGGGGTAGTAAGTGAAACGGGGCGACTTGGAGCAGGAGAGGCACCACAGGACATTGTAATTCGCACTGTCTAGACTTTTACAAATAAATTAATAAAACTTTGCTAGCATGACCAGGAAGGATTCTGGATTCACACTCCTAGCAGAGGTAGTTCAAAAATATAACAAAACATTTTTTTTACATGTGAAATTTCATCGTTTTTTCACTTGGTGTTGGCTGCATTTGTTGCTATAGATACACTTTTCTTCATAAGTAAGAGAGAGTCTTCGATGGATGTCGCACAGCATACAAACCATACTTACAGGTGTATGAAACTCTAGAATTTCCCAAATCTGTTAAAAACTGTGGTAAAAATTGAGATAATTAACTATAAAATTCGAGTTTGCTCTAAACATGAAGTTTAAAACGTAACAGCCCATTCATTTTTCCATAGATTATATAAATGCTACAGTTTCATACACGCAAGTATGGTTTGTATGCTGTGCAAAACTCATCGTAGAATCTCTCTTACTTATGAAGAAAAGTGTACTTATAACAACAAATGCAGCCAACATTAAGTGAAAAAAGGATGAAATTACACATTTAAAAAATATTATTTTTTCGCGTTTTTGAACTTCCACTGCTGTGAGTGTGAATCCTGAATCCTTCCTGATCATGCTGACAAAGTTTTAGGAATTTATTTGTAAAAGTATACACAGTGCAAATTAAAATGTCCTGTGGTACCTCACCTTCTCGAACTCGGCCTGTTTGACGTCCTACCCCCCGTAAGATTAGAGTTGCAAGGAACTGGCTGCACATACCACTTCGTCATAAATTCATAACTCCACCTTCACAGCATTTATTTGAGTATTCAGTTTGACGTATTGTAAATGTTTCATGTGTTTTGTTTATTATTTTGAGTTCAGTCATAGTAAATCAAATTGTTATTCTGGACAGAACTTTCATTCTGTAGATTGGTAGAGCAACCCTTTCATTTCTCACTACGTTAATGAAGCTTTCCTTTATCAAATTAATTTCTACCAAATTAAATTGTTGCAGGTGCCAAACTTTTCTACTCCACTTGCAGGGTCGATTACTGTCAGTTCGCGTTTCTTCTTAATCATGCAAAAGTAGGAGTTAGAAAGGGGGGGGGGGCTTAGAGCATCGTTTCCATATGAAGATTCTAGAAGAATTCGCAAGGCACCGACAGGGATGTGGAGCCATGCCGGCTCCAGCACCGTGGCAAGTTGCGCTAGGTTTCTCTGTTGAGGGTACGTGGCGCGAACTACCAGAACGAGTTGACCCCACAGGTTCTCGATCAGCTTTAACTGCGGGGAGTTCGCTGACCTGGGGAGTACAGTGAACTCATCCTTGTGCTCTTCGAACACGGACGTGCACTGCAAGCTGTATGGCGCGTTACATTATCCTGCTGGTAAAAGTCACCATGTCGAGGAAAAATAAACTCCATGTAGAGGTGAACATGGTACTGAGGGATAGATTCATACTGGTGTTGTACCTTCTAGGATTACGAGACCACCCAGGGAATGCCACCAAAACGTTCCTCACAGCATAATGCTCCCTCCTCCAGTGCACATGCGTGTTCGAAGAGCACCATGATGAGTTCACTGTACTCCCCTGGTCAATGAACTCCAATCCGATGATTGTTGCTTTCCGTCCCATGGTGCATAACCCATCTGAAAAGCCACTCAGTGGACGTCGAGTTGCGGTAATGGCGTGCTAATTCGGCCTTCGTCGCCCATCAACAGCAGTCAGCAGGTGCCTAAAAAAAAAAAAGGTTGAAGTGGCTTTGAGCACTATGGGACTTAACTTCTGAGGTCATCAGTCCCCTGGAACTTAGAACTACTTAAACCTAACTAACCTAAGGACAGCACACACATCCATGCCCGAGGAAGGATTCGAACCTGCGACCGTAGCGGTCACGCTGTTCCAGACTGAAGCTCCTAGAACCGCACAGCCACACCGGCGGGCTAGCAGGTGCCTAGGTGGCGACCCATACGCAGCAACGTTCGGTGAACGATCGTTGGGGAGAAACTGTTTGTAGCCCCTTAGTTCATTTGGGCGTTCAGTTGCTAGACAGATGTACTTCTATTCGTCTGTACACATCTCTGTAGCCGTTGTTCACTCTTGTCATCTATGGCCCATGGCGCACCACGCCTGCCTTGGTGCCAGTTTTGGGTAGTGCTTTATTACCATGCAGGGTACACCGCAACCAAGGTGACACGTGAACAGTTTATAAATTTATCCATTTCGGAAGTGATTCCACCCTTGGCTGAAAGCCAATGATCATGCCCTTTTGGATGGCAGATAGATCTCTCTCTCTCTCTCTCTCTCTCTCTCTCTCTCTCTCTCTCTCTCTCTCTGTCTCTTTCCAAGCAGTAATCCCGACATTGCGGGGTCTGACATTGGGGTTAAACGGACGTGGCATGTTACTTTTAAGGGGTCGCTGGATGCCCTTTTTGTTGGCACCCCATACCCACTGGGATGGAATAAGTGTACCCCAACTGCTTGCAACTAGTGTAAGCCATGGAATAGTGCGAACATTTACAGATGTCTTCGAGTCGTGTAACTGAGGCGGAACGTGGGGGCCATCCCGGTATTCACCTAGCGGGATGTGGAAAACCTCCTAAAAATGACATCCAGGCTGGTCGGCATATCGGCCCTCGTCTTTAGTCCGCCGGGCGGATACTATCTGGGAATGGCGCGCCGACGCCAGTGCAGGAAGCAGGGTGTTAGCGCTCTCGGCTATCCTGGCGGGCGTCAGATCTTATTGTTCCTGTATTGTGACATCGACTGCACTGTTTTCGACGTCCCTCCGACACACTTTACATACCCACCACTGCTAGCCCTGCCACCAGCCGTCTGTGAGTTGTTATTGCAGAGTAATGTGATTGGACAGAGCATAATGTTAAAAAATTTACATTGAGTGGAGCAGGAATTTCAAGTACTTTTTTATGCGATATCACTCACAAATACAGCAGAGGCACTGGAAACAAACAAGCTCCTTTTTTTAAAAATTTTACCGAACTTCTAGAAGAATTCTGAGACGATACTGTAGAAAAAGTGATGAAAATAAAATTTTAAACATTTGCTCCCGTGATCACAGTTTCATATCGCAGTGAAATGTGGATAAGAAATGTCAAGGACGAAAGTGGAATACAGATGACAAAAATGGAACATTTTAGACTTTTGACTGGGCAACGGCCTTGCAGCAGTGGATACACCGGTTCCCGTGAGATCACCGAAGTTAAGCGCTGTCGGGCGTGGCCGGCACTTGGATGGGTGACCATCCAGCTGCCATGCGATGCTGCCTTTTTTCGGGGTGCACTCAACCTCCTGATGCCACTTGAGGAGCTACTCGACCGAATAGTAGCGGCTCCGGTCAAAGAAAACCATCACAACGACCGGGAGAGCGGTGTGCTGACCACACGCCCCTCCTACCCGCATCCTCATCTGAGGATGACACGGCGGTCGGATGGTCCCGATGGGCCACTTGTGGCCTGAAGACAGAGTGCCTTAGACTTTTGACAGATGTGTGAGAGACTCCATGTTCCGACGTGGCTACCCCTGCTGTAACTACCCCCCACAGCGCGTTTTACGATTCGAAGGTTGGAGAGCTCCTCCATCCACTTTTCTGTATTTATTTATTTACTCGAGCAGTAAATGTTGCTTTACGTAACTTTGCAAGATTACAGAATATTTCTAGATCAAAAATTCACATAGTTTGCACAACTGAACAAAAGTGAAAACTAAATTACCTTTGGCAAACTGCCTGTTGCCTTCTGTCTCGGGCTCTTCGCCGACGTTCGTCTGATGATTTTTCTGACGTTTTGTACGAGTGGCTGGAATAGCAAAGTTTCACCCTTCATTTCTGGTGCTAGACTGAAGCTCAGCTCGCGGCCGCCAACGTCCGAGGGCTTCTCCGCGGTCATTTCCGGTGCGATTCTCCTCTTGCTACCTGCGATGGTCGAACGCTGCAGCGTGGGAAGCCAAGACCCATTACCTTGAAGCTTCCCTGTTTCTTGTTGAAGCTGTTCTCATGTTTGTGTATTTCTACATCTTCTCTGAACAGGCGATTGTGATAGTTCTTTTCTACAGCCAGAACTTCCGAGTCGGCGAATTTTACTACTTGGTCAGTCTCACACAATGCATGCTCTGCCACAGCCCATTTCTCCACCTGCCCCAACCTGCAATATCGATTATGTTTTGTAATCAGTGTGTTGATCGGTCGTCCAGTCATTCCAATATAAACTTTTCTGCACGTGCATGGTATGCGGTATATTCCTGGCATTGCAAGTGGGTCCCATTTCCTCTCTGCAGATAGTATTGGGCAAAGCCTGTTCTGCCCCACTCTGCATTGTTGCTAGATGTATAGAAGATGGCGGTGTGTAGACCTGGCAACAGTGCATGACATCATCTAAATTAGGGGCCATGACGTCATCCAAGATGGCGGATTTTGGTGGGAAGATAGGTCAATTGAACTACCTCTGTTAACCTAACCTCCCTCCCGTCCCCCAGAAAAATGGTGGGAAGTTCAAATTCCATCAGGACAATGCATCGCACCATGCATAATAGTAACACACTGCTCAGCCTACGGACCTGAAAACCACTCGTAAATAATGCAAAACCTTTATGTTCATAGAGCCAAACAACCTGTAGATTGTCAAAATAATAATCCATCTAAAAGACTCTGCAAACATGCTTGCTAATTGTCAACTGTCAATATCATGCACCATGCACAATTAGAGGCAGCACCACCATCTAGTGTGTTCACCATCAGGTCCAGATTCCAACTGGCCAAGTACACAGTACCACCGCCACAGGGCACTGTTGTCCACTCTGTGACATAATCCAAGATGGTGCGGGGAAATGGTGGGAAACAGTGTGGTTGCGAGGCGGTCCAGAGTCCAGCTGACCTAGTACACAATACTGCCGCCAGAGGGTGCTGTCATCCATCCTGTGACGTAATCCAAGAGGGGGAAAACGGTTCGAAAATGACTCAGCCTGTGCCAAGTTGCTAGAGAGAGTAAGGAAGAATTGTACTTTATTTATTTTGGAACAATTTATTTAGGGATGGAGTATATTTATCACACTGATACAAAGCACGTGCTTGGGGTCACACCACACAGCCCAGAGACCTGTAAACTACTCCTAAATAACTCTCTGCAGACATGCAAACAACTCCTAATTTACCGAAATAATATCAGTACAGACATGCAGACTCCTCCTAAATAATGCAGTACACTGCTGTGTGGACACGCTCAGTACCTGTTCAAATAAAACATAGCGCAGCGTACAGACCTGCTCGCAAAGTAATGCAACAGACACGCAGACAATGTACGTAGACACCACCCGTCGCCCCCTGTCCTTTGGACCTCTCAGGAGGCTACCGCACGCGCTCGCACCCACGAAGTGACACACAGATGCCCATTCAGGTCCTGCACGCATGAGGCAGCTACAGCCCTTTCGTACTTGCTACCTGAGATATTCCTCTCGAAATACGTGTTCACCTAGATACGGTTTCTCACACAACAAGATGGGAGTGAAGAGTTATTTACGGAGCGCAGACGCTCCATGGTGGGCCACACATGCCTGTGTTTGCCGCTGCTGGCATGAACCCTCCCTCTACCTACGGTCCAGCAAAGAGCTAATTGCTGAGCAACGCTGCAGAAATCCGTTCCAGAATAGCACAAGCTGTCTTCTCCCTAGAGACTCTGATGGATCATTCGTGATGTGTGGCTGATGCATCACCGCGCATAGCTACATATTATCACAAGTACATCTAGCAACATTCTCAGTGTTAGACTGAAGCCACATGACTATGTAATATAATAACCAAGTCAAACTCTAGTAAATTGCGTGGTGTCCCAGAAATACTTACCGTGCACTTTTGTAGGAGTTCTCGTGACGTCTCATCTTGTATGCATGGAAAGTCTTGTCCTAACAGAACCTGTTTACGAAAATAGGGCAGAATAACTTCGAATGCAGTCTTCCTAGCGGACCTAACGTGGCACCTCATCCATCACATATACCCCTGCTGTTTTCAACATAAACAAACATTCTCATTGCTATGTAGAGACTGCTATATCCCTGCATAAAGAATATGTCTTGTGAATGAATAGGGGATTATGACTGACTCTTATCGAATTTACCCAACGAATTACTGATGCCATCAGTGAGGAATCACCATCCACCTTTTCTTTCTTTCTGCAGTGGGACTTTCAGAGGCAAAAAAACTATTTTACACTGATCGCCATATTGCACTGACAACTAAATCTCGCAATGTGCCATACGTATCGTCAAATATGGAAAGACTCTTACTCAACTACACTGCCCTCCCACTGAGGACAGGAAATTGAATATTAGAGCGTTAAACCGATCTCCAACCCAGCAATATATCACCAGGTACGGTGTCGATGTAGTAAACATACAAAATCGACCATTTTACATCATTCATACATATACTGCGAAGATAGACAGCACAGTATGTATACTCGCGGCACTATGGCATCCACGCCAGTAGGCTAAAATCACTCTCAGAACTGTTCTACAAATTCAGATTCTTGCCCCCGGAATGGCAACTTCTACGAACAGCTGAAGGCGTTGCCATGGGTGGTTCTTTCAGTCCAGTGTGGCCAACTTCTTCATGGAACACTTCGAAACACAGGCACTGGACCTGGCACCTTGTAAACCTAAAATGTGGTACAGATATGTCGATGATACCTTCGTTGTGTGGAGCCATGTTGAAGAACAGCTCGGTCACTTCCTAAGAGACCTGAACAGTCTCCATGACAACATAAAGTAGACTATGGAAATAGAGAAGGACAAAAAACTATTATTCTTAGATGTGCTGGTCACAAGGGATGGTGAAAACCTGGGACACAGCGTGTATCGAAAACGGACACACACAGACTGATACCTGCACAGGCTATCAAATCACAAGTATGAATAAGACGCTCTAACTCGGGAAAGACGAATAAGTGAGCCACAGCTCCTCAGACGCGAAATACAACTGTTGGAGAGTGTTCTGAGGAGCAACGGGTACTCCACAAGTGATATAAGACGGCGGGAAGATAGGTCAATTGAGCTACCTCTGTTAACCTAACCCCCCTACCCTCCCCTCCTCCCAGAAAAATGGCAAAACTCGTCGAAATAAGAAATCAGAAAAATAAATGTCGGTACGGCCTTTCTACCATACATTCCCAGAGTGACAGACAGAATCAACCGTATACTGTGCGAACACGGCGTAAAGGCTATTTACAAACCGAAAAAGAAAATCAAAGAGTGTCTCAGAGCGGCAAAGGAGGAATGGGACCCACTTGCAACGCCTGGGATATACCGCATACCATGCACATTCAGAAAAGTTTATGTTGGAATGACTGGACGAACGATCAACACCTGGATTACAGAACATAAACGACATTGCTGGTTGGGGCAGGTGGAGAAATCGGTTGTGGAAGATCACGCGCTTTGTGAGACCGACCACGTGACAAAATCCGCCGACACAGAAGTTCTGGCTGTAGAGATGAACTATCACACCCGCTTGTTCAGTTAAGCTGTAGAAATACAAAAACATGAGAACAGCTTCAACAAGAAAGTGGAAAGCCTCAAGGTAAACGGATCCTGGCTTCCTGTACTGCAACGAACGACTGTCGCAGGTAGCAAGAGGAGAAATGCACCGGAAATGACCGCGGAGAAGACCTCGAACGTTGGCGCGCCAGGTACATATAGTCTGCTGCCGCGAGCTCAGCTTCAGTCCACCACCAGCAATGGAGGGTGAAGCTTAGCCAAAGCCAGCCACTCGTGCCGGCGAAACGTCAGAAAAATCATTATACGAACGTCGGCTGAAGAACCCAAGACAGAAGCCAACAGGCAGTTTGTCAACAAGTGGTCACGAAACCCTTAACAATTTTGTAAATTACCTTTGCCCAGAATTGGACAACAATAACTGCAACAGCTTCAGCCCACTTCAACTTTTCATCACTGCATGACCCAAGGTAGCAAGGACAGTGGCACAGTTGGTCCAATTTTCTCCTCTGCATTCACATTTAGTCTGTTCTGTGTTGTTTCTGGATTTACAAACACCTGATGTCAGCCTGTTCAGTGGTCACCAAGTGGGCCAGTCTACAGTACTTCTGGGCGGTAGACACTCAGCAGGTTTCGTCCACATTTGAAACTCTTCTCTGAGAGCACACGGAGACACAGGGACGACGCTGAACTGGGAAAACTTCTACCGGATTTTAGCCTAGACCTTGTTGGTTGATGGCCATGGGGAGGATGTAACTGATTTAGGTCATCTTTTTCCTTTCTATGCAGCTACTTTGCTACATACTATTGTGACCAAAGCGGAGCTGCACGTCTGCATGATGAGATTTGCCAGGGAGTACAGTACAACAAGTACTTTTATTAAAAAACAGATCACTGAATAATTTCTACAGGGGATGGGGACGCAAGTACACGTAAATCTGAATTACACACAAATGAATAATTTCTTAACTTGGTTCCAGGACAGAAATACAGGTCGCTGATAAACATGTTCACTAACTAGGTTGAAAACACTCCTGACTATTGTAAAGGCTCACAGGACTTCATTGACTGCAGAAATTTGACGTAAGGTGGATATTAAGTTCGACCGTCGGAATACATTCCTTGAATCACAGAGTCCAGTGAGGTTGTGGGCAGTGGAGAGAAAGCATCCGTGGCGACTGCGTGGGAGCTCATCATGGTGCTTCTGGTCGAACCTCCAGGACAGGTGCTGCAGTGGGAACTGGTGGTTCTGACGTCAGGAAGTCATTTAAAAACAGGCTCAGTAAGTCTATACTTGCCATGGACTCAGTGGGCAAACGATCCTTAGAGGCAAAGTAGTGCCGTGAATGTAGCACCGGCTGCCGTAATCCAAGTTATATAAATGCACTTTTAATAACTTGGAGTTTATTCTCGTAGTGCTCTTCGTTATGCTTCGGACATTTGCGAAAGAATACACACCACGTATTCATATAACTGATAGGCCTAGCTGGTTAACAAACATACCTAGTAAGCAGAAGATCCCGGCTTCGAATCCCTGTCTGGTACACATTTCAGCTCGTCGCCGTTGATTCCACGAAATGTGCCGCTACAGCTGACAGCAGTGATTCCCTTTAATTTGTAGTGATGCAAGTGCAAATGGTTGCGATACGGGCGCCACACGTTCCCGTCGATTCCGCCATAGGCTAGCATGTAAACATAGTAGCGTGTGTGAAGCCGGCGGTAAATTTACAGTACGCACGCGGCCGGTTGCGGATGTAGGCTAGATGCAGTCGCAGGATATAGCACATACCGGTTATAGTTAAACTGACAGTGTTCCAAGTGCTGCACACATCGCAGGACTCTGAAACATTATAGGTAAGCTCTTTAATCGGTGTTCTCATAATATGCTGGGCAACGGCCTTGCCGCAGTGGATACATCGGTTCCCGCGGGATGACCGAAGTTAAGAGCTGTCGGGCGTGGCCAGCACTTGGATGGGTGACCACCCAGCAGCCATGCGCTGTTCCCATTTTTCGGGGTGCACTCATCCTCGTGATGCCAAATGAGGAGCTACTCGACCGAATAGTAGCGGCTCCGGTCAAAGAAAACCATCATAACGACCAGAAGAGTGGTGTGCTGGCCACATGCCCCTCCGCATCCTCTACTGAGGATGACACGGCGGTCGGATGGTCCCGATGGACCACTTATGGCCTGAAGACGGGTGCTTTGCTATCATAATATGATGAAAAAATAATAGTTCCCCTTTCTGCCACCAGGTGAAAGTGTGGCGATGTAAGCAGTCTGAATGTAGTATGACGGCAGGAAAAGGGGAGACACGTTCAAAAGCAGCATAAAGGTAGTTCTGGCACTTTTTTTAGGGTATGGTCAACAATGTGCAGCAAATTGGGTGGGAAGGAGATGGAGAGGGGATGAGAAGATGGATAGAGAAATGAAAGTGGAGGAGACGGACAGAGAGAGGGGAGGGATAGAGTGAGGGAGAAGATGGAAATCTGCTAGAAAAAAACTGAAATAAATATACAACAGGGCGACGCATGATACTCAGCCAGTAATACAATGAGGGAAAAAAATCTACGACGCCAAGAAGGAGTTGGCGACATAAAGGAAAGTTGGATGCGTGTTTCTACATCTGAAAGAGAATATTTATTCGAATTTCCCGCTAGTCGCATAAGATTGGCTCTGAAACGTCCCCTTAGAAAAATTTATACATGTTTGTTTCTTAAACTGACACACAATATTTTTAGCGCAACGGAATCTGACTTTCAAAAATCCCTACAAAAGAATGGCCCTGACTAACAATAACCTATACGTTTCACAAATCACTTACCTCACAAAAATCTTCGTTACTCAAGGTACTGCAATACAGCCAGCGCCACTACTGCCAGCTAAATAAAAGATTCAAACTACTGAAGGCACTAACTACTGATAGGCATAGTTAGCAAATGAAAGATTTTAATACAGAACAAACAATGTATTTACCTTAATAGTCATTTTATATATATATATATATATATATATATATATATATATATATATATATATCAGTTCGTGACACCAATTCTTACAAATTTCAAAACTCCGCCATCTCTCTCCCCACGTCTACCACTGCTGGCGGCTCACCTCCAACTGGGCAACACTACGCGCTGTTGGCATCCAGCTGCCGCTGTCCAACACTACAATGGCGAGTATTACAACAATGCCAACCAGCCACCGACTGCACACGGTACAGCCAGTGATTTTCATACAGAGCGCTACGTGGCGGCGGCGTTACCAATAAAGAAACTTAAACAGCCTACTTACAGCTCTAGTAGCGTCACTACGGGGACGCAAATGAGGTTTGCTTCAAATACAAGCTGTATCGATCGTGAGCGTTAGTTGTCTTTGAGGCTGGACGTGGTGTGTTGATGTCAGCAAGAATGCCTTTAAGGTGACAGAAATGCCATTACCAACATCTCGCTGACTTTGAAGGAGTTCGTGTCAGAGGGCTACTAGAAGCTGGATACTGCAGAAAGACTAAACAGTAACGTAGCCACTGTACATGGGGCCAACGGCCTTGCCACAGTGGTAACATCGGTTCCCGTCAGATCACCGAAGTTACTTGCTGTTGGGCTGGATTACCACTTGGATGGGTGACCATCTGCCGAGTGCTGCTGGCAAGTGGCGTGCACTCATCCCTTCTGAGGCAAACTGAGGAGCTACGTGATTGAGAAGTAGCGGCACCAGTCTCGGAAGAGCGGTGTGCTAACCACATGCCCATCCATATCCGCATCTGGTGAGGTCTGAGGATGACACGGTGGCCAGTAGGTACTGTTGGGCCTTCATGGCCTGTTCAGGCGGAGTTACTTTTTTTTTTTTTTTACGGTGGCCAGTCGGTCCTCTTCAGGCGGAGTTTTTTTTTTCTTTTTTTGCTGGTGTTCGGACGGCCACGTTGCAGTGCCAAGAGGGAAGACCATGGTATGGCTGTGACACATCGTACTGCATCTGCAGCAGCAGTTTGAGCAGCAATTGGCACCGCTACGACTCAACGGACTGCTACAAATCGGCTACCTGCTGAGGACAGCTCCGAGCCAGACGCCCTGTAGCGTGCATTCCACTGTTTCCAAACCACCGCTATTTGCGACTTCAGTGGTGTCAAACGAAATCTCATTGGAGGACAGATGATAGAGCGTAGAGATCCTGTTTTCTGATGAAAGATGGTCCTACCTCGGTGCTAGTGATGGCCGTATATTGGTTAGAAGGCGGCCAGTTGAAGGCCTACAGTTAACCTTTCTGGGTGCGAGACACACTGGAGCTATACCTGGAGTTATGGTTCGCGGTGTGGTTTCGTATGAAAGCATTAGCATTCTCGTGATTACCCCACGTATCCTTATTGCAAATTTGTACGTCAGTCGGTGATTCGAGCTGTTGTGCTACTATTCCAGCATGCCAGGGGGAGTTTTCCAACTGGATAACGATCTCCCACAAACCGCTGTTGTAGCCCATCATGCTCTATAGAGTATCGACATGTTGCCTTGGCCTGCTAGATCACCAGATCTGTGTCCAAACGAGCAAAAGTGGGACATCAGCGGACGAAAACTCCAGCGCTATCAAGAAATAGCTATAACCGTCCCTATATTGACTTACGAAGTGCAACAGGCATGGAACTCCGTCCCACAAACTGACATCGGTACCTGTACAGCACAATGAATGCACATTTGCATGCTTCCATTCAACATTCTGGCGATTACACCGGTTATTTATGTATCAACATTTCTCATTTGCAACTGCTTATTCTGCGTTTACATTTATCTGTGAACTTGCAATGTTTAACACTTCCATACGTTACTTAGACAAATGTATTTACGAAGTTTCTTTACTCTACATTAATTATTTTTTTGTGTTCCGATTTTTTCATCAGTGTATGTAAGTATATGAAAGTAGAAAAGAGTCAATAGTGTAAAGTAAATGCTATAACTCGTCAAATTACTTGGCGCTTAGACACCATCCAGCCCAGATCTTCGTGTACGCCACGATTTTAATACTTTCCATTTGCGAGTTAATTATGTTAGCCATTGTCACAAGTATTATTTGTTAAGTTCACGGTGATTATTTTCAATAAGCTAATCATGATGGCATTCCTATTTCCCATTTGTTAACGATACCTAGTTGCAGTTCTATAAGACACCAAACTTTGTCAATTTATAGCACAATAACGCTACTGGCTATGATGGCCATTATCAGAAGAACTGCTATAAGGAGCAGGGAGAATAAGGCCTAAATGGCTACGCGGGAGGGTAAGTCAAGGGTGGACTAACTTCACCTTGCATTAGTCAGTACCATGATTTGGCCCGGTATATCGATACGACAGAAAGATCGTTGCCCAAGGGCAAAGCGTCTGCTTCCAATTAACAATGTTGGATGGTTGGATGGCAAAGCATGAAGGGAATGTTGCAACTGGAGTAGCTTTCAGGAGGACGGCGGTTCTAACCTCCGTCCGGCTATCCAGATTTAATTTGTACGCAGTTTACGAAAATCGCTTGATACAAATGACAAAATGGTTCCTTTGAAAAGGGCACAGTCGATTTCCTTCCCTACCCTACTCCAATCCCAACTTGTGCCCATTTTTATTGACCACGTGTGACACCGGTCGTTAAAACTCAATCTTCCTTACCTTCGCGCTGTTCAAGCACCAACAGTTAAGCTTGATATTATTTATCCTGTGTACGTGTTTGGTTGTGTGTTCGTATCCGCAGAGCCTATCAACAATAAAGAAAGAAAGCTGGAGTTTTTAGAGGACTGCAAGCTTAATCTGGAAGTACATTTCAGAAGATTAGCGATACATTAATAAAAATGTGAGAACATACTACTGAAAAGCCCACAACCTACCAAAATTTAAATATGATAAATTAAGAAATATAGTGGAGATTCAGATTTTAAATAAAATGCTATACTTCCACTTACGGGGTCCGCCTTAGTAACGGAGCTTTCCGCATGCCTGATTGCCATGCAGAAAAAATGGGTTCAATTCCGCCTACTACAAGAGATTTTTTCCTCGGTGAGAGGACTGGAGTGGACTACATTCAGCCTGGTGAGGCAGTTTGAAATGTTTCTTGAATGATAAATAGCGATTCCAGTGTGTCGAAAGCCGAAAACGGCCTGGAGTGCGGTGTGCTGACACCATGCCACATCAAAATCACGCCATATGGCACAGGATGACACAGCGTGCGGTCAGCATCGCATGCTCCTCTGGACTTGATCGCAGCGTTACGGTTTTCAGTTGCTTCTACTTACAAATGTGGAATTGTGACCGAAGAATTTCGTTATCCGCTTAACGTTGTATAAGTCTCAATGAAATGTCAGAACTTTTACAGTTTTAGAAAAATCCCAAGTAGCAGATTAATTAATGCTTAATTTTATACTGTTTGTATCTGAAAGGAAATAAAATGTCAGTCAATTGGTATTTCCCCCGCGTATATTGTAGACACGAGACTGATCACACCAAGACGGCTGACTGAATTACTGGTGTGAATTTTCCTCCTGTTTCCATTTGTTCAGTGTCAACTCCAGCAGTCACTCGGAATAACTGCTACATGTGCTGGTACAAGAGAGTCAAGATCAATTGTTTGTTCGATTTCTAATAACATAATCTATTCGTGAACGTTACACTGTGATGCGTTTCTGAACAGGTCTTGAGGAGAGGAACTGGGTTACAGAATATAAATATAAGGCGATATTCAAAAGAGACGTATTGCCGTTCATATCTTCGTAACCCTCCCCCCATGAACCATGGACCTTGCCATTGGTGGGGAGGCTTACGTGCCTCAGCGATACAGATAGCCGTACCGTAGGTGCTACCACAACGGAGGGGTATTTGTTGAAAGGCCAGACAAACGCGTGGTTCCTGAAGAGGGGCAGCAGCCTTTTCAATAGTTGCAGGGGCAACAGTCTGGATGATTGACTGATCTGGCCTTGTAACACTAACCAAAACGGCCTTACTGTGCTGGTACTGCGAACGGTTGAAAGCAAGAGGAAACTACAGCCGTAATTTTTCCCGAGGGCATGCAGCTTTACTGTATGGTTAATGATGATGGCGTCCTCTTGGATGTTGTTGTTGTTGTTGTTGTGGTCTTCAGTCCTGAGACTGGTTTGATGCACCTCTCCATGCTACTCTATCTTGTGCAAGCTTCTTCATCTCCCAGTACCTACTGCAACCTACATCCTTCTGAATCTGCTTAGTGTATTCATCTCTTGGTCTCCCTCTACGATTTTTACCCTCCACGCTGCCCTCCAATGCTAAATTTGTGATCCCTTGATGCCTCAGAACATGGCCTACCAACCGGTCTCTTCTTCTTGTCAAGTTGTGCCACGAACTCCACTTCTCCCGAATTCTATCCAGTACCTCCTCATTAGTTATGTGATCTACCCATCTAATCTTCAGCATTCTTCTGCAGCACCACATTTCAAAAGCTTCTATTCTCTTCTTGTCCAAACTAGTTATCATCCATGTTTCATTTCCATACATGGCTACACTCCATACAAATACTTTCAGAAAAGACTTCCTGACACGTAAATCTATACTCGATGTTAACAAATTTCTCTTCTTCAGAAACGCTTTCCTTGCCATTGCCAGTCTACATTTTATATCCTCTCTACTTCGAACATCATCAGTTATTTTGCTTCCCAAATAGTAAAACTCCTTTACTACTTTAAGTGTATCATTTCCTAATCTAATTCCCTCAGCATCACCTGAATTAAGTTGACTACATTCCATTATCCTCGTTTTGCTTTTGTTGATGTTCATCTTACATCATCCCTTCAAGACACTATCCATTCCGTTCAACTGCTCTTCCAAGTCCTTTGCTGTCTCTAACAGAATTACAATGTCATCGGCGAACCTCAAAGTTTTTATTTCTTCTCCCTGGACTTTAATACCTACTCCGAATTTTTCTTTTGTTTCCTTTACTGCTTGCTCAATGTACAGATTGAATAACATCGGGGACAGGCTGCAACCCTGTCTCACACCCTTCCCAACCACTGCTTCCCTTTCATGTCCTTCGACTCTTGTAACTGCCATCTGGTTTCTGTACAAATTGTAAATAGCCTTTCGCTCCCTGTATTTTACCCCTGCTACATTCAGAATTTGAAAAAGAGTATTCCAATCAACATTGTCAAAAGCTTTCTCTAAGTCTACAAATGCTAGAAACGTAGGTTTGCCCTTCCATAATCTAGCTTCTAAGATACGTCGTAGGGTCAGTATTGGCTCACGTGTTCCAATATTTCTACGGAATCCAAACTGATCTTCCGCGAGGTCGGCTTCTACTAGTTTTTCCATTCGTCTGTAAAGAATGCGTGTTAGTATTTTGCAGCTGTGGCTTATTAAACTGATAGTTCAGTAATTTTCACATCTGTCAACACCTGCTTCCTTTGGGATTGGAATTATCATATTCTTCTTGAAGTCTGAGGGTATTTCGCCTGTCTCATACATATTGTTCACCAGATGGTAGAGTTTTGTCAGGACTGGCTCTCCCAAGGCTGTCAGTAGTTCCAATGGAACGTTGTCTACTCCCGGGGCCTTGTTTCGACTCAGGTCTTTCAGTGCTCTGTCAAACTCTTCTCGCAGTATTGTATCTCCCATTTCATCTTCTTCTACATCCTCTTCCATTTCCATAGTATTGTCCTCAAGTACATCGCCCTTGTATAGACCCTCTATATACTCCTTCCACCTTTCTGCTTTCCCTTCTTTGCTTAGAACTGGGTTTCCATCTGAGCTCTTGATATTCATACCAGTGGTTCTCTTTTCTCCAAAGGTCTCTTTAATTTTCCTGTAGGCAGTATCTATCTTACCCCTCGTGAGATAAGCCTCTACATCCTTACATTTGTCCTCTAGCCATCCCTGCTTAGCCATTTTGCACTTACTGTCGGTCTCATTTTTGAGACGTTTGTATTCCCTTTTGCCTGCTTCATTTACTGCGTTTTTATATTGTCTCCTATCATCAATTAAATTCAATATTTCCTCAGTTACCCAAGGATTTCTACTAGCCCTCGTCTTTATACCTACTTGATCCTCTGCTGCCTTCACTATTTCATTCCTCAAAGCTACCCATTCTTCTTCTACTGTATTTCTTTCCCCCATTCCTGTCAGTTGTTGCCTTTTGCTCTCCCTGAAACTCTGTACAAAATCTGGTTTAGTCAGTTTATCCAGGTCCTATTCCCTAAAAATTCCCACCTTTTTGCAGTTTCTTCAGTTTCAATCTACAGTTCATAACCAATAGATTGTGGTCAGAATCCACATCTGCCCCTGGAAATGTCTTACAATTTAAAACCTGGTTCCTAAAACTCTGTCTTACCATTATATAATCTATCTGATACCTTCTAGTATCTCCAGGATTCTTCCACGTATACAACCTTCTTTTATGATTCTTGAACCAAGTGTTAGCTATAATTAAGTTGTGCTCTGTGCAAAATTCTACCAGACGGTTTCCTCTTTCATTTCTCTCCCCCAATCGATATTCACCCACTACGTTTCCTTCTCTCCCTTTTCCTACTCTCGAATTCCAGTCACCCATGACTATTAAATTTTCGTCTCCCTTGACTACCTGAATAATTTCTTTTATCTCATCATACATTTCATCAATTTCTTTATCATCTGCAGAGCCAGTTGGCATATAAACTTGTACTACTGTAGTTTGCATGGGCATCTTATCTATCTTGGCCACAATAATGCGTTCACTATGCTGTTTGTAGTAGCTTACCCGTACTCCTATTTTATATTCATTATTAAACCGACTCCTGCATTACCACTATTTGATTTTGTATTTATAACCCTGTATTCACCTGACCAAAAGTCTTGTTCCTCCTGCCAACGAACTTCACTAATTTCCACTATATCTAACTTCAACCTATCCATTTCCCTTTTTAAATTTTCTAACCTACCTGGCCGATTAAGGGATCTGACATTCCACACTCCGATCCGTAGAACGCCAGTTTTCCGAATGGGGGGACTATTTTACCTTCGGAATATTTTACCCAAGAGGACGCCATCATCATTTAACCATACGGTAAAGCTGCATGCCCTCGGGAAAAATTACGGCTGTAGTTTCCCCTTGCTTTCAGCCGTTCTCAGTACCAGCACAGCAAGGCCGTTTTGGTTAGTGTTGCAAGGCCAGATCAGTCAATCATCCAGACTGTTGCCCCTGCAACTACTGAAAAGGCTGCTGCCCCTCTTCAGGAACCACACGTTTGTCTGGCCTCTCAACAGATACCCCTCCGTTGTGGTTGCACCTACGGTACAGCCATCTGTATCGCTGAGGCACGCAAGCCTACCCACCAACGGCAAGGTCCATGGTTCATGGGGGTAGGCCTCTTGGATAAAATATATAAAATAGTCCCCCATTCGGATCTCCGGGCGGGGACTAGTCAAGAGGTCGTCGTTATCAGGAGACAGAAAACTGCCGTTCTACGGATTGGAGTGTGGAATGTCAGATCCCTTAATCGGCCAGGTAGGTTAGAAAATTTAAAAAGGGAAATGGATAGGTTGAAGTTAGATATAGTGGAAATTAGTGAAGTTCGTTGGCAGGAGGAACAAGACATTTGGTCAGGTGAACACAGGGTTATAAATACAAAGTCAAATAGGGGTAATGCGGGTAAGCTATTACAAACAGCATAGTGAACGCATTATTGTGGCCAAGATAGACACGACGCCCACGCCTACCACAGTAGTACAAGCTTATATGCCAACTAGCTCAGCAGATGACGAAGAAACTGAAGAAATGTATGATGAAATTAAAGAAATTATTCAAATAGTGAAGGGGGACGGAAATTTAATAGTCATGGGTGACTGGAATTCGGTAGCAGGACAAGGGAGAGAAGGAAACGTAGTAGATGAATATGGATTGGTGTTAAGAAATGAAAGGGGAAACCGTCTGGTAGTATTTTGCACAGAGCACAACTTAATCAAAGATAACACTTGATTCAAGAATCATAAAAGAAGGTTGTATACATGGAAGAAGCCTGGAGATACTGACAGATTTCAGATAGATTATATAATGGTAAGACAGACATTTAGGAACCAGATTTCAAATTGTAAGACATTTCCAGGGGCAGATGTGGACTCTGACCACAATCTATTGGTTATGAACTGTAGACTAAAACTGAAGAAACTGCCAAAAGGTGGGAATTTAATGAGATGGGACCTGGATAAACTGACTAAACCAGAGGTTGTACAGAGTTTCAGGGAGAGCGTAAGGGAACAAATGGCAGGAATGGGGGAAAGAAATACAGTAGAAGAAAAATGGGTAGCTTTGAGGGATGAAGTAGTGAAGGTAGAAGAGGATAAAGTAGGTAAAAAGAGGAGGGCTAGTAGAAATCCTTGGGTAACTGAGGAAATATTAAATTTAATTGATGAAAGGAGAAAATATAAAAATGCAGTAAATGAAGCAGGCAAAAAGGAATACAAACGTCTCAAAAATGAGATTGACAGGAAGTGCAAAATGGATAACCAGGGATGGCTAGAGAACTAATGTAAGAATGTAGAGGCTTTTCTCACTAGAGGTAAGATAGATACTGCTTACAGGAAAATTAGAGAGACCTTTGAAGAAAAGAGAACCACTTGTATGAATATCATGAGCTCAGATGGAAACCCAGTTCTAAGCAAAGAAGGGAAAGCAGAAAGGTGGAAGGAGTATATAGAGGGTCTATACAAGGGCGATGTACTTGAGGACAATACTATGGAAATGGAAGAGGATGTAGAAGAAGATGAAATGGGAGATACAATACTGCGTGAAGAGTTTGACAGAGCACTGAAAGACCTGAGTCGAAACAAGGCCCCGGCAGTAGACAACATTCCATTCGAACTACTGACAGCCTTGGGAGAGCCAGTCCTGACAAAACTCTACCATCTGGTGAACAATGTGTATGAGACAGGCGAAATACCCTCAGACTTCAAGAAGAATATAATAATTCCAATCCCAAAGAAAGCAGGTGTTGACAGATGTGAAAATTACCGAACTATCAGTTTTATAAGTCACGGCTGCAAAATACTAACGCGAGTTCTTTACAGACGAATGGAAAAACTAGAAGACGACCTCGGGGAAGATCAGTTTGGATTCCGCAGAAATATTGGAACACGTGAGGCAATACTGACCTTACAACTTATCTTAGAAGAAAGATTAAGGAAAGGCAAGCATTTGTAGACAGAGAGAAAGCGTTGGACAATGTTGACTGGAATACTCTCTTTCAAAATCTGAAGGTGGCAGGGGTAAAATACAGGGAGCGAAAGGCTACTTACGATTTGTACAGAAACCAGATGGCAGTTATAAGAGTTGAGGGGCATGAAAGGGAAGCAGTGGTTGGGAAGGGAGTGAGACAGGGTTGTAGCCTGTCCCCGATGTTATTCAATCTGTATGTTGAGCAAGCAGTGAAGGAAACAAAAGAAAAATTCGGAGTGGGTATTAAAGTCCAGAGAGAAGAAATAAAAACTTTGAGGTTCGCCGATGACATTGTAATTCTGTAAGAGACAGCAAAGGACTTGGAAGAGCAGTTGAACGGAATGGATAGTGTCTTGAATGGAGGATATAAGATGAACATCAACAAAAGCAAAACGAGGATAATGGAATGTAGTCAAATTAAGTCGGGTGATGCTGAGGGAATTGGATTAGGAAATGAGACACTTAAAGTAGTAAAGGAGTTTTACTATTTGGGAAGCTAAATAACTGATGATGGTCGAAGTAGAGAGGATATAAAATGTAGACTGGCAATGGCAAGGAAAGCGTTTCTGAAGAAGAGAAATTTGTTAACATCGAATATATATTTAAGTGTCAGGATGTCGTTTCTGAAAGTATTTGTATGGAGTGTAGCCATGTATGGAAGTGAAACGTGGACTATAAATAGTTTAGACAAGAAGAGAATAGAAGCTATCGAAATGTGGTGCTACAGAAGAATGCTGAAGATTAGATGTGTAGATCACATAACTAATGAGGAGGTGTTGAATAGGATTGGGGAGAAGATAAGTTTGTGGCACAACTTGACTAGAAGAAGGGATCGGTTGGTAGGACATGTTATGAGGCATCAAGGGATCACAAATTTATAATTAGAGGGCAGCGTGGAGGGTAAAAATTGTAGAGGGAGACCAAGAGATGAATACACTAAGCAGATTCAGAAGGATGTAGGTTGCAGTAGGTATTGGGAGATGAAGAAGCTTTCACAGTATAGAGTAGCATGGAGAGCTGCATCAAACCAGTCTCAGGACTGAAGACCACATCAACAACAACATCTTCGTAACGAACAAAATTACAAGAGAGACAGTCATGCTAGTTTATGTCAACCTGATAACTGAATAACATTTACTCGATACATTTCTTTTTTTTTTCATTTTTGAGATGGTCATACGTATTATGCGAGACTATCTGTAAATGTGATGTCAGCACTCCAACCATCAACTACCGATTCAGTTGGCAGTTGATGGTTGGAGTGCTGACGTGACAGTTACAGATAGTCGTTATAACCAGTTAACGTTGATCACTGACGCAGCGCATATATTGATCGTGATAATCCCTTGAACAACAACTAAGGCCTGAAGATGGCACACTGAAGCGCCGAAACTGGTAGCTACATATTAAGTAAGATCATAAGGACGGCTGTAGGCGTTTCATTTTCTTACAATAGTGAACGGCCGTGGTCTCCAAGACCTCCACTCAAAAGGATGGACATACAAAAGCTTGTGATTTTTCAATTTCTTCCGGCGTACTTTATGACGAAAGAATTCACGGGTGAACAGTCGGGTGTTAGTGCCCAACGTGCAGAATATTTCGGCAAGCGACCACGCTGCCATCATCAGGTGGACTGTTCAACTGAGCGGCGAGGCACCGGCGCAGGGTGCCGGGCTTTTATGCCCCCCCACCCCCCCTCCCCCAGCAGGTGTTCCCAACGCGGTCCGCGACCCGTCATGTTGCGACCAGCATTTGTTCCGTTCTCGGTCCGCGCCCAGGCGCCCGTGCCGGGGGCATCTTCATAGTACCTCTGCCAGTTCTCGCTGTCAGTTCGTGGTGGGATGTCTTCTTTCTCCTTTTAATCAGATTCAAAGCGGGTTCCCAGGCCTTACTAAGGATGTAACCGCTATCTCCATTGATCAGCGGTTCCGTTCTCGAATCTCGATAGATTCTTTAATGACACAGTCCCAGTATTTGCACGTCTGTGTCATAACTTTCGCCTGGTCGTAATTCATTCTGTGTAATTCCGAGAGGCAATGTACACCACCCGCCGACTTGTTAGGCTCCTGAAGTCTGGTGTGCCGTTGATGATCTTGGCAACGATCTTCTATAGTACGCACCATCTGACCTATGGAAGTCAAGCCACATTTGCAGGGGATCTGGTAGACTCCGGATTTCCGTAGTCCCAGGTCGTTCTTGACATTACCAAGCGGTGCCTGTGTCTTAATTGGTTGGCGGAAGACAGTCTTCACTTGATATTTTTGAACAATTCCATCTATCTTTCCCGATAAAGCGCCACAGAACGGAATAAATGCTATGTCCCCATCCTGCTAAGTTTCCTCTTCTGTTCCCTCCAGCTGTAGAGTCGCTGTGGAGCGTATAGCTCTCCGAATTTGCTTTCCCGTGTAGCCCTTTTTTTCCGGCAAACCGTCCTGAAAAGACTCGACAAACTGCGCCACAGGGGAAGCCGTTTACTGAGAGCAATTGCATTCCTTATGAGATGCGTGATGAGTGTGCGGTTCCGAACTTTATCAAAGGTGACGCATCACAGTGATTCAGCTGCAGCCAGAAGAATCAAGAAACGTGACAGCCTAGCCATGGTTCGTGAAAGAATACGTTTTACTCGCTGGAGCCTAGACTCGACCAACAGAGAATCTCTCAAACTACATTTACAGCTGGCCAACCAGATGAAGTCATGGGCGTGGGAAGGATTATTGGTGTCACATGGGCCACTGCGGATTCTACACAAAGAAAGGCCACAGGACGTCAGACATCAAAATTCCAGCGTTTATCAGGCGACAACCTTCAGAGGCTTCCTGCAAGACTACACTACCGGCCATTAAAATTGCTACACCACGAAGATGACGTGCTACAGACACGGAATTTAACCGATAGGAAGAAGATGCTGTGATATGCAAATGATTAGCTTTTCAGATCATTCACACAAGGTTGGTGCCGGCGGCGACACCTACAACGTGCTGACACGAGGAAAGTTTCCAACCGATTTTTTATACACGAACAGCAGTTGACCGGCGTTCCCCGGTGAAACGTTGTTGTGATGCTCCGTGTAAGGAGGAGACATGCGTACCATCACGTTTCCGACTTTGAGAAAGGTCGGATTGTAGCCTATCGCTATTGTGGTTTATCGTATCGCGACATTGCTGCTCGCATTGGTCGAGATCCAATGATTGTTAGCAGAATATGGAATCGGTGGGTTCAGGAGGGTAATACGGCCTCTTATCACTAGCAGTCGAGATGACAGGCATCTTATCAGCATGGCTGTAACGGATCGTTCAGCCACGTCTCGATCCATGAGTCAACAGATAGGGACGTTTGCAAGAAGACAACCATCTGCACGAACAGTTCGACGACGTTTGCAGCAGCGTGGACCATCAGCTCGGAGACCATGGCTGCGATTACCCTTGACGACAACCATCTGCACGAACAGTTCGACGACGTTTGCAGCAGCGTGGACCATCAGCTCGGAGACCATGGCTGCGATTACCCTTGACGCTGCATCACAGACAGGAGCGCTTGCGATGGCGTACTCAACGACGAACCTGGGTCCACGAATGGCATAACGTCATTTTGAATCCAGGTTCTGTTTACTGCATCATGATGGTCGCATCCGTGCTTGGCTACGTCGCGGTGGACGAACATTGCTAGCGTGTATTCGTCATCGCCATACTGGTGTATCACCTGGCGTGATGGTATGGGGTGCCATTGGTTACATGTCTCGGTCACCTCTTGTTCACATTGACGGCACTTTGAACAGTGGACGCTACATTTCAGATGTGTTACGACCCGTGGCTCTACCCTTCATTCGATCCCTGCGAAAGCCTACATTTCAGCAGAATAATGCACGACCGCATGCTGCAGGTCTTGTACGGGCCTTTCTGGATTCAGAAAATGTTCGACTGCTGCCCTGGCCAGCACATTCTCCAGATCTCTCACCAATTGAAAACGTCTGGTGAATAGTGGCCTAGCAACCGGCTCGTCACATCACGCCAGCCACTACTCTTGATGAACTGTGGTATCGTGTTGAAGCTGCATGGGCAGCTGTACCTGTACACGCCATACAAGCTCTGTTTGACTCAATGCTCAGGCGTATCAAGGCCGTTATTGCGGCCAGAGTTGGTTGTTCTGGGTACTGATTTCTCTGGATCTATGCACTCAAATTGAGTGAAAATGTAATCACATGTCAGTTCTAGTATAATATATTTGTTCAGTGATTACCCGTCTATCATCTGCATTTCTTCTCGGTGTAGCAATTTTAATGGCCAGTAGTGTATAATCAATCTAACGGCCAGGCAACTGGATGAGGACGCACTCTCAGTTCCCAAGAGAGGACTCAACTTTGCACCAGCTCCTAAATCCGCGTCTATCGCAGACATCATCAGTGCAGTGGAACAGGCAGCTGCACGACTTCCACCTGAATCAGCTGAAGACGTACGTCGCCAAATCTGTCGTGCTCTCACGCAAACCAAACCTGTGAAACGAACGTCTCTAACAGGGAGATGACGGCGGAATCTGGCTTACCAGACGATGTTGTGAAGAAGCTACTACAGAGAGAATGTTTTCCACCGAGACTTTACGGACTCCCGAAGGTACACTAAGAGGGAGTGCCTTAGGTCCGATTATCAGCAACATTGGAGCTGGAAATCTTATAAAAGTTCAGTTGTGAAGTCTAAAGTGTCGGCTGAGGAAACGAAAACAATTTTCGACCGGCCTATACTGTTAGTAATAACTTATGCCTATGAGACATGGACATTAAATGAATTCATTATTAGAAATCTAATATTAACCCTAAGAGAAATGGCAAAATCAATGTTGGGCTGCTCAAAGAAAGAAAACAGTTGATATCAGGCAGATAACAAAAGTCGCTGACATAATGGGTAAGACGAATACCTAGAAATGGCATTGGGCTGGTCATGTCACTCGAAGAAAACGTGGCACGTGGTCAAAACAGGTACTAGACTGGATCCCAGATTAACAAAAAAGACCAAGGGAAGACCACTGGACAGATGGGACACGAGATTTAAGATAGATAGATTGAACGGGCAACAGGAAGCTCAAGACAGGCAGAAATTTATGTTCCATGCCAACTCAAAGAGGCCACTTCACCAAGTGATCGAAAATGGCTCAAATGGCTCTAAGCGCTATGTGACTTAACATATGACGTCATCAATCTCCTAGACTTAGAACTACTTAAACCTAACTAACCTAAGGACATCACACACAGCCATGCCCGAGGCAGGATTCGAACCTGCGACCGTAGCAGCAGCGCGGTTCCGCACTGAAGCGCCTAGAACCGCTCGGCCACAGCGACCGGCCCCAAGTGATCTAAATGGCTGAAGATGTTGATGATGGTGGTGGTGGTGATAAGTCCAAAGCCTATGAATAATTCACAAGAAATGGACGAATGAGGTTCTAACTGCTGGTAGCTGCTTGTTTCCAGCGTGGCTGGCTGTCTTGGAATTATACTCGCATAATGAAAATCTCATGCTCATCATTGCGGGAAAAAACCATCAAATTGCCAGAAGGGAACGAGTATTCTTTTTATATCTGATAAACAACATCGAATTTCGCTATGCTAAAGTAGACCATTAGCGTAATGTTTCAGAGCTGTCGTGTGGAGACTGCGTTAACTTAAGGTAAGATTGGGAACGTTTAAGGAAAAATTTGAACGTTTCAGCAACTGTTTACTATGAGCCTTATATCATGAAAATAAGTAATCATCTACACGGTTCAGACACATTAATGCGTCCACCTCCTATATTCGTAGCCAACGTGCAGTAACCGCTCACAGACTTCGGGGGGGGGGGGGGGGGGGGGGGACACGGAAACAGTGCAGTCTCTATCGTAATGCAGAAACGAAGCACTTTATCCGACGTCCAAAAGGGCATGTTCATTTGCTTTCGAGCCAAGGGTGGAAGCATTTCAGAAACAGCTGAGTTTGCACACTGTTCGCCTGTTGCCGTGGTTAAAGTATCCGTGCTTGACGAACTGGAGCTACCCAAAACAGGTGCAGAGGCAACTGTGGTGCACTGTACACCAGAGATGACAGGGATGAACGACACCTGTGTGTGCGGGTAGATAGATGTGCAACGTTGAGCAACTGACTGACCAGATGAGCCAAGGGTTTCCCCAACAACAGTTCAGTAAACGTGTATGGGCCGGATTCATGTAAAATGCTAATTTCTGTTCATCAGCGATGAAAATTTGAATTTGCGCGCCATTTTGCAGCAGGTGGTCCTCTGAGTGGACTTTTCAAATGAATCATGTTCTATGCTCCATTAGATAGATGATATTTGGCTTGTACGGCATGAAACGTCCGAAAGCAATGTCTGGAGAATGTTTTCGTGGCATTTCCTGGGTGACCTCTTCATTCTGGAAGGCACAGTGGATCAAAACATTAATTCATCTATCCTTGCCGACCATATTCTCCCCTACATTCAGTTTCTTTATCCTCGACGCGTGGGCATCTACCAGCAGGACAATGCAAACGTGTGACACCTCAAGGTGTACGTGTGTGCTTCAAAGAGCACCAGGACTAGTTTAACGTACTACCTTGACCACCAAACTCCTCGGATTTAACCCTAATCGAGAATCTGTGGGACCATCTCAACAGGGCTGCCAGGGCCATTGATCGCCAACCGAGAAAGCTAGCCCAGATAGCCACGGCACTGGAGTTGGCGGACGCCACATCCCTGTAGGTATCTTCAAGATACACCAACTCACCACTTACCGTAGATTATGAGGGTGAAAATCGTCTCCGAAGACGAGTACGGCCGAAAGGACGTGCAGCTGTTGAGTAACTGACTACCCAGATGAACCAAGAGGCTACCAGCAGTGTTCCGTCAACGAGAGAAACCTGGCGCGGCGTGGCTCCACATGTCTGTCCTTTCAGAACCTCGCCGGCTCTCTTCATGGGCGTCTGCAGTGGTCCGCACTGCGAAAGATGGTTATTCAGGTGTTCGACAGGCGGTCAAATTAATGTGAAAGGACAGTGTGGTAGCTGTATTGCAATTAATGCGCCAACAGCTTATCAAATTTGTCTGGATGACTGAATAAAAAGGCTCGGCCATTTGGCCACAGTGAGTCGCCTGTGTGTTCGACCTGCTGAAATGGCAGGCTTCGCATATGGGAGTAATTGTCGTCCACCCGAAGTCAGTTTCCCATCCTTGGCGCCAGTGGCAGAACTTGTACGCCAGCGCTCCCAGAACAAGTGCTTTCACTAGAACAGGTGGACTGGTAACTCACTATCGCCAGTTGTTTTTTTTAAAGCTGTCAATTAGCTCAGTCAATACGAGGTGTAGTCACGACGTTTTAATCATCGCCCTCAAAAACCAAGCTGTGTTCACGTATCGTCTCATGCGCCAGATTTACACCTCTATCCATATAAAATTCAAACGCGGCTACCCCTCAGCGCCGCTACCATTGCGGCACGAGAGACATTCGCTAACGATATAGTGCACAGGATTGATGACGGCGATATGCATGTGGGCAGCATTTTGTTTACTGACGAAGCTTATTTCTACCTGGAACTGGCGCATATGGGGAACCGAAAAGCCCCATGTTGCAGTCCCATCGTCCCTGCATCCTCAAAAAGTACTGGCCTGGGCCGCTATTTCTTCCAAAGGAATCATTGGCCCATTTTTCAGATCCGAAACGATTACTGCATCACGCTATCTGGACATTCTTCGTGAATTTGTGGCGGTACAAACTGCCTTAGACGACACTGCGAACACCTCGTGGTTTATGCAAGATGGTGCCCGGCCACATCGCACGGCCGACGTCTTTAATTTCCTGAATGAATATCTCGATGATCGTGTGATTGCTTTGGGCTATCCGAAACATACAGGAGGCGGCGTGGATTGGCCTCCCTATTCGCCAGACATGAACCCCTGTGACTTCTTTCTGTGGGGACACTTGAAAGACCAGGTGTACCGCCAGAATCCAGAAACAATTGAACAGCTGAAGCAGTACATCTCATCTGCATGTGAAGCCATTCCGCCAGACACGTTGTCAAAGGTTTCGGGTAATTTCATTCAGAGACTACGCCATATTATTGCTACGCATGGTGGATATGTGGAAAATATCGTACTATAGAGTTTCCCAGACCGCAGCGCCATCTGTTGTTGACAATTGTAACTACTGTAATTTCGAAAGTTTGTCTGCCTGAAAATGTACTGTTGTCCCAAGCATATTGCAACAAACGGTGTATTTCTATCGCTGCTGGTTTAGTTTGTATTGCCGTTTCAAATATACCGGTCATTTTTGAAACACCCTGTAAGATCCCTGTCGTCCACAAAGGATCCTTCGTCTCCCTCTCGAGACATGGCAAGATAATATTGCTTGTAGATTATGATCTTCGTTGTGGCAGGTCTTTTCCAATTTCTAATTATACCCCCTGCAAGTTCAGGAACCTAAATACTGCACTATCATAAGGCTACACCATATTGTTTTGGCTTGTGTTGTTGAATGCTAAAATTCTGTGGGGAGGGGATTTCAGACCTTACCAGTACTGCAGACCAGCAAACAAAACAAAAAAAAATAATTATGTGATTTTATTTTTCGATGTGACAAAACTGTATGAGTAGCCCTGCTCTGGAGCGCACTGGTGTAAACTGTCCCTATCGAACATGAAATCTGCTCGCCAGCTGAATAAGGAAATGACGACAGTAAAAATCTATGCCGGACTATGGTTCGAACCCAGATTTCCAGCATTACGCGAGCGGTCGCCTTAGCTGCTTTGGCTATCAGTGCTCGATTCACGGCCAAACTGAAACTTCCATATGTCGTCGTTCCTGTGTCACAAACTCTACTCGTACACACATTATGTAATTCCTGTACAGGAAAGGCCATTTTAATTGAAAGCCGCTGCGTGGAATCGGTGGGTAAATATGATATACAGTGCCTGTGTTGTTAAGAAGAACAATGCAGTGGTCCTTCGGAACTTAGGCCCAGCAGTATCGTATTTATCAGCCGACAATGGGCAAGAAACTTACAATTAAAATGTCTTCCCTACACCAGAATATACACTACTGGACATTAAAATTGACACACCATGAAGATGACGTGCTACAGACTAGAAATTTAACCGACAGGAAGAAGATGCTGTGATATGCAAATGTTTAGCTTTTCAGGGCATTCACACAAGACTGACGCCGGTGGCGATACCTACAACGTGCTGACATGAGGAAAGTTTCCAAACGATTTCCCATACACAAACAGCAGTTGGTCGGCTTTGCCTCGCGGAACGTTGTTGTGGTGCCTCGTGTAAGGAGGAGAAATGCGTACCATCAGGTTTCCGACTTTGGTAAACGTCGGATTGCATCCTATCGCGATTGCGGTTTATCGTATCGCGACACTGCTGCTCGCGTTGGTCGAGATCCAACGACTGTTAGCAGAATATGGAATCGGTGGGTTCAGGAGGGTAATACGGAACGCCGTGCTGGATCCCAACGGCCTCGTATCACTAGCAGTCGAGATGACAGGCATCTTATCCGTATGGCTGTAACGGATCGTGCAGCCACGTATCGATCCCTGAGTCAACAGATGGGGACGTTTGCAAGACAACAACCATCTGCACGAACAGTTCGACGACGTTTGCAGCAGCATGGACTATCAGCTCGGGGACCATGGCTGCGATTTCCCTTGACGCTGCATCACAGACAGGAGCGCCTGCGATGATTTACTCAACGACAAACCTGGTTGAACGAATGGCAAAACGTCATTTTTTTCGGATGTATCCAGGTTCTGTTTACAGAATTACGATGGTCGCATCCGTATTTGGCGACATCGCGGTTAACGCACATTGGAAGCGTATATTCGTCATTGCCATATAATGCCGTATCACCCGGCGTGAAGGTATGGTGTGCCATTGGTTACACGTCTCAGTCACCGCTTGTTCGCATTGACGACACTTTAAAGTGATGAGTTACGACGCGTGGGTCTAACGTTCATTCGATCCCTGCGAAACCCTACATTTCATCAGGAATGAACGACAGCATGTTGCAGGTCCTGAACAGGCCTTTCTGGATACAGAAAATGTTCGACTGATGCCCTGGCCTGCACATTCTCCAGATGTCTCACCAACTGAAAGCGTCTGGTCAATGGTAGCCGAGCAACTGGCTCGTCACAATACGCCAGTCACTACTGTTGATGAACTGTGGTATCGTGTTGAAGCTGCATGGGCAGCTGTACCTGTACACGACATCCAAGCTCCGTTTGACTCAATGCCCAGGTGTATCAAGGCCGTTATTACTGCCATAGGTGGTTGTTCTGGGTACTGATTTCTCAGGGTCTATGCACCCAAATTGCGTGCAAATGTAATCACATGTCAGCTCCAGTATAATATATGTGTCCAATGAATACCCGTTTATCATCTGCATTTCTTCTTGGTGTAGCAATTTTAATGGCCAGTAGTGTACATATTGGATGTACGAGTGCAGACTGTAGACACGTGGTTGACGACATGACGGTTTGGCTGTGGTCGTGAGTCGTGCACGTACAGCCAAGCCGATTAAGACCAACACTCGCGTAAAGCGGAAAAAGCGGGTTCGAGTCCCGGTCTGGTGGAAATTTTCGTTATCGTCGTTCCGTTATACAGCTGAGGTTGTTCGCATTCGCAGCTGTATTTCGCAACGGCTGCATTCATGTCAGAAGAACATCGCGTCGCTCTTCTTAACGACACAGGCTCTGCAGCATCCTATCAGTATCGGCTGGACTCGGGAATGCTGCACGGAGTTCTTCCAGCAGCCGGAGGAGGCCCGGCTAAATGGCACGCCTCAGGGGTCGCGAAAGATCCCCCAGCACAAACCGGAGCGAAGGAACCGAACGAATCAATAAAAACGGAAACGAATTGGGGGTCTTAACTAGATTGCAAGCGCCGACCACCCCAGATCCACCACCCCACGCGCCCGCTCGATGTCGCGGCCCAGGCTGACCCCCCACCTTCCCCTACCCCTCTTCCGGAACACACACACACACACACACACACACATACATACACACAATGCCGCCCGCTGGGTCGGCCAATTCGCGGAACCTAACTTCATGTGACATGTTGTGGCAAATTGCGCGAAAGTAGCAATCCCTTAATACCGCGCGTGGCTGGGAGACAGGCCTAACAGCTTCCTCCGTGGCGGCGCACCCGGAGGCAGCCACTCATGACCCTCTCCAGAGCACCCCCGCAGAGTCAAGCGTTTCGCCGCTACTGTCTAAATACTTCCTCCCCGTATTCCCTCCAAGTAAAGCGGTATGGCGTTGCTTTCCTCTGCAGTGGTCGCGAATGTTTTGCGTTAACTGTTATACACTATCGGAAAATGAAAATGCAGCACCCTCAAGACAATGTCGTTCTATTCACGAGTGAGAGTTTAGGTTCCTTTGAGAATAGTTTATTGCCTAGATCGCAGGTTTTGAAACGTCCCCTTAGAAAAATTTATGAGTGATTGTGCTGATAAACCTATTACGTTATTTGATTTTCAAACACCTGAGCAAAACTGAACATACTCAGACATTTCTCTCTTTACTTATTGTGATCAACACTAAACTGACACACAATAATTTTAGCGCAATGCAATCTGACTTTCAATAATCCCTACAAATAATGGCCTTGACTAACATTAACCTATACCTTTCACAAATCACTTACCTCACAAATATCTTCGTTTCTCGAACTACTGCAATACAGCGAGCGCCACTACTGCCAGCTAAGTAAATGATTCTAATTACTGAAGGCACCAGCTACTGATATGCATAGTTAGTAAATGAAAGATTTTGATAGAGAACAAACAATGTATTTACCTTAATAGTGTTATATATATATATATATATATATATATATATATATATATATATATATATATATATATATATATATAATGGCTTACAAATTTACTCTTTCTGAAGGACACACGTCCAGATCATCCGCTCTCAAAACTCCGCCATCTCACTCTCCACATCCACCACTGCTGGCGGCTCACTTCCAACTGCGCAGCGCTATGTGCTGTTCACATCCAACTGCCCAACACTACAATAGCGAATTTTACAACTATGCCACCCAGCCACAGACTGCACACAGCACAGCCAGTGATTTTCATACAGAGCGCTACTTGGCGTTACCAATATAAAAACCTAAACAGCCTACTTGCAACTAAACAACCAACTTACAGTTTTTCTAACATGAGACAGGTCAATTGTCATCTTCAGATCCATGGTCACAGAACTTGCAACATATTACACATGGTATAAAATGCTAATCACTCTCATGTAGTGCAAAGAAAAGAAATGGATGAGAATCCCATGTGTATGTTTATCTTACTTTTTCTGAGATAATAACCCAAAGCAATGTAACATGCTATCTTGCATGACATGGGAATCAGTTGAACTTGTGCCACTGACGGAAATATTTTGCAAGTTTTGTGATCATGGATCTAAAGGCGGCCATTGAATTGGCTGAACCTGGTTATCTACGTAACAAAATTTGCTATCTAGGCAATAAAGTGTTCTAAAAGGATACTAGTGAAAGGGTACAGTACCGCCCGACATTGAAAATAGGTACAAAATTCTTCGTTATTCTTGTCAGAACAACATTTTTTGTAATAATAACTCAATTTCACTTAATACACCGAATCCGGATACCGGTGTAGGAAAGAATGACAATTTATTTATTTAATTGATTACATGTGCAATCCAACAAAATAAATCCCTATATCCAGTTTGGTGAGATCTGCGAAATGAATGAATGTATGGTCGTCTGCTAACTGCAAATAGTGAACGGGGAATATATGATCATCTTTGAGACGGTCCTTTGGTCACCTTTGGTGAAACTAAAGAGATGAAATTTACCTCAGCTTTGAGCCCCTGAAATGTGGCTGACCAATACGATAACATGGTGCGCCCCCACCTCGACGGAGGTGCGAGCTGACATGAAGAACGGCCATGTTTCAGCACTCTGGCGCTGGATCTTGTGTTGGTTAGATCTGTCTTAGGTGTGCTCCCTAAAGACAAAAGAGTGGAGACATGGTATGCACGTGAAATGCTTAAGAGTAGTTTGGAATAATTATTTCTCTGTTTCAGGAACTTTTGAGGGGAGAATTAAATGACAGGCAGGTAATATTAAGGGGATAGTAGTAACCTTCAGAAGTGACCAATGGTCACAATGAAACCACGTGTAGAAATAAGTTGAAATACTTCCGAGTGCTAAAGTTAATCTGAATTACTGGCGTGTGTACTATAAGTTGGAAATATTTAAGAAATGGCGTGTGCAGGACTTGAAATTAGAGACGAGTACTTCCACGTGGTGAGTCTCAATCTGTGTATGAGACAAAGGATAAAGAGAAGTACTCGTCCATGGTATCAGTTGAGAACTCGCGTGTGTGACGAATATGTTCTTAATATTACTTTGCGTGTTATGTTTCCCTGTGATGCTTGATTCAGACTATATTAATCTGAGATTGAAGCAATTTGAGTCAGCCGTCTACCCAGCAACGCCACTTGGCTTGCATTGCACAGGAAGACGTGCTTATATCCTCCAGAGTTCACAGTAGGAAAGAAAAGTTACGAAGTGGGGCAGTGTCGTGTGAAACTGGGATGAATACTAATTGAAGTGGGAAAGCTGAAAGTGATGTATTTATAACGTTGTGACTATTCCATGTGTTGTATTCCATGTTGCCAGTGTGGTGTATTTCATGTAATTTAAGTACGTGTGGTTTGCATGGGAGAGTAGCAAGATAGGTTCAGATGCAGTGGGTTATGCATGTTCCTTAGACATAGCAAAAGATCCACCATCCTATCCAGAAAGTGCACTGTAGTGTTAGATAATTACGAGACCATAAGATAGAGAATCACCAATGTAAAGCCATGCCCACTGGGCGGACCTTGTCATGTGTAATTGTTGTAGAAAATGTAATGGTGTGTTTAGGTTATAGAATTTATCGGAATAAAAAAGATAGTGAAAAGAAAAAGATTGGTGACCTTTTCCTTCGAATAGTATGTTGTCATGACATCCAGAATTTATAATGTGTGCGCCATTCATACTCAATGCGGTGGCCACGTATTGACCAAAGCCGTTGAGTAAGAAAGAAAATGTGGTATTGCCAGGGCGTGTGTAGATTTCTAATAGCCAGATGTGCGTTATCCGTTTCCGTTGCGCAATATTCAAACAGGAGAATAATTTGTAGCTTCACTATGAGTACTAGAGCTCATAATCAGTCACTGATGTTTTTGCGAGAAATAAGAATAAATTCATTGGCTTGGCAGACCACTCATCTTGCAGGCCTGACTGCTTGATGCCACAGTATGAGCAAGGCTTGTGGGTGCCTCTCACTAGAACCTCGATTTATAAGCTCGCCACCTGCTTCCAGTGACTGTAGTAATCAAAATATTATTGACAAGTGATATGATAAGTAATTCATCATTGTAGAAGAATATGATAACAAATTCAGACCAGGTGAAACGCACAAGGGCCCAAACAGTCGCATCAATACACACCCACCATCAGTATAAAGCAGGCGTGTATTCTCGCATGCAAACAGTCATAAAGGAGCTGAAAAACATCCTGCGATAGACTGTCTCAAGCGTCTTCCATATTTTGTTGCAATTCGAATCAAGCAGGCTTTTGGGAACGAGTAAGTTCCCGCTCCACCATATTAATGAGAACCCCTGGCGTAGAGAAACAATTGAAAGATTTGAAAGCAAGTAACTAACCAGGTCTGGATGCAATCCCAATTCGTGGTTATAAAGAATACTCTGTGGCATTGGGCCCTCGCCTAGCTTGCATTTATCGCGAATCTTTCGCCCAGTACAAAGTTCCAAGCGACTGGAAAATTGTGCAAGTGACTCCTGTGTGTAAGAGGAGTAAAAGAACGGAACCGAAAATTACAGACCAGTGTCCCTAGCTTCTGTTTGCTCCAGAGTCCTTGCAGATATTGTCAGCTCGAATGTAATAAACTTTACTGAGAGTGAAAAGCTTATTTGCACGAATCAGCATGGTTTTAGAAAGCATCGCTCATGCGAAACTCAGCTTGCCCTCTTCTCACATGGTACACTGTGAACTACGGATGAAGGGCAACAGGCAGATTCCATACTTTCAGATTTCCGGAAACCATTACGCACGGTGCCCCATTGCAAGTCGTTAACGAAGGCACGAGAGTATGGAATAAGTTCGCACATATGTGAGTGGCTCGAAGAATTCTCAAGTAATAGACCCCAGCATGTTGTCCCCGGAGGCGAGTGTTCATCAGAGAAAAGGATATCAACAGGAGTGCCCCAGGGAAGTGAGATTGGTCCGCCGCAGTTCTCCATATACATAAATGATTTGGTGGACAGGGTGGACAGCAATTAGTGGTTGTTTGCTAATGATTCTGCTGTGCACGGAAAGGTATCGTCGTTGAGTAGCTGTAGGAGGATACAAGATGTCTTAGACAAAATTTGTGATTCTAAACGTGGGCAAAGGTAAGTTAATGTGGATGGGTAGGAAAACAAATCTGTACTGTTCAGGCGCAGCTTTGGTTGCGTACTGCTTGATGCAGTCACCTCGTTTAAACAACTGGGTGTAACGTTGCAAAACTTTATGAAATGTAACGAGCATGCGAGGACCATTATAGGGAATGCTAATGTTCGACCTGGTTTATTGGGAGAATTTTAGGAAAGTGTTGTTCATCTGTAAAGAACACCTATTCTTGAGTACTGCTCGAGTGTTTGGGATCAGTACCATTTCGAATTGAAGGAGGATATCGAAGCAATGCAGAGCAGGCTGTAGATTCGTTACCGGTAGGTTCGAACAGCCCGTTAAGTGTTACGGAGATGCCTCCGGAACTCCAGTGGGAATCCCTGGAACGAAGGCTATGTTCTTTTAGAGGAACACTATTGAGAAAATTTAGAGAACTGCATTTGAAGCTGACTGCCAAATGATTCTAGTGCCGCGCGTAACGACGAGGAAGATAAGGTACGAGAAATTAGGGTTCATACATGGAACAGGATAGGAAATGAGTAGTAGTGATACAGTTACCCTACGCCACACAGCGTACGGTGGCTTGCGGAGTATCTACGTCGATGCAGATGTAGAAGAGAAATTTTATGATGGTAAAAATAAAGCTATTGATGCACTACAGCAGTATTATGAAACTGTCATTACAAATAACATATGATTTGTTCAGAATGAAACAGGCAGTGTGGGTTACCTTCTTCCACAATCTGTCAGCAGATACCAAATCAATGCATCAACTTTTCCCTCCTGGATCAGTTTCACAAAGTAAGCAGCAAATGTCCAGTCCTTAAACACTTCATACAACCATAAATATTCCATCCCAACAGCACATACGCAAGTCCTCAAGCCCGTTTACAGAAAGCTGGCACAACCTGATTTGCTGATGTGTCTGCATGGGCAGTCTCAGATTGCAAATGAGTCTTTCAACAGTCACATATGATCTCGTATATAAAAAAAAATGTTTTTGATGGAAGGAAGACTCTAAAATGGGAAATCTATGAGGCTGTTACTGTTTTAATGATAGGAGCACTACTAGGATAAAAGTACTGCATCATATGGCAATTAATCCTGGACTAAATTACATAAGAGAACTTCAACAGATGAACCGTGTTTCTTCGATAAAGCACAGTACCCAGCAGAAACGGCCACGGAGTGATCTAGAAAGGAGAAAAGAACGCGACCTGTGGAAAATGAATAATCGTATGATGCACCATATTGTGCAGTTGTGCATGGAGCATATATATATATATATACGAGATCATATGTGACTGTTGAAAGACTCATTTTACTAAGTAGGTTTTAGTCATTTCAAATTCAGGAGTCTCTGGGAGTACAAAATCAAATATTCAGGGAATTACAAAACATGTGTACTGCGTCCACTGAAACAACAAAACAAAATGGTAGGTATAATTAAAATTATTTTGGAGGAGGTCCGAGAGATTTATACAAATTTTAACCACAAAGTTAAAAAATTGTTTGTTTTTTTTTCAACCAGGTGCTCAAACGCAATGATTTTATTCCAGGACAATAAGAGGGCTGGGTTGTCTGGGGGAGGAGACCAAACAGCGAGATCGTCGGTCTCATCGGATTAGGGAAGGATAGTGAAGGAAGTCGGCCGTGCCCTTTCAAAGCACCCATCCCGGAATTTTCCTGGAGTGATTTAGGGAAATCACGCGAAACCTAAATCAGCATGACCGGACGCGGGACTGAACCGTCGTCCTTCCAAATGCGAGTCCAGTGTACTAACCACTGCGCCACCTCGTTCGGTAGTACACTTATAGTCCTATAAAAGTGTCATGTACATTCGAAGCTGTTTCTGAAGTACAAAGAAACCAAGTAACAAAATTTAAGTGTTGGTATAGGGCACTCCAGCTCCACTTAAGAAACGAGACACTAAAAATAGTAAAATGTGGTGCAAGACAAGAATACTGTAGATTACATGTGTTGGATGATTTAACTAATAAAGGAGTAATTACTGAATTTAAGGGAGAAAATAAACTTCACTAAATGAAGGGAGCCGTTGATAGGACACATCCTGAGGCATCAATGAATCGTCATTTTGGTATGGAACAACGTTTGGGAGTAGAAATTGTAGAAAGACACCAAGGCTTGTTTACAACAAGAAGGTTCAAATGGGCGAGGTTTGCAGTAATTAGGCAGAGGTGAAGAGGCTTGCATAGAACAGACAATTCTGAACAGCAGCATGAAACCAGTCTTCAGACTGAAGACCACAGTAACATAATCTTCCCTTAGTGAATAAAACCATCTAGGCTGGTAAAAAAGCTCTTTATTTACTATGAAATTTTGAATACTGGCATAATCAAATATCAAAAACTTCGAACTTGCGAAACAAGGTTTGAGAAGTACCAGCCGGTTCCCGAGCTGTCACTTCTCACTTTTAATAAGCAAATCCAGTTAATCATACATTCAATTCATATTTAAACTGCCCAACCATCATTAAAATTCAGTATACAAAATTAACAACAGTTACTGTAAATCTCAATTCATCTTTTAATTTTTCTTCTATATTTTATCTGGGCTTCTGTGCATGCAATGGTAGATTTTTCACTTGTGTCAGCTGAGGTTTTGGAAACCTAGCAGTTAAGCTGCCCATTCACAGCCTCATCAAGGCACTCGCTTGCCAACCCACTTGCCAACCAATCAGACTTTGTGTGGGCAATGGCACTGCTTGGTGACCAGCAGGTAGAGGTTTGCCGTGAAACTGACACACCCAGACCACAGACCCGCCCACTATAAAGTCGCCCATGCACAGGCAAACTGGTCAGTGTAGACCCGCTCAGCAGAGGGACTTTAGACAATCCAGGAGAAGTGAGCCAAGATGCCCCACTGTATTAAGGTCCTATACACGGGCCAACAACCCCTCCCAAACAGGTGTGTCCCAATCCATTCGCCTCTGTGTGGGTGATTTTACAGTTGTCAGGTCTGTGGTTCAGAGGCATCAATTTGTGGCGAACCTTTACCTGTTTTCCCCAACTGCTACCTGCCATCCCACACTCCATCAGTACAAGCAGGCACACTTTACGACACAATCACAGGACATCCAAACACAGTGAGACGAGTTGGCAACCCACGGAACTAGGGGAGGGGAGGCAGTCAGCTGACCAACTGGACAGTGAATGTTCAGCTTTACTCTCCTAGGGATGGAGGGTGAGCAGTGTGGTGAGATTTTGATCCTAGCCAGATGAGGCAAGTATGCTGCTAGCGTTCTTGTTTCTTAGCATTGTTCTAGTGCCTGTAGCACACATATTCTTTGTTATTTAGAAAACAGTGAACAGTGTGAGAGTCCAGCACAACGTTTAAAACAGTGACCCATGCAGATTCGAGAGAGCAAACGAATTGCCTTTTTATAGCTGTGGGCATTGTACCTTGCTCAGTCACTTCTTAGAATGCTGGTCGAAAGGGTTTTCATTTCATTTCTAACAGATGGCTATCTGCCTGCCTCTCCCAAAGGCAGCCATACTATACAGACTCATTTTCCATGATTTTTACCTGTTGGTGAAAGTGTGTTTTTACAGATAGATGTCAGGACCTGGTGGGGTGCGAGATTTTCGTTTTTCAGCTCATGGACAAGAAAGAAACACATTAGCTGTTTTTAAAAACGGCTAGAGTGGGCATCCAGAACCCATTTTCTGAATTTTTGTGCATGAAAAGACCAAGCATTGGTAGTATAAAGAATCAAGATGATGGTGCAGACTTGCGAACCTCAGAACAGCACAGTGAAAAGCCAGGCTATCAGAGATTGATTTTTACACAGTTTTTGGTGGGGGAAAAACAGTAACATAATAATTATACCATTGGTTGAAGCTGGGCGACCTTTTTCTTATTCGTGAGTGCTTTTGAGACGTGAATTCTGAGTGGAACAGGTACAAGAGACTTTGATGCAGAGACTCAATGATTTCATTTGGCGGTATAGATATGGAGGAGCTAGATTTGCACTTTAGACTCAGAGGAGGAAGACAGGCGCCTTAGGCTTCCCGCTGCTTGTGAAACAGTCTGAATCGGCAGCTGTGGGGGGCTGTTGACATCCAGCTGCGCTATTCACAGTTATGACGGATCAAAGTTAGGGGGTTTCAGATATTTCAGTTAGTTCATATAGGATCATCCACGACCAAACAGACAGGAATTGTTGCATTTTTAAATTCATTTCTCCTAATGGTGTGAACGCACAATCACTGATATCCAAACATGGCTATGAGTGCTGAATTAGTATGTTCAGAAGATGATTACCACTGGCCCCATCTCCTTCTCAAATAAGATTGTCAAAGTTATTAATGTTTATTACAGTGTAATTTCAGGTTTCAGTTAGATGTACTTTGGCATGTGTTCAACAAAACTGAGTGAACATCCTTATTAAATTGTGCAAAGTGATCAGTTTGTAATAGAAATTGGTTCAAGTAAGCCAGGTTTTTGATTTTTTACTTAGCGTATCCCTCTCTAATACTGAATTATGGGATGCCAGTACCCAACAGAAAGACTGCTGCACCCAACCTCTTCTATAACAACATTAAATAAACTCTGCCGCATAACATTTTTGTTGAGTATCCGATTTCTTCGAGGAGGATTTGCCTTGCAGCAGGCCAACTGATGCACACCATTATACACTCCTGCAAATTGAAATAAGAACATCGTGAATTCATTGTCCCAGGAAGGGGAAACTTTATTGACACATTCCTAGGGTCAGATCCATCACAGTCACATAGACACAGGCAACAGAGCATGCATAATGTCGGCACTAGTACAGTGTATATCCACCTTTCGCAGCAATGCAGGCTGCTATTCTCCCATGGAGACGATCGTAGAGATGGTGGATGTAGTCCTGTGGAACGGCTTGCCATGCCATTTCCACCTGGCGCCTCAGTTGGACCAGCGTTCGTGCTGGACGTGCACACCGCGTGAGACGACGCTTCATCCAGTCCCAAACATGCTCATTGGGGACAGATCCGGAGATCTTGCTGGCCAGGGTAGTTGACTTACACCTTCTAGAGCACGTTGGGTGGCACGGGATACATGCGCACGTGCATTGTCCTGTTGGAACAGCAAGTTCCCTTGCCGGTCTAGGAATGGTAGAACGATGGGTTCGATGACGGTTTGGATGTACTGTGCACTATTCAGTGTCCCCTCGACGATCACCAGAGGTGTATGGCTAGTGTAGGAGATCGCTCCCCACACCATGATGCCGGGTGTTGGCCCTGTGTGCCTCGGTCGTATGCAGTCCTGATTGTGGCGCTCACCTGCACGGCGCCAAACACGCATAACACCATCATTGGCATCAAGGCAGAAGCGACTCTCATCGCTGAAGACGACACGTCTCCATTCGTCCCTCCATTCACGCCTGTCGCGACACCACTGGAGGCGGGCTGCACGATGTTGGGGCGTGAGCGGAAGACGGCCTAATGGTGTGCGGGACCGTAGCCCAGCTTCATGGAGACGGTTGCGAATGGTCCTCGCCGATACCCCAGGAGCAACAGTGTCCCTAATTTGCTGGGAAGTGGTGGTGCAGTCCCCTACGGCACTGCGTAGGATCCTACGGTCTTGGCGTGCATCCGTGCGTCGCTGCGGTCCGGTCCCAGGTCGACGGGCACGTGCACCTTCCGCCGACCACTGGCGACAACATCGATGTACTGTGGAGACCTCACGCCCCACGTGTTGAGCAATTCGGCGGTACGTCCACCCGGCCTCCCGCATGCCCACTATACGCTCTCGCTCAAAGTCCGTCAACTGCACATACGGTTCACGTCCACGCTATCGCGGCATGCTACCAGTGTTAAAGACTGCGATGGAGCTCCGTATGCCACGGCAAACTGGCTGACACTGACGGCGGCGGTGCACAAATGCTGCGCAGCTAGCGCCATTCGACGGCCAACACCGCGGTTCCTGGTGTGTCCGCTGTGCCGTGCGTGTGATCATTGCTTGTACAGCCCTCTCGCAGTGTCCGGAGCAAGTATGGTGGGTCTGACACACCGGTGTCAATGTGTTCTTTTTTCCATTTCCATGAGTGTAGTAGTACGACAAAGCTGTGTGGCCCCATTCTCCATTGTTGCAAAGTAAATCAAGATGGCGAATCCAAGATGGTGGCAATAGATATGACAATGGTGAATGATGTCATGGCGGAAAGTTCGAAATTTGGCGGGAAAAAAGGTCAATAGGGTTATCTTCACTAACCTAACTCCTTCCCCTCCCCACTCTCCAAGAAAATGGCGGGAAGTTCAAATTTTGGTGGGAAAAAGGTCACTTGGACTACCGCCACTAACCTAAGAAAATGGCAGGAAAAAACGTCACTTGGGCTATCTCCACTAACCTAAGTCATCTGACCGCCACCTCTTCCTTGCAATTGGTGGAAAAAGGACTCAGACTGTGCTGGATAGGGTGGAAGTAAGTCTTTCTTTTCCATGCAGGTTTATTTAAGCAATTTGAGTTGTCATTGGCAGTAGACCTACCTAGTGTATTCACCATGAGGTCCAGATTCCAACTGACCTAGTACACATTACTGCCACCAGAGAGCGCTGTCGTCCCATGGCGGTCTGGGGGGAAAAATGGTAAAAAAGGGACTCAGTTTGTGTCCAGCTCCTGCAGAAAGGAAGGAGTGTAATTTACTTATTTGGAGGAATTAATTTAGGGATGGATTTCACCTAGTTTACTTACGACAGTTATACAAAACGACTCGCATTGACATGATTGGTGACACAATACACAGCCTACAGACCTGCAAACTACACCTTAACTATCAAAATAATGCAGTACACTGATGTACAGACACGCAAACATTTCGTAAATTACAGAAAAAATGCATTGCACAGCCCACAAACCTGCAAACTACTCGTAGATCACCGAAATAATGTATGTGAAACGCTCTGCAGACACCCTCACTAATTGTAAACTGTCGAAATAATGCAATCCATAGCCTACAGACCAGCAAACTACTCGTAAATCACCGAAATAATTAAGTACACTGAGGTACAGACACGAAAAACCTCGTAAATTGTCAAAATAATACATGTAAAATGCTATGAAAACACGCTCGGTAATTATAAACTGTCGAAATAATGCATTTCACAGCCCACAGATGAGTTCACAAAATAATGCAACAGACACGAAAACAACCCGTAAATTGTCAAAAAATAACGCATGTGCAGCGTATTGCAAACACACTCATAACATTTAAACAGCCAAAAATGTTGCAGTGCACAAACATTCGTTGCACATAGAAACACATTCGAACTATCGTCAGCCGCAAGATATGAGTGAACTCTTCCCTACACAGCCCCAAGTTATGCAAGCCGGGCGGAGCGCTGACGCCAGTCACATATGCGAGGCGCTTCTGGACTGTGTGCACATCTATACCGTTGCTAGCACGATGTCTTTCTACCTGCGATCCATCGAAGACATAATTGCTGAGCAACTCACCATCACAGGTGCAGATACAAGGTTGTCAGTGGTATACTAACGCCACAGGCCGTGCTGTAGAAATCTGTTACAATGCTCCCCAGAGTAGCACATTTTGTATCCCACCTGGAAAGCGGCCCATGGGCAGGAACAGGAAAAGGTAACACACGTCGGTACTGCAAAAAGTGGTTTACTGGTGGAAAAATAAGGTGATAAGCGATTACATAACTTTGTACATAGGTGCGATGCTGAAGCGAAGTGTCCTCGCTGCCTGCACCTGATGAAATGGGCTGAAGCAGTCGCGGAGCTCGTAGACATCAACAGCACCGGCTAGATGGCGCTGTCGTCTGTGTCTCTCGTAGTGCCAACTTGAGAAACTATTCCATGGCATCGTTGGTATCGATACCAAAGCACAGGGTGCATTGTTCCTACCGATCCTAAAGGGGCATTTGAGACACATCTAGCTGCACACGTGTTTACTGTGGCTGACACATAGCTGCATGTAAAGTATCAAGCGATAGACGTCAGGCTAGCTACTCACCATCAAAGACACAGCTGAAAGGTTCTCAATGTTATACTGACTTCACATGGATATGTAAATAAGAGCCAAGTCTACCTCTCAGAAATAGTAAAGTGCCACAGAAATAGTTAACGGTCGCATTTGCAGGAACTTTTGTGATGTCTCAGCTTATCCACGTGGAAATTCTTGCCCTAACAGGAGCTGTTTATGAAAATAGCTCAGAATAACACCGAATGCATTCTTCCTGATTATGCTGACAAGACTTCCTGTGCTATCCTTCCTGGAAATCGTAATGTCCTGCTTTCAACTTACATCTCAGAAATGGTAAACGTTCTCATTGCTATGTAGAGGCTTCTAACTCCCAGCACAAAGGATATCTTGCGAATGAATGGTGGATTCTGATTGGCTCTTACTGAATTTACCCGCCAAACCGCTTCTGGTGCAGGAGCACTTTCCACCATTTTTTTCTGCAAACGAGATTTTCAGCGGCGCAACTATTTTGTACAGATCGCCATACTGCGCTGACAGCTAAACCCTGCAAAAGTGGCCTACAGATCATATGGAAAGACATTTGCTCAATTACACTGCTCTGCTACTGATGACAGAAGCTTGAATATTACAGCATGAAATCGATCTCCAATCTGCCAATATACCATTGTGTACCGTATCAATGTAGTAAATATACGATTTGTATCCTGTGCCATACAAAATCACCCCTTTGCATCATGCATATAGCTATCGACTGCAAGACATTCGTACTAATACCGCAAAGACAGACAGAATAAGTACATGCACCGTATATACACCTCGTAGCACTAGATATTTCACGTGAGGTCGGGCAATAATCCGCCACAGCTGACGATCACAAGTCATCTGAGCCATGACGTGTGGGCAGAGTGTCCTCAACAGATCGAAGTATCTCTCCAAACTGTTATATAAAGTTGGTGTCGGTTCCCCTCAGCACAAAGGTGTTAGTGTTTCTGACCACGACCTGCTTGCTTGCTTGCTTTCTACATCCATCTGGAGACTTTGGGATTACGAGTACATATGTAATTTCACAAGGTTTGCCCGAATATCGTACTATTTTCGGGATACTTCTTGATATCAAGCACATGGCAGAGTGATCATAGCTTCTCTCTGACAGTCTCACCCTTAACCATGAGTAGATGATGTGGGACTGTCGTAGGGCAGTGCGCTATAACACCCTTAACCATGAGTAGATGGTGTGGGACTGTTGTAGCGTAGTGGTAAATGGCATTTACTGTGAATACAGCACCCCAGCAGTGACCATGAATCCCAGGAGTATGAAAATGTTGGGAAGAAGAAATTGTTGCTGCTTGGAAGTAGCCAAGGGTGAGCAGTAGGTCATCAAATGCACGAACTGCTATGGTAAGGGTACTTTTAAGCATAGTGCAGTGCTGAATCAAATGATACTGGACTTTATGTAGGGTTTTCACGACTGAAAAGAATGTAATAACAGTGGGTGTGGGAGGAAACGGTTTGGATAAGGAGGAATGAACATATGATACAGGTGGTCACCTCGACAAGATAGTTTCCCAGACTTTTGGGACCAGTGAGCAATTTGTTGAGCTGTTCCACTGCCGCCATCGACAATATCTTAGTAGTACATTAAAGCATACTAAAGCACAGTTACTTATGACACTGTTAATAGCTGACTTTGTGGATGTTGTACTAGTTGAAGCAGTTGGGGCTATCGACAGTTGGGGCTTCACAAAACAGGGCAGGTTCAACGCCTGAACAGGGTTAGGAAAAGGTGGTTGGTTGAGCTAATTAATGGAATCATAGTAGGTGGGTCTCGAACTATACATGGCAAACTACCTTCTGTTATTGATAGCAATACAAGGACTTTTTTTTAGATTAAATCCAGATAACTTATCCCTGCTTAGAGAATCCATTAATGTAGAAACTTCTCAAGTCAGCTGACAAAAGACAGATTCCTAATATACGGTAATTTGAAAATGAACTTCAGTTTTTAAGCTGTATAGTAATTTGCATCACAGAACCCTGGTGTAGAGATACTGAAATTTAATGTGCGACATTATCCTCATATGGGGAGCCTAGTTATGTATACAGAGTGTTTAAAAATATGTGTCACATATTGCTATAGGAGATAGTTTTGGTCAAAACTGCAATTTCCCAAAGGTTCTGTTTGGAAACCTATACCTGTTGAGATATGAGCCGGTCTGTCCTTCATTCCCATCTGTCTTCTACACAGAAGTAAACACTACAATAGTACTGCATCTAGTTACCATACACCGTAACACATCCTTCAACCCTTCTTCACAGTGAGTCATGCTCTCTTTCAAGTACACCTGGCTCCATTCGGATCAATTCGCATGCATCGTGCACATGCTCCTGTATCGCCTGCATACTGCTAATTTGTTAGGAAAACATTACTATGTTTAATTGTTCCCACAGCGAGAAATCCCACTGATTGAGTTCTGGTGAATGGAGAGGTCATTCTAGCACACCTCGCCTTTGAAATGTTGCAGCATACTAGTGACGCACGATCGGTAGAAGAGCGGGCAATGTCACACGGTGCATAAAGCACCATCATTGTCTTTTTGCAAGGGAAGTGCTCTCCACTAGATCTGGAAATTCGTCGTGCAGATATCAGCGAGACACAGCACCTGTTAATCTTTGTGGTAAAGCGTAGGCCCTTATAAGTCTGTCACCGACAATTGCTGACCTTTCATTGATACTAAAACATAATTTCTCAGGAATTTGCATCTGTACATATGTGCGTACTGAGATGATTTACTGTGCTATCTATTGTGAATCCTGCCTCATCTGTAAATAAAATGCAGACTGTGGATCTTTAGACTGTATCTCAGCATGTATTGGTAAAGGATGAAAACTTTTTGCAACCAGTGTTTTTTAACATCACTGGGTACTTTCTTACTGAGGATATACGTTTTATGTATTCCCACATATGTAGGATACATGGAGTGGAGGTTAAATTTTTGAATGGAACCGTGTACATTTTATTCAAAAACACACTTACCCTCTCGAAGGGCTACACGGTAATGTATCACACTGTACCATTTTTCTCAGTAAAACAAAGATATGGAAACGACAAAGAGCACACAGGTTGTGAAGCAACCTAGCTCTTCCCTACCTTGACTGTACATATTACGTAACCAATGTATTGCTGTAGTACAGATGTGAGTTTTATCTCTTCTGCCCCTTCACCCCCACGCTTCTCATTTGTTGCTTTAGCATACAATGCACTGTATACCAGTGTAGTTGTGCATCAGAGTAACTTTGTAATTGTATGGCGGTAGTCCACATTGGGAATATAATTCTTGTTGTGTAAAGGTGTTTGATGATAAGGCAAAAATGCTGCTGATCTACAGGGTAGAGGTTCAGTACCGTTAGAGAAAATTATGATTATTATGTTATTATGCCTATCTTGTACTCTACTGTACACACAAGCACTGTAATTTGCTGTAGGCGGGCGAAATTCTGTTCAGGCACAACTATTGTACAGAAGAAGATTCCTTGACAAGCCATTGCCTTCTCATTGGACGTTTGTCGTCTCTTTTTTCATCTGCATTAAGTTTAAGAGTTAGACCTCGAAACCGTCATAGAACACAAAAAGACGAATCTGCTGAGGTCACTCTGCTCCCTCAAGACAGCACACGACGAATTCAACATGAAGTTGGTATCTCGAGACCAAGTGCCCATCGCAATTCGTAGCGTCATTAATCCCAACCTTACCATGTCCATTTCCATCACGATCTTCAACTATAGGGTTCAATTTTGTCAGTGGACTCAGCAACAACTTCTGACTAATCCTAATTTCTTTTCAGATGTTCTTTTTAACGACGATACATCATTCTCCAACCAAGGAACTCTCAATATGAGAAATATGCATTATTGTCCATCAACAATCCATAGTGGCTCCGACAGGTGAAGCATCAACGTCCATGGAACGTTAACGCTTGGTGCGGAATTATTGGAGATACCATTAATGGACCTTTCTTTGTGAATGGCAACCGACCTTTAAGACACACACTTATTGTTCTGTGGGATGCCGTACCTCTGAATCAGAAAATGATCATGTGGTATCAGCATGATGGGTTCTCACCATGTGATGGATCCTGGTAGAGCGACCGGACATATTGGGCCAGTTAGTTGGCCTGCACGATCTCCTGACCTTGCATCCCCAAATTTTGTTTCTGTGGAGAGCAGGAAAGGATGCCACTTACAAAAATGTTCCAACAACGCCAGAGGACATGCAGTAACAATTTATTGTTGCTTGTACAGCCGTCGTAGAAGAATTGGTAGCATGATGTAGGGTGTCTTTCATTTGCAGAATGACCCAATGTATGGATGCCAGTGGTCACCAGTTTGAGCATGTGATGGAAACACATTTTTTCATATATATATTCCTGGAAATTGAAATAAGAACACCGTGAATTCATTGTCCCAGGAAGGGGAAACTTTATTGACACATTCCTGGGTCAGATACATCACATGATCACACTGACAGAACCACAGGCACATAGACACAGGCAACAGAGCATGCACAATGTCGGCACTAGTACAGTGTATATCCACCTTTCGCAGCAATGCAGGCTGCTATCCTCCCATGGAGACGATCGTAGAGATGCTGGATGCAGTCCTGTGGAACGGCTTGCCATGCCATTTCCACCTGGCGCCTCAGTTGGACCAGCGTTCGTGCTGGACGTGCACACCGCGTGAGACGACGCTTCATCCAGTCCCAGACATGCTCAATGGGGGACAGATCCGGAGATCTTGCTGGCCAGGGTAGTTGACTTACACCTTCTAGAGCACGTTGGGTGGCACGGGATACATGTGGACGTGCATTGTCCTGTTGGAACAGCAAGTTGCCTTGCCGGTCTAGGAATGGTAGAACGATGGGTTCGATGACGGTTTGGATGTACCGTGCACTATTCAGTGTCCCCTCGACGATCACCAGAGGTGTACGGCCAGTGTAGGAGATCGCTCCCCACACCATGATGCCGGGTGAGGGCCCTGTGTGCCTCGGTCGTATGCAGTCCTGATTGTGGCGTTCACCTGCACGGCGCCAAACACGCATACGACCATCATTGGCACCAAGGCAGAAGCGACTCTCATCGCTGAAGACGACACGTCTCCATTCGTCCCTCCATTCAGGCCTGTCGCGACACCACTGGAGACGGGTTGCACGATGTTGGGGCGTGAGCGGAAGACGGCCTAACGGTGTGCGGGACCGTAGCCCAGCTTCATGGAGACGGTTGCGAATGGTCCTCGCCTATACCCCAGGAGTAACAGTGTCCCTAATTTGCTGGGAAGTGGCGGTGCGGTCCCCTACGGCACTGCGTAGGATCCTACGGTCTTGGCGTGCATCCGTGCGTCGCTGCGGTCCGGTCCCAGGTCGACGGGCACGTGCACCTTCCGCCGACCACTGGCGACTACATCGATGTACTGTGGAGACCTCACGCCCCACGTGTTGAGCAATTCGGCGGTACGTCCACCCGGCCTCCCGCATGCCCACTATACGCCCTCGCTCAAAGTCCGTCAACTGCACATACGGTTCACGCCCACGCTATCGCGGCATGCTACCAGTGTTAAAGACTGCGATGGAGCTCCGTATGCCACGGCAAACTGGCTGACACTGACGGCGGCGGTGCACAAATGCTGCCCAGCTAGCGCCATTCGACGGCCAACACCGCGGTTCCTGGTGTGTTCGCTGTGCCGTGCGTGTGATCATTGCTTGTACAGCCCTCTCGCAGTGTCAGGAGCAAGTGTCAATGTGTTCTTTTTTCCATTTCCAGGAGTATATATATATATAATCCATGAAAAATAATGAATATATACATATATGTATATATTCGGTATTTTTCAAGGATTCTAATTTCTGTACAATAATTAAACTAAACTTTCAACATAAGTAGCATTCGCAATAAAGACAGATGATTAACAGCAAATGTGAAAATATCCTCCCACATCATGTGATACCTCAGCTCCATAAGAAGAGCCCATAGTGAGTCAGTATTCCTAACCTATTATCAAAGACACAAAATTTTTCACAGGAAGGAGTTGCTAGCTTCAAAAAATGAAAAAAAAAACAATATTTCATGCTTTAAATAGAAGCTAAGTAGGTAATAAAACAAAAAACAGGCAAACAGAATCACAATACTTGCAGACAAAAGACAGATGTAGGTCGACAAATGATCCTAAAATTTTGTGTATAAATATTTCTCAGGTACAGGTGAGGTACTACAACAAAACTTCCACAAATAAAATGGGTTTCCAGTAAAAAATTAAGCAGAAAGTTCATTGATTTTGCAGCCCACCACAGAGTAAGAAATCACAAAACAGAGCAGAATTTATATTTTAAAAAAGAAGTCAATAGGCATAGAAAACTACATGTTTATTTCTCAGCTGTAATCATTCCAAAAAATAATAAAACTCATTACAGAAGATAGGCTAATATATTACTTAATAAATATAATCCCCTCTGGGAAGCATGTTTGGTTTCTGAAATTGTTGAAGTAAAAAATCAGCTGTAGCAGAGTTAATAAAAGCGGTACATGCACTCAACATGTATGAATCTATAACAGCTATATTTTTCCTTTCATCAAAGAACATTAATACTTGTAAAGTAACACACTGAGACTCAAATACTGATGTACATAATACATCTAATTATTACCAAATATGATACACACTTCTTAGTATAACACACAGTGTATGGTATCAAGTGTTCCAATATTTGATAATCATATTTTCCATTTATTATTCCTTCTGTAATTCTGTGTGGAAATATTGTGAATTATATGAGTTTTGATTATAGAAACATAGAGCCATTAACCAAAGCAGAAATTTAATAATCTGTAATAAATCATTTATGACTTTATAACTTAGTAAATGAATACTGTCGAATTTTTAGAAAAAACAGATAATTTTAAAACAATGACTATTTTCTTATAAAATTATGATCATTGAAATTCTGGAGATATTACATATCTTTGGTATTACATACCATAATGTACAAAGAAACAGCTGAACTACAGTATAGAACTCCTGAATAATGTCTAGTGTAAATGTTGGCAGTTGAAGTATTTATGTAATAAAGGAGTACAGAGTTTTTGAAACAAATTTTTTACAGAACAAATTTTACTAAATGTTGCTTAGGAAATCTTATCTTCTTCAAATTCAATTTAAGTCAAATATTTTCCCCATTATTGTAAATACACCTGGATATTTGTGAATAGATAATTTGTAAGTATAACTAAAGCAACTATTTTGATATACTACTTGTGATCTCATGTCTTCATATACACAGTAGTAGCTGCATACAAAACATTAGTAATAGTTAGTGGTTCCTAAAGTTGTAGTATGATAGTAATTGTATGATGTACCAGCTGCAAGCTCTTAATTTGTAATATCAAGGTCTGAAATTGGATTAGTCTGAACAATAGAATTAAACTTCATTAAAATTTTAGAATTTATTTGCTGCATCTGATGGAAAAATAGGAAGCCAATCACAAAACTTGTTTGCTCCTTATCCTGAAGGACCAAGAACCAGTTTATTCAACAACAGGCTCAATTATTGCCATTATTTTAGTCTAACTATTACAGCTAATATTGACTCTCAAAAAATGAAATGATCATATGACATTGTTGGCCGAGAGGTCCCATTCGGGTTCGGCCACCAAGTGCAAGTCTTATTTCAGTCGATGCCACATTGAGTGATTTGTATCCTGATGATGAGGATGAAATGATGATGAGGACAGCACCCCACCCAGTCGGAGAAAATCTCCAGCCTGGCCAGAAATCGAACCCAAGCCTGTGGCATGGGAGGCAAGCACGTTACCACTCGGTTTAGCAGATGGACTTTTGACTTTTAGTGATATGTATGTCGTTAACAGTCCAACTAAATCACCTACAAAGTAAAAATATTTATGCAGAAACCAAATAATAAATTTATTGAATTAAAACAATCAAACAGTAATGTTAAAAGTGGCACTTTATGTGTTAATTACATAATTATACACTGTGACAAAACCTTTTTTGAAACTTTGGACTGAGAATACTTCGAGATTTAAGAAAATTAATGATAGAACTTAAAGACAGTTTGAGTAACAATATACAGGAAATGTACAATACGATATTGGAATCGTTCAAAGAGTTAAAAAAATATTTCTTTAGTAAATTAAACAAATTAATAGCATCAATCCAGAACTGGGTAATGGGTTGAATAGTCAGACAGAAAAGAAAATGTGTAATAGACTGCATAATAAAATTGACTAAATGAAAATTTATGTTAAGAATAATAACATTCAATCTGCATAGGATAAATTATGAATATATAAACTAGGGTTTGCTGTTGATTCAGAGCAGAAACAGTCAAACTGTAGCTAGTGTTAAAAAAACTTATTGTATCTGATGTAATGTAGAATGACAGTGATATAATAATTCCACATACTGATTATATAGGAGTCAGTGTTTTGAGGGAAGCAGGTGATGCTGATGATGAGACAAATTATTTTCTTGTTTTGAAAGACAACTTTTTGTCACAGTAAATTGAAAGTGTTGGATTCAAGTCATCAAAGTAGACTAATTTTCCATTCTTCATGTAGAAAGCTATTCAAAATCTGTTATTTGTACATAATCTTTTTGGGAAAGGCTACCTAAATTTTGAAAACAGCTATAGTTTAACTAGCGGTAAAAGTATTTGAGTGTACTTTTGTAAACGGTTTAAAAGTAATATAATAAAATTTGGTGATGTAAATTTGTGTGAAAAGTTTGGTTGTATTGAAAATACGTCGAATTCTGACTTTCCAGGTAAAATGTAATGTGAGTAAAGTATTTGAAAGTAGAACTAAATTAGATTATTGAAGCTGCTGGGCGCTGATTCAAGAATGGTAAGATTCTGGGAAAATTAAATTGTATTTCCATAAACAGCGCTATATTATCTCTTAAACAAATCAATCTCTTCATCAAAAAACATAGCAATTAAGGAAACATTTAACACAAAAACAATTAAGTACAATTTTCAAACTTTTACAGAATAATAATACAAGGCTTGGAATAGCTAAAATATAATACAAAAACGAGTAATTTTTAATAATGTATTTACAAGTGTATTGTTAGCTAAATGATTGTTGTGAAATTCAAAAGTGTATTGTCTGACTTTTGTAGTTCCTATTTACGTAAAAAGTATCATTTTGAATGTTCTTGGGAAATGACAAAGTAATATTACATCTGTTCTGAGTGATGTCTTGTGTAAATATTTGTGATTGAAATATAGTCTAATTAAGAAGAAAGCTAGAGTTTGTAGAACCAGTTATTTACAGATTGTACTTTCCTAAATGGTGTACAGAAAATAAAATCTTTTCCAAATTCAGTTTATGTCTAATATTTTCCTCCAGTTCGTAAAGCAAAATATTAAACTTTGATGCATGTTCATTATAAGATAAATAAAGAAACTATTTGAATAATATATTTGTAATCTTGAAATAGTACCCATGTGTCAATGCCATTCCTTATAACAGACAAAGAGAGCCAAATAAAATTAATTTCATAATCACAAACAGAGACTCAAATTGTCCACAAAATTCCAAGCTAATTGATATGAATCTCAGACTGGACAGATAGTTAATTGATAAGACATTTAACTTAATCAATCACTTTTTGCAATTAAATTATTTACACCTACCAATGAATATTGGATTGCCTACAAAGAGGGGCTGACGTAATTTTCACATTCACCATTGACTAAAAGTAAAAGGTGCTCTGGATGGCATAATTCTTTAAAAGTTCCTGGCCAATAGATTTGAATTAAAGCTGAAGGCACATGGTAGGAGAGGCATATCAATGCCATCCTTATTTGGGGAATTGGTACCTGAACAGGTGTCCCAAATTAAGAGTCAAAGTGACTGTCATGTTCATTGGAGTGAGACAACACAAGCATTCATTTCCTCCCCTTCCAAATTGGTTATAGGAACCCAATCGTTAATTGCAGATGCACACTGCCAGGCAACATCTGAGTTCACAAATTGCCTGGACAGAAATTCATCTCCAGGACCATTTGTACACTTCACAGATAATTTTAGTAAAGCAATTACTGCTCTTCCAGTAAGGAAACGTTGCCTTCCATCACCTGTGGACCACCCTTACGTTAAGACTTTCTTGTCTGATCAGATTGTTTCACGTTAGGAAACATGCAGCAGTAACAACGGTTGCTGTTGTGTGATCATGCTGTTTATCACGACAAGAACCCAACATTGCAACTCCACTGACTGCAATGTGGGGAGCTCTGTCGTTCATACCTGGTCAGTGTGTATGTGATAGGAAACTCATGGCTTTCAACTCTCAGTTTCTTGATTAATGTCACATTAAATTAGATTTACTTTCATTCCACTTGATCCTTAGTGAGGAGGTCCTCCAGGATATAGAACATGTCAATATTTCTCACTCACTTCCTCTAGGCAGTGGATCTACTCTCATTTACAGTTCTCATTGTGTTTGTGTGCCTCTATTGAATTTTTGTCCTGAAGCAAGTTGGTATAATACCAAATAATCCAGAACAGCAGATCCTCCGTGACGCACAATGCCTCTCTTGTAACGTCTGCCAGTGGGGTTTATATAGCGTCTCGCCAGCTAAACGATCCCGGACGAAACGCGCCGCTCTTCGTTTGATCTTCTCCTCTATCAGTCCTACATGACAGGGATCCCAGTTAGAGGAACAATACTCCAGAATCGGGCGAACAAGCGCCTTATAAGCCACTTCTTTTGTGGATGACTTACATTTCCCTAAGATTCTTCCGATGAATGAGAGTCTCGTGTCTGCTTTTCCCAGTGTCTGTTTCATATGGTCATTCCACTTAAGGTCGCTCTGGATAGTTACTCCTAGATATTTTATGGCAGACGCTGCCTCTAGCTGTTTGTCATCAATAGTGTAGTTATACAGTAGTGGATTTATTTTCGTATGTATGCGCAATATGTTACATTTATTTAAGTTCCGGGTCAACAGCTAGAGCCTGCACCATTCATCAATTCTCTGCAGCTCGTTCTGCAAATTTTTACTATGCTCTGACATTGTTACTTTGGCATAGACAACTGCATCATCTGCAAATAGCCTTAAAGAGCATCCGACGCTTTCTTATAGGTCATTTACGTATGTTGTAAACAGCAACGGTCCTATCACACTTCTCTGTGGTACTCCGGATATTACTTTTACATCCGTCGATATAGTTTCATTAAAAGCAACGTGTTGAGTTCTGTCTGCAAGAAAGTCTTGAATCTAATCGCACGTCTGCTCCGATGCTCCGTAACATCGTATTGTTTTCATCAAACGTAAATGCGGGACGGTGTCAAATGCCTTACTGAAATCAAGGAACACGACATCAACCTGAGCACCGTTGCCCATTGCGCTGTGGAGCTCATGGAGGAACAGAGCGAGCTGAGTTTCGTAGCATGTCTGTTTGCGAAATCCACGTTGATTTTATAGAGGAGATGTCCGTTTTCCAAAAACGTCATAATTCTTGAGCATAAAACATGTACCATAATTCTACAACAGATTGACGTCAACGACATAGATTTATAAGTGTGTAAATCTGTCTTAAAGCGCTTTTTTTCAGTCGTTAGGTACTTTTCTTTGCTCAAGCGATCTACGATAAATTACTGCTAGGAGGGGTGCAAGTTCTTTCGCATAATCTTTATAGAATCTTGTAGGTAGCTCGTCTGGTTCAAATGGCTCTGAGCACTATGGGACTTAACATCTATGGTCATCAGTCCCCTAGAACTTAGAACTACTTAAACCTAAATAACCTAAGCGAGAACGCTACCGCACGACCATGAGCTGCGGACTCTCATCTGGTCCTGAAGGCTTTTCACTTCTAAGCGATTGTAGCTGCTTTTCAGTTCCGCGGTCGGTTATCTCAATATCTGCCATTTCGATGTCCGTACGACAATTGAAATGAGGGACAGTGTTACGATATTCCACGGTGAAAAGACTTCGGAAGACCGAATCCAGAATTTCGGCCTTAATAAAGATTACGTTTTCAGTTGTTTATGCGGGAGCCTGTGCATGTGGCTAGGATTATGACTTGACTGGTAACATGCTAGCCAGGTAAAAGTGCACATACCCAGGCTGACTATACCTGCTATTAATAACTAATCCGACATGGTTTGTAGCTCCACGAATAGAACCGCCTAACCATAGGAAGTTGAGTAAGAGAAGCCAGAAAGCGAAAGACCACCCATTAAGAAAAAGAAAATAAGAGAAAGACTGACATAGGTCGAAATGACAGAATGAAACAGCATTCCTTTTGTTTACATATTCACGTGGCCAAACTCTTTAGGCCTGTTGGTATGGTCTTAGTGCTAAGTAAAGTACTGATAATGGTGAGGTACACTTCGATTTTATTGTCTAAACTGTAATGTTTCCAAAGTTATGATACTTTGTTACTGTCATAGTTCTTAAATTGGTTGCCAGATACATGTTATTCTCAAATTTTCAACAAAGTGTACATTTGATGTGCTATAACTTGGATGTTACGCTAGATTCATGTACAAAGTACTAATTTAAACGTAGATTATTACTATTATTAAATTAAAATATTTCTTGGATGTTAGTGTAGTTATTATTAAAATTGTAGGGATCTATGGAACATGGACAGTGTGTGTGCCCACTCTCACTGAGGCGATACAGTATGTGGTATGATACATAATGCAACTTGTGATATGATGAAAAAGCGACCTGAGTTGGTTGGGTGCATAAAAAAGTAGTTGAAGTTATTTAACTGGTTCACGCTGGAACAACAACGATATGACAACAAGTATCTATATCATATCACCTGGTGCACCCCGAGTGCTGGTTGTTCCACACAGCTGTATCACACAATACAAGTCTGGAGTCACCAGAAGCTCCTCGAAAAAATTGTTTGTGTGAATGACGCTGTTGTGCAACTATTTTTTCTATATCTACCCCGTAGCGAATATAAATTCAGAATATAAAGATGCCTTAAATCGGAAAAATTATTGAACATCGTTAGATAAAAAGCATATTACTACCAGTGATAACCAGCAGTTAATTACCTTAATTTACATTTTTATTCGGATTTGTTTGGGGTATGTTGGGTTTTGACACTCAGGTGGTTGGCCGCAGAAATTCAAGCGGCCTGCTAAACACAGTTAGTGTCAGTCGTTCTTATATCGTACATTATAGTGCACGAGACTGCTCAGCCTTTGGCTCGAGTTTGGTCCTTAATATCGCCCCATGTCCACCTGTTACATCGCTCCCTTGTCGAGCTTTAGGTAACCGAACGGAGAATTGGTTTGACGTCACCATCTCTGCCTGCACACTTAAATTTGTGCACGCAACAGCCTGGTTGGCTAACTTCAACGTTAATTAACTTGGGAATGGCGCAACATATCCATTTTTGTCTTAAAATTAATTTCTCAGTACAATCTACCCTGCAGCATCCTCACCGGTTTTTCAGACTGTTTCTGAACACCATGTATAAGTATGAAGCCATTTGTAGGCTTATTGGGATGAGCAGCCAGCACTTGAGCAAGGTTCTGTAGCTGGATAGGAGGGCTGCCCCAAAGGAATTCTTTGAAGTACACAGATAGGGCACAGATCAGTACCACCCGATTGACCAGAATTCCCTTGAGTTGCCTCAACTGGACGCCGTTCATCCTACAAGCAACATAGACACAATCTGCCAAGGCATAAGGCCTCCAGCAGCCAGTTTTTATAACTCGAAGGTGTAAAGAGGAGAAAAGCCGGTTTTAGCAACGTCCAGAAAACGCACTATTGTGAAAAAAACGTGGAAAGCCGTCTCTCTTTGGAATTACCGGACACAGCAAATAACATCTAGGAAATGGTGTTTGGGACCACTTTGTAAACACAGAACATCGAATAGACTAAAACTAAATATTTAGGCAGGATTGGTTAATGTAAATAAATCTGAAGTTAGAGAGAGAAACTTGACTGGCCTGCTAAGATCCCACTTCCGTGCCCACAGAAAGCAAGAGAGATGCCCTTTTTTCAGCACTAAATGGTAGAAAGCTCATTACTAGTTAACCACCCTTTAGAAAATCTTAGCGAAGAGGACCACCATCTTTTAAGGGATCTTTTTAATGGCTGGCTCCCGGAATAATTGTATTCCAGCTAATCCATGCAAACTAAAGAACACAAAAATCAGAAATACGAGTTTTCCTTTTTATGAATTAGTGGGTCAAAATTCACTTGACACTTCGACTTCTTCTTAGCTTGACCACTTTGTAAGAATCAGTCAGTCCAAATTAATTTGACACTAGGCCTTCTTCTTGGCTTGGCCACTGGGAGCCGTCTCCTCCGCTGGCCTTTTTCCACTGGCGGGATCCATCGCCTAGCAGTTGAGCTAAGTGATTTAGAACGTTTTGGGTTGACTCGACCTTGACCACGGGTGCGCGTTGTTCGTGTACTGACAGTGACTGATCCTTCGGCCGCTTCAGCCTCCACCTACAGTCTGATATGGTGATATCGAGCTGCGACAGCAAAATGTTCAGTACAGATAGTAAAGTCATTTTTCGTAATTTCGGTAATCTCAGGCTTCACTCCGAAGACTTGCTTTCAGCTTCGAATGACTAATTTTCTTCCAGCTCTAGTCACAAATGGAACACATTCCTCTCTTCAGTACTATCTGTCTTTTATACTAACATTGCGACAATCGTGACACAACTGCGTGACTGCAACTATTTCATTTTCGTATTCGATTATTACAGTCTTGCTCCAGCCCCTTCAGTCAGATGTGCCAACGTATTAGTTAAGTATTACTATCGTTTGTCAGATGATCCGTCCCTTCACAAAGCAAAGTGAAGCTTTTACACTTGAGTAAAAAGTTAAAAACTATGATTTTTATATTTTAATGTGTTTTCGACTATGATGGCTTTTTAATTCAGCCCTAAAGAAACCATTCGGTCAAAAACTCACTTTTTACATTACAGCTTGACAATGAACATCTTTTCGTTCCGCTAATCCCCACAGTTATTGTGATACTTCACAAATAAGTAAAACACCAGGTACATCAAGTTTGTTTGCGTGGCCATCATCCACAGCAAGCAGAGAAATACTTGTTTTGTAAATAAAACCACCTTTTCTTGCTGCAATTTAATTTATTTTTCCCAGGCGCATTTCGCCTTTTTCTTACTCTGAGGCATCGTCAGTGGGATTTATAACGACACAATTTTGTTATTTTTAGATTATCAAACAGTTCACGTGGCAATTATTTATGTAAATAAGTAATTACTTACGGTTTGCTGTGATCTGCATTTCCTCTCATCTGATCTGGAGGTAGCACTACCACTTTATGCTTACGTATCGGTAATAAATCATTAATCATTCTGCAGAATACATGGAATTTGTCTTTGTTCTGACAGACCACACGATAAACCACAGCCGAACTATGTTTGATGTTTGTAGTATTGTATGGGTGCACCCAGTAGGTCTCAGGTTGGAATCCTGCCTCGGGCATGGATGAGAGTGGTGTCCTAAGGTTAGTTGGGTGCACCCAGTAGGTCGCAGGTTCGTATCCTGCCTCGGGCGTAGATGAGAGTCATGTCCTAAGGTTAGTTAGGTTTAAGTAGTTCTAGGGGACTGATGACCTCAGATGCTAAGTCCCATAGTGCTCAGAGCCATTTGAACATTTTTCCACTCAGTACGACTTTCCTTTTTTCAGTTGTCTGACCTTTAAGCAATGATAGGTCACAATAACCTCCCCTTCAGAAGAACAGGAAGTTGAAACTGAAACAGATACATAATTCCTACTGTCTTGTTACTTTTCGTATCGCGAGTCACACTGCATGGTGCATTATCCAGCGTGATCACAAATGTTGCACGAATAAGCGTCGCACCGCGCGACCTTTATTGCAAGTTGCTTCGCCTCAGTGAGAACCGTGCCTAATATTTGGTGGAGAAGGATGGGGGGAGGGGGGGGAAGGAGGAGAGTAACGAACTTGCACACACCTCCGTAACCAAATCAAACTCTGAATCTGCACTTGACCGTGGCACTTGTCAGTATTCTATATGCGGTTTAGTAGACGATTATTTCTGGAACTGTGTGAGAACTATGCTATTACAAATAATTAAAAATTATGTACCCGAGATTCCAAGAGGGGCAAAAGGTCTCTCCCTTCCAAATGCCTATGACTTCAGCTGCAAGCTAACAAACAATGTTCTCCTAATGGTTCTTCTAGTTCGTAAGCCTGCTTTTTTACTTGTATTGATGCAAGATACAATCGGAGAGCTAGCGATGGTAATTTATTCCAAAACGGCGATCAGTTTGTGCCCTACAAAATGCTACTCTGCCAGCAGATTATTACTTGATTGGTGACAATACAGTCCCCATCAGACCTTGCTTAAACCATTTCTAGCAAGCCAATTGACAGCTATGCAGATTACGCTTTTCAGGAACAGTACTACGAAATCTTATAGAATGATCGAGTTCTTGGCAGTCTAATGTGATTTTCTAAAATGATTGTCGGAAATTTACGAATCATTCTATCAAAAATTTAAATAAATCTCATACTTATCTACAAGTTAAGGACAAATATGGTTATTTAAAAATGTTTACGAAATTACGAGTACTTTCGATTTTGGTAGCTTCTATATTAATATTATGGAAACCCTTGCCTAATATCTTCAGCCATTTAATGCGAGGCACATTTACTGTGTCAGTGGATTTTCGAATCCTTGACTTTGTGAAACGTATGATAGTATGTTGGTTTTTATTCCTGTAGCAATAATACAGTTTCCCTAATAATACTGTACTATACTGTGCAATGAATGTATAAATAACAAGTTTAATACATCAGTTCATGGAAATTTACGGTAATATCACAAAATCCAATGTCCTGATGTATCACAGAACTGCTCTTAGTAATATCGTCCTAAAAAGTTCAAAATATATAAAAATTATAACTTAATATTTTCAGTTTACTGGCATACCGCCTACTCTCGAAGTCCAAGTATTCCCACTGCGTTTTTCAGCTCATGGGCCAGATCTCCCTAGGCTAATTTTCTTCTGTACAGTGGACATTTAGCAATTACTCCTGGCCCAAGTAAGGAACAAAAAATTTGCTCAGTTATGGAGAGGGGGCAGAGAGGGAAAAAGTTTGACTATAGAAGAAAATAAGAATTGTGTCTGACATTCTTCACCCATCTAAAGCTTTCGTAAAAACATAATTTATGCTTAAACCTTCCCTTAATGGCTGCATTTATGGACGAAAAAAGATAGAGAGCTTCAGGTAAATGTCTTACAGTTATCTCTAATGAGCCCCTGTGCAGTTCCTCTAAACCCAGTAAGTAAAAGAAAGTAAATAATTAAAATGGACATTTGTCTGGGACTGTTGATTCTGTAACTGGGTTGATACTGGTTGTTGTTGTTGTTGTCTTCAGTCCTGAGACTGGTTTGATGCAGCTCTCCATGCTACTCTATCCTGTGAAAGCTTCTTCATCTCCCAGTACCTACCGCAACCTACATCCTTCTGAATCTGCTTAGTGTACTCATCTCTCGGTCTCCCTCTACGATTTTTACCCTCCACGCTGCCCTCCAATGCTAAATTTGTGATCCCTTGATGCCTCAAAACATGTCCTACCAACCGATCCCTTCTTCTAGTCAAGTTGTGCCACAAACTTCTCTTCTCCCCAATTCTATTCAATACCTCCTCATTAGTTACGTGATCTATCCACCTTATCTTCAGTATTCTTCTGTAGCACCACATTTCGAAAGCTTCTATTCTCTTCTTGTCCAAACTAGTTATCGTCCATGTTTCACTTCCATACATGGCTACACTCCAAACAAATACTTTCAGAAACGACTTCCTGATACATAAATCTATATTCGATGTTAACAAATTTCTCTTCTTCAGAAACGCTTTCCTTGCCATTGCCAGTCTACATTTTATATCCTCTCTACTTCGACCATCATCAGTTATTTTACTTCCTAAATAGCAAAACTCCTTTACTACTTTAAGTGTCTCATTTCATAATCTAATTCCCTCAGAATCACACGATTTAATTTGACTACATTCCATTATCCTCGTTTTGCTTTTGTTAATGTTCATCTTATATCCTCCTTTCAAGGCACTGTCCATTCCGTTCAACTGCTCTTCCAAGTCCTTTGCCGTCTCTGACAGAATTACAATGTCATCGGCGAACCTCAAAGTTTTTACTTCGTCTCCATGAATTTTAATACCTATTCCAAATTTTTCTTTTGTTTCCTTTACTGCTTGCTCAATATACAGATTGAATAACATCGGGGAGAGGCTACAACCCTGTCTCACTCCTTTCCCAACCACTGCTTCCCTTTCATGCCCCTCGACTCTTATTACTGCCATCTGGTTTCTGTACAAATTATAAATAGCCTTTCGCTCCCTGTATTTTACCCCTGCCACCTTTAGAATTTGAAAAAGAGTATTCCAGTCAACATTGTCAAAAGCTTTCTCTAAGTCTACAAATGCTAGAAACGTAGGTTTGCCTTTTCTTAATCTTTCTTCTAAGATAAGTCGTAAGGTCATTTATAAGGTGACAATATTTTTGAGATAATAAAAGGAGATTTTTAAAATTTTTCTCGATGAAACAAGGGACAAAAGAGGATGTGTAAAATTTTTAGCTGTAAATCTAAATGTTTCTTCGCTATTAATAAGTAAATAAATTAAATAAATAATGTGCAACTTACATTCCTGCAGGAGTCATTCCTCATTGATATTTTCCTGATGAATGGCTCTTTTTCAGCAAGTCCACTTTACTACACAATATTTTTAAAATTTACACAGGTGTGATTAAAGTTCTCCTTCTTAATAAATGTAGCTTCCAAAGTATGTACTGAAAGAGTGTTCTCGTCATTTGTCCACAAACCATTAACTAAAGGACCAATTTTATAACAGCTCAGTACCTAGAATGCAACAGTGCTCTGTAACGGTTGCACGTTATTAAAGCTTACAACGAAATGAATAATAGTTGGCACCACATGATAATATAACAAACACAACCTAAAACACAGGCACATTACTCGTCACTGTATAGTTAAAACATACTTAAATCTTTTTAACTACACAAAGATTTTAACACTTATTTGTTCATGCTTCCATACTTCTGTGATGAATGAATTTGATTCAGCAAATGTTCGCTTCCCCTGTAAATTTAAGAAGTTCTAGAATTACAAACTCTCATTATTATGAATGAGTATTTGTTTTAAACGTAAATGAATTACATAAAGTATGAGAGTTTGTTTGCCCAAATTTGACGTAACTATACAGTGACGAGGAATGTGGCTATTTTTTAGGTTGTGTTCGTTATATTATCATGTGGTACCAACTACTATTCATTTCGTTGTAAGCTTTAATAATGAGATTATGAGTACGTTGCTTAGATTTCCTGAAACTCTGAATTGAAAATGTAGTGCCGTTTTGGCATTGTGGAGTAGGTTGCAGACCAAACAAAGTAAAGAAAGAACCTATTAGCTGTTGTAAACATCGTACAGTGCTCACACCAAAGAAATAAAAGTACACATGGAATCCTTAGGGTTACTGCTCAGAAAATGCAGCTCAGTAAAAGCAACTTCAGAATAATTGTAACTGAAGATCTCGAACTTGAACACGTCATGACGTAATCCATGTGAACACATTTCATAATATGGCGCATCATGGTGTTTAGATTAGGGATACGATATGAAAATGAAGTATAAACGCTTGTACAACGCTAGAAATATAAGAAGTTATATCTTGAAATCGTGCACGACCGAATTTGATTGGATTTATAAAAACCGGAAAATTTTGGCGACCTGGCGAAGACTCTGATGGGGATAAGGGGACTGGACTCAAAAAACAGGAATCGTCTTTGTCAAATCCGGACTTGTGGTCACTTTACATTCATATGAGAAATATTCATTCAATGGGGGCTTTAGTTCAGGTGCCCGCATCTCGTGGTCTTGCGGTAGCGTTCTCGCTTCCCACGCCTGGGTTCCCGGGTTCGATTCCCGGCGGGGTCAGGGATTTTCTCTGCCTCGTGATGGCTGGGTGTTGTGTGATGTCCTTAGGTTAGTTAGGTTTAAGTAGTTCTATGTTCTAGGGGACTGATGACCATAGATGTTAAGTCCCATAGTGCTCAGAGCCATTTGAACCATTGTTTAGTTCAGGTAAACAAAGAAGAAATTTTAATGTTTTAAGAAAACTGGTGTACGGCACATTGTTCGTATTACAATACGAAATAATTTCTACCCAATAGTCGCTAGGCGATGTTTTTTTCCAGTTTACATTTTTTCTACTATTTTCGATGAGATATATTGTTTGGTTGCACAACTCATGGTCTATTGTACTTGAAGGAACCAGTTCACAAACAAAATCTTCAGTCTTTCATGTGCCCATTAATTGGGGTACTCCGGCCTTACATGTTACCCAGCAGCAGTTCCACATACTTTTAATGGGTTGGAGCCACTTAATTAAATATGCAGGTGCAGTCTGATAAAATGTATGAACATATAGCTACAATTTTGCAATCTCTGATAGTAAACTCTCGTTTACCAATTTCCAATTGCTCTGGTAGCTGACGTTATGAAACAGTTTTCATCCTTCGAAAGTAAATTAGTTTTTAAATCAGTTAACTCAGAAATTACTTAAAGATCTGTAATTGTTTCACCCTCTACTCTTTGAATTGCAGTGTGAAAAGTTAATGCTTTGTGGTGAGGAAAGTACAACCAAGCTTCTGATAAAAAATGTTCAAAGAATGATTTGATGACAAATGGACATTTATTCTGAGATTCGAAATATTATTTCAGAGAAACAAACATAGTCAGAATAGTTTCTGTTGCAGGGAGTAAAGCAAGTTAACTTGTCTTGCTATAGCCTAATACTTATTTGTACTCATGGTCTACAAATTTACCAGATTCTTAAAGTTTTCAACCCCTACAGGATATACAAGAAAAAAGAATAAGTTGTAGAAACAACATCTTCACTATCAATAGGAAGGACATCAGGAGAAATCTGGATAGTACCAGTACTGCATTATATGAGCAGAACACCCAATCCCAAGTAAGTTATGAACTAAATCTCCATTCAGTTTTGTGAAGGAGTTGTTGATGCCCTTTCTACATACACCTCCAACTTAGCACTGCGAATTATCTGTACAATTATCTGTATTTTTTTCTTTAAGTTATCACTTTCCAAACACGTACTCAAAAACATACCAACGATTTGTGAATTTTCTCCAGGGAAAGATTTCAGATCCAATATTTTGACTTGAATCTCTTCAGCAGGATCCAAGTACTTAACAAATAGTGTAAATGTTTTTCTGTACTTATGTTTCGATGCATTCGTCATTATTGAAATAAAATTAGCTTTCCGTGAATCAAATTCTAGTTGTGAAATGAAAAAAAAATGGGGTTAAAACATTTAATGTACTTGCTTTGGATTTGCCAAGGCTACAAATAAATTTGGTTCAAAAGAGCGATGGATAAGTTTGGCAGTATAGACTGTTGATCTGAAGAGTTGGTTTTGATGGACAGTAGAGTAAGTGAACGCTCCTTCAACATCTGGTAATTTGTATGTTTACCATCAAAACCTTCACTTTAAAAAAGTAGTCAGTATTATGCTGAAGAAGTACTTGCACACGCCATTACTTTATGTTTTTCACTATTTACGTGTTGCGGTATATCAGATCATGGCTCATGTCTAACACTGAAAGCGAATGGACACTTATTACATCGAACATCAGAGTCAGAAATCTTTTTATTTCTAATGTATGGGTATTCCTTTTGTAGGTCACTATTAAAAAAGCATTTCCTTTTCGGCAGTGGTATATTATTAATTTCAAGTGTTTTACCACTCGCGACTTACAAAAGTTCATCGTGATTTGTTTCACAAATACAGAGCACAGTACCATGTACTGTCTGCTACCAAAGTCACAATTGTAATGACTTTCTTTTGACTCACGCTCAAATATATGCAGGGCCATGCTAGGCGTTTTGCCGGCCTAGTCTGAACAGAGAAACGAAGCCCCCTCTTTTTTACTTCCATTAGTCTCCCAGATATCCCTTCTCCGCAATCACAAACATCCAACGGCACAACAGTGCAAATCTCCTATTATACTTTTAATCATTAATCTTAAGTGACCAGACGTCGTCATTTTCTGGTGACAGTCCTCAGTTTTTAAGCTTTGTTCTTTAAAACTGACTGAGGGCAATAGCTGTCCTCGGTTTCTTATTTTTTTGTCCCCAATTTTTTTTTCGAATTTCTCAAAATAACTGAACTAGGAAGATTTGGTGAACATTTTAACTAGAACTCAGACTGAATATACCAGTGTAACCAAATTCGGTATCAGTAGCTTATTTTATTTCATTGCAAGAAAATTGACTAATAACGGTGTGGAACTATTTTCTGGTGCTAATGAATCTTTCCTTGAGTTCAGAATTTACTTTATACTAATGGGAGACATTCCGAGCCTCAAACCTAGTCATCTGGATACTGTGGTGTTATTTCGTTTCTCTTTTAACTGAAATATTTTTAAAATGAGGAATAATGAAGTCTTTTTCGCCATCCACTTTCTTACGATTAAATACATAAATTACGCGTTGTCTACATTTTTTGTTGAGAGTTCTACAACTTTTATTAGCCACCCCCGTGGCGCAGTAGTCTCAGCGACTTCTGTTTTGTACTCATAGTCAGTAGCGGCAGCTTTAGTTTTGAGGTAGGTGGAGGCATCTCCTTTCCTTTCGCCGAAGTAAGTAAAGACGACTTGTCTGCATTTTTCGTGTAGAGTGCTACAACTTTTATTAACCGCCGTGGTGGCGTAGTGGTCTCAGCGATTTCTATTTTGAAATCATAGTCAGTAGCGGCAGCTTTGGTCCTGAGATAAGTGGAGGCATTGCCTTTACTTTCGCCAAAGTAAGTAAAGACTGATATGTAACTGTTTTACTTGCTTCTTTTTCTCGTTATTTGCTCAATTTTTTCGCTGTTTGATCTGAGGTTAATTTTTGCCCAAGATTCTGCCGCCCTAGGCTGCTGCCCCGTCTTGCGGAATGGTGGAAACGGGCATGAAGATATGAGTTCACGGTTTCCGTTACTGCTGGCAGCTTTCACGTTAAACACAAGAGATTACCATTTGTTGTTGATAACGCAGACAGGCACTGTTCAATCGTAGTACGCAACTATGCTTTTCCAAGCGAAGTCCCCAAACCGTGTCAGGTGCACGGTATATGTATCGTAGACCCACAAAATAGGCCGCGCTTTCCTTTGTCAGCTATTAGTATCTTTAAATTTTTCATCAAAATGATGTAAAACAGTATTTTTGAATTTTTGAGAACTATAATCAATGGCGTTTTATGCCGATAAGTCACTGAGACAAAAAAGGGACGTTTTGGCGTACCGTTCCAGCTCCAGAAAAAAAGGAAAAATACGGGACGCCTGGTCACCTTACAACTAATATAGGGTGGTGCGAATTACATGAAAATCACAGATATTCAAACTAGCCTGAAGCAGATGCGAAAGTTAGGAGGACCTTTTGCGACAGGTGATGAAATGTTATGCATTTGCGAACACAAGTTAACTGAAGATTTATTTTAAAAAAAGTTGCATTTATATGTAGCACAGAGTTAGTAATTTTGACTTTTTTGTTTTTACCGCATATGCAACTGTAACTTATTTTGTGGATTTATTGTTACCGTAACGTAAGTACTTGTCCAAGCAGGCCCAGAGTTACATCTGTCAGCAGCACGAGAAAGGTAAAGTGTCATGCTGGTGCTAATGCAGACAGTAAATTATGATTCATGTATTGTAAGCATTGTAATTCACAACTTTGTTCTTATTGTGTTCTGAAATTTTCATAAACCCCCTGCAATTCCTTTGAAATACATTTCAAAAGCGCGCAGCTTTAACATTTTCATTCTGGAGTTAATTTCACGAAACGAAACATATTGCTGATTCCTTCACCTAACTTACTGCTAAAGTGAAGGTCACATGGTGGCACGTCTTACAACGGGCAAGTCAAATCACGCACCTACTTGTATCGTCCTACCAACATAACCACGATACTTCGCCATGCATGCAAATTTCGCTGAAGGCAGTAGTTGTTGGCGACACTAACAAAACACGATCGTGTCACGTGGCGTTGATAAACACAAGAAGCGCGCGCACTCACGAAGTGATAAGCTTGTCAAGTCAGGCTTTTTAGTGAAAGAGCGTTGTTGTTTTATAAAGTTTTTGTTTACTGCTTGCACTTAAAAATTATTTGTGTATATTACTGTGTTCAGTGATAAAATGTGCAGTGAATCTATCGTGTGGTTACTGTTTCGGGACACGAAGAATCGGTATGTTTACATCTTCTCCCAGTCAATGAATCAACTGTTGGAAGCTTAGAGGTAAATCAGAATAAGTGATTAATTCATTCACTTATACGATTACATGGGTCGTCATTATTGACATTATAATACGCGACGTAACGTACAACTTGTTGCAAGATACACCTAACCTATACTGGTCTTTGTAAATTCGAATATCTGAACATATTTCATTAGTTCCGAGTTTTTCTATTTGTTGTGCCAAATGGGAGAGAAGAGTCTTACTCAGAAACTTGTATATCTACCCAGCAGTATTCATCTGGTAACTGTTTATATGTATTACATTTATATCTATTACAAATTAAGTGGTAGTGGCAATGTCATAAAGCTGCCCATGAGAACATCAGCGCAAAAATGGACATACAGAAGCCTATTATATACATAGTGGTCTACAAAACAGAAAAAAATCTTCCATAATGTAAATGGTTAACAGTAACAGGTAGCCCAAATGATTGATTCTATAATCGTATCGTTAATTTACCCTTTAGTTATTGGTTAGTGGTTTCTCGAGTGCTAGTGACAGATTAATTCACTGTGTACAGATTCTTCATGCTGTACAAAAGACGTTTTCCCAGTCGCATGTGAAAGCTTTTGCAACATCTGTGGTTATATGGTGTGGTATATACAGTTTACATTTTCGGTGTCATACCGCTCTTTGAAGTTCGGGACATTTCATTTCTCATATAGCGGTACATACAGCAACTGAAAAACAGCACAATCATGTCTAGGAGACGAAAGTGCTTCGTTGTTAGCCAAACATTCAGCAAGGAAAATACAGCTGTGATATACTTTGTGTCTTCCCAACTTATTTCTGATTTATGTATCTAGCATTGCACAAAAACATGAGAAAAGTGTTGTTATTGGTACATGGAGCCTCATGTTTGTAGCTGGCAACAAAAGTGCAGTGTAACTATTGGTTCATGAAAAATTGCTGTTTGCATTGACAGTTATATTTCAAGGATTTATGTTAATGTTTGACAGTTGGTCCACATACATGACAACATTTTACAGAATTGTGGATTTTTCCCCATTAAACAACAAGTGCACATGTTAGCCACTATCCATAAGTTTTTGCACATTTGTAGGACTGCCCATGACATGATATTTATACATTCAAGATATATCTGCAAGTTTTTGTGCACAACTGTAATAATGTCCAGCATCATAGTTTGTGCTGTAACAGTAGGGCACAGTGCTTGGATTGATAGTATGGTAGGCTAATTCAAGTGTTCAATATGTGATTAGTGTAACTGTGAACTCTTTGGTTACATTCCACAAATTTTGAGTGGCACATTTTTGTTTATTGGCAAATTGAAGTGATTCGTTACAGTGCATGTTTAGCATGGACTGTTTTGCAAAAAGACTGGAATGAGGTGTCCTGAAAGAACATTGTTACTGGTTTTTAAAAATGTATGGCTGAATATAGTCACAAAATATGTCTCCCACAAAAAGTGTATGACAAAGGCAACCAATATGTGAAAGAGACAGTAATCATATTAAACAAGGTTCCTTAGATATTTATGTTTTAAAGAATCTGATAAGTGGATCAGTATTGAAAAGAATGGTTTGAGAATCAGCCTTTAACATGACTTTGTGCTCCGGTAAGGTTTCATGTGTGTGAAGAATTCGTAGCCTCAGTGTTCTTCAGATTTTGTATCAGGTTGCTGTCACACATTGGCATAGTACTTCCAACAGTCATATACTACTAAGAGCACTGTGCTGTTTTTAAATAACCTTCCACTTCATGAAATTTTTAACTTTGATTTAGAGTTCACATGGGTGATGGATGTGAGAGTAAGTGGAGTAAGTGAAATAAACTGGCCTGGTTATTGAAATGGTTTTCTCAATGCTCTATTGATAATGATAGCAAATTTGAAGTACAGGCATGTAAAAAAGTGGGAATCAAATCAAAGAATAATGGTCCCATAAATGTTAGTAGATTAAATTGAAGATGTTGTGGAGACCTGATAGAGTGACATGGTGGCAAAAACATGTGCCATGTTATTTGGATGAAATACTGTGCATATCTATATATCTGTCCCTTTAACTTTAATCTTGTGTTGCTTACAAGAAGCATCTAAGCAATTATTGGGATGTCACCCTCAATAATTTCATTAATTTCATGACTGGTTCCTTCTATATCATTAGTCAAAACTGCTGGAATGTAATAACAGAGAATGTTTAAACAGATTAAATAATAAAGATGTGAATTCAAAATTAGTGGTCATGGGTGTGTTACTTTTGGAACCTAATGGCAGATACCCAGTGTGCTTCAGTGCTATAAATCAAAACATCAGAGGTACAAGTCTCAGCTGGTCTTATGATTTTTTTTTCTATTACTTGTCACTTCTTTCATATCTTACAATGATGTGTTTATGTGAAACTGCCAAATTGCACCATGATTCAGAGTCCATGTTAAATCGTGGGCTTCCTATAACTTGCCGAGAAAATCAGTTCCTAGTTTGGAGGAAGGCAAGGGAATGTAACCTCCAGTAGGAATATGCCCAGTAAAACAATAATGTTTAAACAGTCTTTGCTTTAAGCACAGCTTTGTTTTACATTTGACAGAGTCCCTTAGAGTTCTCCTGCTCCTAAATTACAAAACTCATATATGAAACAACATTTTTTGTCATTATTACTACAAAACAAAATCAGGTAATGCATCTCAGTCCTAGCAATACAACCTCTCTTTTAAGCTGCTGGTTTAATCTTTTGCTGTATGTCTCAGAACATTCAATGAATCTCTTGGAATTCCAATCTGCTTTGTTGCCACACTGTAAGTTGTTGCTATTGTTGTTATCTGTTTGTGTAAGTATAACAGGTTACTGACCTCTCTTCTGTTGAAAATTTCATATCTATGTGCCAACTGCATTGTAATCCAAGCCCAATGTTCAAAATAGACATCATCAGCAAAAAGCAGTGAAAAATAAAGTTTTGCATTGGATTTGCTTGAGATATTTATGATGAGATAACAAAGCTAATAATATTTTTGCCAACAGAAGTAACAATCTAAATTAACTCTTTTCTTCAACTCTTACAGATTTGATTGTACCAAGGAATTTTCATTCAATTTACGCACTGTTCTTTTTCTTTCTTTTTTTTCTTTTGTCAATGGTCACACATTCTACTACCTAAATGCCAACTTAAGACTTTATTATACTGCAGAAAGCTGGTATTAATTTATGTTTATATATAAAAAGTTAGTTTAATGTTTTTTGTGGCTCAAATCTGTGTTAATAGATTCTTAAGAGCAGTGGTCAGGTAGGAGTAGGCTAGTTCATTTTGCCCTTCATTTTAGAATGTTAGCTGTTTATGAATGCTCCTGAATATTAGTGTTGTAGATATCTTGGCAGCAAGATGAATATAGGAAAGAAACACTGCGTTCCTGAAAACCAATAAGGGGACTGTTGAACATTCTCATCAAATTGGTGGACCACCTGTCAGTAATGCCTTGTGTTCTCCCGTGGTCTGGGTCATGTAGGGCTACCTTGGACAATCACATGTTGTGTAGAAATCAACAAGCTTCATGTAGCTGCTTTTCCTGTTTTGGTGTCCAATTTCCAAGGATGAGATTTTATACTTATTACAATTTGAGTTTTGTACTTTCTGTAACAGCACTTATCTTTCACTATTCATTAAGTCTTGCAGGAGCTAAACAGATGGACCCAACATAATGTATGGAGTTTTGAGGTAGAGGAGTTCGAGGTACTGTTTAGGGAGAGAGCACTGATGAAGCCATGTCTGTATGAAAGTAGATACATATGTAATAATAATTGGAGTGTGAGAAACAGAGAGGGGAGAATGAGTCAAGAACTGGAATTTGGGGCTAGACAGGGGACTAGTGGAGATTGATACTAAAAGTATTACAGGACTGAAGCATGTGCTGGAGGGTGTTTATTACTGGAACAATTCTGATAAGTTGGGATGAGGGGTGAATATCCAGATGGCACATGCTGTGAAGTAACCAATTAAGTTCAACTATGCCGTAAGCTTACTGATTTATATGCCTTGCCAGTAGATGATCAAACTTGGTATTGGTCATTGTTGAACATTAGCCATTCATATGGTTGGTTGACGATAGTGCTCACATAAAATATGTGCAGTAGTTACAACAAATCTGATGTAGTTGCAGTTTAAGTAGGTGACTGTGCCTCTAATGGGATAGTGATAAGAATGAATCAGTTTGCTGAAATTTTTTCAGGTTATCACCTGAGTCATGATATAGTGTTGTCACAATGTTATGATGAGTTTGCTACGTTTACATCTACATATGTGCTTTATAAGCCACTGTATGGTGCGTATTGGAGGATATCTTGTACCACTACTAATAATTTCCATTCCTGTTCCAGCTGCAAATAGAGGGAGGGAAGAACAGCTGTCCACATGCCTCCATGTGAGCCCTAATTTCTGTTACCATATCTTCATCTTCCTACATTGGCGGCAGTAGAATCGTTCAGCAGTCAGCTTCAAATGCCGGTTCTCTTTAATTTTCTCAAAATTGTTCTGTGAGAAGATTGTCATCTTCCCTCCAGAGATTCTGACTCGAGTTCATGAAGCTCCTCTGCAGACTTGCATGTTGATCAGATGTACTCATCATTTTCAGGTGAAGTTCCCATCTCCTGTCCAATGTGTTCCTTTATAGCCACTGGACCATGGACTCCTCCACCTAGGGCTCAGTGGTTTGACCAGTCACATGCCTCCAGAAGAGATGTTGAGGGCAGCATTGGCGGAGGGTGGGTGGGAGATGTTGACATAGAGGGGCAGACTGTGCGTCAAACCTTGGAGTTATTTGTCTGTTCTGCCCACTGCTTTCACTTCAGTGATATCCTGGTGTATTTCTGCTGACAGCAGAGGCAGCTGGTGAAGTAATCAAACAGCTCCAGAATTCGATAATGGGGCCTCCTCCACTATGCAGAGAAGCACCCCCTCCCCCAACACCACCACTAACCACAGTGTCTTTTACAAAAGGCAAATGACTGATCCATCTGTTGGGCCTGGCAGAGGAATCTGGGGCCCAGGGACTATAAGGGAACAAACCAAATGTGAGCCCGACACATTGACTGAAGATGTTGAATAAGTAACTCATTGAAACATTGCGACAACATGTTTCCGCAACTTGACTGATAATCCGAGAGGATTTCATCAATAAAATTCACCAAAAAAGCCCACATTCCCATATGGATAAGTAAATTTTGAGTAAATCCATAGGGCAGACATTGTAGCTTGGTCTTTCAAACAGGTATTAAAAAAAAGTGGAGAGTATTTTGTGAGCAAGAATGGCTCAAGGGTATTCCGTAAGTTGGGCAGCTGGTGGAATACCACTTGGAAAACAGCAGGAGAAATTAAGCGAGGATATTCATCATTTGAGAACATGATGAAGAGTATCCAAGGCATTGTGAGAGAATGTGCTTCATCCGTTTTCATTTTTGGAAGGGGGTGCGAGGTTGTGGCTGGCTAATGTGCATAGTTAGGGTATTAGGATCCTGGGAGCATATGGCTTAGGGTGCTTGTGAACCAGGGGCCCACCCAGGGGCTCACAGTCCTTTCGTGAGTATGTGCATGGCGATCACAGGGCTCCGAGCTAGTGCATCCTTCCTTCTTTTCTGGGCTGTATTTCCTTTCCCTTCCCCTCCTTCCCTGTCCTTGCTCCTTCCCCTCTGCAATCTCCTTTCCCTCTCTTGGTGTCTTTGTTTATTTGTCCCCACTATCCTCCTGGTTAGGTTGGTTTTGCGATTTGGTTTTGTTGAGTAATTACCTCATCTTTTTGACATTCTCTGGTCCCCCTCTAGGATTTGATCTCAATTGCTAAATTTCTATTCCGTAGTGTGAGCTGTTTGAGGAAGATCACGTTACTTAGTGTCTCCTGCATTTGCTCTCGTAGTTCCTTCCATCTTTTCCTTCACGTTGTTTTCTGATGCTAGGGTACATAGCCAGCCCATGTGGTGGGGTCGCTATGTACCCTTTTGTTTGAGCGCCCTGAAAGAACAGGGATCACACTTTAGATACCTGAGCTGTGACCACCTCATGTAAGCCTAGGAGTGGTTGCTTGTCTTCGTGAAGTATCAGAACTCCCAATAATGGCCGCCGTGCCAGACGGCCCATGCTGTGGCTGGGTGGTGCCCGTGGGAAGAGCCCCTGATTGGAGTGGGTGGTATCGGGGCAGATACTATGGAAATGGATTGCATACGGGTCCGTTCTTCTACGGCCATCTCTTTGAATGGAAATGATTCTTTTAGTGCTGCTTCCTGTGCCCCTTCCTTGGCTACTCTCTGCTATCCCCTGCTATCTGGTTTGCACCAGGACTGATGGGCATACTTTCACCAACGCCAAACCTTTATTTTATGTGGGACACATTGAAGACAAGTTTGGCGAAGTGGACTCTGAGCAAGATGCGGTCACGTTCAATGTAGATCAAAACTGCTTCAGCTCCCCAGTCTGCAGCCCTTCGTGCCTGTGACCATCTTGGCACAGTTCCTGTGTCCATTATCCCCCACAAGTCTTCGAATATGGTTCAAGGTGTAAATTTTCACAGGGGCCTCATCCTTCAAACTGATGGAACTTAGGGACAATCTAGGACAGCGAGGTGTTCCCTTTGTTCGGCGTGTTAAGAAGGGCCTGAAGGACAATCGCATTGATACTGAAGCCTTTATTATGGCCTTTGACGGGGATACCCTCCATGTGAAGGTCAAGATTATGGTTTATTGGTGTGATGAAGCCATACATCCCACCACCTATGAGATGTTTTAAGTGCTTGTGTTTTGGACACATCTTCCCCCTGTTCGCAGACCCCTCTCTGTGGTGATTGTGGACGTCCCTTCCACGAGGGAAGTCCCTGTGTTCCCCCTCCTGTGTGTGTTAAATTTCATAGCAGTCATTCTCCACATTCACCGGATTACCCGGCTTATAAGAAGGAAAAGAAGATACAGGAGTATAACTCCCTTGAACGTCTAATCTACACTGAGGCTAGTCAGAAGTATGCACGTCTTCATCCTGAGTCAATGACATCAAGCTATGCTTCAGTTACATCTACACTCTTTCCTCTCCCTGCCTTACCCCAGTCCTGAACCCCCCATCCTCTCCTCCATGTGGTTCCCACACCCTCCCCTCTGGGCGCCGCTCCCCCTTCCCAACCTGAGAAGTGTTCCAATTCTTTGACGTCTTCCAGCCAATGGTGCCCCTCCCGGGACCCCCTCCCCCCCTTCCCAGCCACACGACGACCATGAGACCCATAGTCTGTGGGCCCCCAGGTTGCCTGCTCTCTTTCTGTTCCAGATCTTGCTGCAGCTGGCTCCTTTTTGCAGCACAGCCCTCCTCAATATCAAACAGAAAAGAGAAAGAAGCGTAAGTCCTGGGACAAGGAGCCACTGGTGTCGCCAGGTGTCCTATCCCCACCTCTGCAACCGAACTCTGACCTGCTGTTCACAGATGTCGCCCCCTCCTTGTCGGTGACAGATGGTGACCTGGCGGCATGACTGGCTTTAGCCTCTTCACCCCCCGCCCCCCCCCCCCCATTTGAATCATCGTTCTGTGATTAGCCAATGGAATTGTAATGCATATTACCATCACCTTGCGGGGTTGAAATCCCTTATTTCGTTTACTCTGCAGCTTGGTGGTTCTACAGGTATCTCATTTTTCTGATGATCCCTCACCGACCCTCTGTGGTTTCCGTGATTTCTGTCGAAATTGGGTCTGCCCCCTGTGGGCCTCTGGTGGCATTTGTACATTGCTCCATACGGATGTTACTAGCACATGGATCCCTCTTCAAACTACATTGGAAGTGGTTGCTGTTTGGGTCCACCTGTCTACCTGGACTCTGGGGGTCACAGTTTGCAATCTTTATCTCTCTCCTGACCAGACTCTTACACCTGCTGCCTTAACTGCCCTTCTTTAGCAACTTCCTCCTCCCTCCTCCCGTCATTACACTGGTCAGCACATGACGACCTTTGCGATAGTGACAACTTCCTGTTGATTCTCTTGCTCCCTGATGGACAGGTTACCTTGTTAGTCTTTCCAATCTGCCGATTGGCCTCTATACGTTGCGCAGGTCGTTTTTTCTCCCTCTTTGTCAGGTTGTATTGATGACGTCCTACTTGACGTGTCTGATATGATTGTTCGCACTGTTAGCCTTGCTATCCCACGCTCATCTGGACCATTTCACTGCTGGCAAGTCCCATGGTGGAGTATGGCCATTGCTATTGCCATCTGTGATCGCCGTCGAGCTATGCAACACCTTAAGAGGCACCTATCCACTGCCAAACTTATTACCTTTAAACACCTTCACGCCAAAGCCCTTACTTAATCAAATGGAGCAAGTGGGTGTATTGGGAACACTTTGTTTCGTCCCTTGATTCTACTGACTCTATGTCACGGGTATGGGATACTCTTTGCCCTCTCCAAGGTTGCCATCGGCAGTGTACGCTCCCAGGCATTGCCCTCCTAGATGGCCTTTGCATGGACCCGTTGATTTTTGCAGAACATTTTGTGACCCATTTTGCAACAGCATTAGCATCAGCCTCCTATCCATCTGCTTTTCTTCACCAGAAACAGTGGGCCGAAGCTTCCGCCTTATGTTTTACCCCTTGTTAGTCACACATTTTCTTTCCGCGCTCTCTTCTTCTCATGATAAGGGACCTGGCCCAGGCTCCATTCATAACCAATTGCTTCAATATCTCAGTGCTTCACGACGACATCTTTTCCGGGTGCTTAACCATATTCGGTTCCAGAGTGACTTCCCTTAAACCCCAATCAACCAACCAACCAACCAACCATTATTCCCTCACTTGAAAATCTAAAATTTCCATTAATTTGTAAGTGTGTTCCAGAAACCACATTTGACTGTGACCAACAGCATTGCTTATACTTGTCTGCCTCTCTTCTGGATGAATTTGCAGTTGTTTTGCTCTGACCTTTGGGTCATAGAAAGAGGCTGTGGGATTTGTTGAGGGCAGCCTCAAACTGATTTACTTGTATAGACAAATAAACTTTCTGCAAACTGAGCACTTGATGTGTGATGATTGGTGATTGTGACCCTAGTTGTGGTTGCTGAATTTCATATTGGCTTAGTACTATGACAGTTTAGTGCAGGTTTCTTCATAGTCAGCCTGGGGTGATGTACAGTGCATGAAAAATTGTCTGATCTGTTATTTTGTTTGGAAGTGCTAGTATTTGAGGAAGGTAATGACTGGTATTTCAAGCTTTACCTTCTAAGAATCATGTTTACTCCTTCCATCACACAAGCATTGAGTATATTATCTGTAGACTTCTGTTTTTATAATTATGGTCTCGCTCCTCTGGTGTATTTCCTGACCTTAAATGGCGATTATTTTCATGTTTAACAATATTTAACTATTTTAAAAATGGAGTTTCATGTTCGAGAAAGGTCATACTTCGTGTGAACTGACATTGTGTCTGTTTACTAAAGTTCTGCCAGGTAAGTCTGTAAAGTATTCACCACCGATGATGCAGCAAATCTAAGTTTAGACAAGAGATGGTTTTTTTTAATGGCAGTGTTTTCAAATCCTCTAAGAATTTATTTATTGTGTATGTTGATGGATTGTGTGTGTGGAATGTTTCATTTGGCTATCTGATAGAGTGAATGTGATGTCAAATTCAGTAACATGAAAATAGCTTAGAATTATTTGTTTTACAAAAGATGTTCTAAAAATTAAGTCTCTATAGTGCTTATGAAATATAAATTTTTAGTTTATTGGTTTGGTGTATATAATTCTTTAGAAATGTTTGGGCTTTTTCTGATTAGATTTGCCTTTCTTATCATGTATCTCATATCTCCTCATCACATATAAATTTTCTCCTTTTCTTGTCTCATTGCCACGTGTTGTTGTGTTTATGAAATCGTGTACAATATTTTTCTTGGTGTGTTTTATGTAGTTAAGATCCCCATCTTTTAACATATGAATTCTATACAATCCATAAGTTACTGAAAGAAAACAGAAAAATAAAACATAACTATAAAATGCCTGAATGCAAATAACAGTAACCAATAATAATAATAATAATAATAATAATGATAATAATAATAATGACAGTAATAGCAGCAGCAGGAGTAGTACATGATGATAAAGTTAGTGATCAGGAGGTCCAGAAGAAATTTGAATATCAACATCTGCATATGAAAGTCAGTGGAACGTAGATTAAAAAAAATGATGTTAATCAATGGTGCCTTGGGATCAATACTACATGGGCTGAAGAGCATTCTGTTTAGAATCCCAGGATGTAATAAATACAATGGAATACAAGCCATAATAATAGCCCTGCACCAGAAGAACACACGGCAGCTTGAACTGGGTGTGCAGGCTGAAATGCTGGTATTGAGAAACTTACAATTAACAGTGGTATGCCTAATGCTTGCCATTAGGCCATGGGGACGTGTGTTGTGCAAATGCACAGGGCATTTGCCTCTTAGTCTGCCCTTCACCTTTCTCACAGTGGACATCTCGTAGTGCAATAACAATATTATTTAGAACTGTCCTTGACATGTTTAAAGTGTTTTATAATCACAATGGCTACATCTCAGGAAGTCTGAAGCAGACCTGACATTGCTCAGCAGTGTAAGCTTTCTGTGAAAAATGAAAATAATAGTAATGAATTTGTAGCATGAGAATTTACTTGTAGCCCTAAATCTTAGTGATAGGGGAGATTTTTGGTTTTGACTGTGGCTCTGTTACTAAGAACAGCCCCAAAATTCGCTTGTGATTTGGCAAAACAAGGTCAGAATTGCAGGATCAGATAAAAAATAACTCATATCCATTGTACAATCAATCTCTTTACAGTTTTTTTATAGCTGCTAGTCATGTGGCATTTTGTTTTAACTTGAAATGAGTGTTTGTTATATGCATTTAATCCACAAATGATTGCCAATATATTGCAGCCCCACATTGATGATCTTTTCACTGTTAGTTTTGTCTGGTGATGGTCCCATTTCAGTTAGCAATTTCTTCAAGGAAAAAGTAAGAACACAAACCTAATGAATTATTTAAGTTTTCTGTACACAGTTTTTAAGGGCCTGCCAATTAAAATGGGACTTTCATTACAGTCCTGTTTTAACTCACAGTTTGTTTTAATAATCTGTCTGCTATGTAAAAGAAATTTGCAATGTATGCCATCAGCATTTTGATTTTGTAGTCATTACCAATATTTAAAATGTAGACTTTCACGGCCGGAAATATCATGTCCATTATACTTGTCCGGGCTGTTATGCCGTGGTCGGTTGATGAATTTTGTCTCAATTCCCAACGTTTCGTCTTCGACTGCGGGAGACATCTTCTAGGGGTCCATAGGTCGATAGAAGGTCCAACACACCCACTGGCTCGTAGTAGCGCTCGCTACTGCGAGCCAGTGGGTGTGTTGGACCTTCTATCGACCTACGGACCCCCTTGAAGATGTCTCCCGCAGTCGAAGACGAAACGTTGGGAATTGAGACAAAATTCATCAACCGACCACGGAATAACAGCCCGGACAAGTATAATGGACATGATTACCAATATTTGCCCTGTGATCAGGTGGTATGTCCATCTTTCACAAAAACTCTCTGCTGTATACTTGCAGAATATACACAAACCCTTACTCTGGAAGCATATTACCAGAAAAAAGAATTGATAACTGGCAATAATGCAAAACCATCGTCTTGAATCCTACAAGGGTGTGGCATCTGCTAGAAATGACTGAAAATTTACCACAAGATAAATGCTACCAGTGAATTCATATAAATAAATATCTTCCATCCAATAAATTAGATTCACAGATCATCCATAACAGTGTGAGTAGTTGCGTCCACAATGTTGAGAGTTGTACAGATTAATGCTTCAAAAACTGCCCAATTCCCATATGCATTTGACATGGGTCTAAAAGATACCACTACTAAAACATATTCAGCACACTCCAAGTCAATAATTATATTTGTTGTGCTTGGAGTCCTTCTGAATGAAATGTGTATTATGTTGCAAAATAAAATTAAGTTGACATGTCATCTGATTAACAAGGATTTAGGTCGAAACAGATGGTTCTTATAGATGGGATTTCCCTGTGTATTTGCCCTTCTTTGGTTTCTAATGAGGTCAGTGACTAGATATTCCAGAGATTTCATTTGACTTGTGTGAAATCAAGTCTAATTTCAGACCTGATAGTGATTGATTGTTGTCATACCTCTCGTTGTCAGTTTGAAGACTGCTTTGATTTAGCTGTTCTTGCTCTTCTATTCTATGCAAGCCTCGTCGTCTCTAAATAACCTCTGCAACCTACGTCCATTTGAACCTACTTACTGTATTCAAACCTTGGTCTCTACTGTAATTTTTACCCCACACACTTCCTTCCATTATCACATTGACAATTCCTCCATGTCCTATCAACTGTATCTTCTGTTAGTCAAGTTGTGCCTAAAATCTATTTTCTTCCCAATTAGATTTAGTACTTCATACGTAGTAATTCCATCTACCCATCTAATCTCCAGCGTTTTTCTGGTATTACCACATTCCTAAAACTTCTGATGTGAATTGTTAATCGTCCGCATTTCACTCCTGCATATGGCTCAAGACAAAAGCCTTCAGAAAGTACTTGTATTATCGACATTAACAAATGCTCCGTTTTCGGAAATGATTTTCTTGCGCTTGCCAGTCTGCGTTTTATATCTTCCCTACTCCGTTCTTCATCAGTTATTTTCCTGTCCAAATAACAAAACTCATATACTGCTTTCAGCGTTTCGTTCCCTAATCTAATTCCCTATGAATCGAATGATTTAATTCTACTGCATTCAGTTTCCCTTGTTTTGTTGATGTTCATCTAATAACTTCTTTCGAAGACAGTATCCATTTCGCTGAATTACTCTTCCAAGTCTTTAGACATTCCTGACAGAATTACAATGTTATCAGCAAACCACAAAGTTTCTGTCTTCTCTGTGAACTGAAATTCTCTTTCCGGATTTATCCTTTGTTTCCTTCACTGCCTTCTTAATGCTTAGAAGGTAACTGCGAATTGGTACCCAGTTGTCAGAGCTAATGTTTTCCTTTTGACGTTCAGCTGTAGCTCAGTGAAGGAATGTGGATACCGCTTCTAATAGGGCCAAGCCAAGTAAAGCACTGAGGTGCTCTAACCACCATTCAGGTCGAGGATAGCTTTACTTAATTCTCAGTGGTCGTTGGTTCATTTGCTTACAAAGGTTCTTTGTTTTGTTGGCTTGCCAACAAATGCGTCAACTCGAAACTGGAGATAATATAGAATGAAAACCCGTCTGTAATGAGCGTCGGTGGAAGTCCAGCACATTATCGAGCCTGCGTGATTTAATTTTGAGATTTGGCAGACCATTTCTTTCAGAAGGATTTACATAATAAAGCTGACACAACCAATGAAATTCCACCTTGCTATATCTGTATCTTTTTCTTTGCAGGTTGGCGTATTGAATAACGACAGCACACCAAGGAGGATTTGAAAATATCACCAGCATGTCTGCCTCCGTCTCAGACATGGACGAGACAGTGTTGTTTCCTCTTACGCCGGGCGCCGAGGACCACAAACAGCATTTCCAGCCGTCAGTGACGTCACCACAGGTTGACCCCGGGGGGGGCGGTGACGGGGGAAGCGATGTAGACATAACGCTAACCCAAGCTGCCAGTAGGCTGTTGGACAGCGCTTCGAAAATCGTGGGTTTGACACGCAGTAGGGAGTTACGGACGAGTACTCCTAAGAGAAAGAGGGGGCCCGAGGGAGATGGAGAGAGTGGCGGAGGTGTGTCGTCAAGTTCCGACGATCGCCCCGACTGGCAAGAGAGCACTACCGTTAGAGCAAAGCGTTACCGTAAACGAGAAATGAGAAATCAGAGAAGAAAACTATTGAAAGACATGTCGCAGCTACTGAAAGCGATGGCAAAGGAAGAGGAGGAGTTGTCCTCCAGCTCAGATGAGCACCCTGACTGGATCGAAAGCCCCTTTGAAAGGCGCCGGCAGCCTTTCAAAATAGGAAAACAACAGTCGAAAGATAAGAAACCAGTGCAACCTGCTGTGGCTGCGAAATTGAAGACTGCTGAAAACACCAAGAAAACCGCTGTACACAAGAATGTGCCAGAGTTTGACAATTATTTAGGCGATAATTTATTTCTTGACGCGACTCCCGGTAACATACCGCGCAAGGACGCTTACACTGCCGAGGACAAGGGAGAAACCGTACAAAAAGCTAATAGTCCAATGTCAGCTCACGAAACAACACTCAGCGAGGAGGAAGCTATTCAGCAAATGCTCGACGCTGCTACACTAGAGAATGACGTTTCGTATTCAGCGACATGTACCTACCAAACCCAGCGGTCAACGAAACCCGTAAACAGTCTTTCGTCTGAGAAAGTGAAATCTGTCACGATAGTGGACGAGACCTTATCGAGTGGGGATGACATCGCACAGGACTTGATGAATGTTGCCAGAGTACATGAGGCAGTAGGCAATGAAATTTCCAGATCGCGGAAAGATGTAAGTCAGAGTCCTAACGATGCTACCACTGATGCAGAATTCGTCTCACATCATCTCAGACACGATGTTACTTTAAGCGAGGAAGAAGCAATATACGAGCTGCTCAATCACACTGTGGTGGAAGAAGACCAGGAGGAAGATCTGGGAGAGGAACTGATTAACAGAACGGTACAATCAATACAATCCCCAGTGAAAGCAGAATCATCTAGCAGGGATAGCACTGCAACAGAACTTCAGAAGCCTGGGACTGCAGGAGGATTTGCTAAAACGTGCGAGAACTTACGGAAAGAGGACTTAAAGACAGTTGACGTGTCTTCCCCATCTTTGTTAACAAATTGGGGTCGAGAGGCAGCTGCAAGTGGGATGCAATTGCTCCACAGTCATGATCACCATTTGGACATGAATAATGCCGAGGAACGTAATAAGGACAGTGGAATTATGAAAGTAGAGCAAAGAAGCCACGAGGAGGAGGTGGGGGTTAAAATGCCGAAATCACTTCGAGAAAATGCGCCCTCGTCGTCGTTGTTAGAGTGCTGTGAAGAAGAGGCAGTAACTCGCGAGGAACAACTAGTTGATAATCAGAAACGTGCTGAACTATGCACCGACGAAACAGTGTACATGGCAACTACTAGCACCAATTCAGAGTTAAAAAATAACGATGTGGATACGAATTCCAAATCGTCAAACAATACTGCTGTGTCGGCCTCCAGTTCCTCTTCTTATGAAGAGTTACGTGCCTATATGGCTAGAATAAGGCGAAACCAGTCTGTGCAACCCTGTCTCGAGAAAATCTCCCCGCACCATACTGTGTCATCGCTTGGCAACATCGATCACATGGAGTGTAGCGATAAACAGACCGACCCTGCGGGACGTGTTGAAGTGCAGGAATGTAATACGTCGCCTCCAAAGGATGTGGCCCAGAAGGATTCCGGGGAGAAAGATTCATTAGGGGTTCAGGTGGCAGTTCCAGAAGACAAACACTTTGTAAGTACATACCTCGATGCCAAGAAGAAACGGAACAAAGCGGATAGTCCATCATTCCCCGGCCAGAAGAAAACAAATAAGGACGAGAAACGTTGTACTTCCCAGACGACTTTATCTCAGTGGTTCAAGGACCAGAAGGATGGTGGTAGTAGCAAACAGCCAGCGAAGACAGAACAGCACTCGAAGCCTGTCGAAGTGGTTCAGCTGTCATCACCTGAAGACGAATCAGTTCGTCTTGGCCCATCGAGCACAAGGAAAGATTCACCGGAGCCTGTCCACTTTGATGTTCCTTTGGTCAAGAAGGTACTCCAATACGACGACAAGCCTTATGAACGAAAGGAAACTGTACCAGAAGCGCGGGTGGAGACGCAGTTATCTTTCTGGTTCGGTGGCGTCAACGTCTTCTTCCCCTGCAAGCCATACAAACCGCAGAGGGCGATTATGTCGACAGTGAGTAAAAATCAGTGTACCACTCTTCTACAGTTTGGTGCGTTTTAAGTTTCTCACAGCTTTTAACTAATAATGTCCATGTTTTATTATTTCTAGACTTATTTGGATGCGAAATAGCCCCTCTAGTATCGCACAAAATACTTAAAAACATCAGTTGACCTCCCTTTGTGCCCACAAATCTTTCATTCTTCTGCAACGAGTTTGTTTTGTTTGGACCAAGAGCAGCGTTGTTCTTGGTTCTCTTTTGGTCATGTTGCCATTGTTGAAGTTTGGATCCAAATACTTCCCTTTTGTGGATGTTTTATTTTATGATTCCTACTAATTATATATTAATTTTGATTTCCTCGATCCTTTTCATGTTTTCTTGAAGTTCAGCAATTTGTCTTTTAAGTGCCTGATTTTATTTTGTATGTCTGTATGGCCCGAAAGCTGTAATCTGCGTTTTCTAATGTCTGTAATGTGTGTGTGCCGTGCGAACTACTGGCTGCTTACTAATCTAAAGTAATCGCCCTCTCAATTTGCTTCCGAAATTTCCCTTACAATTTTTGTCAGTGTTTCAATCTATCAATGTCGATTTCCTGTTAAATGTAGTGCGTCTCGAACCTAGAGATATTATGGTTCAGTGACAGATTTGTAAAGTTTTGTTTCAGATTTTGGAGATGCACTACGTCTTGTAGATATTTTGGGTTTGCGTACGCTTTTTATTCCGACCTTTATTAGATTTCTCTTCAGTTCTGTTTTCCCGATTTAGCTTATCACAGTACTTGAATTGGAGTCTTTTGTTTTTATCAGATTTTGCTACCTTATATGTTTATGCTTCTTTGGCTCAAGTATACTCTGTTTTCTAATGAATCTTGCAGGTCTTGGCTCGTCGTCCAGAAACCGATTAACCACTCTGGCGTGCAGAAAACGTTTGTTTCTGCAATTTTGTAAAGAGATCACTCTGTTTGTCGACCACGAGCCAAGACCGCAACATTTTTTGTTATAACTTGTAATGAATCCTTCCCCACCGGGAATATCCTCTAATAGTTGTTATTTACAGTGAATAGTTAATTATTTCGATTGACAACTATGCAATATGTGCAATTAAACCTATAGTATCTCTCGATGCATGTGCACAGTGGGAAATGCCAAATGGTCTTCGCCTAGAACCGAACAGCTTGCATCGGACTCTTTCGTCATGCGTAAGTCCGATCCTTTCGGTCGTAATTATGTCACTGTTTACAGTACGCAGCGGGAGAATTGATATGGACTCAAGGAGAAAGTACTTGCTCCTTCGTTAAGTAACTCATTTTCCTAGTCATTCCATCCACCTTCACCCTCATCAAGTAACTACCAAGTCTCAAACTTTGCAGCGTGCATTCTTTCCTCGAACTTTTTCATGGTCGTTACTGTCGGTTTCGCCATGACACCGACCATCCATCGATCTTTGCTTCCATTCTTCACCTGTCATCTCGTCTCGTCCACTGTCTACGTCTTCAGTCATACTCCGCAAGCCATTTTACAGTGAATCGCGAAGGATACTTGGTACTCATGTTAATAGTTTTCTGTCCTGCTTCGTTCGTGTCTTGAGCTAAGGGAATAATGACTGTTTCTTTGCCCCTGTATGCGTTCTGCTTTAACCGCATTCTTGCGATCGATACGCAAGATAAACGATGGTGGCAGCACTACGGACAACGTCAGTAAATCTTGTCCATCTCCAGTGAAGCAATATCCTGTTTTGAATTTGTCAGAACACAGACAGTTTATGGAAAGTCAAGCCCCAGCCCTATCAAAGATGAAACAATTATGCAGTGAAAGACTCCTTCAAATACAGGTTCTGTAAATTGGCCCAGTTCCTAGAGAACAGTATCATCTTTCTCTCTATTCAACACTGGACGATTAATTCCATTTATTGCTATAATCTGACGTACTACTTGTCTTTCTAAAGAGCATAATTCCACTCCTAATTGTGTCCCAGACTGATACTCGAACTCGGAGCTTTTGCGTTTCGCGGGCAGGTGCTCCACCAGCTGAGCTAGCCAACCACGACTCAGGATTCGACGTTAACAGCTTTAGGCTACTTTTGCTGTTACCTCGTTTCGTACCTTCAAAAATTTCGTATGAGCGCAAACTTCCGCTGCAGACTGAAAAATTCAGTCTGGAAACATCACCCCGGCAGTGACTAGGCCATGTCGCTGTAATATCTTTTCTTTCAGCAGTACTAGTTCCGCAAGTCTGGCAAGAGAGCTTCTATAAAATTTTAAGGTGTGAGACGAGCTACTGGCGGAAGTAAAGCTGTGAGGACTGGACGTGAGTCGTGTTTGAGTAGCTCAGTTGGAGGGTACTTGCCCGCGAATGGCTGCCACTAAGTCTTATATCGGCGCACACTCCGCTGCAGAGTGAAAAATTCATTCTGAATTCCCCATCGCCTTGTACGTCTGTGCCTTTCGTCGTAGGAAATTTTCGAATGCCGCAAGTATGCTGAGAGTTTTTAGCAGCCTGTGTGCAGGTTGTATCATAATTAACGGCGTAAACGCATACAGTTGAAAGTACGCAACGATAGAAGCAAAAGAAATTACAGCTCCATCTTGGGCCCAGGAGCGTGGGACAGCGGGTAGTCTATGAAATGTAATAATACTGTAGCAGCAGAAGTTATTTTGATATTGTTTTATGAGCCAACTAATTTCGACCCGCACTTCATGAGCATTTGCTCATGAAGCGTGTGTATCTACGGAACCAAATATGATTACTGATGCATTGTCTTACTCATGCACTTGTGCTACTTGGTGTCACTCGTGGGACAGGCGTGAAGATGACGTGATTGGAACATCGAAACTGGTCGCCTAACAAAACAGTATAAAAAATAATGGCTGTTGGTGCAGGATTATTAATTAGAAGCAAAAAAGTCTAGTCAACATGAACTCTGAAACGGATGCCTCAAGAGCTATGAGCACTTACTTGTTCATCTCCGCTACTGTGAAATACACCTCTTGTAGTGAACGAGGCTTCATAGATATTAAGGTATCCATTTTAGAGCCAATGTTTACTAAACTTTTTTCCCCCCTAGTATCGTGTTCTTTCAGTTCTATGCGTTCACTCCATTAACTATTGTACAACGCATATTTAGTGATGGTTTTCTGCGTGAAGGCAGGTATAAGTAGAATTACAGCTAGGTTGATAGACGCTAGATGGCAGCTTGTTCGCTTGATGCAGATAAACCTCTGTCGACAGGTGGCGCAGAGCTGTCGGCTGGGCCAGTTTGCGCTGCTGGAGAGCCCCACTGGTACCGGGAAGACGCTGGCGTTGCTCTGTGCAGCCCTCGCCTGGCAGAAAGCTGAGAAAGGTAGGGCCAACTCACAAGTGTACAGTTTATTCCGTGATCTGTTTTTGCAAGTGCCACTATAATCCGCAGGCACAGTGTTTGATTGGCTACCGTCTGCGAGAGACAGTGCCCAATTCTGATAAAACCCAAAGGTTTCGATGACTGCCTCCATCATCGTCGCCAGGGGCTAACTCTGTCGTGAAATCGTCAGGACATCTTATATTATTCCTTAGAAGCACAACAAGATTTTGCCTGTCTTGCCCCTATCATGGCATTTTGATGACTGAAACTGGCGGGTGCTTATTGCTATAAAATATTGTGTTTATTTAGGATTGTTGTCTGTAATCTATTATACCCTGAATTGTCTGCTGAGCATAGACATGTCTTTTATATAAAGCACCGGCGTATTGTGTACCTAACTGATGAATGAGTTAGTTGGTGAGTCGAAGGGGAAAGCCTTCTCAAAGAGGTTTTCTGATTTCATATTAATGTAGATATAGATAGATGGTTCGCTTAAGAGGTCCTAAATGTGCGTGTTTGGCGTGTACCTGTCGGTGTTGGCTATGACACGGAAGATTATGTTCTGCAGTGATTGTAGCTTGTTCAGATTTGTTTCTGCCGCCATGGACCACACCTCTGATCGCTACAGCACGGTTGGAAGGACCACATTCGCATAGATGCGTAGATTAGTCCCTACTGGTAGCCCCCCCCCCCCCCCCCCCCCCCCGCTTTTGGAGCGGGTACAGGTTATAGGATATAGCGCAACCCCTACTTCTTGATCTACTAATTTGTCTTACAAGCGTTACGCCTCTGTCAACCTGCAGGCCGAGGTAGGTCACTCTATTCTATTACTTTGCTAGTCACAGAGAGCTGGTGGTTTGAAGGCGTTATCTTGCTTCTGAACATTATTGCGACGCTTTTGACAGACTTAATCGTTACTTTCCAGATCTCGCACCACTGGGTCATAGCATCTGGATTTTCCTGTGGTTTCTGTGCAATGAATTTGAGGTTTATACTACTTCTATAGACCGCCATGCTAATTTAGCCACCTCGTTGGTATGTAGTGTGCATAGGATGGGTCCCAGAACAGAGCCCTGTGGGATCCCGGTCACAGTGTACCTGGTCGTGCTAGCACGCTTGCCGCACCTGAAAGAGTGTTACCTCCCTGGTAGGACCGAGTCAGTCATGTATATCATGAGTTCATGCTCTGGTAATCCAAAAGATTAATGACCACCTGCTTAATAGCTTGTTTTTGCGTCACTGGAACCCAACCGATTCTGCATATGAGTGATCCGACAGTTAGTCGGTAGGTTTGTGGAGGTAAGTGGCATTAAGTGTCTACGCATAGGTCATTTAACTCGCGTAAATAACGGGCCGCTGATTTGTGTACGCGGTGATCGCACCCCTTAGCGACCCAGATGGGTTCAATATGATTTACATCGGGCCAATTTGTCGCCGAGACATCAGCGACATAATGCTCCTCAAACCACTGCAGCACGGTTCTCTCTGCGAGACACGGACAACTATACTGCTGGAAGACATCGCCGTCGGGGAAGAAGGAATGCAGGTGGTTCGCTAGCGTGTTTTCGGTTATTACCATATGTCCCATGCAAGCGCAAGAGAATGTCTCCCGTAGCATAATACTGCTCCCACGAGCCTGCGTCCATGGAGCGCTGCACGTTGCTAGCCGCTGTTCATTTATATGACGGCATTTGTGGAGATGACCATCGACCTAGCTTAGCAAGAACATGATTCTCCCGAAGAGCCGACACGTTTCCGTTGATTGACGATCGAATCCCGATGTTCCCGTACGCACTGCAGTCGTAATTGTATGTCGTTGGGTCAACGTGTGAACACGTAGGGGTGGTCTGCGTCGGAGCTCCATTTTCAACAATGTACGATGAGCGGTGTGCGCCGAAACATTTGTGCTTGCATAAGAATTGTGCTCTCTTGGCAAGGTGCCAGATATCACCATCCATCCTACTTCACAGAGCAGACTAGCCTCCGAAACCTACATTCTGTGAAGAGTCGTGGACGTCCAACCATTTAGCGCCTAGTGGTAGTTTCACTGTCTTTCCACCTCTTTCCGTAGACGCTCACGACAGTAGCACATGAAAATTCACCAGCTCCGCCTAATAATAATCTGCCCTTTGTCAAAGTCCTTATCTTAACGGATTTCTCATTCTCAGCTATTACCTTCGCTATGGTGATCCCCCTCCCATGTCTGCTCCGCGTACACGCTACGTGTCCGCAGTGCCACCAGGCGGCAGCATCAGCGCCGTGGTTAGCAGTGGTCATAATGAAACTTCCTGGCAGATTAAAACTGTGTGCCGGGCAGAGACTCGAACTCGGGAACTTTGCCCATCGCGGGCAAGTGCTGTACTAACTGAGCTACCCAAGCACGACTCACCCCCCCCCCCCCCCCCCCCCCCCCCCCCCGTTCTCACAGCTTTACTTCTGCCAATACCTCGTCTCCTACCTTCCAAACTTTACAGAAGCTCTCCTGCGAACCCTGCAGAACCAGCACTCCTGACAGAAAGGATATTGCGGAGACATGGCTTAGCCTCAGCCTGGGGGATGTTTCCAGAACGAGATCTTCACTCTGCAGCGGAGTGTGCGCTGATATGAAACTTCATAGCATATTAAAATTGTGCGCCGGGCCGAGACTCCAACTCGGGACCTTTGCCTTTCGTGGCAAGTGCTGTACCAACTGAACTACCCAAGCACGACTCACGCCCCGTCCTCACAGCTTTACTTCTGCCAGTACCTCGTTTCCTACCTTCCAAACTTTACAGAAGCACTCCTGCGAACCCTGCAGAACTAGCACTCCTTAAAGAAAGGGTATTGCGGAGACATGGCTTAGCCACAAAGCCTTCCAAAGGTCCCGAGTTCGAGTTTCGGCCCGGCACACAGTTTTAATCTGCCATGAAGTTTCGTATCAGCGCACACCCCGCTGCAGAGTGAAGATCTAGTTCTGGTTGGTGGTCATAATGTTTTGGCGTGCCAGTGGTGATGAAGTAGAGTTACACCTTGTCGGAAATAGCACCGTACGTATGGTGGAACATGTATGCAGGGCATGAATTAGGAAGCACAGCATCTTTCTCTACATCGAGAAAGCCTTTGATAAGGTCTGGCGTGATTAGTGGCAACGTATCTTCTACAAGGTCTGTCGTAAAATGGGTGCCCATATCGAGGCTCACTATGACTTCGCGTGGGTATATCTCCATCTGCTTCATGATATCTACAAACATTTGACAGTTCTTGGTATGAGGCTCAGGGCGACCGACTGAAGGTGCCAGTGATCTAGTTAACTACTTTGCCAACCTGTGTGTAGGCAAGCCGATAAGAGTAAAAAATGTTGGAACTGTCGGCTGATCACGAGGACTGGTACCACATTTTGCTGTATGCTATGCAGAGCAACGGCGGTAAACGAAATACGTACTTATGAGATTCGGCTTTATCGGAATAATAAGCGGGAGGAATTGGGTAAAATTTTATTGCAGTGCCGTTTCGAAACTGCGCAACAATGGGATTGCGTGACTTTCTGACTAGCATCATGTGCTAAATAACGTGGTACCCAGCGTGATGCGATAAGTCGCACAGTCATCACGGCAGTACTTGAACTGCAAATATCTCGGGCGATAACAACTTCCTCTAGATATGTTACGTGGTTGTCTAATATATGTGGCTGAAACCTGTTGGTTCTGCTTCTGACGCAGTGTCTGCACATGTTGTCAAACGTTGAAGATGTAACTGTGTCAGCTAAATACCTAAGAACTTAAATGTTATTAGTATGTAATATTTGGTGTATTCTGCCCATTTAGATTTTTTTCCAAAGACCTTGCTTTGAAGACATCCCTCGCCCCCCCCCCCTTCCACCCTCATTCCCAGCGAAACAACTCTGTATCGAGTGTTCAGATGTGTAATACAAAATTGTATGACGCGTCATAAGCTGGCTTAGTAACAGTTGCAACATTTAATTACAAATAGAACGCCCAACAATTGATAAATAGCGAAGTTTCAGATCTGTGAGAGATCAGGAAATAATAATCATCATCCTTTTTGCTGGTCTTATACCGTTTGTACACGGCTTTCCGTATGTTAATCTCCATTTGGCAGTGTTGATAGTATGGGTGTCGTCACTGTAGCCACCTCTTCTACTCAACAGCAAGCCGGCCGCGATGGTCTAGCGGTTCTAGACGCTCAGTCCGGAACCGCGCGACTGCTACGGTCGCAGGTTCGAGTCCTGCCTCGCGCATGGATGTGTGTGATGTCCTTAGGTTGGTTAGGTTTAAGTAGTTCTAAGTTCTAGGGGACTGATGACCACAGATGTTAAGTCCCATAGTGCTCAGAGCCACTCAACAGCACATTAAAATACCAAACACCTGAAGAGACACTCTTTTGATTACGAAATACACAAGTATTGACTGCTTCTCTACACAGTGCGGTTACATATTATACTGATCTCTAGTTGAGTTAATTACTTTTGAACAGTCATTTTGACAGAATTCGAAAACTCACGTGTTGAGACCGTCGCTGTGTACAAAATACAAGTTGATTCCTGCAAAGAAGAAAACTGTTCACGTTTACATTGTGTTTGTTGTTGTTTACAGTAGTTGTGTTGTTTTTTTTGCGAAAGATTTTTGGGGTAGTGGTGCCCTACAGCAGAGAAAGGTGTGAGGACAGTCGCTTACGAAAGTAAATAACAATAAATATAATCTAAACAATAAGTATAATCTAAACATTGATAGCCATCTGAAGATGACCCCATCTGGTCGAAACTGCGAACGGCATTATTTCTGTGAATAAATAACATTGCTAACAGTGTCTGGAGGCCCTTTTTCTCTCTACAAGAATCACCTTGTACAAAAAAAGCAGCACTTGCTTGTTTCTAGATGTTAAACAATATTGCTCATGTATGTAACTTCTTTTCACAACAACACATTTTCCATATGTATAACATCTTAATTTATTTTCATGCAACTAGTAACAAAAAATATTAATGTTATTTATATGACTCAATGTTTGTTGGTTAACATTTCCATTTGTTAATAAATGTTAAATTTCTATGACCAAAAAAAGGCTACCAACGAGATTGAAACCAATGAATTTACGCTTACTGAAATGTTACGTTATGCACTCAGCTACCGGCAAGTATGATCAAAAGCTGGTAATGTTTTCTAGCTAAGAGCGGTCGGAAATCTTGGCGATTTTTTCGAGTTTTTTTCCTATAATCGCGTCGTGCCGCCTTAGGAAATACATGACCTGTGACTGACCTTCACATCCAGCAAGTCTGAAGAAATCGAAGAGTCCCAGCAATTCGCCTTGTACGATGGATTTATACTTTGAAGAGCCAAAGAAACTGGTACGCCTGCCTAATATCGTGTAGGGTCCCCGCGAGCACGCAGAAGTGCCACAACACGACGTAGCATGGACTCGACTAATGTATGAAGTAGTGCTGGAGGGAATTGACAGCATGACTCCTGCAGGACTGTCCACAAATCCGGAAGAGTACGATTGGGTGGGGATCTCTTCTGAACAGCACGTTGCAAGGCATCACAGAATGCTCAATAATGTTTATGTCTGAGGTGTTTTGTGGCCAGCGGAAGTGTTTAAACTCAGAAGTGTGTTCTTGGAGCCACTCTATAGCAATTCTGGACTTGCGGGTGTCGTATTGTCCTGCTGGAATTTCCCAAGTCCGTCGGAATGCACAATTAACATGAATGGGTGCAGGTGATCAGATAGGATGCTTACTTATGTGTCACCTGTCCGAGTTGTATCTAGACGTATCAGGGGTTCCATATCACTCTTACTGCAAACGCTCCACACCATTACAGAGGCTCCACCAACTTGAATAGTCTCCTACAGACATGCCCATGGATTCATAAGGTCGTCTCCATATCCGTACACGTCCATCCGCTCGATACAATTTAAAACGAGACTCGACCGAGAAGGCAACATGTTCCCAGTCGTGTTGACGGGCCCGGGCGGGGCGTGAAGCTTTGTGTCGCGCAGTCTTTAGATGTTTCGTTGAATGGTTCGCATGCTCACACTTGTTGATGGCCCAGCATTGACATATGCAGCAATTCGCGGAAGGGTTGCACTTTGTTGTCACGTTGAACGATTGTCTTCAGTCGTCGTTGGTCCCGTTCTTGCTGGTTCTTTTGCCGGCCGCAGCGAAGTCGGAGATTTGATGTTTTACGGGATTCCTGATATTCACGGTACACTCGTGAAATGGGAAAATCCCCACTTCATCGCTACCTCGGAGATGCTATGTCTCATCGCTCGTACACCGACTAAACACCATGTAGAACTCACGTAACCTTGTGGCGCATAGCGTCCACTGCAGTGGTCAGCTGTTAATGGTCGCTTCTTTGACATTTTCAGTCAGTCCGGAGGCTGCAAATGCACACAGTTGACTGCAGCGGGCACTCCCTACTGGTGTTGTGACCAGCATGTATTTGCAGCCTCGTGACTGATTGAGAACGCCAGAGAATTGACCATTATAAGTTGCCCACTGCACTGAAATTCATGCACCACATGGTTAAATGTTGATAACCTGCCAATGTAGCAGCAGTAACCAATCTAACAACTGCGCCAGACACTTGTCTTGTATAGACATTGTCGACCGCAGCGCCGTATTATACCTGTTTACATATATCTTTCTCTATACCAGTGCTTTGGCGCTTCAGTGGGGGACATTCGTGAGCGACGCTAGGTTGGCGCAACGGGCGTGACCCGCGGATTGTGCTGTGGCGGCGACAGCAGCTCTCGCAGATCGTATAGGAGTCGCCTAGCGGATGTCTTCTACCTCAATGCCTTTCGGCGGGCTGTCATAATTGTCGGACCGGAATACTAGACTACCCCTAACACCCTGTGTATTGTGGATACTCGGATATTTAGAAGGCTGGCAATCAGACATATATAGATGTGGTTTTTTTCTTTTTTTTTAAGCACTCCGTCTTCAGGCCACGAGTGGCCTACCGGGACCATGTGAGCGCCGTGTCATCCTCAGTGGAGGATGCGGATAGGAGGGGCGTGGTGTCAGCACATCGCTCTCCCGGTCGTTATGTGGTATTCTTGACCGAAGCCGTTACTATTCGGTCGAGTAGCTCCTCAATTGGAATCACGAGGCTGAGTGCACCCTGAAAAATGGCAACAGCGCATGGCGGACTGGAGTTTACGATTAGTAGACTTTTTCGTTAAGCTCTCAGCTACTTGCAACTTCGTTATTAAACTGGAATTGTTCACACTGCCTTTGAAATTTGGCTTGTGGTCCCTGACCTTCGTATCCTGTAGCCTAAGTAAGGAGGAAATCGAAGAGGGCGAGTCCTTCCGTAGAAGCCAGCGACGCTACCGGTACACAACGGAGTCACGTATCAAAACTTGTTTAAAGGCGGAAGGAGATACTGGCAGGTTGCCTTGCCTCTAAGCACAATGGGACTTAACATCTGAGGTCATCAGTCCCCTACACTTAGAACTACTTAAACCTAACTAACCTAAGGACATCACACACATCCATGCCCGAGGCAGGATTCGAACCTGCGAACGTAGCAGGCGCGTGGTTCCCGACTGAAGCGCCTAGAACCGCTCGACCACAGTGGCCGGCGGAGGTTGCCTGTCGCAAGACGTTCGCTCTTAAAACACTGTGTGTTTATACCAGCCACCGCATTGATGACTGTTTCACGTACAACTCGCGCGTGTCAAAAAACAATGCCGTACGCTGTCATCTTTCAGGGCCACGATAAATTCCCAAGAGCTAATAATTTTCGGTGTGGAATTTCGGCTCGTTTCATTTCCGCATTGCGGGGGTTTTAGCGGCATTGTGACGGCGCCTTCCGCGTCGCCCGGCGCCGTCTCGTGATCTCATTTGGCCGAGCCGTTTCCGCTGTCCCCCCGGCTGATGACGATCTGCCGCTGGTGCGGACGTCACCGAGACGGATGCCCCACCCGCCCCGGGGTGCAATTTCGGCCGCGGGCCGGGCAATTTGCGGTGACAGCTTGTCAGATAACTGCCGCAATACGCCGCCCGTCCGGAATGCGTGCCGCGCCGCCGCTGTGGAATGCATCCTCCGCCCCACACCAACTACGCGCGACGCTTCCCCGTTGCACCCAAGCGACGCCTCCCGTGCTTCTCCCTCGACAATTTTCGTAAGAGATATGTCGCGTTATGCTAGCCTACATGCAAAGGAGTAAGCACCACGGACGAAAAGCTAGTCACCCCAAGGACACACAATGGTAATGCCGTATGGTGATAATGATCTCATTGCTGCAAGTCAGAGAGTCCACAAATTTCATTACGTATGCCATATTAGGCTGAAGCCACTCATTGATGATTAGCTGCTGTAGAGCTCCCATACTGCAGGGACGTTTCACACATTGTGACAAATAGTCCCAAACCTATACATGAGATAAAGACCAGATAATTTAGAGGGCCAGTCGCGGTGTGGTAGTCTTTGTCAAACTAGAAACTTACCTTTTCTGACCAGAAGTAACCTGACACCTCTAAGTAATGCGCAGTTGGCCTCTAGATGTCACGAGAGGCTGACCCGCCGGTATGAAAGGAGGTAGGGGGTATAGTGTTGTCAGTAGAGAAGTAGTAACAGCATATTCTTTCGATCAGGGGATCTTAGGGACTTAGAACGTGGATTAACCACTGGATGTCACCTGAGGAACAAGTCCATGAGGGTCATTTAAGCCCTTCTAAAATTCCCCAAGTCGACTGTTGATAGTCTGATATTGAAGTGGAAATGTTAAGAAACAACCACAGCAAAAGCAAGATCCGGCAGACCTCATTTATTGACAGACAGGGACCGTGAGTCATTGCGCAGGGTCATCACAAGAAATTGCATGAAATCATCAGAAGGAATCACTCGTGAGTGCTGAAGTGTTACCAGCAGCATAGCTAGCGTACATTGGTCGAGCAACTCCTCATGAGGCACACTTTTCTGTAGTCAGTGCTAATCGACAATTGAGATAATGTAAAGAGCAACACCAATGATCGTTTACTGCAGATTCCTATGTTCAACAATCGGTGGTGAGTGGTGTGCTCCAAAACACTTGTGTCTGCACCAGTATCGTAGTGTGTTGAAATATCTCCCACAGTCTCCAGGTTACACATTCTGTGAAGTTGTGTAGATATCCAACACCTTGCCACCTAACTGTGGTTTCACTATCCTTCAGACACTTACGGTAGGTGCTCATGATAGCAGCATGTGAACAGTCAGATTTAGTATTCTGAGATGCTCATTTCTAGGTATTGGGCCATAATAATCAGCCCTTTGTCAAAGTCTCTTATATCAATAGATTTCCCCACTTGCTGCATTTATCATTGCTAGCTCGTGGTCTTGCCTTAACCTTCTCGCGTGCTCGGAGTCCCAGGTTCGATTCCCGGCGGGGTCAGGGATTTTCCCTACTCGAGATGACTGAGTGTTGTGGCGTCTTCATCATCGTCATTCATCCCCATTACAGTCGGAGTAAGGGACCTTGCCTAGTCAGCGGTGCGGTTCCCCCACATCGTCCCTTATGCTCCTCGGAGTATGGGACATCATCATCATCATCATCATTGCTATAATCACTCCCCTGCCACAAGGGGGCATACAACTTCGTGGTAGACGTTGTCATCATTTTTTGACTCATCAGTATATTCTTTCTCCATATCTTCCCAAAAAATCATTTAAAAATGTACAAACGTAGCATTATCATCATAATAGTAGGAACGCAACATTATCCAAAACTTGAGAAAATTTATTTTATTGCAGCAGTTGAACAGGTAAGATGATCCACATGAAAGCAATGTTAGTTTTTGCAAACATCTTTGTCTGATGTTACAAAGGAGATATTCTGCAAAACGCTACCTTTCTCAGATACCAGTGTAGAAGTAGGTAGTTAATGCAAAGAGCCTTAATAGAGACAGTTGTATTTCAAAAGCTCCAGAAACTGTTCAACACTTTAATAGAATTTATTTGAAAATATAGAAGTGCCATTAGTGGTAGTTTTGTGATGAGTTATTAAGTTCTTACTACATTCACTTGTGGTACAATAGCATTGTGATTACTCACTGATTTGTGTTCTCAGTTAATAAACATGTATGTTATTATACTATATGTCTCAAGAATTAGAACTAACAAGAAGAAATAACTATAAAAACATGTTGAAGAATGGATATAATGTTTAGAAAATCACATACAAATAAAAATGCATAAATGTATAATTTAGTAAAATGCACATTGTTGCAACCAATACCAGTGGTGTGTGCTATGTACAAAATGAAACATTTTGAGGGTACTCACAAAATACGTGAAAAATTTGACTAAAAGTAGTGAACCCCACACAATAAGTGATATATGTAAATATAACTGACAAAAAACTTCTCTGTGAATAATCTATAGGCTGACAAAGAGGTCCTGTATGAGAACCAAGCTTTAAGGGATGAACCAATAACGTGTGTAAAAAAGGAGAACATCTGACTGCAATTGAGTTACTTGAAGTGATGAAGTGCTGTATACCCTGTTGAAATCCAATAGAATAGTTTGGATTTGGCAAATGCCAGAATAATGTTACTTGCCATCATATGTTGTGTCAACAGTGAAATACAGACGAGATGATGTTACGGTATGAGGGTATTTTTTGTGGTTAGGGCATTGTCCCCTTATTGTGCTGAAGAGAACACTAATAGCGGAAGGATGTGAACACGTTTTGCAGTGTTGTGTACTGCGTATAATAGAGGCACAGTTCACAGATGATTGTGTTTGCATGACATTGCATCCTGTCGTAAAACAGCACCTGTGATAGTAACATTCTAGAAATGGACTGGCCTTTGGAACGAGTTAGAACGTGGACTTCGCTCCAGCCCCCAGTGTCCAATATCACTATCTTCCCTGGTTTCGGCTCTTGAGGAGGATGGGCTGGCATTCTTCCACAGACATTCAGACACCTCACTGAAAGTGTCCCCAGCAGAGTTCAAGCCGTCACAAAGGCAAAGAGTGGACACACCCTATATTGATGCCCACTAATTGGTGTGCTGACACTTTTGATCAGATAGCGTGTGCTTGCAGCCCTGTGAAAGCAGTTGTTATTATCTGCAAAGATATGCAATATACTCCTGATGAAGACGTAGAAGAAAAGGCAACAATTGGTCATCCAGAATGGTGAAATAAAAACATCAAGCATCATGTCAGTGGTAACTTCAATAAGTAGAACCAAGACATGGTTCCAAAACACCTCCAAAACATCACTGTCCTGAACCGTGTTCTCAACACACTTCCAGATAAATGCCAGATCGTCAGTGCACTAGACACTTTTCATTATATGAAAAGAAGCAAAATTACTATACGGCGCAGCATACTTCACGCCACCAGTTAGCAACTGTCGTGTTTCTGTATTGTTTGTCCCATTGATGATGTAGCTTATTATGTGCGTTTGCCTGAAGTTCCCTTCTCAATGTTCGCTCGGAAACTGAGATGGTCCTGCGTTCTTTGACAGCCGTAAGTCTTGTCGGTTGTTAAAATGATTTTCATGGACAATGCGTGACATTCGACGCCGAGCCCTGTCAGTTAGAAACTTGTTTACGACCAATTTTCTTACGCCTTGTTGTGTGGCTGCGATTGGTATGTCAGTCTTTGTACCCTCACTGGATATCCTACTTTGACGCACCAAAATATCTGGCAGCCTCATTCACGGTATGGTCAGGGCCACATCAGCAGAGGGTATGCCCTTTCTGCCATTGTCTCATGCCTCCACGTTTTACGGCACTGATTCCATACAGTCGACCACTACATACACACCAACTCACTGCCTTGACCAGTGGACGGTCACATGATTGCACGGTAACAGTTCTACACCATCTTTAGCGCTACAAAGCGGCCAATGTATCTTTTAAAGGAGTGACTAATATTTTGACCGGTGAACTTCCAACTACCGCCACTGCGTTAAAGATGGAAAATTAGGGTTTAATCTCCCGTCAAAGACGATGTCGTTAGAGGTGGAGCACAAAAGTTCGGATTGGGGTCTATGATGGGGAAGGAAATCGATCGTGTCTTTTTGACTGAAAGCATCATCGTATTTGCCATAAGCTATTAGGGGAACGACATAAAACCTAAATCAGGGCCAGGCGGGGGTTTGAATCACAATGCCGGCGAACGTAGGTACACGTCGTAACCCGTACGCCTCCTTGCTCAGTCAGGCAATGGACTCGTTACTGGGAGGGAGCAGAATAAGATTCTCATTCAAGCGAACTGACTCGGTTCTAGCGAGGTGGCACTGTAATAATGCATTGGACTTCCATTCAGGATTAAGATTTTTTGCAGGTTTCCCTGAACAGGTTAAGGCAGGTGCTTGGATGAATCCTCTGAAAAAGACTCTTGCGATTTTCTTTTCCATCCTTCCATAATCCGTGTTGTACTTCGTCTCTAACGATCACGTTGTCGACGGGACATTAAATCCTAATGCCCCTTTTTTAATTTACGTCTTATTCCTGAATTTTTTCTACCGAGTCCTTGATGGCATGACCTTGTTCGATTTCACCCCACGGTCTGACGGCATGCTGACGCTGTAGTTAGCTCGCTGCACTCGATTTCGGGAGGATTGTATTTCAGATCCCCGTACGGCCATCCAATTTATGCTTTTGTGCTGTTTCCTTACATATATTTAGGTAAATCCCGGCAGGGTTCGTTTGAAAACTACACGGCTGGTTGTTTAACCAACCATATGCTACCCGAGATTCTGCTCCTTCTCCAGTGATCGCATCGTCAACGAGACATTAAACCCTAACCTTCGTATCTTCCTTATTCTTTCCTAATGCCTACTTCGTCGTCTGCAGAGTCCAAACAGTATGAGTTGTATGAACGAGTGATCGAGCGATTTGACGTCGTTACCAGTACCATCCCTGGAATGAAACCGCCAACCAGGTAGACCCTTCTGAGCCCTTTTGCGTGTAGGCAGTTTAGATGCACGCACACGTAGTTAGCTAACATCTTGTTAGAAATAGAACTTGGTTTGTGCATGCCTTTTTTCGGCTCTTAATTATGTCCATATATTAAACTTCACGGATGACTGAGTCGTATGCTACATGTTCTCTCTCTTACCAAGTATTTGGACTGAGTCTTCATTGTGGTGCTGTTCGACTTTTTCGCAAACCTTGCTGTTAATCACAAGTATATGCTCAACTAGCTGTAATCGTTGTTTTAACCAGATATTGACAGGCTTTTTGTGCAGTTCTCAAGAAATTTTATGCCACAATAATTATTCTCATATTTGCTAGTTCCTTTTTTTTTCAGCGGATGTATCAAGGCTAATTTCCAGTCTTGATGCAGTTCGTCTTTCTCCATTATGTTTACTATGCTCATATCTGAACTATCCGTTGACCAGCGGAAAAAATGCTCCTATCGGAGCACAAAAAAATGTCAATATTTTTCTCTTTAAAAATTCTGATAGAAAAGTGGGGAACCACAACCATCTTTTCGCCTTCCTCACACATGCGAAACATACATTCTTCTTACACAGACATCTCCCTCTCACTTCCACCGTCTATGGATGTGTATCCGCCACTACCTCATTTTCCTGTCATTGATATACAGTATATCCTACTGTCACTGTCTCCACAACACCGTGACAGCTCAGAAAATCCGTGGAATTTTTTCGTCTATAACCACGAGGTTCAAAATTTCGGTCCAAAATACGCCTTCCCCTCTACCCTACGTGTTGAAAGATCGCCGGTCTGGGAGGATTGAGACGCCCGCGCCCTTTCCCCCAAGCCTACTTATGTTCTCCGCTCATCTGTATTTTTCATTTCCACTGCCTCCTCTCTTTTGCTCCCACTGTTTCTGTTTCTATTTATCTCTTCTTCTCTTTTACTGTCATTGATGATCAATATCTCCTTTTTGGATACCATTTCAATTGTCTTCATCCATCCATCCATGCATCTTTCATTCGCTCCCACTACCACTTTATCCCTCCTACTGTCGCTGCCTCCTCCCTCTCCCACTGGCACTGTGTCATCTCCCTTCTACCGTCACTGTCTTTCCGCTACTCGCTTGCAGCACAAAAACTGCGGATATGTTCGATGAGGAAGGCGCAATAAGAACTAAGGGAGATAGGTCCCCATTTTTCTGCCAGTCTTTTAAAGAGGAACATTTCCCCTTTGTTTGTGCTCCCGCAGGAGAATTTTTCCGACGGTTCACTTCTTTTTCCTTGTACAGCATAGTGTGCGCCTTATGTAAGACTAATTCTATAGATCAGTAAAGTTTTAACAGTTTATTTATGTTCTTCGACACCTTTCTGTATTTCGGCACGTATAAAAAGCAAATAAGCACATGTAACATACTGTTAACAAAAATCGTTTGCTTTACATTTTTTCTGGATACTTTGCTCATCGATCGTAATTGATCGAAAACGGCCAGCTTATGATTTGTATTTGAAAAAGTAAAGATTCTATTAGGAGTACTTTACTGAAATTGCAGTCTTTCCAGTTTTACATAGCTTTTGAAAGTTATTTTAAGCTCTTTTCAGTCAAATTGAGACCCTTTTTTGCCAATTTTTTGTCACTGCAGTACCACTTTGAGCATATTTGTATAGTTGTGAAGTGATCATTTTACAGAGAGGGAGCGTCAATGTTTTATTGGTGAAAAAATTCGGACGAGAAACCTTGTGTGATGACCTCAGAACCCTTGCGATGATGCTAGAATTCTTGCCATGTGTTCACTACGTCACTTAAAGCTACATTTATGCCTGAGACCAGATATTTTACGGGCATAAGTATGGTAACTTTGAACCTCTTGATTTCGGTAGCGGGTAATGATATAGAAAAAAATTTCGAAGTTCCCGGAGAATATAATCTTAAGAACGTGGTTAAGATTTCGACGTTCTGCAGCGGATGGAATTACAGAAGTGGCCATCACCACCTTTGGTACTTTTCGTACACAAAAGTCGTGGTTTTTCGGGGCGTTCTCAGGAACCACCAATTAATAGATGGTGCAGTTATAAGCCGCCTAAGATCCAGTCTGCACCGTCCGCAGCTCGTGGTCTCGCATTCGCGTTCTCGCTTCCCGACCTCGAGGCCCGGGTTTGATTCCCGGCTGGGTCAGGAATTTTCACCTTCCTCGACATGACTGGGTGTTTGTGTTGTCCTCATGATTTCATCGTCATTCATGAAAGTGGCGAGTTTTGACTGAGCAAAGGTTGAGAATTTGTACGGGCGGTGAAAACCGCGCAGTTGATCGCCCCTCAAACCAATCATCATCCAGTCTACACCACACCTAATTCAAAATAACCAAGAGATTTACTAGGTTTTCTTGGGCCGGAGGAAGTGTGTAGTGTTTAAATTTCGACCCTGTGTTGTAGGATAGCTACAGTATACTCGTTCTTCCGATAGGTATACAAATGGTTACTAGGCCAAGTGCTATCCAAAACACTTGACCCTTTATATCTGTGGTCAGTAGAATCCGAGGAATGACCTCGTGTAAAATCGCAATTTCGCTCTCGGCTTTTTGAAACATACTGGTACCGTACACTGTTGTGCACGCATCGATGACAGAGGAGAAAGCTACCGTAATGGTGCTATTGTATATTTTACGTTAATTTTTTCCTCCTCCTCCTCCTCCCCCTCCTTCTCCCCCCCCCCCCTGCCCCCCTCTCGTCTTTGAACATAGGCTTTTTTGTATTGTAATCAAGCGGTCAGCAAGACTTGTTGGCCCGTCTCGCGTAAATCATTTCGTGTTGCTCGCGGCCTTTCGTAACAGATCCGTCACCAGATACCTCTCACGTGACTGGAACTGTGGTTCATCTTCCCAAGCGGACATGCGCGGGCTATTGCAGTCGGGCTTAAATTAAGTCGTAGCCTGTGCACGTGGTAGAGGCACGACAAGTGCCGTGCTCCTATCTGTGACTGCGGAAGGAACGTGTAATTCCGCAGAGAATCAGCTGTCCTGTCCGGGTTGCCGCAGTATCAGTATCTGTCAGAGGAGCCGCGTGTGAGGGATATAGAGTCGTCAGGGGATTCGGTGAGGGAGAGGGGAGGGACTTCCGAGGGTCATTTAATCTCGGCGTATATTGTGCGTCCTCCGGTTATATAACGTCCAAATCAGCCGTATGTTTGCGATCGAGAGCGATGGCCGGCGGACGCGGGAGTGTATCGTCGCCTGCCATCGCCGCCGACAATTACGGTATTGCGGCGAGTCCATTAGGGCAGCGAGGCGTCGTCGCACTGAGGAAGCTGCCGCGCTCCGCGGGTATCAGCAGATAGCGACCGCCCGCGACTCCGCGCTGGAATGGGGCGACGTCACATTACTGGGATTAGCCGGCCGTCTGGTGCACTCGTGCCTGTCTGTCTCTGCCACTTTTACGTCTCCAGGAGGCTGGACTTGAGTAATTGGGGTCGAGATGGAGTCAGGATCAGTTTTTGGCAGAATAAACAAAGAAATAAGCAAGTAGTACCTCCCGTTGCTTTCGTGTCTGAGATTACTGTATTGTGGTATATAACACGCGACCCCTGATTCCGTGTTTCCCTGTTTCGAGTTATCGTAGTGAAAAGTATTTTCTCACTGCTTCACTGTAGAGAGGATATGGGGTGATAATGTACGGCTCACGAGCAAATTTGGGCCAGTGGCTCGAATTAAATTGCAAGGCTCCTCTGAAAACGAAAAACGTCATAACGTACCTCCCTTCAGCCTATTCTTCCAAGAGTCGATCGCCCATGCAAAAAAACAGCTTCAAACGTCTTATTACTTTACAATATTTGACGTTAAGCTTGTTAAACCTTTGAAGTTGAAGACGCAAAACCTTAATTATGTTGCTTTTATTTGTTTCGGATTTTTCGGCCATAGACTAATGGAAAAGTCAAAACCAAAACTGTGGTAACTCCTTTATTTGTTTGTGTAAGACCTTTTTGCAAATGGTGCAAAATGTCAAACATTTGATTTTAGCCTAGTTCATTAATTTGTGGTGGTCTAAGCGAAAAGATTTAGGAAAGACTTGAAATTGTAAGGTGCACTCAAATGCAATCCAGACATGCATCACAACGGGACCATGGAATGGTTAATTCAAAAGTAATCACCACTCTCGTTTAGACATTTTTCCTTCTCTGAGACGAGACGATCAATTCTTGTTCCGTACAACGCGGTCTGCCGCTGACGTATCCTCAAGTGCGCTCACTGTTCCACGTCCTCGTCCGACTGAACGCGACGTCCATGCATATCTATCTTCAGATTGCCAAAGATGTGAAAATCACACGGCGAAGGATCTGAGATGTACGGAGGATGTTGCAGTGTTTCCCCAACCTTCGTCCAATTGACAGTGGGACGGCAAACGTTATCGTGCAACAGAATGATTCTGTCCAGCAGCATTCCTGGGCGTTTTTACTTCAAGGCGCGTCGCAGTTTGTGTAAAGTGTCTTAATAGCACTGCGCATTGATTGTTGTTCCATGCTTGAGGTACTCGACGAGCAGAGGACTCCTGTAGTCGAAGGAGGTCATCAAGACGTTATCGAAACTTGTCCGAACTTTTGGAAAGACTCGGATTAATCCACTGTTCTACTACACTAATAAATGAGTGTAAATAATGGTCACCAGCCTCATTTTAACCCAACGTTAATAGTTGAATGCCTTGTAACTATACCACTCTTGCCGGGAAGATTCCGAGATCTGGCTACAGTGGAATACGTTCATCACACACCCCCATCTCGTTAGTAGCAGCAGCAGCTCACGCCAATAATCACAACAACAAGACAGGAGTACATTCACTCTCGAGTTTCCACAGAAACAAAGCGAATTTATTGGCAAGTATTCACACTAGCCAAGTTCCTAGCTTCTATTCCACACCCCTCCAGGTACCAAATGGCCCCATACTCTGCTATGACGTTTCTCTCCTTTACCGAACACACTCTCTGAGATAAGGAGGCAGATTTACACGCCCGCGCCCGAGAAAGGACTTCGGATTCTCTCAGTCTTCTGTACTGGAATAAGTAAATCACTTGATGCCGAAGGTTCACCTACTGCCGACTTCAGAAAAACGTAAGGAAAACACCTCTACCGCCCCAGAGGCCAAACGATTTCTACACCCCACAAGGGCCTCTGGCCGCTTCTTCCATTTCGCGATCTCCAGCCCTACACGAAATTATTTAATGCCTTTCTCCCAATCAGAATTGGCTGCATAATGTAGGCATTTTAATTGGCTATTTACTGTACCTGTTTACAGTACATGTGTTAGGTACTGCCTTCTGACAGGACTTCAAGAATTTTTTGTTTTTGCAGCGGATGTTGGAAACACCGAACATTATGGGTAAAGTACTCGCCCTGTAAGTCAGCCATGTACGTTCCGGCCACAATCCATTTCGGAGGATTAGGAAAAGTGTGGCACATCAGCTCCAAGTAAAGGAAAGCTTCCATCCAATAGAACCCCATCCTGTTGTAGACAACGGCCAAATCAAAAGCACACAGGCGCCGCCAGGAAATGAGATGTTAGGAGGAAGTAGAGTAAAAAGGGTATCTTAACTTTTGTGCAATTTAAATTAAGTGGTCAATAAATTTGTAAATTGCGTTATTGAAATCTCGTTCATATTCAACGACAAGGTAATAGTCCGGTTTGTGCTTAAAATAAATTATCTCAGCATTAAAAAATATTATCCTCCTTTGGTGCAAAATACCTGGTTTCGTCCCACCTGTGGGGTAAAATGGGGTACCCATTAAAATGAATGGGAAAGATTTTAAATCAATAAAAAAAGATTTGTTCTGCTGCTGAAAATATATGAAACCATACAGAAATTCTTAAATTAATACCAAGGGAATCCATAAGTCTATTTTAAGTACCTAGCTGGTGTCTGACAAATAACTTTATATTTTCGAAATATTGCACTAATATAGGTAAAGTTCTCAATAACTGGGCCTAAAACATTTTAAAACATGTTATTAATAACAAAATCGCAGTCGAAGTTGTCTCTTTTCTCAGCCTTGGAACATTGTTCCTGAGTAAGGCGATGACAATGATACTGGTTCCATCCCACCTTACCGAGCGAGGTGGCGCAGTGGTTAGCACACTGGACTCGCGTTCGGGAGGACGACGGTTCAATCCCGTCTCCAGCCATCCTGATTTAGGTTTTCCGTGGTTTACCTAAATCGATTCAGGCAACTGCCGGGATGGTTCCTTTGAAAGGGCACGGCCGATTTCCTTCCCAATCCTTCGCTAACCCGAGCTTGCGGTCCGTCTCTAATGACCTCGTTGTCGAAGGGACGTTAAACACTAACCACCACCATCCCACCTTCTTCGTATAATCAGCCTATATCCTGTTACAAAATGGGCATGCTTCGTCTGGAACGGCTGCGGTGGCCGAGCGGTTCTAGGCGCTTCAGCCCGGAACCGCGCGACTGCTACGTCGCTGGTTCGATTCCTGCCTCGGGCAAGGATGTGTGTGATGTCCTTAGGTTAGTTAGGTTTAAGTAGTTCTAAGTCTAGGGGACTGATGACCTCAGATGTTAAGTCCCATAGTGCTCAGAGCCATTTGAACCATTTTTTGAGCTTCGTCTGGGTCTTCTCAGCCTGATGGAGAATAATTTTTTCAGTTTTTTTAGTTCTTCTAGGCTTTTTAACTATTATTTCCTGCTTCCTCGCCCTCTTTACGGCTTGGACCTTATGGCTCTCCTCTACAAAAAAAAAAGTTTTCTGTTCGAGTTTTTCTTTTCTCCTTTCTCTTCCCTTCTTTATCTTCAGCTCTGAAATAATTTTTCTCCGGAGAGGTCAGTATTACTCTTTTGCCCTTTTTCCTGTTGCTGATTTTCTTTGCAATTTTTACCAAGTCAACCTTTGGAGGAGGGATTAGGATATTTGGTACCACGCGGAATGACGATGGCATGCCGCCACAGAGAGTAAAGATGGCGTGCCAGAAATTCCACCAACTTCAGCCAGCCCATGGGATGTCATTTCTGAAGCCCCAGAAACAGCTATCAGCTCATCTTCTGGTTCTGGAACTTTTTCGGTTGTAGGAGATCAACAAACTTCATCTCGTAGCACACTTTCTTGATCGACGTCATCTTGAGGTGTCTCAGGTATTGATACTTTTCTCTTAATGTGGTTTGGCACGTTATTCTCTTCTGTTTTGTCCCACAGTGCAACACTACACGAAACGTGGCGGACGATTAGCATTCATCACAAAAACATTGAAATACACTGAAAAACGCGCTTATTCGAAATACTTAACTGTTTCTTATCAGGGTGATGTTTCTGTTTAAAACACCGTTAGAAGAAGCGCCAAGATCGGAGAAAATTTTAGCAAGAATATTAAATGACTCTACAAGGAAAAGAAACAGGTCTCTGATAATCACGATTATCTACAACTCCCCGATATGGGAGCTGCTAGTAGCTCCGAGCGTTATCAGACCAATGTCAACATTTGTCACAGATATCTGGAGATACCCAGTTGTACCCTACTCTGCCCTACATCCTACCAAATTCAGAAGATAATCTGCACAAATATGAAGCAGGATAACAGTTTACGTCAACAGGGAACATATACCACAAAAACGTGCCACATTTCCACGGAAACAAATGGAGTTTATTGTCTACAGTTAGCCGTCAACAAGTCCACTAATTTCATTGGACATAGCCTCCAGCTAGAAACTTTACCAGCAGTGTGGTCTACTGATCGCGTGCACATCCCAAAACCGCAACACTCGTTTATATGACTAGAAAAATGTCGATCGAACTTCTACATCTGCACCAATGAGAAGGCATCTGCGAACCCTTTCAAAGCTTTCTGTACGGGCAGAACAACTTCATTAATCACTGAGGATTACTCACTCCTTACTTCGTACTCGCAACGCCACCTTCACCCCACAGGGGACCACATCTCGCTTCTTCCACTCCCACGGACTACCGACCGTCTCCTCAGTTTCGCCAGCTCCAAATAGCATTATTAAATAGTTTAGCATGTAGCTCTCATCGTCAGAATTCAGGAATTTTTCGTTCCCTGTTTCTTGCTCCCTATAAAAGCACATATTGTAAGGTGCTGCATTGTACCAGGACTTTTAGAAGTTTGTTTCCAGTGGGTGTTGGAAACAACAAACCTACACAGGAAAGCACCTGCGCTTAAGCCAACCTATTCGACTCCGACCACAGCCCATTCAGAGGAATTAAAGGCGCAGTATATACAAGTCAAACAAAAGCATTTATCTCCTGTGAGTTTATGACAGAATGAAATTTTCACTCTGCAGCGGAATGTGCGCTAATCTGAAATTTCATAGCAGATTGAAACTGTGTTTCGAACCAAGACTCGAACTCAGGACATTTGCCTTTCGGGGGGCAAGTGCTCTACCAGCTGAGCTACCCAAACACGACTTGCGACCGTCCTCAAAGCTTTACTTCCGCAATTACATCGTCTCCTACCTTCCAAACTTTACATAAGCTCTCCTGCGAACCTTGCAGAATTAGCACTCCTGGAAGAAAGGATATTGCGGACACATGACTTAGCCTCAGCCTGGAGGGTGTTTCCAGAACGAAATTTTCACTGTGCAGCTGAAAGTGCTCCGATCTGAAACTTCCTGACAGATTAAAACTGTGCGCCGTACCGAGACTCAAACTCGTGACCTTTGCCTTTCGCGGACAAGTGCTTTGCGAAAGCTTTGAATGCAGGTCATAAGTCGTGCTTGGGTAACTCAGTCGGTAGAGCACTTGCCCGCGAAAGGCAAAGGTCCCGAGTTCGAGTCTCGGTCCGGAGCACAGTTTTAATCTGCCAAGAAGTTTCAGGTTCACGAGAGTTGTGCGGAGAACATTCGTGCAGAGATGGAATTCGTTGACATTTATGCAGAATCCAGAACACTTCCAGAAGTATCTTGCTTTCAAATTCGGTGCATTCGAAAATCCAAACCAAACTGTCGCATTCCAACCTAGCCTATATCTCAGACTAAGCTACAGATCAGTCTGTGACCAGAACCAACCAGCATTTTGATTTCAAGAATTTAAACTGGGCTGAAACAGCAAAAATGTTCAAATATGTGTGAAATATTATGGGACTTAACTGCTAAGGTCATCAGTCGCTAAGCTTACACACTACATTGCGCCCTCAGCTGAAACAGCAACTGTTGAAATTCTTCACGGTAAAGGATAACAGCCACACAGTTGCAGGATAAAAATATATTAAAATTCTTCACCACGGTTTCGGTATATGTAATTATGTTGTATAAATGGAGATGATGTTTTAACTCCTGACGACGCCTTTGGCACAATTGTTTTATGTATCTCCAGTGCAGGATGTGATTTTAGTGTATTTTACTTCTGATGAAGGTATATTTACATATACCGAAACCGTGGTCAAGAATTTTAATAAATTTTTATCCTGCAACTGTTTGGCTGTTATCATTTACCGTGAATATTTTGATTTCACATTTGTCGGCTTCTCAGCTGAAAACTAAATTGTCATATTCCAATCTAATCTAGACCTCTGGGCTAAGCTACAAATCTGTGTGTCACCACAACCCGGTTTTTTGCTGTCACTTTAGTTGGCTTCCACAACTCACAACCAGACTGGCGTATTCCAACCTAATCTAGACCTCGGACTTAGCCACAAATCAGTGGGTCATCATAACCAGGTTGTTGTTTGCTTCGCCGAGTCACAAACAGACTACTTGCGAAAAGCCACTTATCCATGTAGGAGCCCCAGGTTTCATAGAAATGTCTCTCCGCAGAAGAGTCGCTATGCACAAATGTTCGAACCCCTTCCCTTGATATGGGAATCCGGACACTAGCGTCCACAATAGCGAACGTGACGAGCACACAAGCACGCCAAGGAAATATATGACAACTGGACCTCAAAACCCATAATAATCACTTTTTAGAGGGTTAGGAAATGAGACACTTAAAGTAGTAAAGGAGTTTTGCTATTTGGGGAGCAAAATAACTGATGATGGTCGAAGTAGAGAAGATATAAAATGTAGACAGGCAATGGCAAATAAAGCGTTTCTGAAGAAGAGAAATTTGTTAACGTCGAGTATTGATTTAAGTGTCAGGAAGTCGTTTCTGAAAGTATTTGTATGGAGTGTAGCCATATATGGAAGTGAAACATGGACGATTGATAGTTTGAACTGGAAGAGAATAGAAGCTTTCGAAATGTGGTGCTACAGAAGAATGCTGAAGATTAGAAGGGTAGATCGCATAACTAATGAGGAGGTATTGAATAGAATTGGGAAGAAGAGGAGTTTGTGGCACAATTTCACGAGAAGAAGGGACCGGTTGGTAGTACATGTCCTAAGGCATCAAGGGATCACCAGTTTAGTATTGGAGGGCAGCGTGGAGGGTAAAAAGTCGTAGAGGGAGACCAAGAGATGAATACACTAAGCAGATTCAGAAGGATGTAGGTTGCAGTAGGTACTGGGAGATGAAGAAACTTGCGCAGGATAGGGTAGCATGGAGAGCTGCATCAAACCAGCCTCAGGACTGAAGACTACAACAACAACAGAGGTCAAAGCAACCAGTAATGTATGGTGAGACGTATTACGCGTGGCCTACTTTCTCAGCTTCATTTCACTGGCGTCAGTGCAGAAACTGCTCAAAATATTTCTTGATTGCCCATCCGTCAACATTTCGAATGAATGAGGACCCGAATTTGTGGGGCGCGTTTTAAGAGGACGTCTTACAATCTGCAGCTGACGATTCTTTTGCGGCTTGCAAAGCACGACAATTGGGCTCTCGGCGGAACAAGTACCCTAGCGCCTATTAGCAAGGGCGCGGGGTGGGGACACGAGATCCGGAATAGTGGAGTGGGTGCGGGAGCCACACCAGCAGCACTCTTGCGGCCTAAACAAACCGCCGGCAACTGGTGCGCTGTCGCGGCGCCTTTGATGGCGAGGCACGGCGCGCTGGCGTCTTCACTTTCCTCGGCGGCCGAGGCGGCCCGTGGCTCGGGACATCGACCCGCGCGTCGCTTTGTTGTCGCAGCAGCGCCGCCTCGCCGCTGCTGGCTGGCGGCCAGAATGGCGTTCTTCTTAACCCACTCCTCCTCCCACGCGCTCGAGTACGCCGCCGCAAGGTGAGGCGGCTGTGGGAGGGCCCGCGGAGGCCCCCCGAAAAATAATAAGTAGGTCCTCGGCGCCGCGCCGCCTTTGATGTCTGGCGGCGCGAGTTTTTGGGCGCTCCTTTTCTGTCGCCTCGGCGCTCTTTGCAGATCCTCCGTAGCGCTAAGCGGCTCTCGAGGGCTATTGGCGCGCAACAGGGATTTAGGGGACGAGGACTGGCGAGGATTGCCCGAGTGAGATAATGCTGCCGAGCTGCGGGCCCTCCCGGAGAAAGGAGGCTGAGAGGACCCCGGCGGCAAGTCCACCGTCTCCGAACGGCGAAGTCACGGTGTCTGCCTTTGTCACGCATCAGTTTTGCCGAGATCACTCGTGCAAATCCAAATATTGCGGACCGTTTTTTGACAGGCGCCATTTTCATCCGAAGCGTAAAACGGGCGTGCGCTTTGTCACCAATACTGCTCAGTTTGTCTGTCAGAGATGTATCTACACTACTGGCCATTCTGTCAGAGACAGCAAAGGACTTGGAAGAGCAGTTGAACGGAATGGACAGTGTCTTGAGAGGAGTATATAAGATGAACATCAATAAAAGCAAAACGAGGATAATGGAATGTAGTCGAATTAAGTCGGGTGATGCTGAGGGAATTAGATTAGGTAATGAGACACTTGAAGAAGTAAAGGAGTTTTGCTATTTGGGGAGCAAAATAACTGATGATGGTCGAAGTAGAGAGGATATAAAATGTAGACAGGCAATAGCGAGGAAAGCGTTTCTGAAGAAGAGAAATTTGTTAACATCGGGTATTGATGTGTCAGGAAGTCGTTTCTGAAAGTATTTGTATGGAAGCGAAACATGGACGATAAATAGTTTAGACAAGAAGAGAATAGAAGCTTTCGAGATGTGGTGCTACAGAAGAATGCTGAAGATTAGATGGGTAGATCACATAGCTAATGAGGAGGTATTGAATAGAATTGGGGAGAAGAGGAGCTTGTGGCACAACTTGACTAGAAGAAGGGATAGGTTGGTAGGACATGTTCTGAGACATCGATGGATCATAAATTTAGTATTGGGGGGGGGGGGGGGGTGGAGCGTGAAGGGTAACAATCGTAGAGGGAGACGAAGAGATGAATATACTAAGCAGATTCAGAAGGATGTAGGTTGCAGTAGGTACTGAGAGATGAAGAAGCTTGCACAGGATAGAGTAGCATGGAGAGCTGCATCAAACCAGTCTCAGGACTGACGACCACAACAACAACACTGGCTATTAAAATTGCTACACCACGAAGATGACGTGCTACAGACTAGAAATTTAACCGACAGGAAGAAGATACAAATGATAAGCTTTTCAGAGCATTCACACAAGATTGGCGCCGGTAGCGACACGTACAACGTGCTGACATTAGGAAAGTTTCCAACCGATATCTCATAAACAAACAACAGTTTGACCGGCGTTGCCTGGTGAAACGCTGTTGTGATGCCTCGTGTAAGGAGGAGAAATGCGTACCATCACGTTTCCGACTTTGATAAAGGTCGAATTGTAGCCTATCGCGATTGCGGTTTATCGTATCACGACATTGCTTCTCCCGTTGGTCGAGATCCAATGACTGTTGGCAGAATATAGAATCGGTGGGTTCAGGAGGGTAATACGGAACGCCGTGCTGGTTTCCAGCGGCCTCGTGTCACCTTCAGTCAATATGACTGGCATCTTATCCGCATGGCTGCATCGGATCGTGCAGCCACGTCTCGATCCCTGAGTCAGCAAATGGGGACGTTTGTAAGACACTAACCATCTGCACGAACAGTTCGACGACGTTCGTAGCAGCATGGACTATCAGCTAGGAGACCATGGTTGCGGTTACCCTTGACGCTGCATCAAAGAGAGGAGCGCCTGCGATGGTGTACTCAACGCCGAAACTGGATGCACAAATGGCAAAACGTCATTTTTTGGTATGGATCCAGGTTCTGTTTACAGCATCATGATGGTCGCATACGTATTTGGCCACATCGCGGTGAACGCACATTGGAAGCGCGTATTCGTCATCGCCATACTGGCGTATTACCCGCCGTGATGGTATGGGGTGCCATTGATTACACGTCTTGGTCACATCTTGTTCGCATTGACGGCACTTTGAACATTGGACGTTACGTTTCAGACGTGTTACGACCCGTGGCTCTACTCTTCATTCGATTCCTGCGAAACCCTACATTTCAGCAGGATAATACACGACCGCATGTTGCATGTCCTGTACGGGCCTTCCTGGATACAGAAAATGTTCGACTGCTGCCCTGGCCAGCACATTCTCCAGATCTCTCACCAATTGAAAACGTCTGGTCAATGGTGGCCGAGCAACTGGCTCGTCACAATACGCCAGTCACTACTCTTGATGAACTGTGGTATCGTGTTAAAGCTGCATGGGCAGCAGTACCTGTACACGCCATCCAAGCTGTGTTTGACTCAATGCCCAGGCGTGTCAAGGCCGTTATTACGACCAGAGGTGGTTGTTCTGGGTACTGATTTCTCAGGATCTATGCACCCAAATTGCGTGAAAATGTAATCAAATGTCAGTTCTATTATATTTGTCCAATGAATACCCGTTTATCATCCGCATTTCGTTTTGGTGTAGCAGTGTTAATGGAGAGTAGTGTAGAATCGTGCTGTAGATGTTATACGTACTTATTGGTTACAGTTTATAATAATGATCTAGTGGATGTCGTTGGAGGAGTCCGCGCGAGGCTGTTCCCAGAAGATGCTGTGGTCCATAGAAAGGTTCAGTGCCAGCAGAGTGTAGCGAAATGTCTGCACAGGATTGCCGATAGGTGCGAGGAATGGCATCTAACCCTAAACGAAAATAAAGGTAAGGTATTGAGCGTTAATACACGAAGTAGTCCATTAATGTACGATTACGCTATTAGTGGCAGATCATTGGAAACAGTTAACTACAGAAAAATACATTGATGTGTCAAAGTCATGGGACAGCGATATGCACATACACAGACGGCGGTAGTATTGCTTACACAAGGTATGAAATGGCAGTGCATTGGCGGAGCTGCCATTTGTGCTCAGGTGATTCACGTGAAATGGTTATCCCGTATTTGTGGCCGCACGATGGGAGTTAAAACTGTTAGTGTGGAATGGCAGCTATAGCGAAATGCATGGGGCATTCCGTATCGGAAATCGTTAGGGAATTCATTATCGCGAGATCTACAGTCTCTGAAGTGTGCCGAAAGTACCAAATTTCAGGCATGTCCTCTCACCATGGACAACGCAGTGGCCTACGGCCTTCACTCAATGAACGAGAGCAGCGGCGTTTACGGAAAGTACTTATTTCTAATAAGCAAGCAACACTGCGTGAAAGAGCCGCAGAAATCACTGTGGGATGCCCGACTAATGTATCCGTTACGACAGTGCGGCGAAATTGGGCGTTAATGCTCTACGGCAGCAGGCGACTGACGCGAATGCCCACTAGAAAACCGTAGCATAATCAAATGAGTCCCGATTTCAGTTGGTAAAAGCTGAAGACATAATAGAGTGTATGAGTGTTGTGCAGACGCGACGAAGCTGTGGACCCAACTTGTCAACAAGGCGCTGTGCAAGCTGCCGGTGTCCACATTATGGGGTGGGCCGTTCTTACATGGAATGGACTGGATCCTCTGGTCCAACTGAATCGATAATTGATTGGAAATGGTTATGTTCGTTACTTGGAGGCCATTTGTATTCTTGAAATTCGTGTTCCCAGACAACTATGTCACATGGCCACAATTGATCGTGATTGGTTTGAAAAACATTCTGGACAATTCAAGTGAATGATTTAGCCCCCGTGTCGCCCTACATGAATCCCATCGAATGGGATCTAATCGAGTGAGCGGCTGTAGTGGAAGAATGGTTCATTATTTTTGCAGGGGACTTCCAACAAATTGTTCAGTCCGTCATCCGTCGAGTTGATGCAGATACGATAAGATATTAAGGAGGTATCCCGTGAGTTTTATCACCTCAGTAATTATTGATGGTGTATCTTATAGCGTTGGAGACTCGAGGCTGTTTGCAGACTATACTGTTGTCTATACAGGAAGACTGTAAAGCCAGAAGACTACCGAAATACAGGAAGACAGAGGAGGATGAACGACTGGTCGAGGGTCTGGCAGGTGACTCTGTACGTAAATAAATGAAACGTGTTGTGCATGAATAGGCAAAGAAGAGAATCAAAGCGTATGAGATGTGGTGCTACAGAACAATGTTGAAAATTGTGTGGACTGATAAGGAATGAGGTGGTTTTCCCCAAAATCGGCGAAGAAAGGCTCACCGGCCAACTGACCATCTTCTTCTTCTGTGAGAATGCACCAACAGTGCCCGAACTCTTGCGGGAACCGCGAACGCGCCCCGAGTAACGAGTAAAATGGGCGGGGGCACTACGAATGTGGTGCGGGACAATACGTTGAGAATGTGGGCTTCGCGGGAGGCGTGCCAGAGATAAATCCCTGCAGTCGCACTATCCTCTGAGTCCTCGGTGGCTCAGATGGATTAAGCGTCTGCCATGTAAGCAGGAGATCCGGGGTTCCAGTCCCGGTCGGGGCACACATTTTCATCTGTCCCCGTTGACGTATGTCAACGTCTGTAAGCAGCTAAGGGTGTTAATTTTATTGTAATATATGGAAAACTCTGACAAGAAGAAGAGACAGGATGATAGAATTCTGTTAAGATATCAGAGAATGATGTGCATGATACTAGAGGGAGCTGCAGAGGGTAAAAACTGTAGAGGAAGACAAAGGTAGGAATAAAGCCAATAAATAATTGAGGATGTTAGGTGCAAGAGATACTCTGAGATGAAGAGGTTGGCACAGTAGTGGCGGGCGGTATCAAACAAGTCAGAAGGCTGCCTTTGTTGGTGACAGATCACTGGAAACAGTAACCACCATGCAAATATGTAGGAGTAATCAACCGAGACGATCTAAAGTGGAAAGTCTACATAAAACAAGTAGCAGAAATTTAATTCATCCTTGAATTAAGTGATTTACTAAACACTTGTTCGATGGGCTATTGAGTGTTGATCATCAGTATGAGACTGCAACCAGTTTGGACTAACAGAAGAGATATACAAGATCCGTTGAAGAGCTGGGCGTTTAGTCGATGCAATAGCATTACGGACTTGCTCAATAAACTTCCATAGCAGGCGCCACAAGAAAAACCTTGTGCATACGGAGAGGTTTGGTGCTGAAATTCCAAGAGAGTGCTTTCTGCACCGAGTTTGACAACATATTACTTCCTCGCACATACGTCTGGCGAAATGACCACAACGAGAAAATCGGAGAAATTAGAGCTAATACGGAGGTCTACTGACAATCATTCTTCCCACATGTCATTTGCGAGTGGAACACGAAAGGGGGGAATAGAAGTATCTTCCGCCACACGCAGTAAGGTGCCTTGCAAGTGCAGATACAGATGTGCCATTAAGACCAGAAGTGCAAAGATAACATGTAACCGTGCTGATTTAATGCAGCCCCTTGCGAATTCCTCTCCTATGCCAATCTTGCCTTCCCCTGCAGTTTTTTCCCCCGTTTTGGGTTCCTCTAGTACCATGGAAGTTATTCCCTGAATTCTTAACACGTCCTATAATTCCGTCCCCCCTCCTTGTGACTGCTCTCCATATGGTTTTTTCCTCTTTGATTCTGTGCAGAACCTTCTCATTTATTATCTTATCAATCTACGTCTTAGACGTTTCTATTCCTTCATAGATTACGCGGGAAACATCTTCTTGCAGGAAAATTAAAGTGGTTCAAATGGCTCTAAGCAATATGGGACTTAACATCTTAGGTCATCAGTCCCCTAGACTTAGAACTACTTAAACCTAACTAAACTAAGGACATCACACACGTCCATGCCCGAGGCAGGATTCGAACCTGTGAGCACAGCAGCAGCGCGGTTCCGGACTGAAGCGCCTAGAACCGCTCTTCTACAGCGGCCGGCTCAGGAAAATTAGTTTCATCCAATGTGGACAGTGTAATGATCTCTCTTCTTTTCGTACCTCTGTGAAGAATTCCGTCCTACGCATTGCTCAGGCTTATACAACAACAGGCCGAAAATAAGTGAATCTTCGAAAAACAGGATGGGAAATCTCTGTCATCATTGCTTAACACTTTAGATGATTTTAATCTATAAATTCACAGAAGAAAGATATGTTTTCTTAGTAAAACACTGAAGAATATAGAGTCTGCACCAACGACGTAGCAATTGTCTTTTCAATTTGTAACCACGTATGCTTATCGTTTGTTTCCTTACATCTTGTGCCCTCAGTTATCCGTTTTATGTATTGCAATCTTTCTTCACCTACAGTTTTCACCCTTTACAGTTCCCTCTAGGACCATAGAAATTACTCCCTGATGTCTTAACACGTTCCGTGTCATCCTTTCCCTTCTTCTTTTCTGTTTTTCCGCATATTTCTTCGTCGATGAGTCTTCAGACAACCACCTCATTTCGTACCTGTCCGCCAAATTTTTGACACCCTGTACAACACCATATTTCAAACGCTCCGATTCTCAGCTTTTCCGGTTTTCCGCAGACCATGTCACCCTCCAAACGTTCATTCCAGAGAAGTCTTCCGTAAAGTCACCGCCGATGTTTGATACTAGTAGACTTTTTTTGGCCAGGAATGCCCCCTTTGCTCGTGCTAATCAGCTTTTTATGACTTTCACGCTTCGCCCTTCATTCGTAATTTTGCTTCCAAAGTACCACAATTCTTTCTCTTCACATGCAAGCATTTGCCCTGCCAGTGCGAGAATCAAAATGTTTATAAAAACAAAGTTATTACGTGCCTTATTTTAAAGTTATTATAGCAAGTAATATTTACACCCTACATTTGCATATTGTGTGAAACTGCAGTTAACATTTTGCATTATTTCTTATATTTGAACTGTTTTTGTTATGAATTCTAAAGCGCAGTTCTTAGCACAGTGTAGGACTACCACACATGATAAAGCTATCTTCTGTCGACTCTCCAGCGTCAGTTGTCAAAGAACGTGAGGCAAAGATCGCATCCCACCCTCAGTGGGAAAAAACAGTTCTAATTTCGCCATTGTCGAAGTTTCAGTACGCCAGTAGAAGAGACGTTGTACAGAATTTAGATATCTACACAGTAAAATTGATCCAAGTATATCATAACGCAAGTTACGGGAAAAGTATTGACTGAAATCAGTTGCTATGCATGAAGTGCTGTTTGAACTGTTTCGTTTATAAAGCATTGGCAGCAGAAGTAAAAGATTTTAGTGTCGGTTTCAGTTGCAATTTGGATTTCAGTTAGTAGTTAAATGAATGCTTTTTTCGCGGTAATAGAATTCAGTTTACGAAAACACTGAAAACTAGTAACTTCTACGCGATAAGTGACGAAGGAAAAAAAGTTTAACTTGTTGAAAAAACAATCATGAAAAATAAAAACCATAATTGCATTATTCGTTTTCAACGCACAGAAGTCAGTTAAATCAGTAGAGGAGAGACTCGGGTAACTCGAAGGAAACTCTGTCGTTCCGCAGAATACATGTTTTCTCATCTTTTAAAAATTCGAGCCTCATTGCTTATTCGATCATAGCGCTTGTAATATTTCGATGTATGTAGAAGTACAACCAATTACAAATTGCAGGCTCGTCGCCTATGCTCATAAGATGACCCATAGGAGGATGTGTTTATTGAATGAAACACGTAATTCCCAGATAATCCCATATTTTGTAGTAATAGATGTACTGAGTCTTGTTCAAACCAACCACTTACCATGAGAGATCAATTTAAGCTTCGGTTGACTGTAGTTGACTATATTTCTCTCAAGCAGACTGACTTCCAATAGCCATTTTACGAACACTGTAAGACCTAATGCATTTTAAGTAACATTGTTGCTGTCAGTTATCCATTCGTTCCACACTGTTGGCAGCTCGTATGCTTGTAGTGAACAACTTTGTCACCAGATGATACATATACGGCTGGTTATACAAAAACTGTGAGCTGCCAGGCGGCATGTTTTTTACTAATTTTATAACACAAACACAAGTTCATCTTCATTGATCTACAAAAAAATAAAGTGGTGTCTTAGGCATTGGAAGCACTAAATTTATAAATAAATATTAATTTAGAAAACCCCTGTTACTCGGAAAAACATAACATTGTTTTTTTCAACTAATCAAAGAAAAGGCTAAAACAAAGTGAAATTGATAAACGCAGCAGCTCTTCGTAAGCAAAATCGTCGTTTCACGACCTTTATTGTGGTTAAATGCTACGAGGGCGTGCTGAAAAGTAGTCACTCCGAGTTTTGTGTGTGTAAACTCTTAAAGATTTTTGAATAAAACAAACGTTATTAACATTTTACATCTTTAGTCTTCATGTCTACATATTGGCAGTCCTCTGCCGTTAAAGGGCCCCGAATTGAAGCTTGTAACATGGCGGTGTGTAACGTAACTACGTCGTTTCGTGAGGAACAGCATACCGTAATCGAATTTCGGATTCGAAGAGTTCGCCCACACATGGAATATCCTCTTCTTGAGCATGACAGTCTAAGTCTAATACGCCGTACATTACTGTATATCACAATTTCAAAGCTTGCAGTGGGAATGGTTCGCTCCAAAGGATTATGATTTTTTGCGCAGATCAGGAATCAAACAAAAGCAAATTATTTTGACCAGCTATTGGCCAGAACTAGTGCTTATACCATATTTGTAATTCTCTTTTCCCCATTTCCCTGCCCTTGCTTGTTGCGACGTAAATATTCCGTACTGCTCTTGCAACATCACGCACACGAGAAAGAACCCTAAGAGACTGAGCACCCGCAACTTCTCGCAGCACAATAAACAAATTTTCCAGCCAAGTTATGATCCAGATTAATGATCGACATAATTATATACGAATGGGTTAAGGCGTTGATGTTAGTTGACCTTGATATAACTCTCTTGGTTCCTCTAGTTTCTAGGGTTTCTTTCACATATGCATTTCCTCTTCAAATCCAGATTGGTCGGAGATGAAAACAAATACCTAACTGAACAATGGGATACGTTTGTTTATCTCATCTACAAATTTTCGGACTGATTCTGCAGTTTAGTGTGTGCCCCCAAGTTGACTCTTTGTTTGAGTTTCATTATTTTACATCTTCCAGTTATGTAGCACTGTTAGGAGTTGTGCAACCGTCCACTATCTCCCTTGAAATCACTGTAACTATATCGCCTGCAATTTGATGAGCGTAACGTAATAGGTCACTATCATGCACATATTGTAAATGGTATCGAGCATCCTTGAAACGCGCGAACACCAGTTTTTGTAACAAGTTAACCTTGTTCTCCCTTGAATACTCATAGTTTTTCTTATGCACTACATGGTCATATTGCTGCTGACTTACTCAAAATCTGTTCTTTTTTTTATTATGCTGCCGATGATTTCCCCTGTACGTAATTATGCCTAGTACCCTTTCCTTGCTCAGCGATTGTCTTTTACTACGGTTCACTGGAAACGGGATTTGTGGCTCCCTGTCCGACAAGGATGAAGAGCTATATGGCTCGACACCTGTATTAATGATTTTCACTTTTTATCGTCATCACTGTACGTCTCATGTGCTTTGTGCGCACAGTCGAGTGTGTACGACACCACACATTTCACAGACTCATCTGACAGAAACGCTAATATTTCATCTGTCACTTCGTTCTCACTCCGCGAGATTCTTTGGGTTCCTTGTTGACGAAATGTCAACTTTGGCAACTGTTGTAGATGTAATGCAGTGTTTAATATGTTTATCGTTGCCATTTTTCTGCTCTCTATCAACGCCAATGGCACTGTAGCAATATTGTGGTTACATGGTAGGCAATATGTGGAGTGTGGAATGCCGTGAACATCATTGGTATTTTGCGGCCTCGCACTGAAGAAGAGATTCCTTGTGAATCTGAAAGCGAGACTTACGCCAGAATAACTTTTTATGCAGGGATTGCTCCAGACTGTTCAGATGCAGTGATATGCAAGTTGCTTTTCATCTTTAGGCTATTTCTTTCAGTTTCTAATATTGTGAATCAGGTACACTGTGAACGATAGACTAAAATTCTATATAGGGAATGAATACATGTGTAGGTCACTGACGTATTTTCAATTTTAGTCAGTACCTTAGCGATTGTGAGATAGCACAGATGATTCTGCGCCATCAATGAGCCATATACATTTTCACTGTAGTGAAGTTAACATATTACGTCGGTAGGCACGTGGTAGCATTCAAACACACAGTTATAGTCCCCGATATAAATATAAATTCATTTCGTTCAGTATTAGAAGTCCTCATTCAGTGATTGGATTTATTGAAATGTACTTGTCCTAAATGCAGTATTATATGGGACTGTAATTGATCCCGCGAATAACAAGACAGTAATGAATAGTAATTCTTGACTTAGTTATTTTGTCTACTGAACGTAATAATAAATCAAGCAATGGAAAATCCGGGATGGAATGTAACAATATTATTAAAAGGAAAGTTGCTACTCACCATATAGCGGAAATGCTGATTTGCAGATAGACACAACAATTAGACTGTCACAAATAAGCTGTCGGCGAGTAATGCCTTCGTCAAACACACACACACGCTCGCGAATGCAAACGCAACTCCCTCACACATGTGTGTGAGTTACGTTAGCGCGCGTGTGTGTGTGTGTGTGTGTGTGTGTGTGTGTGTGTGTGTGTGTCGTCTATTTTTGACGAACCTCTTGCTGGCCGAAAGCTTATTTGTGACAGTCTTTTTGTTGTGCCTATCTGCAACTCAATATCTGCGTTATATGGTGAGTAGCAGCCTTGCTTTTCATAATATTGGAACATAGTAATAAACATTTATATAAATTGTAACATAGACACATTTAACATATTAAAAATATGTATTAAATGACGTCACGGTTGATCAGTATGGTGGTCATAGGATGCTAAGTGATTAGTTTAGTAGAGTTTTGTAGAGTTAGGATGGATGCTGGTGTAGTTCCCTGCTCCATCTATAGTGATGTGGACAAGATATTAAATTCTAACCTTATATTTTCGAAACATGAAGAATTGGTCGAGCCCTATGTAGCTTTATTCTGTATAAACACTTTTTCGGAAATTGTTTATGGAGTTACTTCTCTTTGACGTCACTAAAAAAAGAGGAGGAGAGAAATGCATTAGCGCTTGCCAGGAAGTGTCCATTACATTTTTTCCGTATTCCCGTTGGGATGTGAGCGCGGAGAAACGAATGACAGCGGATTCGAGCACCGCATTCCGGCAGCTGTTGGGGAGCGCCTAAGGCTTGTCTCGATAACCATCGGAGCTCGGCCGAGCGGCCAGTCATCCGCGGGCCTGTAAGAGAGCCGAAAGGCAGGAAATGACATTTCACCCACTCTGCTGCCTGCCGCCTACAAGATAATAAAACGGCCTGCGTTCGGAAAGGAACAAAATTCTTAGGACCCGATAGGCATCGCGCCACCCTCGAAACAATGCGCCGCCTTCGTACAGTGAGAGGATTAAAAAGGTGCCTCCGCTCCTCTGTCCGACGTGGCGGAAGGAACATCCCCTGTTTACGTCTTGTTGTACCTGTCGAACCGGTGTTTCGGACCGTATCAGCTGTTAGCCGCTGTAGGTTTACGTTGTTCTCACCTACCCATTTAAATTTGCACCTGAGTACATTTTATCGCAATAACCGGGTTTGTCGTATGTATTACAAAATGCTCTATAATTGAGTTTTTGTACTTAGCAGGTAATTTTTGAAATATTCAAATTTCGTTTTAACTGGGTGCTATGCAGGGTCCACACTTGCCTTGAATCCTTTGTCAAAGTTTTATGGAGTGATAATTCAAAGTTTACTAATTAACCCATAAATTTTTCGAGATTTTAAACGGCAACAGTATTTCCTGCTGTTTACGGCACACTTATTTCTAGCAACTGATTCCATCGTCTTATTCCTACTCAAACTAACTCCAGACTTGTACCGTAAAAAAGACAAGCTCTCAGGAAAGACGACATAATGAATAAGTATGTCATTGCAGAGGTAAATTATATGTTGTGAGATATTATATGATTTATTTAAATTTTTAAATTTTATTGTGTTTAGACTTAGAGGAGTAAAAATAATTTTTACGTTCGTACATTTTATGAAATGTTTGGGGGAGAATAATATGCAGGAAGACTCTCTTTCGAAATTAACGCTGGCACATGTTCAACAGTTATCGTCTCTGTAATGAGCAAGTTCATAAAGCTCTCACGCTTACAAAACGAATCAGTAACGATACGCGCTCCTTTTCTTTGGATCTTCTCTCTCTCCCCTGCAAAACAGTATGAATGCCTTCTGGAAGTCAAGCAACACGACAACTTCTTTACTGTAGCCGGCTGAGTGGCCGAGCGGTTCTAAGCGCTACAGTCTGGAGCCGCGCCACCGCTACGGTCGCAGGATCTAATCCTGTCTCGGGCATGGATGTGTGTGATGTCCTTAGGTTAGTTAGGTTTAAGTAGTTCTAAGTTCTAGGAGACTGATGACCTCAGAAGTTAAGTCCTATAGTGCTCAGAGCCATTTGAACCATTTTTTGTGTACAGTTCTCCGGACCTCGTGGACTATCATAGTTTACTAATCGCCTCCTGTTCCGTGGTGGAAAGTTTACTTTCGAGACCGAGCGAGGTGGCGCAGTGTTTAGCACACTGGAGTCGCATTTGGGAGGACGACGGTTCAAACCGCGTCCGGCCACCCTGCTTTAGATTTTGCGTTATTTCCCTAAACCACTTCAGGCAAATTTCCGGATGCTTCCTTTGAAAGGGAACGGCCGACTTCCCTCCCCATCCTTACCTTATCCGATGGGACCGGTGACCTCGCTGTTTGTTCCCTTCCCCCAACCATCCAACGTTCCTGCGGGGACGTTTTTGTTAGTTCCTAAGGTGTTTTGCACTTTATTTCTGCTCAAGCATCTCTGGTAAGAAGTCAAACCGCTTCCTCAGTAGAACTACAGTGTAGTCGACTCGGCTTTGCCCAAGGTTATATGCGTGAAACTGACCGTGGATTGTCGAAATGTATTTCTCGCTGTCACTGTTGACAAGCAGGCGAACTTCCGTAATTGTCAGGAGGCCTTGTCGCCCGGGTCAAACAACCGAGCCGTTCCGAGGCGGAGGAAGGGGAGACTGAGGGTAATCTCCAATTGCCGGCAGCACGGCTGTTGTGAAATTGCCTATAGTTCCCGCTGAGTAAACCTAATCCTGTACTGCGTGAGAGTTAGGCGACCCTTTGGCATGATAACTGCTCTTCTTGATCTGGCGAGGTAATGTTTCAATTAGAGACTCTAAGTTGGTTCTCATCACGGTTCTCGAAACAGTGGGCCGTACATTTTTCGTATTTCAATCCTTTAATTACAAATAGTATTAAATATTAAGGCTCAAGGGCGCGAGCAGGGCTGCAATTGAGTAGCAGCAAGTGACCATTCTGACAGTCAGCCGCAGGCGTCGTTTATTGCAAGGTATGTAGTGGTTACGGAGCGTAGTAGAGTGTAGGCGGTGGTTCACGTGTGAGAAGCATATAACGTAACGGCGGGACGCACTCGCAGCGTAGCGCCTCAACGGAATACTTTGACAATAAATAAACAACAGCCACAAATATTGACTAAAGGAGAAATCTTCTCATGAATTCCCTGTGTTGATTAACTGAAAAGTGAGATATACATAAAACAGTTGCTGGCCTTTTGACGAGCAAGAAACACGTGGAAGGCGGTTCGAACCTTACCGAAATTCGAATGCTGAAATTTGTCAAGATAACGTGTCAGTCTTTGGTCGATTTTGACCTGGGACAAATAATGTTTTGCGTGTGATGAAATTATTATTACACTTCGATTTTTTGTGCCGTCAAATTAATCGGTACTTAAAGCAGAATATAAAAACTTAGAAATTATGACACAGCACGAGTGATTTTGTGTAATACATGTAGTTAGTGTGATCGTAGACAAACTCGGAAACTTGCAAGGTTTTTGCAGTTGAACATTCCTGTGCTTCGAAGAAAATTTTATTAATAGCATTCCCCTGTATTGTTAAAGGCGACAGCACGACAACCGACTTGTTACGCATATCGCCCACCACATGCGACTGAAGTTAGTTTCAGCTGAGAGCCACATCTTCCCGGGACAAGAAGTGACAACTTAGGGTTGGGTAAGTGCGTTCTCCGAGACTAGATCGACGCCAGCTCAGAATTTAGCACAGATGAGTACAGTGGAAACCCGATATGAGGCAGCTGTCGAGAGTCATGTTTTAGCCTCACAATGTAGCACAACTACGGTATGTCGGGAGTGTGCTGTGGAATGACAAGCCACCCACAGAGAGTTTGGAAAATCACAAAATGCGGTCTATACTGTGCTGTGTATTGTACAGTATATCAATTTAAAGAATATTAGAAGTAAAACACACAAAAAACGATATACAGTGCTCAGGTAAACATCACTCAATTGGCGAGCAAACAGTAGCATTACAGTAGTTACGAATAAAATACTGTAATGCGCTATGGTATATAAATCACTTGACGATTTTGAACATTGTTTGCACGCTATTGTAGGTTCGTTCTTCCACTCTGTAAAGAACTCAGGTTGTGGCGGGTCATTTCGTGTATTTTCTTTTCTGTGGTTTTTTGTCCATCACATGCGGTAACTTAATATGATTTTGTTCACTGTGTCTGCCCATCCACGTCGTCACTTCATGTATGTTATCCAGCGTTTCATGTGTGTTGGGAACATCCATGTTTGATTCTTTATCATCCTTATCATCTGCAAGGGTAAATGATGCTACAGAAATGCTCATGCAGAGTAATAAGGTTTTTACACCGCGGTACATTCGAATCCATAGTAAATCCGTGTGGTATATCAGGCTTTCACTGTACTAGACCGAAACAACAACTCTCTATCCGACATATCCGCGAGAGAAATTATATGATGGCGTCAGTAAAGGCCACGCATAAAGTGGTAGGACTGTTATACAAGCGATCACATAGGATCACTCCTAGGTGAAACGGTTGACACACAGGGGTTCGTTGGGAACTGCAATCAGTCTACAAAGGAGACGGCTCACAAGTGTTATACGAGTGTGTAGGACCCGTAGCAACAAATAGGTCTAACAGGGGATGTAAACGTGTACAGAGAAGGGCAGCACGAATGGCCACAGGGTTGTTTGACCCATAAGGGAGTGTCACAGGGATGATGAGGGTATTGAACTGGCAGACAATTTGACACACACACACTTGAAGACAGACGCAAAATATCCCGAGAAAGCCTATTTAATGAAGTTTCAAGAACTGGCTTTAAATGACAACTGGAGTATGCAACAGCCCCCTACGTATCTCTCCCGTACGGATCGTACGGACAATACTAGATTAATTAAAGCGCATTCAGAGACATTTAAACAGTCATTCTTCAAGCGCTCATTACGTGAATGGAACGGGAAGAACCCCAGATGGGAAGAACCTATGCCACGCTCTTCATATAGGTTTGTAAAGTATGGGTGTAGATATAGATACAGACCATGGAGGTAGTTCGCAAGTGGTGTTCAAATCCCTGTTCACCCCTACAGATTTAGGGTTTCCGTAGTTCCTGTGATCGATGAAGGCTAATACCAAAATAGTTCTTTTGAAAAGGCCGCTACCGGTTTTCGCCCCCCCCCCCCCCCCATCCTTGATCTATCCCAATACGTGCTCCGTCTCTGACTTCTGGGATGTGGCGTTAAGGCCTTTATTTTGGCCGTATCACACGAGGCGATTTTTGTCGGTGCTACTTGAATAGCGGAACGTAATTTCTTCATGTGACGAAATACTCTGTGCTACTGGCTCGACTAGCAGCTGTTAAAAATTAACGAAGATTGAATTTGAGCGTGCCCAATTCTAGTAGCCGCGTGTAGCGCTCTTATGACCTAGTCTCCTCTACACAGTGCTGTTGTCGCCTAGTGTGGCAGCTCAATCGCAAGTCGCTCTCTTGTTAGCGGATATACGGCTCAACTAGCTTTTTATTTGTTCATTGGTTTTGTTTTGTTCATGTTTCTTTGGTGTTGTGGTGGAAAAGCTGGGAGGAAATGTGTGCAACTGGCCAGGCAAGGACGTGTTGGAAATTTTGGGATATTTATCGGAAATATGAACGACTATGGGACGCGAATAACGATAACTACTTGACGAAGAATGCGCGGCAAAATAATTGTTGAAGGTTACTTGTACAACAGAATGAATTTGGCTTGATGATTGCCCCCGAGAGGGAAATCTGCGAAAAGAAATTCAGAGTGTTAACGACGCGTACAGAAATGGATTAGACAAACTGATGAATCATTGGAAAGTGGCAAGGGAGCTGAGGACGTCTATAAACCCAAGTTATTTTGGTTCAACAAAGCTGATTTTTGAGTTATATCATGAATGCCCCTCAATACCAATAACTTTCAGTTGGTCGATTGCGGCCACAAACTGATCGCTACGTATTTAAGATTAGCTTTGTGCACTGTGGCGATTTGTATATCAGTCTTATTGCTCCGGGGACAAACTCTGCTCGGTGTTGCTGACACTGTTGTTAAGAGATACTGCCCGGGTAGGACTTGGTGGGTTACTTGCGTTCGACGGTGCCCGGTATGAAAGGAGGTCTGCATAAATTATGCAGAGATTTCAGGCTATCATCACTTTCCAAGTAGCGCCAAGTTAGGTTTTGTATGGAATCGCACTAGTCATGAGTGTTTCCTTATTCGCAGATCGAGTAATTCATCAAACTATCCTTCACCTGACCACACAATTTTTGTGTAGGCAAGTTGATCCTACAAAGATAGTTCTTTCAAGTGCAACACAGAAACATCCACTTTTCCTTTTCGACTCATCCAATCGCGAACCCATTTTCAATCTTTCATTTTTGTATTTTACTCAACAAATGTTTACCCAACACAGCAAAGTCGTTTCAGAACTATACGAATAGATTTGTTCCATAATATAGACCAGGAGTTGAGGTTCGTACGACACTTCCCTAGCTACTGTCAACTTGTACATATCAACAGCTCACATCCCTACCATCTAGCAGCGGCTACATGAAGTGGCGACCACTGACCGCGAGTAGTAATAGCGACAAAAATCGACACGTTTGACCGTAACAGAAGGTTTTCTTTCCTTTGGAACGGGTGGAGTTAAAATCGCCTGCGGTCATCCTAACTGAAGTTTGGTGTGGTTTAACGAAATCGTACAATACTAATGTCGTGATGGTTTCTCCTTCAAGGGCATTGTCAGTTTCCTCCATCGGCCTTCAACACCTGATATTACGCTTCATTCTTAATAACATTTACGTGGACGAGACGTTCCTATTAGTTAACTGGTATTAGGCAATCTAGCCCGTATAGCTACATAATGAGCTGTGTTAACGATTGTGACTGAAACGTATTCGTCATCTAAATAGTATGACCCAACAGGACGGGTCCCAAACCCGCAACCTCCGCTTTACATGGCCACGAGCCCGCAGAGGCTACATGTTAAAACTCAACTTTCTTCGCTTCCTGTTCCTTCCATCTGAATTAGATGTATCATTTAAATATCACTTTATTTTGAGTCATAATAAGTCTGCATGTTTTAGTGTTGCACTTCAGTTTCTCTTCAGTCATCTATGGTATTCACGTTGATCCACCAATTTTTGTCTTGCTGTGTCCGAACTGTCTGCCATTTCTCCTCTTTTCCTGTATTTACTTTCGTATGCATCGGCTGACTGTTGCATTTACGCAGTATGGTCCAGTTCCATTAGAACAGCCTGTGTGAAATGCGGCTTCACGATCCATGAATTTTGAACAACAGCTGTGTAGAAGATCAAAGCGCTAGCATCGCTGCAGCAGGCGTCCCGGCTGCGAATGTGACAGTATGTGTCTTATACTCGTCGAAAAATGGCGGAGGAGCAATGAGGCAAGTCCCACAACAATGCCCCAGCCCATACAGTGAAGAAGTGAAGATAGTGCCCAAGTGTTTGGCCAGCAAACGGATCTCTGTCCTGGATCACCTGCCGTGATTGCCGGATTCTGCCCCAACCGACTTCTGATTGCTTCCCAAATTGAAGTTGGCAATTGAAAGACACTGTTAGATGTATTTAAGGATATCGAAGGAAGTTGTACCGCAGTACTAAACGCAACTCCAAAAAAAAAAAAAAAAAAAAAAAAAAAAAAAAAAAAAAAAAAAAAAAAAAAAAAACTACGGTGACTGTTTCAAGGCATTTTTCAAACGATTTGAGCTGTGTATTGATTCAAGGGGAGACTATTTTGAATACATACAGTGATTTTTTGGAACATAATCCATTACTTTTCTTTTGTGTAGACACAGTCGTAACGAAATTGGACACACTGTGTATACCAAATTATGCAGTAATAATAATTTCGTGTAGCTGACTTGCCTGGTGCAAGTCCTTCAATTGGACACCACATCTGCGATTTGCGTGTCCGTAACCTAACCGAGTTATCCAGCCGGGTAAAGTGGACACGTAGTTGAACGTGGAGTCCGAACCACCTGTCGTTTCTGGTGACTCCTCACATCGCTGAGAGGCGAAGGCTAGGTTAAACCGCAGAATGAAAAATCCTAAGTTCGACCGGAATTCGATCCCGCGACTTCTTGGTTTCCAGTCAAGCGTTTTACCGGTAGGCAACCTGGGCCGACAATTATGAAATAAATTTCAGAGAACCATCTAAGTTTCAGTATTAATTTTTTTTTACTTGATAACTAGTTTTGGTTCAAATGGCTCTGAGCACTATGGGACTTAACTTCTGAGGCCATCAGTCCCCTAGAACTTAGAACTACTTAAACCTAACTAACCTAAGCGCATCTCACACACCCATGCCCGAGGCAGGATTCGAACCTGCGACCGTAGCGTTTTCCAGACTGTAGCGCCTAGAACCGCTCGGTCACCATGGCCGGGGATAACTAGTTTTGATGCTACACTTAGGCAATATTAATTTACATTATTAGTTGACAGTCCGCAGCTCGTGGTTTCGCGGTAGCGTTCTCGCTTCCCGAGCACGGGGCCCGGGTTCGATTCCCGGCGGGGTCAGGGATTTTCATCTGCCCCGAGACGGCTGGGCGTTGTTTTGTCGTCTTCATCATCATCATTCATCGCTATTACGGTCGGAGGAAGGCAACGGCAAACCATCTCCATTAGGACATTGCCTAATACGGCGGTGCGGGTCTCCTTTTGCCAAGAAACATGGGACTTCATTTCCATTTTTCCATTAGCTGATAACTAGAGGCTAAGACTAGGCTCGAAACCAGTCTTCAAGTAATTAAGAAAATTAATTTTGCGACTTTGACAGTTCTCTGCAATTCATTGCATAATTTGATAAACCATACAGTCGCTGACGTCATGCCGTCCAGAGTGACAGAAATCAGTAAGTAGTTTACAGTTATTATCTGGCGCGGTTAGATCTGCAAGAATAAATAAGAGCGAGCTAGACCTGCCCTGCCGACACAACAGAACACCAACCACCTTTCCTTCTATACGTGTCAAGCCGTGCAATTCTGGCCTTGCGGCTGCAGAGTTTTTCGCGGCGCACGAGACGAGGTATAAACAGAATGTGACGAAAATTCTTCCGATTGCCTTTTGTCTCCGCAATGCCGACTGAGGACTAGGTGGCAGCTGAAACACAGACGCCGACACAAGACTTCTGTACACCTCGCAGGGGAGCAGAAGAAAGGTTCCGCCCAGCAAGCCGCCAAAGGCTAATAACAATAATAGTGGTAATCGAACGCTGATGACGCAAAGAAGAAAAGAACCTGGGAATTGGGGGCGGGGGGGGGGGGGGGGGGGGAGGTCGCGGCTCGAGGAAGTAAGAAAGTACCGCGCGGCTGGCTGAATCGCGAGGGGAAGTGTGGGAGTAGGGGGGGAGTGGGGAGGGGTGTAAGACGGCAGGAAACAAAACTGTGCCACCCTGGCGGCAGCTGCCATTGTGCGGCCGCTGCTCCAAACAATCGCTTTCATTATGACGGCTCGTCAAAAGCGACGCGGCGGCGGTGGCGGTGGCGGTGGCTATGGCGGGGGCGGCAGAATCGATGCAGAGGCACAAAGCGTCGCCACAATGGCAAACCGTGCCGCGCCAGCCGCCTGCCGCCTCTACAGCCGGATCTCTGCGGCTGCGGCGGCGCTTTTCTCCTACTACTCGCGGTAAGCTTGGAAGCTGGTACTGCACGCGACAGCGCAAGCCTCGATTGACAGAAGGGGATCTGGCGAAATTCCTCAGCGTCTGAGACACACAGGGGTGTTTCAAAGTCATTTTATCAAACGTCTAAGGGTGATAGATCTCGCCATGGGAAACAACTTTTGTTACATACAAAACGTTCACTGACTCTACCCGGCGGCGCTAGACGTTCTGCAGTACGCGCCAGCCCCGGACGACGAGATTTCACCTAACTAGCAGGGTCTACTAATCAAGCGTACTGCTACTTCTGGTTCTTTCTCTTATGCCTTTTTCCCGCTTCGGCGCAGGGTCGGCATGGTTATTAAACCGCCGTTACTCGCGCGATAATTCCCAACACGGCTACTTGTGCGGATGATGTCATCCACATCAACTGTGTATTTGAACACTTTGAACGGTGTACATGAATGATTTTAGGAGCATTGTATTTATATCCAAATATAATACGCTTAATACACAGACATAGTAAGGTATGCACTAGGTAATAAATATTTTTGGCAGCTGTTTGTAATTAGTTTAAGTATGTCTCTAATAAGCAGCCAACTTGTCATTCCCTCTGCGAACACCTCTGTCAAGGATATAATCAAACCTTAGACACCTGAAGTGCAACCTGAATCGGTTTTCATTCATGCATAAGTAGCATGATTAAAGTTCGTTGTCCTTTGAGTTACCCACATCTCTGATGAACTCTTTCTAGAACTTCTCAGAGATCCGCGCAGATATTACAGACTACTGAAAGCTCTGTTATCTGCAAAGTATGTTTGTTTAGCATTTCTTTTCCTAGAAGAGTTACCACGAACTTCATTGATGTAAATATTAGTACATATCGCAATAAGCGGTGTTTCTGTCTTCGTTATACATCGCACGTTTTTGGGTCAAAGTAAATGCGTAACAGTATTACAAGATCTCGCTCTAAATTGTTAGGACATGTACTTTCCCTCCATTTACCTATTCCATCTTTTCCTAAAGGAAATACGTCTTAAATTACTTCTTTCTGTGATACATATTTATTATTTTCTGACACTTCTTCCTGAATCATGACCACTTTCATGTACACAGTCTTCGATCTCTGAGTCAGCAATCTCACAGTTAGGATCTTCGTCACTCAGCCCTTGGAAACATTCCAGCCATACACCAGGAGCTCTGCTAAATTCCGTCCTAGGTCTTTTACCGTCGACATTTATTCCACAAACTAAAAGTACAGAGAATATTTACTTTTCTTCGGTAGGTATTCTAGGTAAAAAGCTAATTAACTGTAATTAGTTTTGATATGCCTGAAGTTACATACATGAACGATTGAACCTAGGAAAGAAGTGAAGGAACATACACTTAATTTGTTTGACATTGTGGCAGTATCGCGTGGATGACCAGTGTCCTCCGAGGAATAACAACATTTCATAAATAATGCAACCCTGCGTAACTGAAAGCCAATCATGGCTGAAGCTAAGGGATGAAGAAAATGGAGCGATCTCAATCCAGCCCAGTAAGGTAAAATCATCTGGATGGCGAGTGTCATCCGCTCGCAACGGGGGGTTTCGGCTTTGGCGCCCCCTACCTGTCATCGTCAACCCGTTACTAACTCCCCCCCACCCCCCCCCCACCCTCGCTCCCCATAGGCGGGGAAGAGGGAATGTGTGTACCGCAACTGTGTCTGCTTGTATTCTTATTCTTGTGAAAGTGAGCGAAAGGTTTCTAAACGTTTGCAAATTGTGTGACTGAGGCACGATTTGGGTACCAGCGCGGTAGTCACGTAGTGGGAAGGGGGAAACCGCGTGAAAACAAATCCAGGCTGGCCAGCTTACTGACCTTCGTTGCCAATCCACCGTGCGGATTCTATCCGGGCTCAGTGCACCTCTCCGTCCCGGAAGCGACGCTTTAACACGCACGGATATCCGGGCGGGTAGGTGTGCTGCATACTACATACCCCAGAAAATTGTTAGAGTAATTTTCTTCAAGAAAATCATAAGAACGAGTGTCTCTGAGCGGAGAAAGACATTTAGAAGCGAATTAGGAACTCGACTTACCCCTTTTCATTCGGAGCAGATGACTAGATCATAGACCACGCACATCCCTTACGCACGCAGCAGTAGTTGTAAAACTACGGACCGCGAGCCACATGCTACCCGAATCTAGTATTAATGCGACTCCACGTCGTCAGCCGAATTGTACTGTATAATAATATGTAACTAGCAGACGAATCCAAAAAGTCAGCTAACGTTAACAGATCTTTAAGAGTGTAGTTTCCTTGCTCAGTAATAAACCAAAATACTTACAAACCAGTAAAGTGTAAGACGTGCTTAATTTTAATTGAAGTTGGTGAATTCGGCCGTGAGAGAATTAATGTTGGGTGCTCACCTACAGGGCGAAAAGTTTTGCGATCGCTGCGGGAAGGAGGATGTGTGTGTGTGTGTGTGGGGGGGGGGGGGGGGGGGGAGGGGGTGTTTTGTGGTTTCTCTTCCAGTACTGACAACTCAGGGACACGCGCCACTCGTACTGCTCAGCTGCTGTGGTACAAATTTCAAACGGAAATAACAGGGATTCGTGAATGTGTATAGTAGAGACGGCCATCTTCAAATGTGGTACATATTCATAGCGAGGAATATCAAGTTAAATTAAGGCTCTAGTAATACAACGCAAAGAGTAAAAGAAAAATGACACTGAAAAACATTTATCAGACATTTGTGACCTTGTCTCATACTGCACAATGGTTTTAAATGTAAGTTCAGTAATTATTACTGTTGTTCATCTTCCGTTCACACAGGCAACACAACACATTGTCAGGCTATTACAGTGTCACAACTTTGGGATCGCTGAGGGTGGCAAGAATCTGAAACAGAGATCTACTTCTGACGATAACGCATTTCGCGCCTTTACCAAACCCAGCCTACTGGGAGCTCATAACACACTAATTCATGTAGGTTACTAATGAATAACAAGTTCGGTACGTAAGCGGTCCGAGGAGCTGCCCCACAGTCAGCACTGCCTCTTGAGCAGAGAAGATTAACGATCACTAGCCTGAACCGCGCCGCCTCTCAGGGGCGCAATCGATGAAGAAGGACGTAGCAGTGAAGGCGATCATTTTATCTCTAGCAAAAGTTTTTCCACATTACGTGATCTACACCACTAGACGTCCGATGCAGAGACTCTGAAATTCCCTATAAATAAATTGGATTAGTCGCAAAAAATAAATAAATAAATAAATAAAAAAGGTTCAAATAGCTCAGAGCACTATGCGACTTAACTTCTGAGGTCATCAGTCGCCTAGAACTTAGAACTAATTAAACCTAACTAACCTAAGGACATCACACACATCGATGCCCGAGGCAGGATTCGAGCGACCGTAGCGGTCGCTCGGTTCCAGACTGCAACGCCTAGAACCGCACGGCCACTCCGGCCGGCGGATTAGTCGCACCTTCAGACATGTTGGCGTCTTCAGGAGACTACATGCGGAAAAGAGAAAATCCAGGTCCAACTCCCGCTCTGGCACAAAATAGCTGGTGTGTGTGTGTGTGTGTGTGTGTGTGTGTGTGTGTGTGTGTGTGTGTGTGTGTGTGTGAGAGAGAGAGAGAGAGAGAGAGAGAGAGAGAGAGAGAGAGAGAGAGAGAGAGAGTTCAAAACTGTCACCAAATGAACAAAATGATACGTGCATGTGGAAAGTCGAACCAGCTTAGTGATTCAGTGATAAAGATTGAAGAGTTCCTGGAAAATAGAACACACCCTGTCGTTCTCTACGAAGAGGAATCTGAAAACGTATTAAGTTATGCTGGCCTACCCCAGGGCCATTATTCTTCATAATACGCGCGAACGATCTAGTGGATAGCCTCGGAAGCTCCTTCAAGCTGTTCGAGGATGATGCTCTTGTGTTGAGAGAAGTCACAGCGGTAGAAAATCGTAGTAAAATTCAGCAAGACGTGCAGACGATCGACGATTGCCGCAAGTACTGGCACCTGATCCTCAACATAATCAAAGTATGTCACGTTATGCGCATATGTATGTGGAAAGATCCGCTCTTGTGTAAGCGCAAGATTGCTGAGCCACCAGGAAAAGCGATCCTGTCCAGTAAATATGAGTGTAGGGGAATTGGGCTGTTTAAAGTGGAAAGATGCCATAAATCTAATCGTAGGAAACGCAAATGTATGAATGAAATTCATTGGAGGAATCCTGAGGAAGTGTAGTCCACCAACGCACTTAGTTGGTTGATTAGGTGGGGTGGGTACCAGACAATGAGGTTCTCGGTCCCATCGGATTAGGGAAGGATGGGGAAGGAATTCGGCCGCGCCCTTTCAAAGGAACCATCCCAGAATTTGCCTGAAGCGATTTAGGGAAATTACGGAAAATCTAAATCAGGATGGCCGGACGCGGGCTTGAACCGTTGTCCTCCAGAATGCGAATCCAGTGTTCTAACCACTGCGCCACCTCGCTCGGTCACGCACGCAGTAAGTGACTTCACAACACTCTCGTCCGATTGTTACTTCAGTAATTGCTAGTCAGTCTAGGACCCTTACCAGATAAGTTTGATAGAGGAAGAGGAGAACATGAAAGAAGAGGTTCGACACAGTCCGCAGAGAATTCCACTCTTATTCCTAATTATTCATTTCAGAGTAGCACTTGCACCCTACGTCAACAATTATTTGTTGGATTTATTCCAGTCTCTGCGAGCCCCCCACAGTTTTTACCCTGGGTTTTCTTTATGTTAGTGGTATTTTCTTAGACAAGAACGCCCTCTTTGCCTGTGCTAATCTGCCCTTTGCGTCCTCCTTACTTCATCCTTAATAAGGAATTTTGTTTCCAAAGCATCCGAATTCCTTAACGTCGCTACTTCGTGGGCACCAGTTTTGATTATAAGTTGTTGCCAATCTCATTTCTGCTACTCGTTACTGTCGCCTTTCTTCGCTCTGAAATTCATTTTCTGTACTCGCTACATCGTTGATTTATTCAGCTTGTGCTGTAATTCTCCACTTCATATCTAATGAAGATAGCAATGTCATTAATTCTACCGAAGCTTGTTTGTCTGTTTATTCGATGACCATTTCTTTTTTCGAATTCTTCATGTTTCTTATTCATCCGTTCCGTCTTCCCTTCTAGTTACTTCGCCCCTAATTGTTGTATTCTTGTATTTTCGTGACAAGTTTTTTATTTTCTTTTTTCGTCGATCAGTTGAGGAATTTGTGATGTTAATCCAAGGCTTCTTCGTGGCTATCTTCCTTGTACCTTTGTTTGACGGTCCAACTTCTGTAGTAGCTCTTTTTAGAGATGTCCATTGTCTTCAACTGAGCTGCCTACTGTCGCAGTGTCTGCAGCCTTAGAGAATTTCAAACACATCTCATGATTCCTAAATACTTCAGTGTCCCTCTTTTTTCCACATTGATTTTTCCGGACGATTCTCTTAAATTTCCGTCTACTCATCTATACCTGCTCTTGCCTACGCCCTACAGTCCAATCTCTGAATCGGAATCTCTGTCTGTCCATGATGTATTCCAGCTGGAATCATCACATGTCTCCGGGCCTTTTGCAGTCGTACCTCTTCCTCTTGCGATTTTTTCAAAGTGTATTCGGTATTACTAGCTGAAACTTATTGCAGAACTTAAGTATTTCTTCTACTTCATTGCTACTAATGAGCCCATATTCTCCTGTCGGCCTTCTGTTCTTTTTACCTACTACCGCATTACAATCCCTCATGATAATTAGATTGTCATTCCCCTTTACAGGGTGTAATACTAGTTTAGTATCCTCATACATTGTCTTCATCTTGTGACGTTGACATGTATACCTGAAGTGTTATTGTAGTTGGTTTACTAGCGATTCTGATGGTAAGAGCCCCATCACTGAGCAGTCCACAATAACTCACTTTGTGCCCTACTTTTCTATGTATAACTGTGGCTACTCCCGTTTTCTGCTGTTGATGTTAGCCTATATTCGTCTGACCAAATTTCCTTATATTTTTTCCCATTTCACTTAAGCGACCTCTCACTATATCTATATTGAGCCTTAGTATTTCTCTTCTTAGATTTTGTAGTGTCTCTGACACGTTCAAATTTCTGGAATTTCACGCTCCAGTTCTTAGAATGTTACCCTTTCCTTCCATAGACAAGACAGTGCCTTGAAACCACTTGCTACAGAGAAGATGTAGGTGATCTACAGCTTACTTCGTCTCTTAACACGGACAACAGCGGCACATTTTATCCGACGATGACTGCACTTATCAGAGAAGATAATATAGCCCGCCACATAATATTTAGACTTAGCTGAAAACCATAACTTTGTATTTTAATGCACTATCGTTCTTAAATATTATATCCTCATCGGGGACTAGCATCTGCATTGACTGGTATCGGTGATTCACTTTGAGTGCGTACTCTAGCCGTCTGTAAGAGCGAATGACACGGTGGAGTCAGTAACATATTGGACTTGTGTTCCAAAGGTACTAGCATCCCGTCTTGCCAACGTGATCTGGATTATCTGTTGTTACCCTAAATCACATCCGGTGGATGCCTAGATATTCCCCTAAAAGGCCCCTGGTGATTCCTAAGCATGTCTTTGTTCAGTCTAGTTTGTGCTTCGATGGAACGGGCTTCAAATCCCGTCCGGTAACCTAAATTTAAAGCTTTCATGATTTCCCTTAGTCGAGTAGTGGTATGGTTTCTTTGAAAGGACATGACTGATTTCCTTCTCGTTCCTCTACCCTCCCCCCCCCCCCCCCTCCCAAAAAAATATCCCCCAACGCAGATTTGAGCTTGTGCCCCGTCATTGTCGGCCACAACGTCCACAGAATATTACATCAAGCTGTTTATTTCTTCCTCCGGCAGTGCGAATGCTATTGGCAATGTCACTGCGAGAGTCAGCAAAGTGATTTGCGGCTATGGCAAAGTGCATATAGGCGAAACTGGAAGGACAGTAAAAGAACGTACTAAAGAGCACCAACAGCTGCTCACGAAATGTCGTTCGGTGTGCTGGCCAAGCGCCGCAACATTTATGAGAAGAAAGACCCAGAAGAGGTTGAAATTCCTAAGAAATTCCCTGGGACTAACTCATATTCCGGAGTCAAGAAATCACCTCGACTGACGGAGTCAAATATCTAAGGGTAACTTTAGATAATAGAATCACTCTTCAAGCCTCGTATTCAGGACAAGAGGGTAAAGTTGTTACATTTACTGCACCAACTTTACCCATATTGGCCAGCATGATAATTAACGCAAGGAGAAGCTTAAGTTATACAAAGTAGTGCTCCTACCTGTTATATTATACGGGTGTTCAATGTATGAACATACCAGCCCCACAAGCCTTAAACCAATACAAGCGATCCAGAACAGATTCTTCGGCGCTCCAATCTGGGCCCGAAGACGCAGCCCCACATGTGGGACAAATGTGTTGTGAATTAAACTAACTTATGCAAAGAAGAACACACACACCCATGCTCGAGGGAGGAATCGAACCTCAAGCGGGAGGTTCCGCACAGTTCCTGACATGGTGCCTCTAACCGCGCGGCCATGTAGGGCACACCACGCCAATGAACCAAGAACAAATGAGAGAATTTACACGGAAACTTCTAGAAAAATAGACTTCCTAAGGCCGACTACAAGACGCTCCTGTCCACAGATTCTGTAGCTAGTTAGCGATGGCACCGGATAGAGTGCCTCATGAAATGTTGGAGGCATCCCAGTTACAATTAAAACGTACGACTTTCACCACCGTAGGGCCTGTGGACCAAGATCCGAAGGCCCTACTTAAGGTTCAATAAAGTGAAAATAAAATGATAGACGTTCCTCAACCCTGAAGTCCAGCCACGGGGACACTAACTTCAGACACGAAACAAACAACCCCCCCCCCCCCCCCCACACACACACACACAAAGTAAAAATTAAAAAAAAAAAACGCGAAGAATACAAACAACCTCCAGGAGGCAACCTCTACAATATGACACCGTTATTTTGATGAATATTTCCCCCTCGCTTTCTCTGCCTATTTCACTGCGGCTCCATTGACGATAGCCCACCAGTAGAAGCCGGAAAATTTTCACTTAGTAAACCCCACTTATTCAGAACAAGCTCAGAAAAAATTCTCTTCTACAAGTGTACGCGGCAGTGGCGTTCGACGGTGTTCAGTCTATCGGGGACACGGGAAGATACTGAAGAAGATCACATCTGAGATGTCGAAACGTCGATTATGTTAGAAATAATTGAATAGAAACGTGACGTTGCCTAACAACATAGAAGATTTTACCTTCTGTGACAACGGCCACCGAAAGTCTGCACACTTCATAGAACTTCGCCGCCTGGAGCATCAGTGACTTATCCGTCTCTAATCAGCTTGATGTCGACAGGACGGTAAACCTTAAATTACCTTCCTTCCAATAACTCATCTCCAATCTTTACAATACAAACCAAATAGTTGTCAGTAAAATTTCTTTCTTTGTTCTCCATGCATAAGGTCGCCCTGGTAAGGCAAGCCATCTGAAACTCAGATAGGCGTGCCTTAATACATTTAACGAGCTGTCGTCATACCTTCATCTCTTCAGTAGTGTATCTTCGTATGTACTGTTGGTTTTTAATGCCTGCAACTTTACCACAAATATTTCCCCTTTGGGGCCACCGACAGACTATGTTTGCGGAAGCAAGCTATAAACCACGTTCAGTATGTAGCTGTGTGTTGGATGAACTACTCTTTAGTCAGCTTGAGTGATATGTGACTCCAGTCAGCTAAAAGAGCAATTTTAGACTTCTTGTAGCTGATTCTCATCGCCTCATAGTCGGTTCTTCGAGCAGCAGGAAGGGGCATTGTAACAAATGGCGCAGATAAAAGTCGGCCATGTGCATTCGTTGAAAATTTTGGTAGTTTTTCCATTTCTTATGATGATTTAAGACCAGTTATACCCACGTATTAAGTAATTAACTGTTATCGAAGTGCTAGGCAGAGAATACTTCTCAGACTTTTTGAATGAAGTGATGCGCATTGGCCCCAAAACACTTTTTACGAAAAGTCAAGACCGGTTTCGCGTCAATTGAAGGTGCAACCTCATGTGATCTGTACAAAATTAATAAGGAAATTTTTATACGAAGAATTCTTAACAGTGGCCTGAAGAAAACTTGATGTATAGAAATACTTGAAAGCCCTTAAAGATTTTCTTTAACAGGTCTTAGCGGACGGGTAACTGCCTTAGAACCACTCACCATGATTCACGTCAGGTTATGAACAAATAGAGCGGTAAAAGCGGTGGTCCATAATTAAAATGAAGAGGCTAGCAGAACCTACGGAAATAAAGACCAAACAGTCCAAACAAAGCTGTAAACTAGTAACGCACCCTGACAATTTCAATTGGATTCATAATCCTATAAACGAGAAGGGCTTCACCGACCTACGAACACGAAGGTGGTTGAGCAGCAGCAACCAGAGTCCACGGAAACAAAAACATCGATTTAGAAGGCGTGAAGGCTGGGGGACGGTTGTACATGTTCTAAACTGATTTAAAAAAGAGGTAAAATGATTGAGTCCCATTTATAAAAATACTGAAAGCGGACAGTTAAAATATTAATAAAAACCGAGTGGTATTGCTATATAATACTGTATTATACTGCTTTTTAGTATCATTTCATTGTCATACCACTGTTAAGTATTCTTTGTAAATGAAGTTTTTCCTTATTAATTTTGTGCATATAACCTGAGAATGCACCTTCAGTTGACGCGAAACCGGTCTTGACTTTTAACAAAAAGTGTTTTCCATGCAGGGCGGATCATGTGGAAATTTGGTTGCGATCGACAGCAATTTAAAATAGCGCTTCTAGGACTGCCACAGAGATGGTTTTGATTATGATATTGGAAAAAAAATGTTTTTGTGTGTTGTGCAGTATAGTGAGTCGTGTGTAAAATCTCGGCGGAATAGTTTCATTTATACATATTTAAAAATAGAACTGTTATGTGTGCTTTGTTTAAATTGATAAACTTGAATACTAGAAGAATTTATATGAAAAAGTTTTGCGCGAAATGGGTGTTGTACTAATGACGAAAATTAAATGTGAATACTGTTCTCTTAGTGATTTTGTGGGAGCTTGAAATTTAACCCATCTTATTTCGTGTACAAATCTGTCACTATGAATGACACGTGATTTAACTTCTTAACGGCAGAAACGCAACCTCAGTTACGATGGTGGGTGTAAATCGGTGGTTCTCTAAAGAAAAAGTAAAATCTATTTTACCTGCCGCAGAGATTGCAACTAATGGTCCCTGTAATGCCAAAGTGATTTAACTTAGTGATTAACAAAACTGTCCAGTCCTATCCGAGACGTTTATATCGACTGGATGAAAAATACGGCGAAGAGACGTGGAATAATAAAGGGATCATTTTCGTTCTGGAAAATTCACATTCCTTCAAAGGTACTTAGTCAAGAAGGATATGAAATGCGAATGAACAGAATATCCACCAGGTTCCTCTTATTTGGCACATTGTGACTTCCAGATTTCTCAAATTTTAAGAAAATCACAACATGGAAACGATTTGAGACTAATTTGATAGGTAATGGCAGAAATAGGCTGGTATTTTGCAGTGCTTTTTGACCTGTCAGATAAACAAACTTTCTCCTTGTCATCGTGCTGTGCTAATATTCTACATGCTTCATCATCGTCATCATCATAACAAATATTGCAGCGCCCAATAGTCATTTATTACGACTTCAACTAGCGCTGGATTGTAAGTATTTGATACCTATAGATTACCTCAGCTTGAGTTAAAAGTATTTTATGTATCGGATGTAAATAATAATGTAGTTATTGAATCTTCGTGGCAAATTTAGGCTGTATACCGGGAGGCACATCCCTACAAACTTGGCCTATTTTGAGCTACGGTTTCACCATCCGAGTAACCCGAGAACGTCCCATGCCCATCTTACAACTGCACGTTTAAATGGTGCAGCTCAGTGTGTTATATCTCTTACGATGTCGGTGTGCAGGTGATGTGATAACCATGTTGTTGTTGTTGTTGTTGTTGTTGTTGTTGTAGTTGTCAGTCCGAAGACTGGTTTGATGCAGCTCTCCACGCTAGTGTATCTTGGACTAGCCTGTTTTATCTCTGCATAGCTACTGCGATCTACATTTATCTGAACCTGTTCACCGTATTTATGCCTTGGTCTCCCTTTACAATTTTTACCCCTCCCTCCTCTAGTTACCAAATGGACGATTCTTTGATGGCCCAGGATGTGTCTTGTCAACGGATACCATCCTTTAGTCAAGTTAGGCAAAAAAATATCCCCAATTTTGTTAAGTACCTCCTCATTAGTTATTCAATATATCCCTCCAATTTTCAGCATTCTTCTGTAGCATCATCTAGTTTGAGCCGCGGTAATATCTGCGTTTTACTTCTATACATGGGTACATGCCAGACAGTTACAATCTGTTACGTAAAATCGTGATCTGGTGAATTAGTAGAAAAATGTAGTTGACAACAAATTACACATGTGTACGTACATCATATACGAAAAAAAGAAAAATGAAATTATGAATAATAATACATCCGATCACCCGCAGCGTCGGTAAATGCATGGCATCTCTGGGGCATGCTTGAAACGTAGTTTCCACGTATTTACGTGGAAGAGACCTACAAATTCGTAGAATTTGGGTTGACAGCAGTTTCAAAGCGGAGTTTGCTTGCGCTTGACGTAATATTAAAAATGTGTTTCCTGCAAAAATGTTAATAATCATTTTTTCCCACTTTCAGAGTCACTTTACCGTTTGAGCCACGTATTTCAAAATCATCCACGTTTTTAACCAATTTATAGCTGTTACAAAATTTTGTACAAATGACTTTGATTTCCCCGTGTATTTCAATGCCGCGACATGTCTCATTTTCAGATCTTTGAGGCCGTTACGGAGAAACCCTGCCTCAAAACGCGATGCGTAAGCTGCACATTCGTCTCTTCTTCTGTATCTCCCTGAATAATTCAGAGTAAACTAATGCTTTATGGCCATCGTATGAAGAAGAAAGGCTCCGTCTATTGGGTTGTGAAAGAACTAAGGCAATATCTTTTACAATATGTATGTAATACCCACTACGTTCGTACATAAGACTGTACCTGCAGAAAAGACACTTAAATTATATTTGGTGTTAACGAATCTTGCTTTACTGACAGAAACTCGGCTGTTGCCAGTAATTTTGCTGGTGGTAGCAGTAACGCAGCAAAAATGGGTGTTCTGTTCCTTTGCTTTAGCGTACTGTCGTTGGAATAAGTACAAAGGAAAAGATAGGATAGCGAATAATACACGTCGAGTAATTAAAATAACTCGTAGTTGCGCAGTTCCATAATTCCTCTCCATTGACCTATTTTTCTGATTTGTAATTTTTGTTGTTTGTGAAGTTAATGTTAAAGTGCTGTGGCAGCGCCCTCGTTTTTAAATTTTTGATTGTTCTGCTGCTGCAGTTTCTCCATTTTCATAGTAATTTCATACTAATTGGTTCAAATGGCTCTGAGCCCTATGGGACTTAACATCGGTGGTCATCAGTCCCCGAGAACTTAGAACTATTTAAACCTAAGGACATCACACACATCCATGCCCAAGGCAGGATTCGAACCTGCGACCGTAGCTGTCACGCGGTTCCAGACTGAAGCGCCTAAAACCGCACGGCCACAGCGGCCGGCCTCATACTAATTCTAGTGCGGGTAGCTGCAGAGTGTAGTTAAAAACTTACTGCCGTAGTCACTGTAAAGGGTGTGACAGAAAATAACGTAATTATTTCGGGAGCTCATAGTTCGAAATATTTGGAATTAAAATGTTCATACAAACAAGTTTCTAGTGGATGTCATGTTGATAATAAAGAGGAAACGTATAGCTTAGTGAATCGATTTATTGATACAAACAAAGCGGATATTTTACAGCCTCTTAGATTAACATGTGAGGATACTGCCACGGTATTCAAACAAACGCGTTTCAATGAAGAAACAAACAGTCTTGGTTCCAAGGTTGTAATTATCATTTATTTATCAATGCCTCGTTTTGCCTGATTCAGGCATCTTCAGACCGGCCAACACGAAAAATTTACATTTCGTTAGAAGTGGCATGACCCCATTATGCAAAACTGGAATTACTAGCAAGAAATTGTAACATGACTTACTGATATTAAATGTTGTTAAGCACGTAAGCACATAGGACGACCCAATAAATAATTGCCTTTGTTAGATATTCGGAAACATTCCACGATGTCCTGTAAATAAATAGAACGGAATTTAACCGAAAAATAGTCGCACTCGGTGACCGGAATTTTCATAAAAATTTATATTACACCACCACGAAAATAGGAGAAGAAAAGAGAACAGAGAAAACAACCGATTACCGTGTTGAGGCACGTGACGTAGCCCGATGAGTGCTAAATTTCTTGCTAGTAACTTCAATTATGCAAAATGGGGACCTGCCACATCTAATGAAATATAAATTTTTGTGTAAGCGAATCAGAAGATACCTGAATAAGGCGAAACGCGTCATTGGTAAATAAATAATAATTACAACCCCGCAACTAACACTTTGTTTCTTCGTCATTTATTACCGGTTGCTGTACCATCACTGCCATGAACTGGAGTAAGTTTTAAACGCGTTTCAGTTATCGCCACTACATGTACACGTCAGTGAGAATGCCTTGCGCAAAATGGGAACTGCATTCTCAGAATGTCTTCCCATGATCTTGAACGGCTGATTGGTGTATTGTGTCTGTATTTTTTTTATGTGGGGTTCGTATATTTAATCAGTTTCACGTACAAAAAACTGCTACAATAAGGTCCACTTACTTTGGTGATAAGGGAACATAACTACTGGAACCGATCAGGGAAAGTTTGATTTATGTACTGTGTGACTAACACCAAAATGTGCAAATAGTTATTCTCAAATAATAGACATGTTGCCAAGTAACATCTTCAAACTGTATCAAAAAATCTATGACGGACTGCAAATTATGTCGATTCGAAGCTTGTAATAGAATTGGTGTACCTCGGAACGCAGGAGCAGAGCAAAGCTCAACGTCGGCGCACCTTGCGTTCTCAAAAGGCTTATTTGCGGCATGTAAGAACAATTGAGATCGTGTACATACATTCATCTGCGCAAACTCTCCCGTCCGCACAAAGCACTGGAACGAATTTTAAGACCATAGATAGATAAATGTAGAGTATAGAGAATTAGTTGCATTTCTTAAGCGAAGTTGCTTTGCCGGCTGTGCACGTGGTGCTTGTGAGAAGGCCGCGCTCCTGCCATCTGTAGGCAGCGTCGCCAACTAACAAGCGTCTTCTCGCAGTTGGTGCATGCACGGAGATCTTGACCGGAACATTACGCGAAAAGTACTACAGATGCCACACAAAAACATGGTGGGCTTGAAGTGAAGTGTGATTGTCTCTATATATGTGACGGAAGGCATAATATTTCAGGAAGTGTAGACATGAAAGGGACTGTACGGTTACACGTTTCTGCCTTACAAGATGTTTAATTGTCTCATCTCACTGCATTTACTTTCAAAAACTAAAAAAACTTACCAGATTATAATTTTACAGAAGTAGTCTTCGAAAAATCGTTGAGGAGTATAAAAATGTGTACAAGAAAAGAAACGCTAGTGCGCTAATGCTATGCTTCGAGCATATAAAAAGTGGATAATGCTTTCGACGGGAGAAACTCCCATGCAAAAGAGAAAATTAGAGTCGACTAGAGAAACAGTTATTTTAGCTCCATGTATTAACGAACTGGAACTTGAAAAAGGTGCAAGGCAGATTAGTGCCCACCTCCTACGGTTTACAAATTATATAAAGAGGATGTAATAATGATGCAAACTAAACGTAAGACATTATAGAATTTTAAGTCTGGTCCTGTTAAAAGAACTTCAGGGAGTGGTTGTGGAGTGAAAAATGATATTTATGCATATTTAGGGACGGAAAAAGTCAGAAAACAATGGAGAAAACCTAGATTATTCTCAAAACATTGCAGAAAATTGGGCACTGATGGAGGAGGGGAACAGGAAGGAAGCTTTCGGTATGGGAACATGTAAATTTAGAACCAGGCAAACCACAGCTGAAATTCTCCATGTTGGATAAAATGTCCTTCACTCAGGCTATAAAGTCCTTATTAAAAGGTTGCGACCGGTGTCGCATTCTTAAAATTGTTCAAATGGCTCTGAGCACTATGGGACTTAACTACTCTGCTCATCAGTCCCCTAGAACTTAGAACTACTTAGACCTAAGGACATCATAAGGTTATATATATAATCTCAATGTAATATACCAGGAAAATAGTTGTAGCCAGGTCCCAACGGCTGTGTTACCTCCCTGAGCAGTCAACGAATACGGTGGTTGTTCTGGCCCAGTCATTTTAATCTGAACCACCGCTTTACAGCGAGTTACTTATTTTTATTGCTCTGATGATGAACGACGAGACTTGGCTATAACTGATTTCCTGTATACTACAATGATTTAAAACAAAATATCTCATGATGATGCATTTTAAGAATGTGAAACCGCCGTTATGTTTCAATAGAAGACTTCAGTGAGGTGAGCGGAAGACTTTTTATTCAACATTTCGATAGATGGATGTGGTGAAGAATGCAAGGGATAGAATGAGTCAGCAAGATGAGAAATGAGTAAGAACTAAGAAGAGTATAAGATACCAGGCAATTGTTGGCTGAAATAAAAACTGATGGGGCAATTCTAAAGGAAAAAAGAATCATAAAACGGGAAGGGAAGTGCAGGAAAGCAGATTAATCTTCTGCAAATACAGCGAAAGTTAAAAAAGTGGTTACGAATGATACTGATCACGTTTACTCGTCAAATTTTTACTGTCAGCATTCAGTAGAACTGTAAGGAGCCAGTAGCGTGTCTAGATAGTGAAAAATACCAAAGTTACTGAGGTAACTTTCGCAAGTAATTCACATGCCACTGAGAAAGTTTCAGATCCTGTAAGAATATTGATATTGCAACATTTTAATTTTCAGAATATCCAAAAAATAGGATGTTCTCATAGTGTAGTGATGCTGTTTTATGACACGTGCTCTTTAGATTTCTCGCTTTCCTGAGGAATTATATTATGAGGTTGGACAGCAAGCATATTTCTCTTCTAGAGCAGATCTTCTGATACCATATAACTTTTCTTGGATAATCAGCCGAATCCGATAGTGAATGTGCTTTCTTGCGATGAGCTAGATTTACAGCTGATTTATAGTCACATTGCACAGAAATAAAAAGGACTTGTTGTACATAGAAAGTTTTTAAAAATTCACGACGAGTCAGAGAAGTGCAAGGATAATCTCTGTACTTGGAACAGCAAATATTTGCAATAAATGCCTTCATTTTGTCCGTGTTTCTGCACTTACTAGTAATGGTACGTCCCCATCATCCACTGCCGGATATAGGTCTCTTCCAGACTTCTCTTACGTGAGCCAAGTCGGCAGAACCATCTGCTGTTTGAATTTGTTTTCGCGTTCTGTTTGCCATTTATTGATGCGATTTTATTTCGTGTACACAACTGCGTGGTAGACTTTGCTTTCAGCGATAACACATACCACACTTTTAACATTTAAGACGAACTTTCTTTAAGATCTTAGACATTGTCCCTAATGATACTGGCTGTGCTAATTTTCTGCAACAGTTAAATGTCTCTCTTCGTGATACGAAAATTTTTCCTTTACTCGTATGCTGTAGATTCAATGCTGACTTTCAGCTGCAGCTTCGAAGTTCTTGCATAATTGTATATCGTAAACCAGTCACTCACGTACTGAAAGAAATAGGTTACAGAGCAAAGAATACTGAATGAACTTTTTCCTGTCCTCTAAACCAACACTGATTTCGTCAGCCTCCGCCAGTTATCTAGATTCAGTGTCCTATATGATGATTGTGTGCAGTGCTTGTTTACCTGCAGCGCATGTAGCAACCACATTGTCGAACAATACAAATTTTGGTTGGGACTGTTTTTCTCGGTCGTAATTGGTAACGTACCACATTCTCACACAAGTAAACTTTTCCAATATGTTTATGTAATTAATCAACAGGGAGATTTATACATATCTTACGAAATCAGCAAAATTGTCGATTTCGAATACGCGCGCGCTCGGCGATGAAAAAAAAAGATGCTGTTTGCCAACGAATCATCGTTATGGTAATAAGAGCTACTGACGGACACAAACGAATTATTTTATATACGTAAAACGGTTTATTGGATGTAAAGCAAATTACGATATTAGATTGGAACATTATCCCGCTTGCTGTTCGTCGCGTTGCCTAATTCCATCGGATGTACGGGAGGGCAAGCATTAATTATTTCGTGCGTGGAGCGTAGGCGTGGTATAGCATGCGTTGTACCGCCACGGAAGTGAGCACGCGCGCCATCTGTGATCTCACCGCGGAACTACCAACTCTGGCGCTTCGCACCGGATACCGCAGAATCCTTTGTCCGCCGAGCGAGGCAGCAAATGGCTGAAAATTACTCAAACGGAAAAACGGTGAACCATTTTTTTTTCTGGCAGAGAGGGAAAAAAAGACGAAAGTATTTTAACTCAGCCTAATTTTTTTCCGTATTTTCATTAAGCTACAACGCGCATTGTAAAAGGAAACTTTCAGTTCATTTTTACTTATTATTTAATAAATCTCTCATAATAAAAAAAAGCACCTCCGTGGAAAAAGGACTTAGTTTCCCGGTGGCTGTCCCTAATTACAGTAAATCCAATTGCTAAATTTTGCTAATTAGACGCTGAATGGGGACTGTGAAATTACACTGAATAATTTAGAGTTTCGCGTTTAATGGGTAGCTGACTGACGTCCACAGGAATCGGACTTTTGCAAAAATTTCTCATTTTATTAACAGTTTTGCACATTTTACGGATCTCGCAGTGTTGTGTGCAGCGTGCTTTATCCAATTACGCTAAAGAATCGCTTAAATTTACTCTGGGCGTTCCGCGAGATTAACTGCATTCATCAACGTACGCTACATGCTGCAAATTCTTAAATTCAACCCACTTTTCCTCTACTTTTCGTTACAATCTCTTGGTTATGCCATGCTTATGACTTGAGCATCGTTGGTCATACTTATCTTTCAGCCGTGTTAGGAAGCAGATAATTCGAATAGATAATGGTTCAATTGTCGTACGTTCAGGCTTAGACATTGAGTGTAATAGGAACGACGTGATTCATTATCTAGGATGTTAACAGAGAATATTGAAATACTGGGTCCCAGTTTGAAGTACTGTTGAAATGTGGCGGGACCTACACAATAGTAAGCACATATTTATGGGCAAAGCCGGAAGCTGCCAGTAATGCGCTCTTCCGGCAAACATAAGTGTTTGCTGAAAATACAGCCCACATATAATGGGAATTGTAGCAGAAAAAAGAATCTTAAATAAACTGAGATAAAACTTGAGGCTCGTGATGCGAATTTCTTAGGCTTGACTGGGATGAAAGTTGTACTAGGCTCATTCTGTCATCACCAGACCAAACTGTACTAGTAACTGATAACGTCAACGAAAACCTGCGAATACGCATGTTTCCCAAGCCACGCGTGCTACAACAGATGGAGAAGCTTTTAACTACCACACAATTGGTTGGAAAAATTACGAGGGATTGCTGAAAAGTAATGCCTCTGAATATTGTATGTGAAAACTCTGAAAGTTTTCTAAATAAAACAGACATTTTACATCTTTATGTCTTCGCATCTGCAGCCCTCTGCTGCTACAGGGCTCCGCGTGTAACATGACAGTGTGTAACGTCGATACGTGAGAAACAGAATGCCGGAATCGAGTGTCGAATTCGAATACTTCGTCCACAGGTGACAATGCCAGATCACACACTAGCGCTCCAACATCTTCAGCCGTCCGAACCCTTTGGCTCTCTGTTATCGAACATCCTCCATACAGTTCCTACTTGGCTCCATCCGATTTTCATCTTTTCCGCAGCTTAAGTAAAACTCTCAGGGACTTCATTTTTGATAGTGATGAAGCGGTGCAAGTAGAGGTGAAGTTGTGGCTCCGTCAGTAAACTCAAACATTCAACAGTGACAGTATCAACAAACTGGTATCTCTTTGGGGGAAATATGTTCGTTGTCAGGGGGACTGTGTTGTGAGATAAATACGTAGACCTGAAGAATAAAGATGTAGAATGTTAATAAAGTTTGTTTTATTTGAAAAGCATTGCAAGCTTTCACATAAGAAATTAGAAGGTACTACTTTTCAGCATTCCCTCGTACAACTTTACTAGAGGCAGACGAGAGAGAACTTCCTTCCAAATAATTATAAAAACTTTGTTTGAAAATTACGCAGACTAGTGGTCCACAACGCTACCGATGATGGAAATATATTACCTACTCCACTGGCCACCAACTAGAGCAATTCTCCGTGAGGACATTTCAGTAGGCACTGAGATCAGCAATAAAGTCAGAGTTGGAGCAACAATGAGAACTATGGTGCGAAGAGCTAGGAAAGTAAACAGAAAAGTTTACGTATCCAGTAAAGTCGAGAAAGAGGAGCTTATTTCATTTGTCTGACAAAAATCATCTGTGGATAAAGTTCAAAAGAATAAATGAACCAGGTCGTTCGAATCTGGCGGCGAGGACACCATTGTTGAGCTCAGTATCCGGCTCTTCAAATTTCTGTAGCAATGTTCTGCTCTTCTGAGACAGTTATCTGCTAAAAGCTGCTATTGCCGTCGGCAACATGTCTAGCATAAAGGGATGTGGGTGGTAATCAATAAAGTTCCACTTCTCTCTTTTCAGCAGCTCCTCACCCTCTCTTTGTCCATTTCCTTCTCCCCCTCACTTTGTCCATCCCCTCCACCCTTCTCTCTGACCATCTCCTCCTCACCCCAATGTCTGTCCATCTCTTCCTCCTACTCTCTCTGTACATCTGTCTCTGTCCATCTCTTCCTCCCCTTCTCTGTTTGCCTACCTCCTCCTGCACCCTCTCTGTTCATCCACCTCCTCGTCCCACTTTCCCTGGAAACCTCATTCTGCCTTCTTTCGCTATACATCTCCTCCTCCTATTCTCATTATCCAATCTCTCCTTCCCCTCTCTCAGACCATCTCCTCCTCAAGCAACTCTCTCTTTCCAAACCCCTCCCCCTCTCCCTGTTCATCATACCACTCTCTCCTGGCCATCCCCTTCTCCACACACTATCTCTCCACCTCTTCCTCCTCCCATTCTGGCCAAATCTTACTCCCCCCTCTCTTTGTCCATCTTCCCCTCCTCCTCCTCCTCTTTCTCCTCCTCCTCCTCTTTCTCCTCCTCCTCCTCCCCCCTAAGTGTATCCTGCAACCCCCTTCTGCTGTCCACCTTTCCCTCCTTCTCATTATCTATCATCTTCTCCTGCCTCTCTCTGCTTAGCTGGTACCATCGGTATGCATAGCCCCTAGAACACATTCTAGTAATACTGGCACAACAAGCATGTCATTCAGGGTAGCCTGGATGTTTGGAGATACGAACCCCATGTATCCCTGTTGGCAGTGTATCAAATAGTGCCATTCAAGACACGCATTCATGGCTTGTAGAAGATAAATCACAATAAGACTCAGTTTTTACCGTTTCTAACGAACTAAAACCGACAGTCTGGTATACAAAGTGTACACGTGATTAGTGAATCTGAACACTCTTTATTCCTGGGAGTTCAGGTAAAAGCGAAGCTGCTGTGGAAATTGCATGGTCAGGATATTGTTCAAAAACAGAATGCTGCTATATTTACCATTAGATCATCTGTAATAAGGGATAATCATAGAAGAAAATTAACCCACTTAATTTCATTCACTTATGACATACAGTTTTATATTCTGGGGAAACTGTTGCCACTCACAAAGGAGACTTGTGACTCAGAAATGAGCAGTTTGAACAATATGTGACATAATTTTGCAAAGCAGTTGTCATCCTCTGTTCAGAAGTCTGATAATTCTGACACTGGCCTCTTAGTATAAATTTTCTGTAATGTCTTATGCTGTTAACACTGTGAGTTTGTTCAGTTTAATTAACAAATTTCACCCAGTTAATATTAGGCAAAAGTCCAATCTGCATTTGGATTGTGCCTCCTTGAGTCCTGTGCAGAAAGGCAGTACTCTGGTGCATTGATTTTCATTAATGTACACGATAAGTAAAAAAAAAAAAATCTTAGCAGAAATCGTCGCAGTTTCGAGTCTAAAACTGAAGAATTTTCTTGGGTTCACTGGGTGCTTTCCGTTGTCGAGTTCATGATAAATGTTAAGCAAATTGCTGTGTTATGTCGTTGGTATGCTAATATATAATTGGCAGCTTGCCATCTGAATAGGATTCGTGTAAATTTTATTATATTTATTTTTAACTTTACTGATGTTAATACCATGTACTGACTTGTTATTGAGCATGGAGATTATTGACTCCTCAATTTGGTTATACGGAAATAGACATGTAAATAATAAGTAAAAGCAGGTGGTGTCGTAGAGAAGTGGCCATTCTAGTCTCTTGTACGCGATTCTGTTTAACAGGTGCATCACCGTTTTCCAGAATCCTCCCATTGGTTGCTAAATACAGTGTAGCATTTTTTTCTAAAGAAGCGATGTTTTCTTGTGGACAACTGAAGGCCATTTCGTAGGTATGAGCTAATATAAAGTGCTGGTGAACATATAGTGATTATTGAAAATTTGTACCAATCCGGGACTCGAACCCAGACTTACTGCTTATTGCGAAGCCAGCGTAACTATGTACATTAGGCTATCTGAGTATGCATTCAGGTCACAATCAAACTTTCATTGTCTCTTATATTTTCCCCTAGGATTTCCGAGCACTGATAACAGACTTTTTCGCCACTATAACATTCAGTTTATCAAAAAGTGAAGAACAATATTATGTGCTGAGACAATGTCTCTGAGCGCAAATGTCGCCTCATCCAATGTGGTCTCGAAGGTTTTCATCCATGCCAGCTCGATCAGCAAAACCTTATCCCCATTAAGCCTGTGAATGACGTGATGGGTGTACCTCTCGCATGGTTTTCATTTTTACCGCAGCCCATGACTACAATATTTGATCAAGAGTATACGGACACACCTGTGTAATGCAGAATTGATCTCTAGATGTCGTGAGAAGCGGACCCGCCACTACAAAATCAGGCGGGGAGTATTGTGTAGTCGCCGGCCGATGTGACCGAGCGGTTCTAGGCGCTTCAATGCGGTCGCGGTCGCAGTTTCGAATCCTGCCTCGGACATGGATGTATGTGATGTCCTTAGGTTAGTTAGGTTTAAGTAGTTCTAAGTCTAGGGGACTGTTGAGCTCAGATGTCAAGTCCCATAGTGCTTAGAGCCATTTGAACCATTTTTTTTTAATTGCGTAGTAACTAGAGAATCGGTAACAGCTGAACGGGTAGGTTAGGAGAGCTAAGTGACATCGACCGTGGACTAGTCACAGGATGTCAGCTGACTCACAAATCCATCAGTGACATTTCAACTCTCCTCTTAAGCTGGGCCAACCACAGCTAAACAAAAACCAGGCAGACCTCATGTACTGACGGATAGGGGGCGTCGAGTATTGCGGAAAGTGGTTGGAAAAAAAAATCGCATGAAATCTGCGGGAAGTATGTGGTATCAGCGGTCCAGCTACCACAACGACAGTACGTAACGAGTTAAAAAGAATGGCATTCGAAACGAGTTAAAAACAATGGGATTCGGTGGTCTGGTAGCTCCTCGTAAGTCACACATTTCAGTGCTAAGCGGCGCCACTGCACGGCGGATGACTGGAAACGAATTACTTGGAGCGAAGAATCATGCTATTTGCTGTGCAGTCGGATATAGGCGTTTAGGTTTTGCTAATGTATGGAAAATGTTACCTCTGATCACGTGTAGTGTCAACAGTGAAGTATGGGACTCTTTTTGGTGGTGCGAATGTGGTCCCCTTGTTGTACTTAAGAAAACTCTACAGGCGGAAGGATACAAACAGACTTTACGTCATTGCGAAGTGCATACGGAGGAGGAACAGATCTTAGACGATGATATTATCAGCATGACAATGTACCCTCTCATAAACAGGCATCTGTGAAGCAATGGTTTGTGGACAATAACATCCCAAAAACAGACTGGCCGGCCCTTACTCCAGACCTGAACCCGAGTGAATACGTTTGGAATAAGTGAGAACGTCGACTTCGCTCCAAACCACAGCGTCCAAAGCCACTGCCTCCTCTGGCTTCGGCTCTTCATACCTCCACAGGCACTGACACCCCCAACTGAAACCGCCCCGAGCAGAGTTCAAGGCGAAGGGGCGGGGGGGGGGGGGGGGGGCATAACTGGTGTCCGCATAGTTTTGATCTGATAGCGTAGATACGGCAATAAATGGAAGTAGCGCGGAATACTATCTTTCAACTGACATCGGCCGTTTCCCATGATCTTCTGCAGGTTTGCTAGTCTGTTTTGTAGCCAAAGAGGCCATTGAAGCTACTGAAATTGTTGTCCAATTTATTCTGTCCATAGGCTTGTGTCCCACAAATTATTACGCTGTAATGTACATTGTTTAAATATGTGACTATGATTTCATTCGTATTTCATGTTAGTCACTTTACACCGCGTTCGCCATGTTAGGAGAATGATCCCTCTTCCCATTTCCCTATAAGATAAGATAGGATTCGGATCACACTCCTTGAATACTAACCTGTGGTGGTGGTGGCTCTGTAATTCGAGACATGAAACCGTAAGCTCTCGTTTATAAGGTCGGAATCCTGGAGCAATTGATATTCGCTACCCTTAAGGTGCACCATAACTTCGCTGCCGACTGTCAAGCTTTAAATACAGGTTGCCACGCTGTGCTGTTAGCAATTCCTTTATCCCGGTTATAAAGAGGTACAGAGTGAATTTTATCCATACTGTATGCTGTTGAACTCCGTGACTGTTCCTTTATACGGTGTAGAAAAATTTACGCTACCAGTCACAATAAAAGATTATTTAGTCGTCACACGGCCGGTTTCGGGCCTCTGCCCATCCTCAGGTGTTTATACATTAATGTACATGTTTATATTGCTGGCGACTAAACAGATACAAGTGGAACAATTGTAAGTGGCAAGGCAGCATTTGTCGAAAATATATCTGTACTTACATAAAGATGAGGCATCGTTATTATAATTACGCTGCGGTGACGGTTTCTCCACTTAGTTGCACGTTTGTTATGATATTCACTGTCACTTATTTTAAAATTACAATCGATGTTAACATCTTTCTGTTCTACATAAACGCATACGCCATATCGAAATGATGATGTATGGCGGGGGACAGTACGGCGACAGGTCGCCATCGCGAGATCCTTTGGACCAAATCGAGGAGTTTCTTTTTAATGCCGATTTTTAAGGTGGTAATCGGTTGTCGTGAAAACTGGTGCATGTAACACAGGCCAAAGGCGATAAAAACTCACATTGCGTACTTTTTTGCACCATTACTCTTGCAACATAGGGATGTTTTGTCATTTTCAAACACCAGTCCATTTCAGCTTTTGATATTGATACGAAAAGCCCCGTTGCAGCTCCCAAGAGACCGAGAAATGTAGAAACGTAACACTTGCCACCAACAGATCATCTTCGCTGTATATCCTGCCTCTGGCCTCGCGAGTAGTATGTAGCGCTGGTGAAAAACGCCGACTGATAATGTGTAATGTCCTGTTTCATTAAATCATACTGTAGTAATCTCTGAGACGGAAAAAGAACGAAATGTGGCTGCCAAAGTACACGAAGGCACATTTACAGGGTTTGCACCAGTAAGCCCACGAAAATCTGATTATGCCGCTTCCATATCCTCCAGGGTATCAGGAGGCGGTGAAATAATGCGAAACCTTTTGCTCGTATTCTCATCAGAGAACTAATGACGTCGCGTAAATTTCACTCGCTGCCTCCCTTGAATACGAGTATTCGCACTGTCAGAGACGTCAGCGTGCGAGACTAATTACACGACGTAATGCACCACTGATCAACGAAGAAACAATTGGTGGACGTGGGTCAGTTGTCGGCACTGCTACACTTAATAAGGGGTGTCTTTCCAGGTATGTCCTGCGAGACAGGGCTAAAATTGACAATACTGTAATATCAGTGAAAAATTTCTCGCGCGGTCTTATTGCGCATAGTTAGAACCACAACTTCCACAGCTGACTACCAGTACAACGCACCCGACATACAAATTCTGCACAAATCTCCATAAAGGCAAAACGAAGCGACAATTCGAACCTATGAAATTCAAAAGTTACACTACAAGCATAACACTTCGTGCAATTTACTAGCGGTAGTAAAACTGCATCAGTTCCGTTTTTTCCATCAAAAACTACATAGCTAGCTACAATTTCCTTTTAGGAGACCTGTACTTATCCACAAGTCGCACTTAGTAAGCTCCTGAGATAACCAGGAAACCGAATTCGATTCCCTAGCGCGGTAACGCTTTCTTAATTTGCAAACATAAATAGACCATCAAATGTCATCAGTTCGCTGGCGGACCTCTCCGATGCAGCCCGCATCGAATTAAACTCTTGCGCCAGTACCTTAATTCCAGACTAGATGACTCAGAGCCACCTTCTGATATACGAGTATTCCTGTCTCTGTTTTCTCCTATAGTTTTCACTCTCTGCGGGTCTCTCAAATACTGTAAAAGGTACTGCTTTATGTCTTAGCGCATGTTCTGTCACCCTGTCACTTCTTCTTGTCAATGTATTCCACTTGTGCCTCTCCTCGTCAGTTCTACGAGGAAAATCATTTCTCATCAGTCCACGTAACTTTCAACATTCTTCTTCAGTTACACGCCTCATGCCCTGTGGGTAAAAGTTGTGTGTCTTCAGTCCATCGCTTTCTGTTGCTTTGCATATTCTCATGCCTTTGACCTTTGCTGATTCTTCCGCCCTTTAGAGGCAGTTTCCCATCTCATGGGGAAGTGAGTGCTCCGAACACTTGTCAAAGATTTTAGTTCCCACATTAAAAACTCTTCTCCCCTTCCTGCACTCAGCACTGTTTTGAGAGTGAGACAGGTTCATCATAATCATAATCATCATCATCATCATCATCATCTTCTTCTTCTTCTTCTTCTTCTTCATCTTCATGCATTAGGCTCTTCGACCTGTTGCGAATTTCAGATGTTCATATTTCCATCTTCTCTTGATCCACCCACACTACAGAGCCCTCTGGAGTTACACCTGTTCTCAGGTTTTGGCAAACGTTCCATCGCTAATCCGTTCTGCATGAGCTCTCCAATCCTCATGTTGTTCCGAGCTCCTGACTTTTAAACTGCAAATGTTGAGTGTCTGTCCAACGCCTCAATTCCTCTTCCTGTCCCTCGTTGTCAACTCCACGGCAGACTCATGATGCTGCGCTCCCACTGCAAAGCTATGCTCGTGATAAACGGTGAGAGATAACGTGAGCAGAATTTGAGCTTACCGAGTATCAGACCAGGTTTGCTGGTGGATTCAAGATTTCCTGGTAGATAGAACTCAACTCATTGTTCCTTTCGGTGCGAAACAGACACATGTTAACAGCAATGTCGAGAGAATCTCAAGGCAGTGTTACAGGGCCGTTGCTGCGTATAATATGTACACTGTTCTATCACATAAATGTGACCACCTGTCGAACGCCTGAATGACAACGTGTCGCGGCGTGGACCTATGCGAGAGGTGCAGGAAGAGTGCCAGTGCGCTAGGTTTCTGAGTTGACGATCCATGACATTGAGAGACCGATCGAAGAGGTCCCACAGATTCTTGAGTGGGTTAAAATACGGGAACTTCGGTAGTCACGGGAGTGCGATAACCTCGTCTTGGGTGATCTGAGAAACACACACGTACACAGCGAGCTGTGTGACACTTTGCATTGTCCTGTTGGTAGAGGCCATCGTGCCGAGGGGGAAAAAGCTGTTTGTAGGAGTGGACATGGTCTCCAAGGACAATTCGTGCCGGTCGAAGTGGTCGAGCGGTTCTAGGCGCTACAGTCTGGAACCGCACGACCGCTACGGTCGCAGCTTCGAATCCTGCCTCGGGCATGGATGTGTCTGATGTCCTTAGGTTAGTTAGGTTTAAGTAGTTCTAAGTTCCAGGGGACTGATGACCTCAGCAGTTAAGTCCCATAGTGAGCAGAGCCATTTGAACCATTTGACAGATTTGTACTTGTATTGAGCCATTGTAGCTTCCCGAATGATATCATCCAGGGAGTGCCACGAAAACGTACCCGAGACCATGACGCTACTTCCTCCGGCCTGGAGCCTTTGCTCTCAGACGTTCCACGATTCATGCGCAGACAGACATCTGTTCGATGAAATGTAAAGCGTGATTCATATGCAAAGGCCACTTGTCGCCACTCAGTGGATGTCAGCTGTAGTATTAGCGTGCAAATTCCAGCCTTCGTCACCGGTGAACAGCAGTCAGCATGGGTGCGTGAACAAGTCGCCTGCTGCAGAGTTCCATACACAGTAACGTTCGCTGAATGGTTTTTAAGAAGATACTTTTGGTAGCTCCTTGGTTTATCTGGGTGGTCAGTTGTTCGACAGTCGCACGTCCATTCGCCCGTGCATATCTCGATAGCGCCGTTCTGTCATGTATGGCTCATGGAGCGCCACGCCTACCAGGGCACTGGTTTTGGATACCGCCATTTTGTCTTGCACGGTATAGTTTAACCAAGGCACCACGCGAACGGTTTACAAACTTAGCCTTAACGAAAATGTTTCCACCATTGGCTCGAAAGCCAATGATGATGCTATTTTGGACATCGGATCAATCGCTACGTTTGCACATCACGACAACGACTGCACTATTTTCCAGCACCCCACGATACGCTTTATTTATACCCTCTACTGCTATTACTGCCAGCTACTGTCTTTACATTGTTATTGCACGTTGACGTCGAATATAGCGGGGTCCTTATTAACGTGACTGGACCGTATGTAATGGGTAGTCAAATAAAAATGAGACAGGTATAGAAAAAAGAAAGTAAACTCTTTGTTACTTCAAAAGTAATCGGCGTAACTCTTAGTTCATTTATCCCACTGTAAGGCAAGACGGTCAATGCCTTCCTAGAAAAGGCGTTAGCGGTTGCCTACGCAACTATGATTGTACCCAGACATGCACCACTTCGTCCGAAGCACATCAACAGTCTCGAACATCTTTCTTCATAGCTCCAAAAATAGGTTAATGGTGTGGTTGAAATTGTGCCAGCGTATGATCCAAGAAAAGTCGGACTGTATATTCCTTCCTCCCACACGTTTCTCACAACGCGAAAACGACGAGAAAATCAGGGGAAGAAAAACTCGTACGGAGGTTCGTCGGCTGTCGCTCTTCTGATGCGATATTCGCGAAGGGAACTGGTAAGGGGTCGTGCGGGGGGGAGGGGGGGGGGGTGGATGATTGTGGTACCAAAACTATCCCATGCTACATGCCGTAAGGTGATCTGTAGACTATAGTTGCAGATGCAGTCGTATACGTGGATAGAGGAGTAACTTCTCTTTGAGAACTCTTACCTTGGTACAGCTAGCAAGGCTGGTAGAACTTTGTGTTTGTGGCCAGGATTACAGTCGAAGATGGCCAACGGTTACAAAAACGGTGAAGAGAACATAGGAGGCCAGCGGCACAAACCCCTGAAAGAAAAGCCTGCCGGTCAGGAAGCAGTGAGCTAACAGCCGTAGCATCAAACCTACACTGTGCGACGCCTATAACGGTACCAGGGGAATATGAAATCACGGACAAAACTTCAGCCTAAATTCGGAAATCTTCAGCCAAAATTCGGAAATCGGACAGGTAGTTTATGAATATTGTGGTGTCAGCTACCGTGGGAATCATCACAGACGCAAACAAGGAGGGTGACCAGTGGCAGGAATCCAAAATCACCTTTACAAAATTTTAATATTAATTGAACACTTTATTTCTAGAAAGAATAAAACATAACTTCTCTTTTTGAAGAGGCTTCCTGTGACTCCTACTTGCAAGTACTTTAGCCACTATTACTACCAGCAGAAAGCAGGCTAAGTAACGTCTTCGATTCTGGTGCTCTCGAAGTCTGCGACCGAACTGGGACCGACCAGCGATGGGCAGCTGGTGTAGTCAGCGTTGACAGAGTGCGTTCCACTGTGTCTTCCCGGAGTGGCACTGCCCGCGCTTTCCATTGGCGCGCGGCGCTGCGCTGGTTGGTGTGTAGTCTATGCCTTAGGACTTTAGGACTACACAATCATCATCATCGCTTTTCTGACGTTTTAGACTTCCCTGTTACGCCTGCTTGTAGAGATTAGACGGTCCTGCTATCTGGTTTCGGCCTCCCATGTTTCTTTGTGCTGTTGGTTTCAATTTGTGTAGTATTTCTCCATCCTCCTGATGTGATTTTTCCGCTTCCTCTTTTATTTTTCTGCCGTTTTATTATTTTTTATTTGGAAAGCTTAATCTTAATTCTGCCCTTATTTCTATATTTCACTTTTTACCTTGTGTCTTGCGGACCCTGCCAAGAGACTAAGAAATCTCGTTGGCATACTCTGGATTCTCTTTTTTTGTCATTATACAGCTTTCGTTTCCTTGTGATATTTCGCATTGCGATATTTTGTTGCTTGCTGTACTATTTTCGCATTTATTGCAGTTTTGTATGTTCCACGTAATGCCATTACCATTGTTTTGTATTATGTATCTGTAAGTCATATGAAGCACAGGTTTTCTGTGGTTGAATCTGGTTCTTGGTTGGTTGTTAGCGGTATTTACCTGGTTATCTCAAAATACCGGCCTCGGTATATACTCTGCAGTTTTGAGATTAAAAGAGTAAAATGATAGTTACTTTATACATTCAAAAAGAATTTCGTTTATGTAGGTATTCAAAAACACGACTGATTAACTGCACTCTTGTAAACGTGAGTTGATGCTCTATTTTGATTACTTGCGATTGGAGCACATATGTGTGGCTTCTCATACATACTTTTTATGACTTCTGCTAAACGGTTGATTGGATGCACTATTGAAAAGTATCTCGAAGACGTAGCTCTTTTGATACGATCGAAAGCGTCAGTGGTGATATGTAAGGGAGTCTTGGAGTAGAAGTATGCAATTAGTGGAACAGTCGGGCTATCTAACTAATCTTGTATTTTAATTTATTTGCACATGAATCTGTCAGTCAAACTCGTAGTTATTAATCATTGCAAAAATAAATTCATTTTTACTCTTGAGACTTACACAATATGTGCAATGTTTGTCCTATGGACTTGAAGATGAAATAACAAGGTATCGGGCCTCCATTGTATGCATATTCGAATATTATCGAGTATTGTGGTCTGCGTAAGGAGCGGTTCTCATTTCCCTGTAAAATCTCTGAGTATTGAAACAGTTTCTTGTGAGAAGTGGTACAAAACTTCATTGACCAAAAGAAAAATTAATGAAAATTAGAGTTGAGTGTTCGGCGACGATGAGGTCATTAGTGACTGTAATACATCATTCCTGGCTTGTCTTTTGACTAGTGTGGACGCCAGGGCCGGCTTCTAGACCGAAGCGCTAAAGAAATTCGTACAGGCATGCGTATTCAAATTCAGAGTTATGTAAACAGGCAGAATATGGCGCTGCGGTCGGTAACGCCTATATAAGACAACAAGTGTGTGTCTCAGTTGTGGATCGCCTACTGCTGCTACAATGGCAGGTTATCAAGATTTAAGTGAGTTTTGAACGTAATGTTAAAGTCGGCACACGAACGATGGGACACAGCGTCTCCGAGGTAGCGATGAATTGAAGATTTTCCGCAAGACAATGTCACGAGTGTACCGTGAAGATACTAAAAGGTATCAGATAGATTATATAATGGTAAGACAGAGATTTAGGAACCGGGTTTTAAGTTGTAGGTAATTTCCAGGGGCAGATATGGACTGTGACCACAATCTATTGGTTATGAACTGTAGATTAAAACTGAATAAATTGCAAAAAAAGTGGGAATTTAAGGAGATGGGACCTGGATAAACTGAAAGAACCAGAGGTTGTACAGAGTTTCAGAGAGAGCAAAAGGGAACAATTGACAGGAATTGGGGAAAGAAATACAGTAGAAGACGAATGGGTAGCTCTGAGGGATGAGGTAGTGAAGGCAGCAGAGGATCAAGTAGGTAAGAAGACGAGGGCTAGTAGAAATCCTTGGGTAACAGAAGAAATATTGAATTTAATTGATGAAAGGAGAAAATATAAAAATGCAGTAAATGAAGCAGGCAAAAAGGAATACAAAGGTCTCAAAAATGAGATCGACAGGAAGTGCAAAATGGCTAAGCAGGCATGGCTAGAGGACAAATGTAAGGATGTGGAGGCTTATCTCACTAGGGGTAAAATAGATACAGCCTACAGGAAAATTGAAGAGACCTTTGGAGAAAAGAGAGTTACATGTATGAATATCAAGAGCTCCGATGGAAACCCGGTTCTAAGCAAAGAGGGAAAAGCAGAAAGGTGGAAGGAGTATATAGAGGGTCTATACAAGGGCGATGTACTTGAGGACAATATTATGCAAATGGAAGAGGATGTAGATGAAGATGAAATGGGAGATACGATACTGCGTGAAGAGTTTGACAGAGAACTGAAAGACCTGAGTCGAAACAAGGCCCTGGGAGTAGACAACATTCCATTAGAACTATTGATGGCCTTGGGAGAGCCAGTCCTGACAAAACTCTTCCATCTGGTGAGCAAGATGTACGAGACAGGCGAAATACCCTCAGACTTTAAGAAGAATATAATAATTCCAATCCCAAAGAAAGCAGGTGTTGACAGATGAGAAAATTACCGAACTATCAGTTTAATAAGTCACAGCTGCAAAATACTAACACGAATTATTTACAGACGAATGGAAAAACTGATAGAAGCCGACCTCGGGGACGATCAGTTTGGATTTCGTAGAAATGTTGGAACACGTGAGGCAATACTGACCTTACGACTTATCCTAGAAGAAAGATTAAGGAAAGGCATACCTACGTTTCTAGCATTTGTAGACTTAGAGAAAGCGTTTGACAATGTTGACTGGAATACTCTCTTTCAAATTCTAAAGGTGGCAGGGGTCAAATACAGGGAGCGAAAGGCTATTTACAATTTGTACAAAAACCAGATGGCAGTTATAAGAGTCGAGGGGCACGAAAGGGAAGCAGTGGTTGGGAAGGGAGTGAGACAGGGTTGTAGCCTCTCCCCGTTGTTATTCAATCTGATGAACATCAACAAAAGCAAAACGAGGACAATGGAATTTAGTGGAATAAGTCGGGTGATGCTGAGGGAATTAGATTAGGAAATCAGACACATAAAGTAGTAAAGGAGTTTTGCTATTTGGGGAGCAAAATAACTGATGATGGTCGAAGTAGAGAGGATATAAAATGTAGACTGGCAATGGCAAGGAAAGCGTTTCTGAAGATGAGAGATTTGTTTACATCGAGTATAGATTTAAGTGTCAGGAAGTCGTTTCTGAAAGTATTTGTATGGAGTGTAGCCATGTATGGAAGTGAAACATGGACAATAAATAGTTTGGACAAGAAGAGAATAGAAGCTTTCGAAATGTGGTGCTACAGAAGAATCTTGAAGATTAGGTGGGTAGATCACGTAACTAATGAGGAGGTATTGAATAGGATTGGGGAGAAGAGAAGTTTGTGACACAACTTGACTAGAAGAAGGGATCGACTGGTAGGACATGTTCTGAGGCATCAAGGGATCACAAATTTAGCATTGGAGGGCAGCGTAGAGGGTAAAAATCGTAGAGGGAGACCAAGAGATGAATACACTAAGCAGATTCAGAAGGATGTCGGTTGCAGTAGGTACTGGGAGATGAAGAAGCTTGCACAGGATAGATTAGCATGGAGAGCTGCATCAAACCAGAAAATAATGATGTCCGACGCCGTAGAACAGAAAAAAAGGATCTCACACTGATGTGGAGGTGGAGCTGGAAGCAAGTCTATAAAACGGCTGCTTCTGCCGCCCAGAAACAATAAAAGTGTGAGTAACATAAGCCATCCTAATAAACATTAATGCCTGATCCCAAATTAGTTTGAAAGAAGCAGAAATTTCTCTGGTGATAAGTAATTATTTCTGGAAGCGTTTATTGGCCTACATCGCTTTTAATTACCTTTACCACTTTTACATCCTTAAATAAAAGTGCCATGCCAGTAAAATCTTAGCGTATCTCCCGCACGCGATGCAGGTCCTTGTGGGTGGTAAAGAAGACTTCACAATAAATTACGAGACGGTGATCGAATTCCACAGAAGGCAGCGGTTTGGCTCCCAAAACTCGTGCGTCATCCTCCTTTACGTAATGAGGCGGGCAGTTTGCGAGGAACGCCTTTTTAAAGCGTGGTGGAATCTCATTCGTGTCAAGAGGCTCAACGAAAAATGTAATTCCAATATCGTCACCATGAATTATATAATCCTTGTCTTCAAGTCTGCAAATCTAAATCTCACTTACCTTAAGACTATGGGTAATGGGTAGCAAGAAGCTGGTTGCGGCGTTCTACAAAGCTCAATTTTTTTTGGTGCCGTAATCAGTGACGCTTAAATGATCAGATACGTTATTCATTTTACGTTAACCACACCATGTTACCTCCTCTTGTTTACTTTAAGGGAGGACATTAGAATTAACCACATAGAGTTAACCGTGAATATCAGGAATCGGGTAAAACATCAAATCTCAGACATAGCTGCGGCCGGAAAAAGATAAAAAGATCCTGCAACAACGGGACCAACGACGACTGAAGAGAATCGCTCAACGTGACAGAAGTGCAACCCTTCCACGAAGTGCTGCAGATTTCAGTGCTTAGCCATCAACAAGTGTCAGCCTGCGAACCATTCAACGAAACCTCATCCATATGGACTTTCGGAGCCGAAGGCCCACTCACGTGCCCTTGATGACTGCACGACTCAAAGCTTTACGCCTTCCCTGTACCCGTCGACACCGACATTGGACTGTTGATGACTGGAAAGATGTTCCCTGGGCGGACGAGTTTCGTTTCACATTGTATCGATCGGATGAACGGTATGGAGACAACCTCATGAATCAGTGGGTCTTGCATGTCAGCAGGGGACTGTTCAAGCTGGTGGAGGCTCTGCAATGGTGTGGAGCGTGTGTAGTTGCAGTGATTGGGACTCCTGACACGTCTAGATACGACTCTGACAGGTGACACGTACGTAAGCATCCTGTCTTAATGGCCTTCATCCATTCATGTCCATTTTTGGTTTCGACGGACTTGGGAAATTCTAGCAGGACAATGCGACACCCCACACGTCCAGAATTGCTACTTAGTGGCTCCAGCAACACTGTTTTGAGTTTAAACACTTCCACTGGCCACCAAACTCTCCAGACATGAACATTATTGAGCCTGTCTGGGATGCCTTGCAGTGCTGTTCAGAAGAGATCTTCACCCCCACGTACTCTTACGGATTTATGGACAGCTCTGCAGGATTTATGGTGTCATTTCCTTCCAGAACTACTTCAGATATTAGCCGAGTCTATGCCACGTTATTTTGCCGCCCTTCTGCGTGCTCGCGGTGGCTCTACACGATATTAGGCAGGTACACCATTTTGTTTGGCTTTTCAGTGTAGTTCAAAAAATTGTTCAAATGGCTCTGAACACTATGAGACTTAACACCTGAGGTCATCAGTCCCCTATAACTTAGAACTAATTAAACCTAACTAACCTAAGGACATCACACACATCCATGCCCGAGGTAGGATTCGAACCTGCGACCGTAGCGGACACGCGGTTCCCGACTGAAGCGCCTAGAAACGCACGGCCACACCGGACGGCGTCTTCAGTGTAGTATCCAATGTACATCAAACGTTATCCAGCATCGAGATGATGAGTCTGTCTTCCTGTAGTCCATCTGAAACGTTTGCGCTTAGGGCTTGCTGTGCTGACTTCAATGCTAGCGACTTTCCCGTTACGGCAGGAATTTTTCCAACACCTGTTGGAAATATACTGTTGAAAAGTCGTGGCAAGAAAGAGAGTTTTACTAAGGAGTTTTGTTTGCACGAACAGGAGATGGCCAGCGATGGTACCTGCATTCTGTTTGAGATTCGTAATGGTTGAAAGAGCCGAATGTTGAAGCAATTTCGTGAAGCGGGGAGCTCCCGAAATCAAGGAGTCCCTGGTGTAAAAGGCGGGTCGTGGCTCCTCTGGGGGCGGAGGTGATGTGTTAAGTGTTCTGTGTGCACTTGGTCGTTAGGCAAAGGCGAATCCAGAAGTTGGGTGGAAAAGGCGTTTAATGAAGGAGGCAGCGTTGGCGAGATGTAGTAGAAGCCGTGGAAACTTCGCTTGTGGAGTTACTGTTTGACTTTTTTCTCTGATAGCTTTGAACTGTTTGGCCACATTATTTCATTGTAGCAGATTGCCCTGCAAAAGACAAGTCAGTGACGGGAACTCATCATTTATACAACTTCCATATTCCGACTGCTTCCACGCTTCGAGAAATTTGTGGGGGGGGGGGGGGGGGGGGAAGGAAGGAGGAGTAATTCCATAGTCCAGCTGCTGCTAGTCTTTGGCCAAATGTACGGATGCTGCAGTGAATCCATTACTTGTTCTCAGATGTCAAGCGCAGGCGTGAAGGGGTTGCAGTGTGTTTGATGTACAGTGTAGTCTTTCTCCCTTGTGGTACCCAGACTTGCTCGAACGGAACACTAAAGACGAGTTGCCCGTATGCATATTCCCGTGGAGTCCAGTCTTGGGCCACTCTCATATCCGAATGTCCCACAAATCTGGAAACTGCACGATTTAATAAGCCGGCCAAATGGGGACACACACTGAGGTCCCTTTCAAATTCTGTCAGACGCTATCTCGCTGTCAGGCGCTATCTCGCGCGGCATCTCTAGGTTCCTCACAGTGACCACTCAGCGTCTGAGGTTGCTTATGCCCTCGTGCACTCAACCACGACTGATGGCAACAGTAAACTCGAACAATAGTAAAGCATTCTAGTGGTTGTTCTACCTTTCGCTGCTGCTCTACATACTCGACGATGATGTGTGCTAAGTTACATTGACATTTGACCATGTCTTCTTGGATGCATTACGTTTACGATGAGGCAGTGTACATACTGAGTGTCTCAAACCTTTTGGGTCAAAATGAAATGGATGATTATGGGTTCACAACCGATTGTATTGAGACAGAGAGCCAATGGTCGGAAACGCGTATTTATTATGTTATGGATACATACAGCATACACACCACAACAACGTAGCTCATAGTAATTGTTCAAAGTGACGACCGCCAATCTCAATGCATGCATGGCAACGGTGCATGTAGTTGTGTCGCACTCTCTTAAATATCCCTTGTGTCTGATGTGCTAGAAGACAGGCAACTTGGACCGTAGCAATCAGGTCTTCATCCGCTTCTAGTGCCTCTCATACACTAATGTTCTGACGTAACTCGAGAGGAAAAACTCCAGAGGTGTGAGTTCGGAGATCGCGTTGGCCATGGGACAGGACCTCCCTTTCCAATCCATCGATAAGAATACTTGTTGTTCAGATGTTCGTGGACATAGACATCGAATTGGGCTGATGCTCCATCGTAAAAACTACACCATTTTGCGGACAAGATGGGTAAGTCTCCAAGAACTGTGGAGGCACACCTCGTAGGAACACCGAGTAACCTGGACCAGTAAAATGGGGAAGGAGGAGATGAGATTCTCTTAGGTGATCCTGGACAATGCCCACCCATACGTTGACAGAGAATTGTTGCTGGTGGCCACCAGTGTGGGTGGCGTGGGGATTCTCATTACCCCCAGACATGACTGTTGTGACTGTTGAAAACTCCGTCACGGGTGAAAGAGGCCTCGTCCGTGAACTATATAAGCTATACAAAGTTCGGCAGATTCATTTACAGTGAACAGCTTAGGAAATCTCAAACAATCACTTTTCTTCTGTGTAGAGCATTATTTTGTTTTTATGAACATTTCAAATCAAAAATTACGCTTAGTGTCACGAAACTTTGATAATGTACTTCAGTATGTATTTCCGACCTTTGGGTCTCTGTCTCAGTATAATCTGTCGTGGACCTTCTATCACCTGTTCGAAGGCCGGCCGGGGTGGCCGAGCGGTTCTAGGCGCTACAGTCTGGAGCCGCGCGACCACTACGGTCGCAGGTTCGAATCCTGCCTCGGATATGGATGTGTGTGATGTCCTTAGGTTAGTTAGGTTTAAGTAGTTCTAAGGGACTGATGACCTCAGAAGTTAAGTCCCATAGTGCTCGGAGCCATTTGAACCTGTTCGAATTTGACCCAAAAGTGTTGAGACACCCTGCATAGAATGTCTAGTCAAGAATTAACTGTCTTCATTAAACTTAATAAACAATAAAATTAAATTAATTGAAAAATATTATTTCATTCAGTTCCTGTAGCTGCGAGTAGAGGCAGATAACAGTGGAGTTGGAGGGGGAAAAAAAGGAGAAGTGGTATGGAGATAGCTTGAGAAGTTGCGACTCGCTGCAGAGTGAACAACAAGTGCATAATAGTGTAATTACTACAGAGTATAAAATAGTACGGCTGGGAACTGGAGTCGCAGGGAAGAGTGGAGGCACGCCGCGCAACGCCCGAGGGTACTCCCGGGTTGCAATTTTGTCGCTGCCCGTCCCGGCCCGGCACGGGCCGCTGACAATGGCCGTGCCGACGCTGCAGGGAGCGAGAGCAGAGCACAGGAGAGGAGAGACGCCGGCGCTGGCGTCGCGCGGCGTCGCCGTCTGGCGTCCATTGTGCGCGCGGCGGATCCCCGGGCCCGCCCGCACTCGGCAGCGGACGGGCCCGGCGGAGCACGCCGCTGCAGATTGCCTCGCCGCGGTCGCCGCCGTGTGGGTGGGCGCCCCCGGGCAGCACAATGGAGGCGCCCGCCGAGAGCCCAGAGGCGGGCAGGTAATGGGAGCCGATTTGGCGGCGCGGAGAGGTCTGCCGCTGCCGCGCCGCGGGCGCGCGGAAAGCCGGGCCGGCAGCCGGAGGCGCACGCCCAGCGCGGCGAAAAGTCGTATAGCCGTGGTGCTCCACTGCCACGTTTACCCGCACGTCTACTGTACACTCAGGTGACAGAAGTCATGGGGCACCTCCTAGCGTCGTGTCGCACCACCTTTTACCAGACATGGTGCAGCAACTCGACTTTACAGAGACTCAACAAGTCGTCGGAAGTCCCCTGCAGTTGTAGTTGATGTTGTGGTCTTCAGTCCTGAGACTGGTTTGATGCAGCTCTCCATGCTACCCTATCCTGTGCAACCTGCACCATCTCCCAGTACCTACTGCAGCCTACATCCTTCTGAATCTGCTTAGTGTATTCATCTCTTGGTCTCCCTCTACGATTTTTACCCTCCACGCTGCCCTCCAATACTAAATTGGTGAATCATCGTTGTCTCAGAACTTGTCCTACCAACCGATCCCTTCTTCTAGTCAAGTTGCGCCACAACCTCCTCTTCTCCCCAATTCAATACTCCCTCATTAGTTATGTGATCTACCCATCTAATCTTCAGCATTCTTCTGTAGCACCATATTTCGAATGCTTCTATTCTCTTCTTGTCTAAACTATTTGTCGTCTACGTTTCACTTCCATACAAATACTTTCAGAAACGACTTCCTGACACTTAAATCTATACTTGATGTTAACAAATTTCTCTTCTTCAAAAATGCATTTCTTGCCATTGCCAATCTACATTTTATATCCTCTCTACTTCGACCATCATCAGTTATTTTGCTCCCCAAATAGCAAAACTCCTTTACTACTTTAAGTCTCTCATTTCCTAATCTAATAACTCAGAATCACCCGACTTTATTCGACTACTTTCCATTATCCTCATTTTGCTTTTGTTGATGTTCATCTTATACAAACGTTTCAAGACACTGTCCATTCCGTTCAACTGCTCTTCCAAGTCCTTTGCTGTCTCTGACAGAATTACAATGTCATCGTCGAACCTCAAAGTTTTTATTACTTCTCCATGGATTTTAATACCTAATCCAAATTTTTCTTTTGTTTCCTTTACTGCTTGCTCAATATAAAGATTGAATAACATCGGGCACAGCCTACAACCCTGCCTCACTCCCTTCCCAACCACTGCTTCCCTTTCATACCCCTCGACTCTTATAACTGCCATCTGCCTTCAGTACAAATTGTAAATAGCCTTCGCTCCCGGTATTTTAGCCCTGCCACCTTAGAATTTGAAAGAGAGTATTCCAGTCAACATTGTCAAACGCTTTCTCTAAGTCTACAAATGCTAGAAACGTAGGTTTGCCTTTCCTTAATCTATTCTCTAAGATAAGTCGTAGGGTCAGTATTGCCTCACGTGTTCCAACATTTCTGCGGAATCCAAACTGATCTTCGCCGAGGTCGGCTTCTACTAGATTTTCCATTCGTCTGTAAAGAGTTCGTGTTAGTATTTTGCAACTGTGACTTATTAAACTGATAGTTCGGTAATTTTCACGCAGTTTGCTTGTCTGTTAGCATTGACAAAATGGCTCTGAGCACTATGGGACTCAACTGCTGTGGTCATTAGTCCCCTAGAACTTAGAACTACTTAAACCTAACTAACCTAAGGACATCACACACATCCATGCCCGAGGCAGGATTCGAACCTGCGACCGTAGCAGTCGCACGGTTCCGGACTGCGCGCCTAGAACCGCGAGACCACCGCGGCCGGCTGTTAGCATTGACAACTCAACGCAATCTCCGCTACCCTCGGTACCTAAGTGAAAGCAATCAGTCACTGCGATGTCCACGGTGGGAGGTAATAACTAGAATTTGATACTCTCGGCACAGTCTTGGCACTCTGGACGTCGGAATACTGAATTCCCAAGGATTTTCGAAATGGAGTGTGCTGTGCGTTCAGCTCCAAATACCATTCCGCTGTCATAGCGTATTAATTCCCTTGTGTCAAGTGACACTCAGAATGAATTTATTTATAGTTCTGTCCATCTTGTGAGGGGTGTCATCTTGGAACAGAGAGAAAATGAGAAGTACTGTTAACTTATTGTTGATGCAACTCCTAGTTCAGATCATACTGAAGAGACAGCATTCACCCTGCGTTATATTTATATCAATAAGGAAATTGGTAAATAAGAAATAGAAATATTCTATTATGTTTTATTCTTGAATGCAAAATATTTTTTGTGTACTCATTTTTCGATAAAATCATCTTAAGTGCCTTACTTTTGAATGCTGTTGGCAGACGTACCAAATTGTAAAACACTTCACAGCTGTTACCGTGTACATTTGTCGTGGAAATGTTTTTGTTGTATTTTGCCAACAACATGTTAAGAAAACACATTTTGACTTCATCACAAGGTCGTTTTAGTGCACGATGTCTAGAGAAAATATAATGCACTCGAGATTAAACAGAACTGAAATAGGATAGAATAGCTAGATTAGTGATGCCGGTACTGGGGTAATGTTATTTTATTTATTGTTTAATATAAAGCTTACTTTACCATAGCAGCCTGATATTTGCCAAGTTAGTACCCTGGGGGATACGAACCCTTGAGACACTTGGGCCCTCATGAGGCTCAGATGCCGTGGTTTTGCCCCCTTTCCCCCTTCGCTCGTCGGGCCTGCCTGTATCCATAACGTTGTAGAAAAGGTACTGGAAAGTGGTCTCTGACCGAACTCGGTGGATCAATTAAGAATAAATGTCATTTCACCTACTAGCTTTCTGATGAAACCTCGTACAGGAGAACTGCTGTTTCTCTTCATGCTTACGCAATTGTTGGCTCAAAGTACTTCAGCAATTTAAACACCAACGCAACTTCTTATTACCAACTTTTGCTCTGAATTCTCCAATTAATATCCGTTCTTTCATGGCATTTCCAAGTCTTACCTATCGCGTACATTTATTTCAACTTAAAAATTCACTGAATTACATCTACATATACACTACTCTGGAATTAACACTTCTGTTTGACTGAGAGTCCATAGAACCACTCTCAGACCGTTTCTCTGCCGTTGCAGTCTCGAACAGCACTTGAGAAAAAAATGCACGTCTCAGTCTTTCCGTGTGAGGTCTGCTTCTCCTACTTTATAACGATCTTATGTATGTGAGAGTCAACAACATATACTTAATTCAGAGGAGAAAGTTGGTGACAACGATTTATCGAAAAGATCATGCCGCAATGAAAGACGTATTTACTTTAATGATTGCCACGTACTATAAATGTGACACTCTCTCCACTGTATCGCTACAGTACAAAATGAACTGCCCGCCTTTAAACTTTTTCTATGTCCTCCGTCAGTCCTCCAAGAATGCCATACAGCGCAACAAAACTCCAGAAGAGGAAGGACAAGCGTTGTGTAGACAACCTTATTGCATCTTCTAGTTGTTCTGCCAATAAAACGCAGTCTTGGGTTCGCCTTCCTTACAGCATTTTAAGTTGTTTGTAATTATAATCCGTAGGTAATTGGCTCAGTCGACGACTTTAAATTTGTTGTATTTATAGTGTATCGAAATTTAACAGAATTTTCTTGTATTCACGTGGTAGACATTACTCTTTCTATAGATTTGCGTCAGCTGTGACTTCTCGCACCATACTCATATCTTGTCTGCATCATTTTGCAATTAGTTTTGATTTCTAATGTCTGCTAGACGGCAAACGACAGAATCGTCTGCAAACAGTCCAACATTCATTATAACTTTATTCCGTCCATGATTCTGTCTCTCTGCACTTGCGATGCAACCCACTGCTACATTCCCCTTCTACACTCCTGGAAGTGGAAAAAAGAACACATTGACACCGGTGTGTCAGACCCACCATACTTGCTCCGGACACTGCGAGAGGGCTGTACAGGCAATGATCACACGCACGGCACAGCGGACACACCAGGAACCGCGGTGTTGGCCGTCGAATGGCGCTAGTTGCGCAGCATTTGTGCACCGCCGCCGTCAGTGTCAGCCAGTTTGCCGTGGCATACGGAGCTCCATCGCAGTCTTTAACACTGATAGCATGCCGCGACAGCGTGGACGTGACCCGTATGTGCAGTTGACGGACTTTGAGCGAGGGCGTATAGTGGGCATGCGGGAGGCCGGGTGGACGTACCGCCGAATTGCTCAACACGTGGGGCGTGAGGTCTCCACAGTACATCGATGTTGTCGCCAGTGGTCGGCGGAAGGTGCACGTGCCCGTCGACCTGGGACCGGACCGCAGCGACGCACGGATGCACGCCAAGACCGTAGGATCCTACGCAGTGCCGTAGGGGACCGCACCGCCACTTCCCAGCAAATTAGGGACACTGTTGCTCCTGGGGTATCGGCGAGGACCATTCGCAACCGTCTCCATGAAGCTGGGCTACGGTCCCGCAGACCGTTAGGCCGTCTTCCGCTCACGCCCCAACATCGTGCAGCCCGCCTCCAGTGGTGTCGCGACAGGCGTGAATGGAGGGACGAATGGAGACGTGTCGTCTTCAGCGATGAGAGTCGCTTCTGCCTTGGTGCCATTGATGGTCGTATGCGTGTTTGGCGCCGTGCAGGTTAGCGCCACAATCAGGACTGCATACGACCGAGACACACAGGGCCAACACCCGGCATCATGGTGTGGGGAGCGATCTCCTACACTGGCCGTACACCTCTGGTGATCGTCGAGGGGACACTGAATAGTGCACGGTACATCCAAACCGTCATCGAACCCATCGTTCTACCATTCCTAGACCGGCAAGGGAACTTGCTGTTCCAACAGGACAATGCACGTCCGCATGTATCCCGTGCCACCCAACGTGCTCTAGAAGGGGTAAGTCAACTACCCTGGCCAGCAAGATCTCCGGATCTGTCCCCCATTGAGCATGTTTGGGACTGGATGAAGCGTCGTCTCACGCGGTCTGCACGTCCAGCACGAACGCTGGTCCAACTGAGGCGCCAGGTGGAAAAGGCATGGCAAGCCGTTCCACAGGACTACATCCAGCATCTCTACGATCGTCTCCATGGGAGAATAGCAGCCTGCAATGCGGCGAAAGGTGGATATACACTGTACTAGTGCCGACATTGTGCATGCTCTGTTGCCTGTGTGTATGTGCCTGTGGTTCTGCCAGTGTGATCATGTGATGTATCTGACCCCAGGACTGTGTCAATAAAGTTTTCCCTTCCTGGGACAATGAATTCACGGTGTTCTTATTTCAATTTCCAGGAGTGTACTTTGCTACAAAACGCACGGCCGCTAAAATAGTAAACCTGGCATGTAAGCATGACGATGCCAAACGAATGTCCCCCTCCCAAAGAACTTGACCCTTTCATCATAAGTCGCTGTATTCGTTGCTGAGACTCGTGGCTCAATGTACCAAGCGTCTCTATCCTCGAAGGTTACCAGCTTCTCTTAGGCCCTGCTAGAGACTGGCGATCTTCTTGATTTAATCCATCCACCTTTTCGATGCTCTCCAGCCGGTCTCTCGCCCCCTTAATCTTTCCTTCCATTAATTTTTTTCTAGGTTTTCTCCTCTCTTCTCACAATATGGCCGAAGAACTGGAGAATTTTTTGGTTGACGGAGAAGAAATGTTCCTGGAGATATTAAGTTGCTCCATAATAGGTACATTAATTCGTCTTTCAGCCATTTTATGTCCAGCATCCTGCGCAAGCACCAAAGCTCAGATGCGTCAATGCGTTGCCTGCCTTTCGCCTTGAGGATCCATGTTTCGCAACCATGGTAGGTTGGTTTGGGGAAGGAGACCAGACAGCGAGGTCATCGGTCTCATCGGATTAGGGGAGGATGGGGAAGGAAGTCGGCCGTGCCCTTTGAAAGGAACCATCCCGGCATTTGCCTGGAGCGGTTTAGGGAAATCACGGAAAATCTAAATCAGGATGGCCGGACGCGGGATTGAACCGTCGTCGTCCCGAATGCGAGTCCAGTGTTCGCAACCATGAAGGAAGACGAGAAAACGTGTGTTTCAGCGATATAGATCTTTGTGCTGTTCACTATCGCTTTGCTGTGCTAGATACTGGGGAACCCCTTCAAGGCCACAAGCCACTTACACTAGCACAATCCGCCTTCTTATCTTCACAACTTACCGTGTCGCAGATGTTGACCCAACATAGATGAAAGAATGCACGGCTTCCAGTTCGTTTAATCGACCTGTGACGTGAACTTTTTTGTTTGGAGTTGCCGAGACTGATGAATACACTATCGTCTATTACTTTTTCAGTAACTCATCAAGTTCATCCTCGCTGCTGGCTAAAACCACGATGACATCGGAAAATCGGAGATTTTTAATAGTTCATCCGCCAGTTGCTTTAGTCCAATTATCAAAAGTATTCTTAAGACATCTTGGTGTACAGACGGTCCAACCACATCAATGTGACTACTGCCTATCTTCGACGTCAACGTACATGGCTCTGAGCACTATGGGACCTAACATCTAAGGTCATCAGTCCCCTAGAACTTAGAACTACTTAAACCTAACTAACCTAAGGACATCACACAACACCCAATCATCACGAGGCAGAGAAAATCCCTGACCCCGCGGGGAATCGAACCCGGGCGCGGGTAGCGAGAACGCTACCGCACGACCACGAGCTGCGGACATCAACTTACAATAACCACTCACAGACCGTAGGTGGCAGCACTACCACTGGAGAGCATATAAAGCGTGTGGGAGAAATGGTTCAAATGGCTCTGAGCACTATGGGACTTAACATCTGAGGTCATCAGTCCCCTAGACTTAGAACTAACTTAACCTAACTAACCTAAAGACATCACACACATCCATGGCCGAGGCAGGATTCGAACCTGCGACCGTAGCGGTCGCGCGGTTCCAGACTGTAGCGCCTAGAACCGCTCGGCCACTTCGGCCGGCAAAGTTTGTAGATTGGGGCCTGCCGCCTTGGTTAAAGTACACCGTGCACGACAAAGTGGCGCTATCCAAAGCTGGCGCCGAGGCAACTGTGGAGCACCACGGGCCACAGATGAAAGGAGTGACCGACGTCTGCAGAAATGTGTATGGTCTAATAGACGCGCCACTGTTGAGCAACTGACAACTCAGATGAACCAAGGTGTTACAGTTTATCCTCAACGATCTTTCAGCGAACGTTGCTGCGTATGGCCCTCCGCAGCAGGCGAGTGCTTCATGGACATATGCTGACTGCTGTTCGTCGGCGACGAAGGCTAGAATTCGTACTCCATTGTTGCAACTGTGCTTCCACTAAGTGGCGACAGGTGGCCCTTGCAGATGAATCACTTTTTATGCTCCATCGATTGATGATTTTTGGCGTTTACGGAGTGAAACGGCTGAAAGCATAGAGTCCAGGCCGGATGAGGTAGCGTTGCGGTCTCTGCAATATTTTCGTAGCACTCCCAGGGTGATCTCGTCATTCTGTAAGGCATCTATCCTTAGGGACCATGTCCACCCCTACATGCAGTTTTGTTCTCCTCAGCATCGTGACATCTACCAGCAGGGCAATGCAACTTGTCATACAGCACGCTGTGTGCTGGCGTGGTTCGAAGAACAACAGGATGAGGTTACCGTACTCCCCTGAACACCTGACTGCCCAGATTAAAACTCTGTGGGACCACCTCGATGAGTCTGTTCGTGCAATGGATCCTCTACAGAGAAAAGTAGGGCAGCTGGCCGTGACACTGGAGTCGCCACTTCCAGAACCTTATGAATTCTCTTCCTACACGTCTTGCAGTGCAAAAGATGGTTGTTCAGGCTTTAATCAGGTAGTGTGTGTTGTGCAGTTCGAGTATGATACACAACCCTGTCATCTTTAGAAACCGTGAAGAAATCAGTTGCCTTCCGTGCTACGAGGTGATTATTGCATATTATCTGATCAATGCTATGTAGTGTGTTTGTACACTGACCTCGGCAAGCACCTGCTACAACTTTTCTCAGACCTTAAATGTAACATGCAAAATACTAACACGAATTCTTTACAGAGGAATGGAAAAACTGGTAGAAGCCGACTTCGGGGAAGACCACTTTGGATTCCGTAGAAATGTTGGAAAACGTGCGGCAATGCTGACCCTACGACGTATCTTAGAAGATAGATTAAGGAAAGGCAAACCTACGTTTCTAGCATTTGTAGACTTAGAGAAAGCTTTTGACAATGTTGACTGGAATACTCTATTTCAAATTATGAAGGTGGCAGTGCTAAAACACAGGGAGCGAAAGGCTATTTGCAATTAGTACAGAAACCAGATGGCAGTTACAAGAGTCGAGGGGCACGAAAGGGAAGCAGTGGCTGGAAAGGGAGTGAGACAGCGTTGTAGTCTATCCCCGATGTTATTCAATCTGTATATTGAGCAAGCACTAAAAGAAACAAAAGAAAATTTCGGAGTAGGTATTAAAGCCCATGGAGAAGAAATAAAAACTGTGAGGTTCGCCGATGACATTGTAATTCTATCAGAGACAGCAAAGGACCTGGAAGAGCAGCTGAACGGAATAGACATAGTCTTGAAAGGAGGATATAAGATGAACATCAACAAAACCAAAATGAGGATAATGGAATGTAGTCGAATTAAATCGCGTGATGCTGAGGGTATTAGGTTAGGGAATGAGACAGTTAAAGTAGTAAATGAGTTGTGCTATTTGGGGAGCAAAATAACTGATGGTGGTCGAAGTAGAGAGGGTGTGAAATGTAGACTGTCAATGGCAAGGAAAGCGTTTCTGAAGAAGAGAAATTTGTTAACATCGAGTATAGATTTAAATGACAGGAAGTCTTTTCTGAAAGTATTTGTATGGAGTGTAGCCATGCATGGAAGCGAAAAGTGGACGATAAATAGTTTGGACAAGAAGAGAATAGAAACTTTCGAAACGTCGTGTTACAGTAGAATGCTGAAGATTAGATGGGTAGATCACATAACTAATGAGGAGGTACTGAACAGAATTGGGGAGAAGAGAAATTTGTGGCACAACTTGATTAGAAGGAGGGATCTGTTGATAGGGCATATTCTGAGGTATCAAGGGATCACCAATTTAGTATTGGAGGGCAGCACGGAGGGTAAAAAGTCGTTGAGGGGGACCAAGAGATGAATAGGCTAAACAGATTCAGAAGGATGTAGGTTGCGGTAGATACCGGGAGATGAAGCAGCTTGCACAGGATAGAGTAGCATGGAGAGCTGCATCAAACCAGTCTCTGGACTGAAGACCACAACAACGACAAATGTAGCATATTTAGATTTATGAACAATTTTAGTCCACTGAGATACGATAGGTGGAGTCGCACTGCCAAATTCGACGTTTCATTTGCAGCCGTCTCTGACAGTACCGTCCCGGGCATTATTTGTTTTCTGGTGGTCGCGATATTTGACAGCAGGCGCAAGTGAGGCGTACCCCGAAGGCGTAGCCGTCGCGCAGCCCTGCAGGTACCAGGGGGCCGGCGTGTTTGTTGTTTCTGGCGGAGCCGGCTCGCTTCGCTTCGCGTTTATCCGTGCGCCACTGGTCGCGCAGCCTTCTGGGATTCTGCCCGCCGGTGTCGGCGGGTTTCGCCCGCCGGCAGCCAGCATTCGTTCCGGTCCCCAGCTGTCTTCCTTTACTGCGGAGAAGTATACACAAGCTGTTTCGCTACTGGTCTCGAAATACTCGAGCGGCCTCGGTGAGAATGAAAAAAAAAAGATAGTCAATAGAGAAGAGTGTTCGCGCCGTACTACCACTGACAAGCGCTCAGGGCAAAGAATTCCTCTTCTGATCTGTATTTTTTCTCCGTCGGTTGCGGTGGCTCAGTATCTCTCTATAAAGCTGCTGCCTTGAACGGCAGGGAAACTACTGTGCGTTGCAGTCTCTTGTGGTATCCGAGGAGACCCCGCAGCGCACAGTAGAGGAATTGTTGTGCCACTTGGGTGGGAGTTTCATTCTCGTCCGAACGGGAGATAACTCGCAAACAGTTTACGTAATAGCAACGTACGAGAAACCTGCTTAATTATTATCCATCTGTTAAACAATCTGTGTGGCGCATTCGAGAGCAGAGGCAATTACGAGCATGTTTTCCAAGATTTACCAAAATCGTGTACGACGAATGCCAAAAAGTATATCTTCCGATTTTGACAACCTACTTCATTCTTTCCGCGTCTGACCGTGTACTCTATCTCAAATGAAGTCCACATCTGCATCTGTACTGCGGAATCCACTGTACGGTGTGGCGAAGGCTACTCTGTATGTATCATTGTTACTTATTCACTTCCTTCTTCCAGTCGCGGATGATCCGCGGAAGGAACAATTGCTTACTACCCCTGTGTAAGTTCAAGTCTCTAATTTTACCTTCGTGGTCTGCCCACAGGATGTGGCAAAGAAGAAGCAGTATATTGATGGGATGTTGTAGAAACGTACGGTCTCTGAATTTTTACAGCAAACCACACGTTCATACTGAATGCCTCTCTTGTAGTGTCTGTCACTGAACTTGGCTGAGCATCTTCGTGACGCTTTCGCGCTTACTAAATGAACTTGTGACGAAACACGATGCTCTTCTTTCGTTCTTCTGTATTTCTTCTATCAATCCTAACCGGTACGCATCCCCAACTGACGAGCAGTTTTCAAGTATAAGTGTAAGGCCGGTATTACACTAGCAAATTTCTTTGTCAAAGATTTGATCAAAGATGTAATTAAATATTCCGTCAAATATATTTGATAAAGATCTTTGACGTAGCGCTAGAAGGGGTATACTCTGTCATCATATTTTCCGTCAAAGTTCAAGATGACTGACAACAACAACTTTTTAGTAACCGCAGCAGTTGCTTGTACCACAATTGCACTGTGTGCACATGCGGACGAGAAGCGGGGGAAAAAAGGAAACATACCTGGGTGAAGCCGCGGGTTTTACGACGACACGATAAAAGCATTCAACAAAATTTGTTACGTGAGCTTATAGTGGAGGACGTCAAGTCGTACATCAATTACTTAAGAATGGATGAACATACATTTCTGTATGTGCTCAGTGAAGTGTATCCTCATATAACAAAGCACAATATTCACTTAAGAACTGCTACATCTGCAGAAGACAGGCTCACTGTAACACTCCGATTCCTTGCTACAGGAGAGGGTTAGGTCTCAAATCTTCTTAATCTATTTTTGTATTCCGGGTGCCTCACGTTGTAAAGCGCCTCATCAGCTTCATACATCTCTATTAATTTTGTAGTTGTCGGCACACACCAATTGTATTTACTGGCAATGTTTATAAAAACACTACAGACGACAGAACGCTGCAGCGATGCTAGCGCTCCACGTGGTAACATGTCACATTGCAATGAACAGAAGACAAGTGACTTCTTTGATAAAATCTACAGCGAGGCCCTAGATTTGATCAAATATTGGACGAAATTTGACAAAGTTCCCTATTACACCATCAGATATCTTTGACAAAGATATTTGATATAGTGTAATACCGGCCTAACGAAGGTTTTGTAATCTACCTCCTTTGTGAATGGGCTACACTTCTTGAAGATTCTTCCAGTGAATCACAGTCTGGCATCTTCCTTACCTGCAATTAGTTCCATACGGTCGTTTCACATTAAATCGCTCTGCACGTATACTTCCAGATATTTTATGGATGTGACTGCTTCCAGTAATTGCTCTGCAATCGTGTGATCATAGAATAGTAGGTCTTTCCGCATGTTTATGCGCTGTATTTTAACATTTGTTGAGATTTAACAGCCAAGCTCTGCATCAGGCGTCGATTCTCAGCAGGTCTCTTTGCTGTTCGGTTGGATTACCTAGTGTTGTGATTTTTCTGTACATCATCCGCGAAAAGCGTCATGGAGTGTCCGACGTTATGCAGTGGGTCATTTCTATATATATTGTGAAAAATAATGGTCCTACAACGCTCCCTTGTGGTAAGCCGAAGTTACTTTTCCGTCTGAAGATTTCTGTCCAATCACGGACTCCTTCCCTTCCATCCAAACTGCCCCAAGCATGGTGGTGCGCATGAAGAAGAGCTCCTGCCGACTAAATTGTGACGGCCAAGGGAAATGGTTTTTAATCTGTACGCCCTTTGTATAAAGGGGGTCGTGTTGCGTTAAGACAGCAGCCTGGTTTGCTTTCTATTAGGGCTGTTGATAAAATATCGATATATCGATGGGTTTTCCAGAATGTATCAATATATATACGAGATCTTCCTCTCCGCGATATGTATTGATGTATTTATATCTAAACGGCAATATCGAGTACCGATATTTTTATTTTAAATTATATTTTTTCGCAATTTTCCGTAAATATTTCAAATTGTTCTTTTTAAATTGTAGTAGGACGTAATTTTACTTTCGCTGTGAATGAATCCTACTACTTTTGAGATATCATCACGTTCTTTCTCTATGACTGTGTGAAGCAAGTATAGGTGGCACAAAGTAGTAGTCCGATTGTACTGACCGCTACAGTCGCATGTTCGAATCCTGCTTCGGGCATGGATGTGTGTGATGTCCTTAGGTTAGTTAGGTTTAAGTAGTTCTAAGTTCTAGCGGACTGATGACCACAGATGTTAAGTCCCATAGTGCTCAGAGCCATTTGAACCGATTGCACTGGGGCTGACAGTGTGAGTAGAATAACAAGATTCCCGATGTGGAGAAATAGCACACATCTTGCGTAAAAAAACAATTTTTAGCGCAGCTTGTGTGCTATTTCTTCCCATCGGCTTTCTTGAAGAAAAGGTTGCTGAGAAATGACGAACAAAAATCTGAATGACAAGATTGGTCTTTGCGGTGGGCGGAGACGTATGAGGGGAACTGCAACAACAGAAATTGGAACGTTTAGCTTCATCACGCAATTTTGATACTACAGCTGCTAGGTCGCTGTCGTTTGCTGGTATGAAAAACGGGGAAGTCGATATGAAGTAATGTGTTCCGGACGTGCCCGAACGACGGACCCATCGGACACCTTTTATTGTGCTACTTACCTGCAGTTACCATTGTTAAAAAGTGGTTATCGCCAAGCATGAACGTGCATCGTTTCTTCAATTCTTGCTCTAAGAGGGATAGACATGCTGCTAGCTTGTTGATATATAGAAGATCTAATGACAAATGAATGCTTAAATATCCAGCTCTAAAAACGGCAGTATATTTAAATTGTGGAGCCTATGTTTTTATAGGCCAGTGCTTCGATATTTTTTCCGCCAATATATCCTTACTTTTTCTCGTCACATATCCAGGGCCGATAGTGATATCTTTTTAAATATCGATATATCGGATTCCTGATTTTTTTTTAAATATCAAGAGTCCTTCGAATTAAGTCTGGTGATGCTGAGGGAATTAGATTAGGAAATGAGACACTTAAAGTAGTAAAGGAGTTTTGCTGTTTGGGGAGCAAAATAACTGATGATGGTCGAAGTAGAGAGGATATAAAATGTCGACTGGCAGTGCCAAGGAAAGCGTTTCTGAAGAAGAGAAATTTGTTAACATCGAGTATAGATTTGCCAGGAAGTCGTTTCTGAAGGTATTTGTATGGAGTGTAGCCATGTATGGAAGTGAAACATGGACGATAAATATTTGGAAAAGAAGAGAATAGAAGCTTTCGAAATGTGGTGCTACAGAAGAATGCTGAAGATTAGATGGGTAGATCACATAACTAATGAGGAGGTATTGAATAGAATTGGGGAGAAGAGGAGTTTGTGGCACAACTTGACTAAGAAGGGATCGGTTGGTAGGACATGGTCTGAGGCATCAAGGGATCACAAATTTAGCATTGGAGGGCAGCGTGGAGGATAAAAATCATAGAGGGAGACCAAGAGATGAATACACTAAGCAGATTCAGAAGGATGTAGGTTGCAGCTAGTACTGGGAGATGAAGCAGCTTGCACAGGATTGAGTAGCATGGAGAGCTGCATCAAACCAGCCTCAGGACTGAAGTCAACAACAACAACAACAACAACAACTGTCTACTGCTACCATATAGGTTCGCCTGTAAAGAAAAGAAAGGACTGCACAGCAAGAGTAACGTAAAATAAAGCTGTCTTCAACTTGAAGGCGAAATTGAAAACTACTTTACTAGTCATGATTGTGCTGAAGGTGGCCCCCTTTTACGTTTCTCTGACTATTGAATCGAGTTCTCAAGCCAATTAGAGGGACCTACAGTGGTCTCATTTTCAGATACTGAGTGAATGAAGTCTGGGAATTCACGCGTCGCGGGCTATGCTTCTTTTTCCCCTTCATCTCCTTGCTAGGTAGGTGGTTCTTATCCCCACAGCGATTTTACCAGACACTAAGGTATACAGGGTGGTTCATTGATCGTGACCGAGCCAAATATCTCACGTTATAAGCATCAAACGAAAAAACTACAAAGAACCGGTAGCTTGAAGGGGAAATCGAGATTTCGCTATGGGTTACACTCTAGATGACGCTGCCATAGGTCAAACGGATGCCAACTGCGTTTTGTAAAATAGGAACCCCCTTTTTATTACATATGCGTGTAGTACGTAAATAAATATGAATGTTTTAGTTGACCACTTTTTTCTCTTTGTGATAGATGGCGCTGTAGTAGTCACAAACGTATAAGTACGTGGTATCACGTAACATTCCGCCAGTGCGGACGGTATTTGCTTCGTGATACATTACCCGTGTTAAAATGGACCGTTTACCAATTGCGGAAAAGGTCGATATCGTGTTGATGTATGGCTATTGTGATCAAAATGGCCAACGGGCGTGTGCTATTTTAAAAAACGCAGTTGGTATCCGTTCGATCTATGGAAGCGTTATCTAGCGGGCCGACCATAGCGCCATCTGGTTTCCCTCCTCAAGCTAGACGTCTTTCATTCTTAGTAGATTTTTCGTTTGATGATTATTTCGTGAGATATTTGACCCGGCCATTATCAATGGACCACCCTGTATATGTGTACCGAGTTTGATTGAAATCGGCCCAGTGGCTTAGGAGGAGATGTGGAACGCGCGTGCGCGCTCACACACACACACACACACACACACACACACACACACACACACACACACACACACACAATTTGTATAATATGTAGGGATTTGTTTACTTATTTATTGTCATTGATAGTCTTTTTCACTTTTTAGGCGCTATATCTGATTTACGTGAATGCGTTAACTTTCTGTTAAATGTTTCTGGGCAAAATTCTCAGCAGACGACGAAAGGTGCAGCTGTAGTGACAATTTACAAGATCAGCGCTTGAAATAAACTATTCTATACACGTTTTCTCCTCTAGCGGAGTAAGCGGCCGAAAAGACCCGAGTGTGCAGAAGCAATCTTTCTGGACGAAGATGTCCTAAGTGGTTGGCCAGCCCACTCAAAGGACGGCCCGGAAAGGGAGAGCAGACGCCGGCACAGTTCTGGAAACGCACGATGGGTCTTTCCAGCTCCAGGTTAGAAATCGATCTGCGAGCGAATGGCTCACCGTGCGGGTGCGCGCCGCAGGTATCGAGTTCTCTGCCGTCCATAGAGCGCGACTGCGGTGAGCGGCCTGTTTATCGCGGCGTGCGCATCTCCCCAAATTTGTACAAACGTTTGTCCAGCCGGCACAATGGGCGCTGTCTGTCTGCGCGCTTTGTGTCGCCGCGGGACGCGCCCTTGTGTCTCTGCGAGCCCTCGGGACTGTTTCCGCGTCTTCGGCGAGTCCTCGAGGCCGGCAGCTGCGTTGCATGCCGAATGCAGTTCGATACGTTCCACCGGGTCGTGGGAGTCGGCGCAGCTATTGTTGACGGCTGGCTTTGTTGTCAGGTTTCTGAAGGACGATCCCGCGTGCACAAAATGTAATACAGTCGATGGAGTTCTTTAAGGACTGGAGTCTGGATTGGGGGATGGGGGAGGGGGGGGGGCAGAGGGAGAAAGAGAACAACACAGAATGATCTGCGGGCAGGCTACCTGCAAAACATTCTGTTGCGTCAGGCCAAGGCCCAGTGGAGAATAAGAATGCGTTACATTATGTTGTGTTCGATCAACTTAGCGGGCAATAGCGAGTGGTGGTCGTGTTTTGGTGACGCCTTTAAGTGAGTCGGCAATTCCATATTTGTGTCTGTACTGGTGTTCAAGGCGTCCTGAAGGTCAAGATTTGCTGTGAAGGTGGCAGCATCGTCGTCATCTCGGCGAAAGCACGCGTACGCTTTATGGTCCATAGATCAGTCTTTTGTATTGGTCGTCCAGTACACCTTTTTCATCTGGTTTGTACTCTGCAGCTATATCGCAACTTTTTCTTTTCTTCTTTCGCTGGTGCCGTTTTTCCCGCGGATACTTAGGGTCGGCATGGTTAATCGGATGTGGCAATGTTAGTTGAAGGGGTGGCCGGATGCCCTTCCTCCCGCCACCCCGTACCCCCCGGGAAGGAGTTGGTGTACCCCAACTGTCGGCGACTAGTGCAATCCATGGAATAGTGCGAAAGTGTTCAGATGTCTGCGAGCCGTGTAACTGAGGCGGGACGTGGGGACCAGCGCGGTATTCACTTAGGCGGATATGGGAAACCGCCTTAAAACCACATCCAGACTGGCTGGCACACCGGCTCTCGTCGTTGATCCGCTGGGCGGATTCGATCCGGAGCCGGCGCGCCAACCCGAATCCAGGAAGCAGCGCGTTAGCGCGCTAGACTAGCCTGGCGGGTGCTGCTACATCGCGACTCTCTGTTCCTAAATGTGTTCGTGCACCGATGTGTTGACCATGAAACCTGTAAGACCTCAAAAGCGGCGTACAACAAAAGTCAAGTTGGTCTAGAGTGTTCTACAAACTTGGATACACAAATGACTGGCATTTCTGTACAACTGCGCAAAGTACGAGGGACGCCATCGACATTCTGTGTACAAGAAAGGATAACGCAACTGTTCTCTTATTGAGAAATCGCTTCTAATTGTTTGTTGTTGGTGAGAAGATCGTGTCGTGATCGTGTAGTGAGAAATGCCAACCAGCAAGTATCTGAATTTTCGACAGCGCCAGAATAATGGCTCGTCAAGAATGCAATTTAGCTGCTCGCACTGTTTGGGATCCTGCGATTGTCACGGCAATACGGGAGCTGTGGGTTCATAAGGCCCATGTCCAGTGCTATGCACGATCTAACAGCCCCAAGCGACTAGCACCCGAAAATATTGTTCGCTCGGCCATGCAGGATCTTAGAGCTGCGTCACGTACCTGGAATCAGGAAATGGTCTTGTTTGCAGCAAGCATCCAAATCAGATGCCTTGCCATGTCGCTAAAGATGGCATGATAATCCTTTTGGTTCATTTTTCCATCTTCTTTCACCAAATCTCCGACTTTATCTTGTCCAAAACGTCCCCACACCATCATAGAACCCTTCTATGCTTGACAGTCGGGATTACGCAGTGAAGATTCAAGCGGTCATCTGGTAAACGGTGTACAAATTGACGGCGTTTACCTCCAAATATTTTTAACTCGGATTTATCAATGAATAAGACTCTTTCCCGTTCACCTACTGCTCAGTATTGCTGTATCGTAGCCCATTGAAGCCTTTTCTTCTTGTTAACAGGGCGCAAAAATAGTTTCCTTGCTGCTACATAACTCTGGAGGTTGTTTTCTGCCAGGTGCCGTCTCACTGTTGACACTATCACCAGTGTATCTTTAGTCCTGTTTAGTTCAGCAGTCAATTCACATATGGCTTTTTATGTAATACGTTTACTAGTCACTACCAAATACTTTTCCTTACATTATGAAATTTTTCTGGGTGCTTACGATCGTCATAGGAGCCTGTATCTCGATGCCAGTGCATGGTCTTTGACAACTTCACTGATGGAAATCTTCAATTTCTTTGATATTTGCCTGACACTGTTGCCTTCTTGGTGCAAAGTGCTTATATTTACCCGTTAACAGTAACGAATCTGGCGCTTTAGAGCCATTTTCAATTACTTTCGTTGCGTGTATTAACTTCTTTTGCGGTGTATCCTAGCTTCACACAAACGGAACTACAACAGAACCGAACTGTAAACGACGTAACCATACACAGTCGTCCCGCGTGTTAGCACCGCCTGACTTGTTCAGTAGAATGAACAGGTAAAGGAAAATTACATAAAACTGAGCAATACCAGTACTAATATGTACGTATGAGAACAATACTTTAAGTGTCGTTATTAATTATTGTTTGAACATATTATTCTGTATTGTACCCAATAACTCGCTTGGGTCACTCCCATCTTGCTCCATTGTAATAAGCAGTTCGATATTTCCAAACTTTCGCACACACAAGTCACATAATACCCCTAAATTCCGGGGAGGGGGGGCGATGAGTCTTGACGCCAAGTTCAATCACATACTTGGAACTCGCCACTGTGTTCCTCGAACCACTCGCCTGACATTGTGACACGGCGCGTTATGTTGCCGAAAAATGCCAGTGCCGTCGGGAAAAATGATCGTCATGGAGGGGTGTACGCAGTATACGATACTCCTTGGCCGTCATGGTGCCTTGCACGTGCTCCACTGGACCCATGGATGCACACGTGAATGGTCCCCAGAGCATAATGGAACCGCCGCCAGTTTGTCTCCGTCCCGCAGTACTGCTGTCAAGGAGCTGTTCCCCTGAAAGACGGCCGGATTCGCGCCCTCCCGTTAGTGTGATGGTTAAGGTGTGGGGATTCATCAGAGCACGCAACGTTCTGCCGCTGCGCCAACGTCCAGTGCCAGTGGTCACGTGCCTCTTTCAGTCGTTTGTTGCCGATGTCGTCGTGTTAGCATTGGCACATGCAGGGACCATCGGCTGAGGAGGCCCATCGTTGGGAGTGTTCGGTGCACTGTGAGTTCAGACACACTTGTACTCTGCCCAGTATTGAAGTTTGATCTTATTTCTACTACAGCTCACTACTACTGCTCATCAGTCTGCCCAGCCTTCGACGACCGACATCCAGACGTCGATTCGCCTTTGTTTTTCCACGTGTTGAAGACATTACAGTACTCCTCGAACACCCTGCAAGTCGTACAGTTTCCGATATGTTCGAGCCGAGCCTGTGGGCCATTTCAATCCGCCCTCGGTGAAACTCAGATAGATCGCGCCTTTCCATCCTACACCCGGACAGCACTCTCACTGATACTACATGCACCGTGTAAATGTCTGACTTGCAGTCATTCCTCGCCAGGTGACGTTGCTATCGCCTGGACGAGTTTATATCCACACTAGGTCGATGGTCTGTTGATCTGGCTGATCAGCATACTTTGTAGTCATACACATGTAAAAGTCAACTGTGACGTAAGGGAAAAGACGGGGTGACATCCACATGTAAAGGTTTCTATTCTATGAAGTACTGAAATAGCGAATAATGTTTGACGTTTTTCATGGTTGCATTACTCAGGTATCTTCACTTACATCACGAGATGCGGTTGCTGTCGGTCATGTTGTGACTGAATTACAAAACTGCATCTTGTCATGAGAGTTACAGTCTAAAGATTTCTTGATGTCGTCCATTTTGTTGTTATTTATAAGCTGTACAGATATGTAGGCATCAGTCCCAAACGTTGCATAGCTTTTCTCAGCTTAGAGGTCTCCCTCGTCAAGTCAGCAATATTCATGTTCCACGGAACACCATGCAGATTTCCAGCCGAAAAGATCGTGTGATGGAATTTCGATATAGTGAGAATCTTTTTTCAGGTGTGTAGAAATGACTTTACCGTACGAATCATCACTCAGGCAAGTGTATAGTATTATTCTGCCTTTCGCCAACATGCTCCGGACTAGTTCCCTACCTGCAGTAAACAGAAAATTGACGACATGGCCAAACGCTGCAGAAGTTTCGCTGCGAATCCCGTCCACATCCTCAATACAGTCCTGATCTCTCTCTATGAGATTTCCATACTTTTGAAGCTCTGAAGAAACACATTCGTGGCCGTCGAATTGCTTTGGACTAAGATGTGCGCGCGTGGGTACAATCATGGTTCCGTGGGCAACCACAAACATTTTTCCATGAAAACGTTGGTCGTCTTGTGTCACAATAGGATAAATCTGTTAACAGTAACGGCGATTTCTTTTGAAGTAATGGTCAGTGTACTTACTTTTTTTCCATCCGCCTCGTTTTCATTTGAATACCCCTGGTATGATCAGAAAAGTAATGCTCCTGATTTATCTCCGTTACGAATTAAACACTCTCGTCAGTTTGTTAGTAACTTTTCAGACCAATCTCTGAACTTATCTGGTGTTCTATGCCCTCGTATTTTATACATTAGGCGGCAGTGCAGAACTGTGTAGACTGCATTTTGGAGTCGAGAAACACGTCGTTTGCTTGGGCGCCGGAATCTTCTGCCTTCTGGGGCCCATGGATGAAAGAGCATACCGGGTTTCACACGGTCGTTGTTTGCTGAATCCATATTGGTTAGAAGAGCAGATTTTTCAGCCTCCAGAACGGTATTTTGATATTAACTCTTTAATTTCTGAAGGATTGTTCAAATACCTCATGTTGAAACTTGAGTTAATATTTCGATGAAACTGAATATATGACGCTGTCAGCCGTGCCATGAATCGTTGCGTTTCCTTGTAACAGGAGAATACTAGATGAATTATTTGTCCGATCGGCCCTTTATCACTGGAGGGAATTTTCCTGGTGCTACGCCATGCAGATAAGACGAAAAGCCTGATAAAGAAGGTGCTCCGTGCTCATTGGTAAATTTCGGTACTGTAGTAGATTTGTCCGCAAATTTGCAAGCAGTGTTTTATTTGCTTGTCAGTCATACTGCTGTTGTTGTGCCCAATGAGACGCCTAGGGCGTAGCTAGACGGCAATTTTATTGTAGCGTTAATCGAGGTTGATTTAGGGAATATTATTAATGCGCTCCCAGCTACACATTTACTGGAATTATCAAACACACAGTAATTTGTTGTTGCAGTATGTTGTTTTTAGCTGCGAGGTAATTTGTTTGCATTGTTTTGTTTACGTTATAAACAAAAGTAGCTTACATACTCTCACGTAATAAGAAACATAATACGATGTCGTTACTGCTAATTTGATTTAGTCCAGCTCCGAAAGAATGACTTCCCACTGTTAGTTAGCAGCAGCAGTAGTAGTAAAGCTGAAGAGATGCGCGCGGTTTTTCTCACGATATTTGTCAGAAGCTAGTCTCTTAGTAGCCCAAGAACCAATTTAAGAAGTGACTATTTTGATGGTAACCCTCTTTTGATGACATAAGTTGTTAATGCCGAAGAAAGGCCATGAAACAAAACTATTTAGAATTGCTGTTTTTCTTTCTGCGGGAGTGGTGGGAACGTTTTTCTTTTCTTTTCTTTTTTTAGGAAATTAAGAAGTCCCAGTATACAACTAATTCATATTTGGGTGCCAGTTGTTTTCAATACAATTTTTGTTTGACCATCTGCACCTGTACGTAGGAAAATTGTGTGACTGAAATGAAATATTTCGGATGGTGTGATATATTCTAGAAATCGTCTGCTTTCTTTTGTATTCGTTACTTCAGACATGAAAGAAAACTGTTCCACATGAGTCACCTACAGTAACCTTAAATTTGTTGATAGGGTCGTTGGAAAGTGCTTTACATCTGTATTGGAAGTTACATAAAATGCACCAGTGCGGTCAGTTCTCCAGTGTTTGTTTAGTAGGCATGATAAGACATCGGTGAATTCAGAGACGCGCTTTGGTGGTCGTAGCAATCAGTGTAGCCCATAAGTAAATGTGACAGTGATTCTCAATGAAGTTAAATGAGTATCGCTGGAATAATGCCGTCCTTGCTCTCGCAAAGAAGACTGTGCTTAGCTTTTGCTGCCACAGTCACAGTTAGGCGTATCTCGTAGCGATCGTGACTACGAAAAGAGATTATGTGACTCATAGCGGCAATCGTAAAGCATCGCTCAATGAGCGAACGCAGTAGTACTGAAAATTATCTGTACATGTTGCCCCTAGATGTTGTATACACTCTGAAACTGAATCTCTGTTTACTTAAAGAAGATAGAAGTAATTGTTTGTGGATAATAATTAAGAAGGTGGTGTAAAAATTGGAAACACTTCCATTCGTTGCAGGATTGGAAATAAATATCGCGTTATGGTTTGAAGAACAAAAGTATGTGCTAAAGGATTATTGGAAAACAGAGAATGTGAGTGAGATTCGACAACGTTGGAGAGTTGAATTTGGACCACGATCACCTTCACGGTTAACATTTACAAGAATATAAGACAGATTTGAAGTCGATGGAATGGCACATGATGTGCAGAAGGAACGTAGCAGAAGAGAATGACATTGAACGGATAATGAAAGTGCTGATGCATCGATTCAGGCGTACACACAGTTCTTATATATCTAAGAGGGGATTCTGTCATGAGACCGGGATCACCGGAACCAGTGTTTAGATTTTGGGGACTCTATGCTCTGCACAAGCATGCTGGCGATACGCGGATTGAAGTTTGTCAGTGTTTCATCAATATGTTTGAAGAAGATGGACGTCTTCTTTATGTAACTCTCTGGTCGGATGAAGCGGGCTTTAAACCTAACGGAACGATTGACCGCCATAACTGTGTGTAATGTGCTAAAAGTTCCAAAAATGTTGAGATTACGAAAAAAGTGAGAAGGAACCTCAAGAACGCTCACTCTCAAGTAATTAATGTATAGAATCTGGATAAGTTGCGCGCCTTGAGTTAACAAGCCTGAATACATGTACACAGTTTCTAACTGTAATATGTGACTTCTTATGTTAAACCTGTAGTATAAGATTATCCATCTTAATGCGTAAATTATGACAGCATTTTAAATATTTAAATTCAAGCAATAAATATATGACATGTTGAAAATCAAATTTTGGTTGCCGCTGGAAGCTATTAAATACGCAACCTGAAACTGGGGCCAAATGACCGTTTTAGCCGTTTAGTAATATAGATAACTACAGGAACATGCCTATTCCACTTGCCAAAAGCCGGAGACAGTGAATCGCTCGATGCTTGGTAACGTCGCCCCTGCAACGCAGTAATTAGGCAACTTGCCGGGCAGCGGAGGAGTGCGGTTAGCGTCTGCTTACGCCTGCTCGATATTGGCCGCCCTTGTCCGTGAAGCCGGCAAGAATGCAAGCAGGTACAATGGTGAGCTGCATTCCACTCTGCTCGGCCTGTTCTGTCGAGTTCGATCTGCACCGAAGCGGACTACAAGACCGCGGCCACCGCAGAAAGTGGTCATCCACCATTCCCCACTCAACTTCGCTCCGCATTGCAGAATTGGGGACAGGGTGGGGACACCAGCACTTGAGAAAGGCCATTGGCCTCATGGCCCGTTCTGTTTTCGTACAACTCCTTCCTTCATTTGCATGAAGGCAGATGAGGAGATAAACCTTTTTTCCAAGTGCCAGTCTTGATGAGAAACTGCTGTCACCTGAAATTTTGACTATGTTCTCTGTAAGAGCCTGCAGTTGGGAACTATAGTGGTGCTTTCCATAGTAATGGTGGTGTTCTTCTCGTCGTATAAGAATTATGTAGGAATTGGAATAAAGTGTCAGCTTCTTATGTGATGCCGAATCCATACAGGATCAAACATTTTCTGTGCTATTTCAGAACTCAGAAACTCATTAGTAATGGGACTGCATCGTTAGGAATCAATGTTTGCGTCTGGCGTAGCTCAAGGTAGCATTCTAGGGATTTACTGTTCACGAAATATATACATAACATGGCAGATAAAGTCTGCAGATAAAGAGGATGATCTCAGAACCATCGTTAGGGAATTGTCACGAAGTTCAGACAGATTGTGCAATGATTAACATCTGATGCAAAGATAGCCAGCTGGCCCAGAACATAAAATATGTAATAGGCTATGCGATCAAAAAGTAACGGGAATTTTTCAATTTCACGAGCTTTTCAATTTTTTTTTGTCTTGTTGGTACACATTTTACTCGTGAATGTTTGCATTTTCAGCTGCTTTGAATATTTAGTTTATTGTTGGCAGTCAAAAAGATTATACGTGTTTTCGAATGCTCGGTGAATTTTTACTCTCGAAAATGACGGGTCAAAGAATTGGCATTACATTTTGTTTGAAAAATGCAATAAAGTCCAGCATTGCATTCGAAATATTGACTATTGCTTTTGGCGGATTATATAATGATCATGATAAGAGCGTCGAGAAGATGTTGTCGACCTCCCCGGAGGCCCTAGGACATCAGTTACTGGCGACGATGTCAAAAAAGTAATGAAAATGGTTCTGGAAAATCGCCGTATCAGCATCAGAGAGGTTGCTGATGATGTCTGTATATCCTTTAGCTCGTGCCAAGCAGTTTTTTCAGATGTTTTGGGTGTGAAACGTGTAGCAGCAAAGTTTGTTCCGATCTTTTTGAATTTCAACCAAAAACGACGTCACGTAGACATCGCACTGGAATTGCTGAATGAAATTATACCTTCTAAAGAAGGTTATAACAGGTGACGAAAAATTGTTATGACGTCGAAACCAAGACCCAGCCGTCCAAATGGAAAGTTCCATCATATGTGAAGGTTCTTCGCACTGTTTTCTTCGATTATGACTGAACAGTGCATCGTGAATTTCCTGCCTTATAGTCCTAAGGTCGATAAGGAATACTACGTGGAGGTTATCCGCCGTTTTCGTGAAGCAATCCAAAGAAATCGATCAGATTGTGGCAAAACCACTCGTGGAAATTTCATCAAGATAATGCTCTCGCTCACACCACAATGTTTGTTCACGATTTTTTGACAAAGAAAGTATATTGTCTGAGCCACTGTATTCTCCAGACGTAGCCCCCTGCGACTTCTTTCTATTCCCGAGGCTGAAGAGAGCCATGAAAGAACGTCGTTTTGCCACCATTGATGAGATCAAAACAGAACACCTGAAGGAGCCGAACGCCATAACGAAAAGTGAGTTCCAGAACTGCTTCTAAGATTGGAAAAAGCGGTGGCACAAGTGTATTATATCTTAGGGGGATCACTTTGAAGGGCACAAAGTTGATGTTGTAAAGATTCTTTAAGAAAAAGAAAAATTCCGGTTACTTTTTGACCACGTCTCGTGTAGCCATTGAAACACATTCTGAAATGCAGCTTTCATTGTTCTCAGAGCAGTTATGAAAATCAGCTTTACTATTTCATTAAAATAAATGTACGCTGATGAGGCAACAAATTTTGACAACCTCCTTAATAGCATCTACGTTCACCTTTGGAACATACGAGAGTAGTGATTCTTCGTGGCATGGATTCATGAAGCCCTTGGAAGGTTTTCGGAGGTCTGTGACACCAGAGTTCGAAGCACTGTTCACGTATATTACGGGCTTGAAGCTGGCGTATGACAGCGTGTTCCATCAGGTTCAGACCGGACAAATTTGTTGACCAAGGCATCAAAGTGAGTTCACCATAAAGGTCCACAAACTATTTCAGCACAGTTCGGAAAATACAAAACTGAAAACCTTGGGGACCGATAGATAAATGTGTGACGCTGCAGCGCAATTTCACCGTGCAGCTGGCAGGGACAGTAAACAAGGGACATGTCGATAGCAAAAAATCTTTGTGAATTTCGTTCCATGTACGTAGTTGCACGTAACAGGCCTGTCAGCAATATACGCAGATGTCAACATTTGAGAGAGGACGTGTAATTGGGCTCAAAGAAGCCGGTTGGAGTTCTCGGCGAGTCGCTCGACATTTGAATGGGATCGATGTTGGCAGGAATGGGTGAACCATGGCCGAACACAGCGTCAAGAAAGAAGCGCTCGACCTAGAAAGACGACAAAACGTGAAGACCGAGCAGTCGTAAGAGAGGCACTCATTATCATCGATCCTACGCGCAACTGGAACTTCAGTGACCGTAGAGGCCATTAATAGGCGGCTGACAGAAAGGAGGCTGAACCACCTACCGTTTACCTCTGTACGCCAACAAGCACGTTTGTAATGGTGACCGGCACATTCAGCCTGGACTTTCATTCACTGGAGTAGAATTGTCTTCAGTGATGAGTCCCGCTTCGAATTGATCCCCGATGACTAACGAAGACGTGCAGAAAACGGCCAAGACAACAATGGGATACCAACCTGACTGCGCCTGACGTACCCTCCGGCAGCCAGAGGTGATGGTCTGGGGTGCCCTTTCATTTCACAGTAGTTCTTAGTTGTTATCCGCAACATCCTTGCAGCACAGCTGTACTTCGACAATATTCTACGCCCCATTTGGTTGCCCTTCGTGGCAATCCATCCTGGGCTTACATTTCAGGAAGATAATGCGCGTCCTCACACGTTGAGGGCTTCTACTGCTTTTCTTCGTGCTTGCCAAACGCTACTTTGCTCAGCAAGGTCGCCAGATCTCTTCCCAGTTGAGAATGTTTTGAGCATTTTGGGAAGGGCCCTCCGTTGTATAGAATTTGGCACGGTATCTCTCAGGAGGGCATCGAGCAACTCAATCAATCAATTCCAAGTCGGATTACTGCTTGCGTAAGGGCCAGAAGTGGACCAACGCGTTACTGCCTTGCTCAGTTTGTGAAGATCTTTCTCTTGAGTAAATCATGCAATTTTTCTGGATAATTCTTTCGTGGAGCGCCTTTTTTTTTAAAGTGTAATTCACGTAGTCCAGAATCTTGATGATGCCTGCGATTACTACAACGGGTCCCACGGTAGTCCAGGTGCATGGCCCCCAAAGTGTACACTGCCACCAACGGTTGGCGCGGTGCACGCTTCGAGTAGCCTTTCTCCTTGATGACTGTGTAGCCGCATAGGACCAACGACCTGCTATAACAAGAAATGTTTCCACTGGCCCACGGTCCTATCTCGATGTGCTCACTGCAATCACAACTTACGCTGTCGTTGGTTCAGCATGGGAACATGTAGGGGTCGTCTGTTGCAGAGTCCCAACAATGTGCACGGAACGGTGTACTCCGAAACACTTGTGCATGCACCAGCACTGTACTCTGGCATACGTCCAACGGATTACCCACTATCCTGCTTTAAAGAGGGGTAAGCGTTTGACGTTCTCTGCTGCTTACGTGCGCGTGCCTGGATCGATGAGGGCTGTCTTTTCCTTCTGGCAATAATCCAACCTGAAAACAACATGTTTTGAGAAAGCTTGTTCACTGCTATGTGCACACATTTGTCGTGGGCGAACAACTTCTAGGGCGAATATAAAACCTCATCCATGACAGTTTTTTTGGAGTCTCGCGTTATTTACATAATCTAATGCGCGGATAAAAAATTTTTTGTACTATTGTATCGGCTCTTGTATACACGGTGTTCCAGAAGGAATGGCCACATTTCAGGGATGTGACAGGAACGGTGATTAAAAGCAAGAAAGTCAGGTAAGCTACGAGCACTTCTCCGGCTTCAATACTGTGAAACGTATCGCTTTTACTGAACAAGTGGTCGTATCTCTTAAGGTATACATTTTAGACTCAGTGCTTGCAAGACAATATTTTCTTGCTTTGGTCCATGCTACCTGCTCCCAAAATATGGAAATCAAACATCTTGCAATTGAAGATATTTGTTTCACAGTATCAGAGATGAAGAGGTGCTCACAGCTCCTAAAGAATAAGTTTGAGAGCCAATGCTTACCAGATTTGTTGCTTCGAATGATCCTTTCTGTCATATCCTCGAAACTGAGTATTCCTCCTGGGAAACCCCGTAATGAAAACAGAAAACCTTCAGTTACAAATAAATGACACCCTCATGTAAATGAATTTGAAAGAAGAAATCATGGTAAAATCCAATGTGCGGGCGCCGCGAAATATCACGCAAATTTAGAAATTGTGGAGGAATTATCCAAAATTTAAGAATTATTCTAATGTATGGAAGCGGACATAAATGACATTTTATGAGATTGTCGCTCCCTTGCTCACACATGGAAGAAAGTTCTCGGTATTTATTAATAATCATAAAAGTAGACTTCCAGAATAAGAAATGAGCTTTCATAGAAAAGTAATTGGCTGTTTAAAAAAATCCAATTAGAAATTAAACAATAAGAGAAGAACTACACTTACACAGCTCCGTTGAAAGATTCCATAAGCATAGTTTGCGGTGGAGCGAGTTTCTGGAGAGAATGGACATTCAGATGTTACCCTAGCGAGCAACAACTTACAAATGTCTAGGTAAAAGAAGGATGGGCATTCCACGCAACATATGGGTGTCGTAAGGGGGTATCCTGTTTAATCATTAATGTGAAGAAGATAACTCCACTGTTAACGGCTGGTAAATACCTACCTAAAATGAGTAAGAGTTTTCACTTTCCTAGATTGCTAGGAATTGCATTTGATTCGCGAAACTAGTTACGAGTAATTTTACACACACACACACACACACACACACACACACACACACACACACACAGAGAGAGAGAGAGAGAGAGAGAGAGAGAGAGAGAGAGAGAGAGAGAGAGAGAGAGAGAGAAAGGAGGGAGGGATGGGGGGCTGGGAGGGGGTTTAAACCCCAGAAACAAATAGCAAAAAGAAATAAATTGCGTCTGGTAGCAGTGAACGTCTTGTTTCAGTCAGTATCAGTGACAGTCACGATAAAACCTACTGTGAAATGTTCGCGTCTAAGTTTAAAGGAAATAGTGCTGTCGCTCTTCATTCGGGTTGTATCTCTTAAATCAGCATAAAATTGCTTTCGTTTACCGCAGAGTGTAGGTAGAGATGAATCATCCAGCTCGTCAAGAATTATCTGTTGCATACGGACATTTGCCCTCTTGGCTGCCCCTCGTTTTACTTATATTCTTAAACGTTTTAATAAAGCAGATAAACCTGTGCCCATCATCCTTCTTTCTTTCTCTGCTTCTTTTCTTTCGCCTCCTTTTTATTTTTCATTTTTAAAGGGAACGTCGTTTTATTAACATCTCATTCCCGTGTCTTTCCTGTCTCGATCCGACGGGAGGGGACAGGGGAAGACACTTTGTGTAAAGACAGAAGAAGACCGCTGGCACCACCAGGAGATGGCAAAGGAGGTCAGACAGGCTACGTGAAGAGAATATAAGGTCTCTCCGGCAGGGGCGGCGTAGTTACAGCCGCGGGGCTTCGCTGATGCAATATCGCGTCCCCTGGGACCTCCCGCGGATCGACAGGCGCCTGGCGGGGCCCTTCTTTCTCCTTCTCCCACTGCCGTCATCTCACCAGCCTCCCCCCCTCTCCCCCTCCCCCTGCCCCCTACTTGTGTGGTCCGCACGTCCTCCATCTCTCTCGTTCCCGAGGTCGGCGGCCGCCCCAGCCTTTCTTCGTAATATCGGCAAAGCGACGTTTGCGGATAAAATATATCGCGTAACAACTCTCTGGATTGCCGCGTTTGGTGACCCCCATAAAAAGGAGGAGAGGTTAGGTAAATGCGAGACTCGGTCACGCTGCGTAAACACGAGCGTCTCCTGCCGGCAGTGTTTGTCCTCCGTTAAAGCGCTCTCTAATGGCGGCCTTTCTCCCAACTTTTGGACTCTGGTCTCGTGAGAGTTCACTCTTGCCTGCTTCCTCGTCGTCGTGTCCGACACACGTACCGCTGTCTCAACAGCCTTTGGGGAGCTCCAGCAGTGGCTGTCATTGTTTTACGAAGTTTATGCACCAAATATTGTTTGTATATCGTGTCCTGAACCTCTCTGCTCGGTAGCATTAACTTATAAACCGTGTACTCCACCAATGCACTAATTGGAAGCTCTAACAATACCACTACTTGCAAAGTAGGTTAGAAATCAGATTAATAATGTTGCTCACGCAGCATATGTTTGCTTTATCGGGCGACAACAAAGTTATTGACTGCGGATGGTATCGTCAGAATGGAAATAATGAGGTCACTGTAAAAAGTCATTAATTTGCACTTATCTTGAATGGATTCCCACGTAGATTTCGTCGAAGTCGTTATGGCTCATTTTGTTGATTCGAGGGTGATTCCATTTTGACTGCTAGAAGGTCCAGATCTGTATTTTAGCAATATTTGAAGACCTAACAAATGCGTTTTTCAGGAAATTCTTAATGATCAAACAATTCCAGCTCAAAACAATGGCCTGGTAGAAATAATTTTTGACTTGGTGTTCACGATCCACATTTTTAATAAACCTTTTTGTAAATTCACACACAGTTCTTCTTAATTGTCACATCATCAAGAAAACAATTTTGTATCAATCTTCATATATTTAGTTTCCACTTTAACCAAATACAAGAGTTTATTGTTCTTTTACAAAGTGAAATAACAACATAACTTCTGCCAAAGTGAAACAAAGACTGCTCTTTGCGCATTCGCGCCAAAACGGTTACAAGTAAATGAAAGTTTGACAGTCTCACAGAAATGAATACACACAAGAACCATATCACTGTAATATATCGATACATCGGAGTACCTATACATTAATAAAACCAAATGTGAATATTGTCACAAAAATGTTTGTTACTTCGCAGAAAGTAGTACGATATTACTGGTATCGAGAATTGGGTTTGGAGTGCCGTAATGGTCACGTAAATAAAGAACCATTACAAGGCCCTCTCAAGTTTTACCTCGCCATCTATTGCTATCAATAAAAATAGAAACTGTACGCCTAAGGAAAAGCAGGCTGAATAGCCCGAGTCTGTGCAAAGAATGTTTTGTACCCTCTGTGTTCTGTATAAATTTTAGGAATTTCGCGGTGACTAAAATATTGACGTAATTTTTCTTTCATTCCAGCGTAAGATCGTAGAGAGCTGACGTCAGACTAGTTGCGTCCATAATGAACTTCTTCAGATACGACTAAAGCAGACGAAGCCTGATTTGGTTGGCTATTAGGATAATAAAAGAGCAGCTGAACGGAATGGACAGTGTCTTGAAAGGAGAATATAAGATGAACACCAACAAGAGCAAAACGAGGATAATGGAACGTAGTCGAATTAAGTCGGGTGATGCTGCGGGAATTAGATTAGGAAATGAGACGCTTAAAGTAGTAAATAAATTTTGCTATTTGGGGAGGAAAATAACTGATGATGGTCGAAGTAGAGAGGATATAAAATGTAGACTGGCAATGGCAAGGAAAGCGTTTCTGAAGAAGGGAAATTTGTTAACATCGAGTATAGATTTAAGTGTCAGAAAGTAATTTCTGTCAGTATTTGTATGGAGTGTAGTCTTGTATGGAAGTGAAACGTGGACGATACATAGTTTAGACAAGAAGAGAATAGACGCTTTCGAAATGTGGCGCTACAGAAAAATGCTGAAGATTAGATGAGTAGATCACATAACTAATGAGGAGGTATTGAACAGAATTGGGGAGAAGAGGTGTTCGTGGCACAACTTGACTAGAAGAAGGGATCGGTTGGTAGGACATGTTCTGAGGCGTCAAGGGATCACCAATTTAGTATTGGGGGGAGCGTGGAGGGTAAAAATCGTAGAGGTATACCAAGAGATGAATACACTAAACAGATTCAGAAGGATGTAAGTTGCAGTAGGTACTGGGAAGCAGCTTGGTACTGGGAGATGAAGCAGCTTGCACAGAATAGAGTAGCATGGAGAGCTGCATCAAACCAGTCTCGGGACTGAAGACCACAACAACAACATTAGGATAATACAAGGAGTCGTCTGTTTTAATCAGACCTGTAATTATGGACAGAAATTGTTAGTCTGACGTCATTTAGACTGGAACCAAGCGAACAGATTCTGTACTTATTGGATCACCATTCTTGTTTTCTACAGTTTGCAAAATCCAACATCTACAAATTCATACACACATCTGCGCACAGAGGTAAGACAAAGGCGTGGAAACTCCACGGTCAATGCATGCTTCAACGTAAATGCAGATGTTAGACAAGCCTGCAGATTGCGCTGTTTTATATGTCGTACAACGGCAACTGTGCTACATCCTCAATACGTATCAGTATCAGTCATAGTCAGAACAATGTTCTGTGTAGTTCTGAGTGCATTGTGTCGGAGCTAAGTGAATTCGAACATGGGCAAATTGTTGGTGTTCGTATATTGAGTGCTCCCGTAATCAAAATAGCCGAATTGTTTGGTATTTAATGAGACACCATATCGAAGAAAGCAAAGCGGAAAGTGGGAAAAAGTCATCTGCTGAGTCACAACGTGGTCGAAAATGTATGTTTATTAATCGTGTCGGACAGTCATTGAAGAGCATTGTGACGAAAAATAAGAGTACGACAGCCGCAAAACCCATTGCAGGACTTAACGTCGCACTCACCAGCCTTGCCAACAACACGAAGGGAGCTCCACAAGTAATGAATAACAGGGCGGGTTGGAATTTCAAAAGTACTTATCATTGATGAGTACTTTACTACAAGAAAAAGTGGTGCTGAAGCTATAGCAATGGAGCAATGGAAGAATGAGATTTGGGCAAATGAGTTTTGTTCCACTCATTTTCCAACTGTTGACCTAGTTTACGTTTCAGAAGTGAAACGTGGCGGGGTTCGATGATGATTTGGGTAGCGGTATCGTTGTATTCCATGGGCCTCATGGGTACTCTTCAAGGTCACATTACTGCCAAAGATCATGTGGCCATTTTGGCTGCTCAAGTCCATCCCGTGGTACAGTATTTGTTCCCCAATGGTGATCCTGTGTTCCAAGACGACAGCGCCCCCATTCACAAAGTTCGTATCGTCCAGGACTGGTTTTCTGAGCACGATGATGAACTGTCACAACAGTCATCATATCTCAACATAATTGTACCTATGTGGCCTACTTGGGAGAGAAGGATGCGTGACCACTATCCACCTCCCATCATCGTTATCTGGATTTGCCACAGTTTGCAGGAAAAATCGATGATATTCCCTTGAAAATCATACGAGACTCGCATTTATCCATTCGAGACGACTGTAAGCTGTTTTGAGTTGCAACGGTTTTCCTACACCGTATTAGGCATGGTAATGTGTTGTGGCTTTTCCAATTTTTTTGCCCGCCCCCCTTGTATATACGTCTTAAGCCATTATACGTTACATGGCGAACGGTCCGTCATAACAGTATGACGGATTTCCTTTCCTACACCATACACATATTGCGCATGGCGAAAATGACTGCCTGTATCTCTCTGTACGTGTCCTAATAGCTCTTGTATTATTCTCATGGTCCGTGAGCAAGATACATTTTTTTGGCAGCGTAATGGTCGCACGGTCTTCTTAGAATACAGGTTCTCCATTTTTACCCAGCAGGATGTCATGAAAACTACGTGGTCGCTCTTCCAAGGAGAGAACCAAAAGGATACGAGACCCTCTGACTTCACATAGGCGGAGGATATACTGCACAAGTTCGATCTGGCCATTGCTATGTCATATTTTCTGACCAGTCACCCGACATCTCACGGCTCATAGCCCGTTATATGTATTACAAACTGTCCAAGCAGAGATATATATATACTTCACATTATAAAAGCGGTGATTTACTTTCTGTAAAGGCCACATGTACTAAGTGGTCGCAGTAATATTACTGTACATAAAACGGTCTGCAGCTACACGAGTCGAGGAACATGAAAGAAAACCGTTTTGATGAAAGAGTGAGAAATATTTGTATCCTACGCATGATGCTATTAAATTTCTATATCAACAAAGCAATAAAGGAAACAAGCAGAAATTTGGAAACGAAGCTCAAAGAGAAGAAATAAAAATAAAAATATGTTGGCCGATGACGTAATTCTGCCTGAGGCAAAGGATTCGTAAGATCAGTTAAACGGAAAGGATGCTGTCTTGAAAACAGATTATAAGATGAATATCAATAGAAGTAAAGCAGTAGATGAGTTTTGCTGTTTGGGCAGCAAAGAAATGACTATTACCACAGTTGTTTGCGACTTCAGTGGTGTCAAGCGAGAGCTCTTTGGAGACCAGGGCGGAGGTCTGTTATGTTTTCTGGTGGAAACTGGTTCTGCCTCGATGTGTTGTTTAGGAGGAGGCCAGTTAATGGCCTAAAACTAACCTGTCTGAGTGCTAGACACATTGGACCTTCACCTGGAGTTATTCTCTGGGCTGAGATTTCGTATGACAGCAAGAGCACTCGTGGTTATCCCACGCAGCCTGAGTGCAAATTGTTACGCCAATCTGGTGATTGTGCTGCCATTCAGATTATTGCAGGGGGAGGAGGGGGGGGGGGGGTTCCAACAGGATTCCTGTTATCCACATACTGCTGTTGTAACCCAACATGCTCTCCAGAGCGTCGACATGTTGCCTTGATCTGTTCGATCACCAGGTCTGTTTCCAGTCGAGGACATTGCTACATCATCGGGCGACAACTCCAGCGCTATCCACAGCCAGCATTAACCGCCGCTATATTGACTGACCAAGTGCAACAGGCAAGTAACTCTATCCCACAAAATGGCACCTAGCACCTGTACAACACATGGCATGCACGTTAGCATGCTTACATTCAACATTCCGGTGGCTACGCCGGTTATTAATGTACCAGCATTTGAGATTTGCAGTGGCTTGTTTTGCGCATACATTAACCTGTGGTGATGCAATGTTAATCTTTTAAATATGTTACCTATACAAATGTATTCCCGAAATTTCATTATTATCCATTACTTATTTTTTGGCGCTACGATTTTTTTTTCTGTCAGTGTCTATATAACGGATACACAGTATATTACAGTCACAGTTTATATATACTGTGTGTTTGCTTGTATTTTTAAAGACTCCAAGTCTCCGCTTGGCTCCGTACGAGTGGTACCTCCACCCCCTTGTGAGGCGGGGTGCTTCTGCTTTTCTGCCGTCGCTAATCGGATTTGCAGAGACTGCTGAACTCTTTCGACCCCACCTCTGATACGGCGTCAGATATCTGCGATCTCGTCGTCTTGGCGTAATTATCCCCGCCCGTGCACGTGTACTCCGGTGGCCGGTTCCGGCGAAAAGGAGCGGGGTGGGGGAGATGAGCAGATGGCGCTGCGGGCGTATCTGCCCATCAATGGGAAGCATCCGCGCCCGTCTACCTGGCTGGTCTGCTCTGCTCTGCTCACATAACTACTCTGATTCCCTATTATCTCCCGGGGCCCCGGACACGGCAAGAATCGCGCCGCCCGGGGTGAATGCCTCCGCCGACAATGCTCCGCAGTAATATTATTTCTTTTCAAGGAGTGCGCCGCTCCCATCCCTCTTGCCTCCTTCCGTTGTGCCGCCGTCACGAACAATGACGTCATATTTTTACTGTCGAGTGGGCAGAAGCAAAGAAAGCGAGCGAGCAAGCAAGCCAGCGGCAGAGAGAAAGAGAGGGCGATTTAAACAGAAGGGATAGAGTGGCAGAGCGAGTCTGTTTCTCCTGTTGAACAACGCGGCCTCAATGAAACGTTTCTGTGGGATGGGCAGCCACCGATCAGATAGCAACAGTTACCGTCTCTGCCTTGTGAGCGCAAGACGCTAAGTTCTGCGCGGGGCCCTGCGATGTGGGATTTCTCTCGGAACGCACTCCACGTATAGTGGGTGGTAGAGCCATATCTTTCGTGTCGATACTTGTGTCTCGGTTTGATGTGACATGTCGCAGATTTGTTTTGTAATCTCCCTTGCGACATTCGACTAATGTGACGGTCACTAACGGAACTGTCGGCCGATGTTGTTCCCTTATCGACCCTACGAGAGCGATGGCCGGTTACAAAATGTAAGTATTTTACAACGAGCGTTCCTTGTTTCTCGTTTTCCCATTTAAATTATAGCAGGTGCACGTTCTTTGTTTCGAATTCCTTCGTTGTAAGCTAAACTGACGTTATAAGCTTGTCAGTTGTTGTATATCTTTGAAAATCCTTATTTCGCGAGACCACCGCCTGATGCAGTTGTAGCTTCGATACATCTGTGCATCTACTGGTACCGGAGTTGCTCAACTGCCGATACCATGCAGCTACGTTAAACTGTGTGCTGTACTGTGACGCAAAGCTGCGCAGGGGACTTGCGCCCATTAAATGATTAACTGAACACGTCCTTAACGCTGCTTCGCATCGCTAAATAACAGGATTTCACTTGCTGTAAAACTTCATTGGACGTTTTTCGGGCGTGGACGGGACTGATTTGGTGGAAGAGACCAAACAGCGAGGCCACCAGACTTGGATCACGGAAGGATGGGAAGGAAGTCGGCCCTTTGAAAGGAATCATCCCGGCATTTGTCTGAAGCAATACAGGGAAATCACGGAAAACCTAAATCAGGATGGCCGGACGCGGGATTGCAGCGTCGTCCTCCCGAATGCGAGTCCAGTGTGCTAACCACTTCGCCACTTCGTGGCGTGGCCGGTCATCAGAAATAAACTTGGAATAAAGTATCGTGTCAAGTGATAACTCCGAGCACCAATGTTTGTAAAGTTACCACTTGCCACGCGATACTGTGCATCTAGTTCATTTCTGACATTCTGATGACGGATTCTGCCCGAAATGCGCCTGTTTTGATAGCTAGTGGAGCTTGTTACTCAGGGTCTGAAGCAGCGTTTAGGGCGTGCTTAGTTAATCAGTGGTACTGATTATTGCAGAACATCAGAGACAGGTTTCGATATTCCGGGTGCTGGAAATGTAAGCGTGGGCGTAATTTTATTGGAATTAAGGGAGCGATTCAAAAGTAACAAGGAAAGTGAAAAATTAACAATTCGAAAAGTACTGCTGCTATCGCTTTGCGATATTTGCAAAACTTCTCAAATATATGGCTTTTTCTTTAATAATGAAAAATATATACTGTTTGAGTAGTTACGTTTGTCATTGACAAGTTAAGAAACGCTTGAGAAATTGTGGTTTTACACTTACATCAAATAAAAAATGACTCATTATTGTGGACGTTTAACAGTCCATGAGGAATATTTTAATTTTCTACATGTCAGCAAGTGTATTTAAATAATCGCAGGTGGCGTGTCTGGGAAAACTACAGCATCATATGTGGGCAAGAAATTGAAATACTTTGGAAATATTAATGTTTTGGTTTCTAAAAGCTGTATTTTCTTTGTTTGCTTTCTGTGAACATGTAGTTGCGCTACTGGATGTTGTTATCAAATTCATTTCTTTCTAAATTTTTGTACTGCCACTTTTTCCCTTAGGATAATATCGGCATTGCGATCACGTAAAGATTGCTTTAGTTAACTCTTCTTATTGGATGTTTGATCATTTAGGTGATACTACTGAAATTGTACTTTGACAGCTGCAATCGTCAGATCTGGCGTTTTTCCAAAACGTCTTTCATAAACACCTGGAGGAACATCATTGGAGGGATGATATACAAAGTGTCCCACACAAAACTGCTGCGCCACACGTACCGGTTAATCATCTCTATTTGAATTGCTTGTGAAGTGACGTGGATGCCCATGGCCATCACTTCCAACAAATCCTATAAATACGTAACTACAAGATTTTTAACGTCACTATTACCTCTTCTCAGTAGTTAGTTCTTCGTTACTTGAATCTCGGGCGTGAGGCATACCGGGGTTGTATGTGGATCCCTGTATATTAGTCTGAGTGCATGTGCCTGTATGTACATGTACTTAGTGGCTTCCGTCTTCAGTGTATCGTCACTATCTTCCTTGATTGAAGAGGCTGCACATAACCGTACACTCTCTGAAAAAGTTCGGTTTTTACATGTACTAGATGTTTTAGCGTACTGTTTCGTGTAGTATGTTCTGAAGACGACCAATGATTGTTTGAAACTCCTACAAATTTGTTAAACTCTAAATAGTTGTCACTCAGATAGCATGAAAGGCAGATACTTTGTCATCTGTATGAAGAAAATTATATTTTGTACATTGAGCACAATTTGTTGTTGACGATATCTCAGTAAACTGGCTTCCTCATTGTAATGATAGTTGTGAAATGTTTTATTGCATCTTAATGAACAAACGTTTAATAAACATATGGAGAAAGGAAAATAAGGTTATCGGGTTTGATAACGGAAATTCGACTCTTCTCTTTGGTCTCTCGCTAACGTAATGTCTCACGTACACACACAAAATTGCTTTTTTAACTTTTAGCCTACATTTTTTCACTACTTATGCATAACAGAAGTATCTACCGGTCGACCAGAGCTGGTCGAAAGCTAACGATTTAATTGTTTGTAGAAGCCTAAAACACAGGTCACAGGCCTACTGCCTTCAGGGAAAAAACTGCAGTTTTTCTGTTCTGTCCAAAGCTGTGTTCGACGATAGTAAAATCGACTGAAGATGAAATAGAGAGAAGAGGCTCGTTGAAGTGAAATATCGGTCATAAACTAGTAATGAAACACAGCGGGTGGAACTACAGAGCTGTGATGTTCAGGCATCGTATGAAATTAAAGACGAGCTATTGCACGTCGATCATGACATTGTGTGACAGTTAAAAAAGTTGCAACAACATCTTTTGTGTATGAAATTACTTTATTTGTTCCTTTTGTGCCATTGTTAATTTAACTGTTTTGGCATTTCCATATTTAATTTGAAGAGCACACTTGGCTCGTTTCGTACGTGAAATAAATGTGTAAATAAACAATAGCGAAGTCGTGACGTGAGTTGTAAAAGGAGATATTCTGCTTGTTTGTGGTCCGTCTGAGTAATCAGGGATAGAATTCTCTAATTAATCAGGCATGGTTATCCTTGTGTCCCTAGACCATCCACGCAATCTGTGCTTCTGTAAATTTGAAAATTTGTTGTTTTGCATTCAAACATCACACGTGATCGTTCATGAATTCAGATTTTTACCTGTTGATCAATTCTGGTTTCATCTACTTCGAGCCGCTACGGTCGCAGGTTCGAATCCTGCCTCGGGCATGGATGTGTGTGATGTTCTTAGGTTAGTTAGGTTAAAGTAGTTCTAAGTTCTAGGGGACTGATGACCTCATATGTCAGGTCCCATAGTGGTCAGAGCCATTTGAACCATCTACTTCGAGCCGTCACTCGACTGCTGAGCGTTATCATTTGGACTCACGGAACGTGTCAGATTTGTTGTTGAAAGCAGGTACCCTCTCAGTGGGTGTCTTTTCCGTGCTGGATTATTGTCATCGTGCAGTCAGGCCGCAAACTAGTCTACATGGGCTAGTCCTCAGATACGCAACTGAAAACTAGCCTGTGTTCAGCGAAGCTTTGTTTAAAGAACTTTCTGCCGACTTCCATGTTTTTAGTTCTCACAGTACTTTATTCTCCGAAAGTTATCTGACATTTTTTAAAAACATGTTGTTGTGAGGAGGGAAGATCATACCCTTGTGAAACCTCTGCCCCTTGGATCTGCACAGGCGCCGCTTGCCGTACTATTGCTCCCCCCTTTTTTTTTTTTTTTAACTACCCAGCTGCAGTTCACACGTGACGTATTCATAAGTCGTTAAAGTGTGAATTAACGTCGAATTTTTAACCCCCTCTAGAAGGGGAACGAAAAAACTAGGCTTTACCCCGAATACCTTCACTAGTAATTGCAAATATCTGGATTTGCAAACACAGGTTATTTACCGATCGGATATTTTAACTGCGATCTCATTAGTTGACGTTGTCAGCGTGTGCGCACGAGTTTAATTTATTTTCGGATAGTATTGGCGCCATTACAGGAGGCCGGATTCGATTCCACGCCTGCCAACCGCCACCCCCACCCCAAACCCCCCCCGGCGCCACCCGTTGTTTCATAATGCATTTTTGCGCGCCGGAATTGGATCTATATCGCTGGCAGAACCCAATTACTAACCTCATAGCGCGTGATATTATCGGGGTTGGAAATTCTGAACGCGCCGCGCCGCGGATTATACACGAGTGCAGTGCGAACGCCGGCGGAGCCGCGACGCCCCCTGCGTGTGTGCGTGCGTGCGTCCGCGCGCGTGCGTGCGCCTAATGAATTGATTTCGCGTGCGCTGTTTGTCTGTCGGCGCGGTTTTTAATAGCTAAAGGGCTAAATCACAGCGCGGCGTATCGCCGAACCTGTTATATCGGTTTATTGGCCCAGATCACAGCGCCGCGCCTGCACGAAGGAGGGGTAAAAAAGGAGGGGAAAGGGGAGGGCGTGTAGTGCTGTGAAATTGCAACTGTTGGTCGCAGATCGTTTCTTTATCAAGGATCTCTCTCTGCGAATGGATCCACGCTGACTACTCGTTGATGACTGTGGATACGGTTTCATCGCCTATTTACGACACTAAATTGCTCCTTTCGGGATTTCACGCAGGTAGTAGTTTGTAACTTATTTCCGCTGGTGGAACTCTGTTGCATCTACTTCTACGTTATTACATTGGAGTTCCCGCTTGACTGTTGTACTTTTAGAGTGTTTCTCAACCATCGAATAGGAGATGGCGAAAATGAGCACCTAAATCCCTACCTGGTAGCTCTTATTTCTCTTATTTTGTTGCGGTGGTCATTTTTACATTCGAAGGAGAAAGTTGCCGATTGTAATTTCTTGAACAGATGTCTTTGCAACGAAAAATGCCTTTGCTCTAATGACTGCCATTCTAACTCTCTTATCGTATCCGTCACGTTCTCTCACTTATTTCGCGATAAAACGAAAGGAGCTGCCCCTCTTGCAACTTTTTCTAAGTTCCCCGTCAGTCCTACTTCAGAACAGGACAGACAAGCGTATTGCAAGCAGCCACTTCAGTAGATTTCTACGTCTTTTACCATTAAAACGCAGTCTTTGGTTAGTCTTCCCTTAATCACTCCATATGTGATGGTTTCAATGTAATCCCAATCGACACTCAAGTCACCGCAGTGGCGTCACCAAAAAAGACTTGCACCAGGCGATCGGTCTACCCGACGGGAGGCCCTAGCCACACGACATTTCCATTTCCAACGTAAGTTTTCTGCAATTGCAATCGCTAGGTATTTAGTTGAATCTACAACTCTTAAATTGTGTTATTTTTGTTGTAACCGTAATTTAACAGAATTAGTATTCACGTGGCGGGCCTCACATTTTTTATTGTTTAAGGTGAAAAAAAGTGTGTGAAATCTTATGGGACTTAACTGCTAAGGTCATCAGTCCCTAAGCTTACACACTACTTAATCTAACTTATCCTAAGGACAAACACACACACACACACACACCCATGCCCAGAGAGGACTCGAACCTCCTCCGGAACCACCCGCGCAGGTTTCGGGTCAGTTGCCATTTTTCGCACCTTACAAGTATATTGTCGAAATACATTGTGTTGTGTCGGCTACTGTAGGAGTCAGCACCGACACAAACAAGGAAGGAGAGAAGTTGCGACGGCCAGTAGCAGCTATCCAAGCTCATCTGCACAAAACACTATATAATTAGGACACTTTATTTCCAGTAAGGAAAGTAAAGTAACTTGTCTTTATGAAGTGGCTGCCTGTGCCTCCTACTTGCTCTTGCTTATACAGACTATTACTGCTCGCAGAACGCAGGCTAAGAAACATTTTCCTTTTAATCAGTACTGGTGCTCTTGAAGACTGCGACAGAACTGAGTCGACCAGGGATGGGCAGCTGGTTAAATCAGTGTTGACAGGGGGCACTGAACTCTGTCTTCTTGGAGAAGTGGCGCTGCCCGCTTTTTCTACTGGCGCGCTGGCCAGTGTCTTCTTGATGCCGTTTCGTGACGCTACGGTGGTCGGTGTACAGTCGATGCTTTAGGACTGTACACATTGACTTTACTAGACGATGAACGACTGCACATTGGTAAAAAGTGTAAGAGGGCTGTGTCTCCTGAATTTTTTGTATAGTTTGTGAACAGCACAGACCCTGTAACGCTACCTTGAACCCCCGATATCATTTTGGTTTCTCTAAATCACTTCCTGTCAGTTACAAGGAACTGTGTTCTTTTGGACAGGAAATCACGAATCGCTTAGCACAACTCAGACCATACTCTACAGGCACGTAATTCGATTAGAAGCCGCTTGTGAGAAACCGTCTCAAAAGCGTTCTGAAAATGTGGAAATACGGAATCAACTTCAGATTCCCAGTCGACAGCGCTCATTACTCCGTCTGTTTCTCAAGGACGAGATTTTCTGAGTTCTTTCTTGTTATGTGTCAGTAGATCATCTTGGTCGAGCTATTTCAAGATGTTGAAGCACAGTGTTTGACATAGATTTGCAGTAGAATTGTGAAACAATGGTGTGGATCTGGAATTCTGCTGATACGTTCTTGTGTATCGGCGTGTCCTTCGCAATTTGCCAGTCGTAAGGTACGGATCTTCCGTCTAGCGAGCAGTGTTCTGTTCTTTCTTATGTTGCAACCTTCCAGGAGAAAAAAAGATACATCTTGTTTATAGCTTGGAAAATGTACTTGGATTTTGGTAGGGCCATTCCAGTGAGTATGCTTTTATCGTTTTCGTCCGTATGCCTCATTCGTTAACAATTTTCTCCTGTTGATAATCGTTAACCTTCTCTTTCAAAATTTTTGGTACTGCACTAGAACCAAATGGTGTTCGGTTTCTGCTCTAATTTCTGCCTTACCGACAAGTCTCGCCGTAGCACGCATAGTAATCTCTCGTTTACCCGGACTAATGTGGACCCGAGACTGCAGAGACAGGCTAATCGAAAAACAAGAATCATCCAAAATACGTATGTTTTTGACATCGAAAACTTCTATTTATTGCATTTACAAAACGTTCTCCATCGCACGTTTCAAAGTGAACTGCGTCATTTACGCGTAATTCGCCATGCTTACAGTTCACTTTCTGGACATAAATTTCTCTTTTTTTCTTTTTCTCTTTTTTTCACTTTTTTGCTGATGGTGGTCTCCATTTTCCGTAGTCAGAATATCCGTGTAACCAAAAGAAGTTTGTGTGTGTGTGTGTGTGTGTGTGAGAGAGAGAGAGAGAGAGAGAGAGAGAGAGAGAGAGAGTGGAGAAGGGAAGGAGGGACCGAAAACCATAAATACTTTTGGTTTATTACTCTCTGAAATAAATTTTACTTAAATTATTTATCACACCATCCTTTGAGCTACCATCATGTATTCTCTCTCTACCAGAGTGTGTATCTACTTACATGACTATTCAGGTAAAAAGAAACACCGTCTTGCATCTGTATAGTCTTAAATAATGGAACTGGGGAAGACTTTCATGCAGTTTCATTCGCTTTCCGCAGAGACTTGTTACTTCTTTTAAGTAAGACACAACCTTTGGCAGCCATGAGTGGTCAATCTGAACAGCGTTGCGTCAGTGACCGTCGCACCAGGATATCGGCTCACCTCTTCAAAAGGCCCAACAGTATCTAAATTCGGTCGATATACGGTCTCTCTATGCATTGAGTCTCCTGAACCAAGCCATTCATACGAATATAGCTGAAAAGAAGTTGTCGTTGACCTGATAATTTTAGAAGAAAAAACACTACGTCTTTTCTACTTTTGATGAAAGTACTCGGTATGAAATTACCTAGCATAATAAGTCTGCTGGTCGGGGCTTTGCATTTCGCTGGCATTGCTCATACTGGTTGAACTACCCAGGAACAAATCGGTCCCTCCCTCACACCTTAACTTCTTCCAGTGTCTCCACAGTAGTTGTTCTGTATGCCTTGCAGAAGTGAATCTGCGAGGACGGCGTGAGTTGTGCCCGAATAGCTCTGTCATAAGAGTACTGCCCGCGAAATTCAAGGTGACTGCTCCGAGTCGCTGACCTGCACACTGTTTTCACCTGTCAGGATGTCTTAAAACAACCCATACAAAGCTGCAGAGTGAAAGATTCATTCTGGACGCCTCAGTATGTTTAGTAACAGCGATTGAATTGTCCACTGGCACCAAGTAAGTGTATGAGGAAGTAATTTTGTACGGAATGAAAATACACTGCCTCGCAAAACAAATATTTGTATGAAGCACCCAGCGGGTAGACTGATGTGGTGTTTTCCAGTGGTTACAAAGTCAAATCAAACTTGGCAGTGTCCCCTTGTTCACTATGATGTTACACCCTCTCTGAAATGGGTGAATACGCTGTTTCGATTGGGAAGGGTGTCATAAAGCTGTTGCGTTTTCCTCTGGCCCGCAACAGTTGTAAATGGTTCTCAATACAGTGTGCTGGATACCGGCACTGAAACAGAGTTGGTCCAACAAGTGTTCTATCTGAGCTAGATATGGAGATCTTGTTGACCACACGAGTGCCTTGTCACGTGGAAACGTGCCATGTATAGATGATGATTGTCTTGTAGGGAAAAAAGCACCACGATACTTGTCGGATGACCGGTAACACACGAGGATGCAGTATGCCCGTCAGAGTTTCCTCAGCAGAGACCTTGTGTCATACAGATGGCACTACACACCATAACGCCATGAGTAACACCACTGTGCCTCTGCTTAAACATGGGAAGAGTGGGACCTCTCCCCATGTCGCCACCATAATCGCTGACGATCGTCATCCAGGGTACAGGACAGCGATCCATCTTTGAACGCAATACGATGGCAGTCCGTGCCTCCCGGTCACGACACCGCTGCAAACGCAGCTCAGACGCGGGGCAGTAATCCCCTAGCTCGGCTGCTACTAGTCTCCGACCAGTAGCACGGGACCACACAGAATGTTACAGGGATTCCGTTACTTGTTCTTGAATGGCAGGCGCTGATGCGAAGGGGTTACGATATGCTTGGTGCACAGTACGGCGATCCTCTCGTATGGTGGTCAAACGTCGTCGACCGGAACCTAGACGACGAGCGTTCCTGCCGTCACGTTGGCCAAGCAGTCCAACATCGGGCTACTGCCGCATCGGAGTGCCACACAAATCTGGATATTGCCCGGTTCGACCAGTCGGCCAAATGCAGGCCAACAAAGAGGCCCCTTTGAAAGTCTAGCAGATTTTGATAACACTCTCTAACGGAAGTAGATAACATCTAAGACTGTTCACGTCCCTTATGTATCATGCCAGGATGGTAACAACACTAAACACCAAAAATACTGTTGCTCTCTGATGGTCGTTCTACCTGTCTCAGATACTTGCAACTCTTAATCATTTACCTATTCGCCAATGATACGTACATCTACGAAGTTACATTGACATCAGACCACGTCTTCAGGATACCAGGATGCTTCCCTTTTTTTTTCCAAGCGGTGTTCGTTTCATGTAAACATAAATGAAGGCAAAAGAGGCGAAAATCTGTGCCACTGAGAACGTGATAATGCAAAGACGCTCCGAGCGCGTATTTTGAATCTGCGTTGCCTGTTTCTTTCTTTCTTTCTTTTTGTCTTTGCATTACGAAATATATGGAATTATATCTTCTTTAAATCTCGACATCGTCTATGAGAAAGACTGGTGCGGGCCGGCCGGAGTGGTCATGCGGTTCTAGGCGCTACAGTCTGGAGCCGAGAGACCGCTACGGTCGCATGTTCGAATCCTGCCTCGGGCATGGATGTGTGTGATGTCCTTAGGTTAGTTAGGTTTAATTATTTCTAAGTTCTAGGCGACTGATGACCTCAGAAGTTAAGTCGCATAGTGCTCAGAGCCATATGATTGGTGCGGACGCCATATTGTAAGCTGCGTAGTACGATTTAATTCCTCATCTTACTCGGTAAGTTATATAAATCTAAACAGGATACTTCTTACTCGTATTTCATTGACACTATTCAACTGATATTAAACATGTATAGCTATGCGAGTTAAAACGCCGCTTCCGGGACGGTGAGGTGCCCGGCCGGGTTGGGGCTTTTCTCTGCCCGGGGATTGGATGTTTGTGTTGTCCTCGTCATTTCATCATCATCATTCGCGACAGTAGGTAGACTAGATTGTGTAGCATTGGTCTGTGTAAAAATTGGGACTTTGTAAGGGCGCTGATGACCACGCAGTTGAGCGTCGCACAAACCAATCATCATCACGGGGAGGTGAGTTGGCCACGGATCGAATCCGCCCGGCGGATTAACGACGAAGGTCGGTGTGCTGGCCAACCTGGATGTGGGTTTTACGTGGTTTCCAACACCCCGATTACGTGAATACCGGGCCGGCATACAGTTTCCGCCTCACTTATACGTTTCGCAGACATTTAGAAAGCACTCACGTACTTCGCAAACAGCTGGGGATTGGAATACACACACATTCCTTCAAGGAAGTAAAGTCATCTGGTCACCCCTTGAACTATGTCAGATCCGTTGGTAGCCAAGCCGACCATGCGCAGATAATGTGTTTAGTCAGAAGGGTGATACGGACCTTTCAATTACCAATGGAATGGAATGGGATGGCTGTGTATTTATCTCACGATTTTTCCATTTGGTTATTACTTTCTTATGATTTGAAAGATGTGGATTCGGAAAACCCCTTAATAGTCAAGATCGCAAATATAATTTTATTTGATTACTAGTTTCCGCTTATCAGCAAGGCATCTTCAGATCATAAAAAAATAGTCATTAGTGTGCAACTGCCAAACGGCGGAACACAGCGTCATAACTTGTGTGAGCAGCATCGTTTGTTATATGATCCAAATTCAATCAGTTTACCTACGTCGATACTGCGATTATGCTTGCCAACAAGAGTCCATAACAATCACTGCGTCTGACCTTACTTTAGAATAACGTGATGTGAGAAGTATGGTCGCAGTATCGACGTGCGTAAAGTGTGTGATTCTGTCAGTGCAAATTACAGATGATTGATTATTTTTGGATAATTTACATCATTGTTGCATTGTAGTGAGTAACAAACGATTCTGCTGACACAGGTCATGACGAAGTGTCGCACAGTTCGGTGTTTGTACACTATAATGGATGTATTTTGTTATGATCTGAAGATGGCTTGTAGATAAGCTGAAACTAGTAATCAAATAAAATTGTATTTGCGATCTTGACTATTAATAATCTTTCTGAATCCACTGCTTTAAGTATTAGTCACAAACTTGCATCTTTGTTTTTCTAGAGAACGGGCCTAGACTATAATAATCTTAACTTAAAACGTAATCGCTTGTAGAGGGTGTCAGAAACAGGTTGTTGCAGGGTGGTTTGTGCTGATAAATAACTGTTAAGAAAGAATGCGATACGTAGCGCAGTTTCTGATTTAGTTAGCATTGAAATTAACCAGCCAGACCGTTGTCCGTGCAGATTCAAGGAGTAGAAGGTGTCCCGAAACGTGTTCTTCGTTTGGTTTCCTAAGACCGAACAAGAGAGCGATACGAAAATTGGACATAGGACGGTATAAGAACCGAACCCAAGTCAGAGGCTGAGCAGTCTCGTGCCGCATCATCCGCGCTATGAGGAGCCGGTCGGGTTGGCCGAGCGGTTCTACGCGCTTCAATCTGGAACCACGCGCCCGCTGCGGTCGCAGGTTCGAATCCTGCCTCGGGCATGGATGTGTGTGACGTCCTTAGGTTAGTTAGGTTTAAGTAGTTCTAAGTTATAGGGGACTGATGACATCAGATGTTAAGTCCCATAGTGCTCAGAGCCATTTGAACCACGCTATGAGAGTAACTGACGCTAATTGAATCTGGTTGGCCGCTTGAATTTGCGCTCCGAACGGCCTGATTGGCTAACTTCAATCCTGAATGGGAAACGTCGCAACATATCGATTTTTTTTCTTTATCTGCACAGACTACCCTGCTACATCCTTACGATCTTTTCAGGTTGTTTCTGACCACCATGTATTTTATTTTTGTTAGTCGTCAGGCAGTACAGACGAACGTTTACGTTACGCTAGGGGTAGTCACGGTACCTAAATGGCCGCAAGTTCAGGTACTTACGTAGTCACACGAATAGATCTTAAGCTATTTACTTCTTATCTGCGCGATGTACTGCGTTAGCAGGACTCTTTTTGCCACAGAAGATTTGCTATTATGTAATTGAAACAACCACACAGCGTCACCGACTGACGCCAGTAAGTTTGCTGATGGACTTGTCAGGCACCCTGTAGGCACCAAACAATGACGCTGTGTCAGTACATTTACAACGCCAGAGAAGTGGAACCGTTACTGACGCTTTTGTATTACGCGCAAATGCTGTTCGGAGCTGGGATTCGCCTTGAAACTGAAGTGGAAGCGCCGGAGGTAGAGCGCCTGACGCGCGCGCCGTGGCGACGCCTTCGGAACACCCTGTGTTTATTACGGGCGCGGGGCGCAAAACGTCCCTGGTGGTGAAACTTGCACCAGGCGGGGCGCGGCGCCGGATATCAGCTTTCGCCCTCTCTCCATCCCCCATCCCCCGACCGCGCCGGCTGTGTGTGCGTGCGCGCTGGCGCTGGCGCGAGAGCTGCAAGATGGCGAACGTGTTCAATAAAAATGGCGGTGGCGGTGTCGGGTGTGGCGCATTAGCGGCGAGGGGCGGCCGTCGCCATGGCAACCCCGCGCCTCGGTACAGTCGGCGCCACTGCTGGGCGCCCGACGCCGACGCCGACGCCTGGCGTCGCCGCGGCGAGAACAGCGACGCCTGCCGCTCTGCGGCGCCCGCCACGCTGCGCCAAATACGTCGCCGTAGTACTAACAGCGCCGCCGGCAACAGTCCCATTAGGGAGAAAGCGACAGAAGAGTTAGTAAATTGCGTTTTCCAAAAATTTCCGTAAATTTTCTAACAAACACACTACATTCAGTTCTGTGCAATAAATAGTCATACCAATAACTGACATAGCACGTGAGCTGCAGTCAGTAAGTAGCGTAGGTTGCTCCGAATTTTTGGGTATATGTAATGATGAGAAGTTGGGCTAGAAAAAGTATAATACTGAACTTCTCAAGCAATTAAGTACAGCTACTTTTGCTCTTCGTGTAAATGCTAGTGTTGGAAACAAACTATTAACATCCTGACATATTTTGCATATTTCCAATAATAATGTCGTACGGAATGCTTTTCTTGAGTAAATCATCACTTAGAAGGGCCGGCCGTTGTGGCCGAGCGGTTCTAGGCGCTACAGTCTTAAACCGCGCGACCGCTACGGCCGCAGGTTCGAATCCTGCCTCAGGCATGGATCTGTGTGATGTCCTTAGGTTAGTTAGTTTTAAGTAGTTCTAGGTTCTAGGAGACTGATGACTTCATTATCATTATCTACGACCGTCATTATAGACCGCGTACGCCTCTACATCTGTCGTGTTAAGACTTGGAATCACGCTACGGAGGCCTAAAAGCCGATTATTCTCTCATTACTCACTTTGAAAAGTGGAGCCGACAGTTTCATTTACACTTAAAATCAAGCTTTGATCTAAATGATTGAGTGGTTTTTTGTGTTAATATTACTCACGCAGGAGAGAAATTAACCTAGCTTTTCTGAAATTTCCAGTATTAGTGCAGTGGGTATGGGTTTTACAGTTAAAAGTTTTACGGTTTCAGATATCGTATTGACAGTTCTTTCTTTTTACAAAAGATAGCATTAGAATTATTCAGTGAATTTGTGTTCTCGTTGCACTGTGAATCATTTGTTTTATCGCATCCACGGGATTGGAAGACCAAATAGCAATTAAGCTGGAAAATTTTAATTTGCCGACGAATCTTCAAAAATACGTGTGCAGTGCTTTTATAGGAAAATGACTTCAGTGTCCGGTTTTTATACAAAATAAGTTTTTATGTTTTATGACTTTTGCTTAATGCTATAGTCAGTGGGTGTCCAATCCGCGGCCTGTGGGCCGCATGCGGTACAATGTCAGTGCAGTCCAAGAAATGAATATATTAGAAGACGTTGATTATAGAGAAGACTCTCGTAATGAGTTAAAAATTAACAATCCGTGGTTTCGTAATCTTGTTCATTCACCGAGTTTTAGATTTGAGAAACAACGTACATTAAGAGATACGTGGCATATACATACATAACGAGCCGTATCATTCAATTCGTGATGTACTGACACGAAAAAATAGTGTAACATCAGCTTGGTAACGATATCGCCTCTTGATTGAGTTAACCTCGAAAAATGACTTCGTAAATACGTTAGTGTCTTTAAAATAACTTCATCTGTGTCACGAAATATTACCTTTTTCACATTTCTTTCCTTGCAACCAAACACTGCACAAGATTTCGTCTCTGTGTTTAAGAAACTTTTACTATCTTTACTACTATTAGGATAAAGGTAAGTGGAACAGTATTCCAGAAGTCGCCTGCAAACGGGTACCTCCACTTCAAATTCCGGTCCAGCCATTCTGTATTAGGATTCGCGTTGTTTTATAAATCGCTTAAGGCAAATACTGTGAAGACTCCCTCGAGATCGGTACAGCTGACTTGCTCTTTCACTTATGTGCCATCCGAGCTTGTGGCTTTTGACGACCCTGATCTTCCTTCCTTTCATTTTATCTACAGTATTTTTCATCGCGGATCAGAAATTCAGCGTTTGTCGTGGCTGTGGTTAGTTCCGCTAATGGAGGGCTATTATACGTTTACGACTGGGCCAGTTACTTTAAATTCCATGGAGGAATATCGTTTGCGCCAGCCATCTACGTTACCGGTACCAGAATCCTGTTTTGACTGTTCGCTCCGTTTGTGAGACGGGGACATGCAGTGGGACCCAAATTTGATAACTGTAAAAAAAAATCGTAACTGTATCATAAGCAGGTGAACAAAGCGAAACAAAATTCTCGACAGTAGCCGCATTATTTGAAATGAAAACGTCCGAGAAGTTGGATAACACTTCGAAAAAAGAAGACACCTGTAACCGAACAAAGCTCAGACGCTTTAACAACAACAGCCTAAAGTTTCACTGTAGTTGAAAGGCCGAACATTGGCTTTACGGAAAGAATTCTAACTTTCTAGCCAGCAAAATTTCTTCCAGTACGGTGTCAGTGTTGTCTAGCGTAGTCTCTAATGATACAATACTGGTTTAAACAATACGGGACTTGGTCTGACAGTGAGTTTTGATGATTATATAATTTGATCGCACAATGAATAGTATTCTACTTCAGTTATCCTACTCACGTGAAGTGTTAAGAGACACTGCTAAAATTCTCGTTAGTTCAGGTGAGTATGCAATATCTGAAGGCAAAGATTTAGAACGGACCGTACAATTCGGAAATTTCGTACCGTGTTACGGTCGAAGACAGGCCGTTAACACATTAAAAGCTTTTTAACACAAGAACTACTTCAAGCTACATATTCCGAACGTTCGTCCCGTGTGCACAGTGTTGAAGAAACTGGCGATAAATCAGCTTGCTGCATAATTTTTACATCGTATGGGAACCAGCCGTAATGTTCTCACAGAAAACGTTGGTGAAGCATGATACTAACTGTACTCTCCGGAGTGGTTGTCTGAACCATCATTTCCAAAAACTGAGCAGTTGCATTTTGCGAACATGATTCATGCTGTACAGTGTGGCCTTTTCAGCATTTAGATACAACAGTACTCGACAGTGATATATCTACACATAATTTTTCTAAATTTAAATTGTGAGAATGAGAAACAAAAAGCAGTTGCGAAGTGTTACACCTTTTAATCACTCTTTCGGGTGAGAAGGCTCGGTGGAGAAGAGAATAGACACTTATTCGGAAGCAGCAGAAATCCTGTTTCCGTCCAGCCATCTTCATAGAGGTATTCCGTAAATCGTTTAAGACGTTAGTTCTCTCATCAAGGCCATTATCAGTTTCTGTTTCTCTTTGTGAAATGCTAGGGCTTTGTCTCTAATAACGACGACGTCGACCATTTACTTAACTTTTACCTACCTGTCTTCATAGTTTCAGTGTCACTTCCACTCAGTTTCAATTTCGGACAGCTGTTTCTGTTGGTTCCAACTTTTATGTTAGGTGTAAACTGTGCCGTTCCTTACCCGAATGATGGATCTTGAGTCGTTTATCTTCGGCTCGATTTATCTACTCCCGATTGTCTGCGGTGCTGTTAGTGCATTGAACACATCTTACTGTGGGGCACCTTAGTTTCTTACTATGGGGCACATTAGTTTAAATTTTAGTCTGTTAATAATTAGTTTTGCAGTTGCTATTCAGTGTAGTCGCCAGAATTCTTAGCGTATTCCATAAAATTCTTATGCCTTCTGTGATAAGTTGATAACGTAAACACGATCGCCCGCATCTCGTGGTCGTGCGGTAGCGTTCTCGCTTCCCACGCTCGGGTTCCCGGGTTCGATTCCCGGCGGGGTCAGGGATTTTCTCTGCCTCGTGATTGCTGGGTGTTGTGTGATGTCCTTAGGTTAGTTAGGTTTAAGTAGTTCTGAGTTCTAGGGGACTGATGACCATAGATGTTAAGTCCCATAGTGCTCAGAGGCATTTTTTTGTAAACACGATCTTACCTATCGGAGACGCTCAGCCAATGCAACTTTGAATCAGTTTATAACAACAAAACCTATTTGAGACAAGTTGATGGTCAAACAGTCGTTTCAGTAAGTCTCTTATTTTTCTCCATATGCTAATAAGCACACTACTCTAAGCGCGCAATAAATATAGGTTTATCGAACACTTAGATCTGTTACGACCATCTCCAGGGGAAGTACATGAAACATTTTAGTTTTGGTGTTCTCCACCGCCGTTTCCTAACCGTTTACGGGGTTCACAGCGCGAGCTCACAATTTTTCACAGGTAAGCACGAATGCAGCACCACTTCATGCGTTAGTAATGCTCGCCGTTATTACTGTAAATATGACACTATAAACGCGTCATACATGCGGATGGAGGAAAGTGCACACTGAGCAGTGTACGGCAAATAAAAATGTTATAGTAACCCTTTCTAGCGGTAGTACTGTGCTATATATTCTCATCTAACTTCTAAAAGGCTTCCACTCTGCACTTCCTCCTGTGATACACCAGCAGCTTTTCTTTTGTTTATGGATGTGCCCGAGCGAGAAGTGAAACGGAACCATAATAGCATTTCGCTAAGTACCCGACTGTGTAACTGCAATAGGAATGATGACGATGGATATTACGTGTGACAAAAGGTTAGGTATATCTTTCAGATTTATATCATTGTGCAGCGAATAACTACTGGGCAAAATACCGCAGCGAAATCGAAAGCAAAAGTAGGTAGTTAACTCTCTAATGCTAGCCCGCATTCGTTTCGTTGCATCTGATGAATATGCTATACGGATATAAGTCCTGCCTCTTAAGTTTAAAGTGCAGACACCGCTTTGAAGTCCCTACTGTTTTTATCAAAATGCATAATTGGAATCATAATGCCAGAGGAAAGGCTACGTTTCTTGACGATAAGGTAGTAAATTTTAACTCTCTCTACCCTTTCTCAAGGGTCCGGCACAACATGGCACTCCGCCGTCGCCAGTCATTTTGAAACATTAATATTTCTTTTGAAAGTTTTTTAATACCTGCTTGGGTGTGCTATAAACGCTGTTTGCTTCTGATTATTATTATTGTTATTATTATTACTGTTCTAGTTTTGAAGGGGTAAACTGCTGGGTCGTCATCGCCCCGTTGAGCATATTTTTTTGATGTTGGAAAAAAGTGACTCAGAGTACATGTTGAGAAGCTTGTTCATGAGGAAAGATCGTGTTTATATTGAAAACTTTTCTGTAAACTCGTACAAATTTGATGCACTGAACTGGAAATTTTGACAACACTGAACGATCTACTTTTTGTGTACGGAGCGTTACAATTTCCATGCAGGGTGTATAAAATACTTTTATTGCACAAATTTGACAAGTCAGAAACTCGTATGTTCTCCGCTTTCTTCTAAGATACCCATGTTTCGCAGAATATTGACTGTTGCACCGTTGCAAACTCTCCCGGGCATAGTGGAACGTTTTTGCAGACTTCCTTTGCATTTCGCCGTATTCGCAAATAGGATTGCAACCATACCGTAGAGTATTTTTAGATCCAGTAACCGAAGGGCACTAGTTCAGTACTCTGTTGCAGTATCCTAATTTAGGATAACTGCCTGGAACACGGGATACTTCTGACGATAAAACCTATCTGAATACTTCCAGTGCTCGAACAAAAACGGTGTCTCTTGCGCATTCAGACCGTAAATACAACTTCGACGAATGTCTTTTCCGGTTACACATAGACTATAGGGGCAAACGAAGTATGACTGCCTGCTACTTGTTTCTGCCATTCATATTACAGCGACCGCACTGCAAAAACACACAGGATTTCTGTTAACGAGAACAAAGATAATTATATGTAATATGCACAATCTAGGAAGACGTTTGGCACTATGGGTGATGCTACCGCCGGCCGCTGTGGCGCTTCAGTGCGGAACCACGCGGCTGCTACGGTCATCGGTTCGAATCCTGCCTCGTGCATGGATGTGTGTGATGTCCTTAGGTTAGTTAGGTTTAAGTACCCCTAAGTCTAGGGGACTGATGACCTCAGATGTTAAGTCCCATAGTGCTTAGAGCCATTTGAACCATTTTTGGTGATGCTACCGGGTGGATCGATTAAATCGAATGTTACATTGACTGCTTTCGCTGCATTACCAGTTAAAGCCAACACGGCGTTTAGTGCGTCTACGTCTTGGAAACCTGAAGTGACACACAGTTGACGGTCGCTGAAATGTTAAATGTGATTAAGTGCGATATCTTCTTATTTATCTAGAAATTGGACGCATGAAACACAGACGCAGTGTTGTATACTGATTAAAGGCGATAGCGAACAGAAAATAATTAGTACAGCTCCATGTCACTCGATTTCTATAGATGCAGTTATTCGCGCTTGCCACCTCGCCGAACGACTTTTTGGACCGCGCATTTAGTATGATTGATCGCTAATTTCTCATAATTTACTGGTGTCTCAAGTGAACCTTTTTTCAAATATTTACAGATCCAAGGAGAGTTACTTTGTTACCATTACAAAGTCAGCACCCTACGCACCACATATTTTTCCCCCTGTGAGCAGCCTTAAAGTGATCCAGTTCTCTCTGCTCTTGAGCACTACGCATAACATTACATAAACGGTACCTCGACACTTACTGGTCTTTTAACTGCGATTCTTTCTCAGAATACATGGCTGCACTCCGTTTCTCACTTTGATTGCGCGTATGTTACAGTCCACTATTTCTCCCTTAAAAAATGTTTCAGTGACGGATTATGTTAAGGAAAACAGTGACTTTTGAATAAATAAAAGTTTGTTAATCGCACTCTCTTACTATTGCCCACTGCATTTGCACGTGTGGCATTCAGCAGACGTACATTGCGAAAACAATGTGTATATCTCGCGGAAGAACTATGGAAAAAAAGAGGTTTACCAGCGACACTTGTACGCAAAGTACCGCCCGCAACAAAGTAAGAGACGGCTTGCAGAATATAAATGTTGTCGATATAAACTTTTTTTTTTAAAAAAAGACATGATCACACACTTGTTCTTATATCCGATGAGCGTCAATCAGTAATGCAACATATTTTTTATCTCGGCCAATTTCGTTTGAACAAATCCGGAATTTGTTGTGGGAGATCGGTGTTTATTCCCGCTGCAGTCCCTATATTTTCGTGAAGTTCCGATAGGTAGTGGCGCTATACGTAGCCTTCAAAATGGCGTCTGTAAAGGAGGTGCCGTTCCAAGCAGGAAAGTGTCATTGACTTTCTCTTGGCGAAAAACCAGAGCATCGCAGATATTCATAGGCGCTTGCAGAATGTCTACGGAGACCTGACAGTGAACAAAAGCACGGCGCATCGTTGGGCGAGGCGTCTGTAGTCAACGCATCAAAGTCGCGCAAAGCTCTCTGATCTCCTGCGTGCCGGCCTGCCGCACACAAACGTGACTCGTGCAGTGTTGGAACGTGCGGACACTATCATTTGAGGTGACTGGCAGATAACAGTCGGACAAGTAGCTGCACAACTGGACCTTCTATTGGTAGTGCTGACACAATGGCCCACCAGTTACTGTACTCAAAGATGGTTGCCCGAACGCTTGCTTGCCGCCTAAAAGAAGACCATGAAGAGCAACGAAGGACCTACGGTGCGGAATTGCTTGCTTGTTACTAGGCTGATCGTGAAAATTTTTTGTCGACGTCCTCAGAGGAGATGAAACATGGGATTATCACTTAGAACCGGAAACAAGACGGCAAACGATGGATCGGCGGCACACAACTCCTGCTCCGAAGAAAAAGTTCAAAGCCGCACCGTAATGGTTCAAATGGCTCTGAGCACTATGGGACTTAACGTCTTAGGTCATCAGTCCCCTAGAACTTAGAACTACTTAAACCTAACTAACCTAAGGACATCACTCACATCCATGCCCGAAGCAGGATTTGAACCTGCGACCGTAGCGGTCGCGCGGTTCCAGACTGTAGCGCCTAGAACTGCTGGGCCACCCCGGCCAGCTTTGCACCGTGAGCCGGTCTTCTGGGACTCTGGAGGGTCTGTTGAGTTTGGTGTCCTCCCCCAGGGGTGCAACGATCAATTCCGAAGTGTATTGTCCTGCCCTCAAGCAACTGAAGTAACGATTTTATCGTGTCCGCCAACACAAAAATACAAACGAACTTCTCCTCCATGACAATGCTAAGCCTCACACATGTCTGTGCACGCTAGAGGAGCTCACGAAAGTTAATTGGATTGTTGTTCTTCATCCACTCTATAGGCAGGATCTCGCACCATCCGACTTTCACCTTTTTGGCCCAATGAAGTATGCGCTCCACGAGAAGCAGTATGTGAACGATGGGGAGGCTATTGATGCAGGAAGATATTGGCTCTGCGTCGATCAGTGGGGTGGTACGATGCGGATATACAAGTCCTCTCAGTAAGGTGGAGTAAGGCCATCGCACTGAACGAGGTTATGTTGAGAAATAGACTTTTGTAGCTAGAAGGGTAGGAAATAATATGGTGTATTGTAATAATTAATAAAACCAACCTGCTTTCAGAAAAAAAGAATGTTGCGTCAGTTATTGAAGCCCCCCCCCCCCCCGTATTTTATGTATTGTTGTAAAGTTCATTTTGTTGATATGTGTATGTTTGTTGTTGTGCTGTGTTCACAAGCTTTTACCTGTTGTTACCAAACTGTATCAGAAAGAAAGAATGAGTACTAATGGGCAAGGACTGCGGAATATAGAACGTTTCCTGCTTGTTTCCTGTACGTGTAGATGCAGCAACTGTGGCGTGAATAGCGCTAGGGGAGGCGCTTGGCGTGTACGCCAGGGACCAAGTGGCAATACTGCAGCACAGTTGCCTGCCTGCGAGGCTCGGCGCCGATAGCGGCCAACGCTGGGAGGCGTCAGCATCGGCACGGCCGATGGGGACACGCCATCGGTCGGGTCAGCGTCGGCCTGTCGATACCGCCTCCTCTCTATCTCTCTCTCTCCCTCTCGCTGTCTATCCCTCATCCGCCCTCCCCTTTCTCCCTGTCTCCCGTGTCCCGCGCTCTGCCTCGGTCCTGCCGCGGGGCTGATCAATACCCCTGCAGCGGCTGCGGCCGGCCACCCGCAACACTTTCGCGGGCGCGGTGACTGCAAGTGACAGCAGAGCAGAGCGCGGCCGACCTCACCGCTGTGCTGAACGTAGCGCTGGGCCGCCCATCGCACTGTGCACACGTCGGCCGACTGCGCTGCAGGGACTGACTAATCCCCCGCCCCAGTTGATGGAAAGCTAGTTTTCAGTGTGCGAAATCGGGCCATTACAGTCTTTGTTAACTAACATTATACAGGGTGTTCCAGTTTCAAAACACTTTAAAAACAGGACCACTCCTGAAAATTTGAACAGCGTATTATTGACGGGCGCGGGGGCAGAACGTTATCGAATGAAAAGTGTAGCGAAAATTTTACCAATACATGGTGCTGTAAGCGTCTAAATATACACTGAAGTGACTTAAGTCATGGGATACCTCCTGATATCGTGACAGACCTCCTTTTGCCCGACGTAATGCAGCAGGTCGACGTGGCATGGACTCAACAAGTCGTTGGAAAACCCTTGCAGAAATACTGAGACATGCTGCCTCTATAGCCGTCCATAATTGCGAAAGTGTTGCCGGTGCAGGATTTTGTGCACGAACTGACTTATCTATCGGACCCCATAACAATTTATGGAATTTACGTCGGGCTATCTGGGTAACAAAATCATTCGCTCTTATTGTCCAGAATGCTCTTCAAACCAGTCGCGGACGATTTTGACCCACTGACATGGTGCATTGTCATCGATAAAAATTCCTTTGTTGAATAGCTGTAAATGGACTCCAGGTAGCCGAATGTAATCATTTGCAGTCAGTGATCTGCTGAGTTGGACAAGAGGACCAGTCCATTCCATCTAAACACACCTCATAATATTATGGTGTCGGCACGAGCTTGCACAGTGCCTTGTTGACAGCTTGATTCCATCGCTTCGCGGGGTCTGCACCACATTCGAACTCTACCGTGACTTTTACCAACTGAACTTGGGACTCCTCTGACCAGGCCGCGGTTTTCCAGTCGTCTAGGATCCAACCGATATGGTCACGAGTGGAGGAGAAGCGCTGCAGGCGATGTCATGCTGTTAGTAGAGGCACTCGCGTCGGTCATCTGCTGCTATAGTCCATTAACGCCACGTCTCACGATAATTTCTGCGAGCCGTGTTGCTTGTCTGTTAGCACTGATAACTGTACGCAGACGCCGCTGATCTCGGTCGTTAAGCGAAGGCCGTCGGCCACTGAATTTTCGGTGCTGAGAGGTAATGTCTGAAATTTCGTATTCTCGGCACACTCTTGACACTGTGGATCTCGAGGTGCCTAATACTCTAACGATTTCCGACACGGAACGTCCCATGCGTGTATCCCCAATTACTATTCCGCGTTTAAAGTCTGTTAATTCCCGTGCGGCCATAATCACGTTGAAAACTATTCAAATGAATTACCTAACAAGGGAAACTCTCCATTGTACCCCTCAGAGTTAGTGATAAAATGGCTCAGTGGACAGCCCGGTAAAAACTGAACACAGATCAAACATGAAATCAAGAAGAAGGTGTACAAAATTATCGAAAAAGGAACAACATAGAAACAGTGAAAGATCCAAGCTTCGTGGGTGTGTGGTTCTGGTGTTGGACTGTAAAGTGGGGGAACCGTTTTCAAATCTCGCTCCAGCCCATGTTCTTTTCAGAAAATTGTGAACTTTCTGTCCGGTCATTGACCTGTCTATTATCCTTCTATAGTCTTGGCAATTGCCGTACTATACGTTGATTATACTTGTATAATATGAGTTACGTGGTAAGTCTATATTATCGTCGCAAGTAAATGTTTTGAATAATGAGATCAGGCGAGATGCCTTATAGGCGTTTCGCAGAAATGAATACAACAAATAAATGGGTATGCACTTTGTAACAACAAAGAAATTCAGGAGTCAAAACTTCTAAAACGGAAAGCAAGAGTCGTGACATGTGGTACTTGTGTAGAACAAATAGAAGGTACGTACTTCTGGAGGTCCCGTCCCTACACCTCGCTGTTGCAAACGGACGTTGCACCACAACACAAACACAAATCTGAATACAGTGAACAGACATGTCAATGACAGGACGGACAGTTCATAATTTTGACGAAGAAAGGGGGGGCACGAGGGACTTTTTAATACGGATCTCCTCTTCGCACTCAACCGTTGTGACCACATAACCACTGCGCCACACCTACTGAAGTGCGCTCGATGTTGCACATGTTGAGCTTGAGCTTGGAACGTCCACTGTTTCTGTTTTGCTTCTTTTTGCACAGTTCAATACACCACCTTGTTTTCATGCTTGACTGTGTTCAGTTTTTGACAGTCTATCCACTAGGCCATCTTACCACTACATCTGAGGGGGTTGCACTGGGCAATTTCCCTTGCAAGTACAAATGATAGCTCCGCAAATTCCCTGTCTTTTATACTTTTATACCTTGTGTATCATTATCCCATGACGTTTGTCACCGGAGTGCTAATGGGGTTGGCTGCGGATGACAGATGGTTCAGAATATGACGGCTGTGGTTCGAGCTGTACATTACAACATTCCTACTGCTCAGTGCGCATAGGTGCACAAGTTCGGCAGTCAACACTTGGGGCGCTTAGTTCCGTATGGCCATCACCACGACAAGGTCGTGTACCACATCGGATGGGAAAAATCGGTTTTGAATTGTCTTGGGGTCAAAAATCGCACAAAAAGCAAAATTACATCGATTTTGAATTGTCTTGGGGTCAAAAATCGCACAAAAAGCAAAATTACATCGATTTTTAACTGTCCGGGGCCAAAAACTGCATAAAAAACAAAATGACTTCGGTTTCTAATTGCCGTGAGACTGGTGCAAGACTTTTCAATATGCTGTCCATCGTTTTCTACCACATGCTGAAATCGGAAAACAGCATGTTCAACAACAGACAGGAGTGTCTCAGGGGTCACATAGCGAATGCGTGCCTTCAATTAATCTACGTTCGTAACTGGAGCACTGAACACAACATCTTTCAGACACGCACACAACCAGAAGCCGCACGGATTAGCATCAAGTGATCTGGACGACTGTAGGGAAATAACGACTGATAATTTTCAAAATGCCTCTGCATCAGCTGCTTCATTGGCTGTGCAATGTGCTGAGGAGCGTCGTCTTCCATAAAAGATGATCCTACCCACAGATCCACACTGCTGGAGCGTTGGAATGACGTCGATGCGCAAAAGACTTTCATGGAGTTTATCAGTGACGGTACAGACAACAGGACCTGCAGGAGGCACCTCCTCGCAAAAAATACTGCCCTACTGACAACCCACACCACAGATTCACCTTGTCGCCTTTGCATCACGAAGTGGAGAAGTGGCACCGGTCGCTGCGCATGCGGATTTTCCGCTGCCCATATTCTGCAATTACTCGGATTGGCGTATCCTTGGAGATGGAAATGGGCTTCGTCTGTCCACAGAATGTTCCGTGGCCATAAATTGTCTACTTCCATGCTAGCACGTAATTCCAGTGCGAACGTCTGTTCGCAGGTCGGTTGGAAGCAACTCCTGAACTTGGATTATTTTGTATGGATAGCAATGCATAATTTTTCATAGGACTTCATGCACCGTTCACACAGGCATGTCCAACGTTCGGGCAATTCCCTGGGCGGTGCATGTTTGCACACCACCACTCGATCTCTCCTGTAATGCTGTGGTCATACCTTCGACAGAAGTCGTATCAACTGCTTTCCACACTCTGCCAGATCGCACTTCAAAACAATGTGTCTTTTCGAATTTTATAATCATTTTCTCCAGACCCTTGGTAAGAATCGGACCAGTGCACTTGAGTATCCGGAAGATCTACAGGGCTACTGGCGCACCGTCACCGTTCCTGTAAAAGTACTGTGTCAGCGGCGCGGGACCTTCATGGAAATAGTCATGAGACAGTCATGTCGGGTGTTTCTGATGCATGCTGAGGAACAGCCTTGTGTTGCGCATCTGCTGACACTTATAGTAACACGTAATTTTCCTTATTTTTGTTAATTTGTTTGTTCCATGACATTTCCCCTTGTGTCAGTAATACTTTGTTCAAATTTGATGTTATTCTTTGTAGTGGTTCTCTTACTGCAGTGCTTTAAAATTGTAAGTTTAATTGTGGACATCTTGTACTTCTCACATCTTCTTGGCTACTGTACCAGTAATAACTGGTAGCATTCAACAACTTTAAATATGACGAAATTGCTAATGTGACCTTAGCCGCACGCCGGCATTGAAATAAATTCAGCGGCGACAAGCGAAAATTTTTGCCAGACTGGGTCTCGAACACAGATCTTTCTCACCACGAAGTTGTCAGCACTCAGTATACTTTGGTTAAAATCTGGGGGCGTTCGTAAAATGAAATAAAAACACACTGTAGGGGGACCCATGATTCCATGTCTTTTAGTTTTGTGTTTTTGCGCTACGTTTTGCAGTATCATTCATGTACCAGCTCTCAACGAGCGTCTTTGATTCATGTATTACAAGGAAAGCAGCTCTGATTGAACTCGTGAGAAGGTAACCATGACACTGTTTTGAATGACTAGTCACTGAAATCGTCCTTAGTTAAGAGACATACTTCAGACATGCTAACTGCAATTGAGACAGGGAAGTCGCAAGGAAGGCAGCAGGTCAGGTGAAGAGCTTATGATTGTCTAGGCGTTGACTAGGGTGCGTAAGGCCTCGTCCCAAGAACACGACTCGTGGTTACGAATCTTCAGGGCCTATATTTGCATCTATACTCCACAAGCCAGCTTAAAGTATTTGGCTCGGAGTATTTCTGACCCCGCTGTAATTGTCCGCTTTCCTATTCCTATTGGCAGGAACGTAGCCACTGTAAATGACTGCTGGCAGCGATGGCAAACGGTAATGTACGGCAAGAAGACCGGACTCCAGATGACCACGTGGCACTACCGAGGTGGAAAACCATAGGGTTTGGCGTATGGCTCTGGCGCAACGCACTGCATCTGCAGCAGCAATTTGAACAGCATTTGGCACCACAGTGATACAACGAACTGTTATAAATAGGTTGGAGCTCTGAGCTAGACGCACCGTAGCGTGCATTCCACTGAATCCATACCACCGCTATTTGCGATTTCAGTGGTGTCAAGCGAGAGCTCGTTGGAGGGTAGGGTGGAGGTCTCTTGTGCTTTCCGCTTGACAGCTGGTTCTGCCTCGGTGCCAGTGATGGCCGTGTATTGGTTAGAATGAGGCCATTTGAGACCAACATATCTTCATGCTTTACACACTGGACCTACACCTGGAGTTAGGTCTGGGGGTGCGATTTCGTATAGCATGGACAGTGTCGTGGTTGTCCCACGCACCCTGACTGATTGATACGTCAGTGTGGTGATTAGATCTGTTGTGCTGCTATTCATGAACAGCATTCGTGGAAGTGTTTTCCAACAGGATAACGCTCGCCCGCAGTTGTAACCCTTCATGCTGTACAGGATGCTTACATATTGCCTTGCCCTATTCGATCATCAGATCTGTTTTGAATCGAGCACATATAGGAAATCATCGGAAGACAGTCAGCCCCATCCACAAACAACTGTCCGCAGCTCGTGGTCTAATGGTGCCGGCACGGTAGTTCAGCGTGTTCGGTCAGAGAGCTAGCTGGTCTCTGTAATAAAAAAAAAAAAAACGAGAGAAGCGATCAATAACGAACTTCAACGGATGTCGTGTGACGTTCTCTACGATCAAATGCAACGAACAATAATGAACAAAATGCAAAAAAAAAGAAAAAAGTGATTAGCGTTGCTGCCTCTGGATCACGTGGTCCCGGGTTCGATTCCCGGCGGCATTGGGGATTTTCTCTGCCCGGGGACTGGGATTTTGTGTTGTGTTCATCATTTCATCATCATCATCATCATCATCATTCGTGACTGTGGGGAGATCTGAATGTGAAAAAAATTAGACCGTGTGGAAATTTGGATTTTGTACGGGTGCTGATGAGCGCGGAGTTGATCGCCCCACAAACCATTTATCATCATTATCATCATCACAGAAAACCGCGCCGTATGGACCATCAACTAGAACAGACATAGAACTCCGTCCAACAAACTGACCTCCGGCACATGCAGAACACAATGTATGCAAGTTTGCCTGCTTGCATTCAACGTTCTGCCTGTTACACCGGTTGTTAATGTGCCAGCATTTCACTTTTGCAATGCTCACCCTTACGTTAACCTGTGATTATGAAATATTAATGACCTAAATAGTTTCATAGACAAATGTATTCTCGAAATTTAATTACTCTGCATTAATTATAGTTTACTATTGCGACTTTTTCCGTCAGTGTATGTATGCACAATCCTTATTACAACTTTTATGGAATGCGGCGAGATTTGTTGCAGCAACGAAATTTGCCGATGCAGCTTGCATGTATCATCTAACACTGTCATAGAATCTGCAGCAACGCTCTTGATGTCAATACCCCCACCCTCCCGCCCCAAGCAAGCGCCGGCTGGTTAATTCTCCTCCTCGAAGAAACTGACACGTTATGGAGCCATATCGGCGTAGCGTCGGCAAACACCAAAGCCGCCGCTTCCTACGGATCAACTGACGGCGCACAAAAGACTGCGGGGAGCTCTGGAGTCAAATTAGCGGTGTGGCCGGCTATGGTAGCGCCCGCACGCTTCTGAGTCTGCAGCTGCTGCGGAAGCGGGCGGCAAGCAAAGGCGCCGACTCTGCTGCTGTCAGGACACACGCTGACGGCGAGTCAATCTTGGAGGGGGGAGGGCGCTTGCCTTCCGTTCACGGGTTTCCTGAGTGGGGAGGGGGCGGGGGTGGCGGGGGGAAGAGGAAGAGGAGGCGTTCGGTTCCACGTCGGTGGGACTGCGACACAAACTGCAAGAACCAGGGTCATTGTAAAAGTATTCGAATTTTATTTCTCACTTCATACTTGTTCTAGGTAATGAAAGAACACTTAGTTTGCAACATATAATATAAAAATATGAAAGCGTGGTGTCTTTTCTTTGGGACATCTCCGAAAGAACAGACGCCGTAGATACATATTACTGATTCGCCTCGATGGGCATTGAATCCACAACGTTGAGTGCATATGAACGTTTACGTTCGACCTGCAGCGGGAATCTAATATCAGCGAGCATTGGGGATATGGACAGGGACTACAGATAGGCGGATCTAGGTGAGAGTGATGGTCGGCGGGGGAGCATACGCAGATAGTCCGCCCATTTGCGATAAACACTGCATCCGGGTGTCCGGGTGGAGTATTGTTAACGCAACTGCCTACTAAGCAGGATCTCCCGGGATCGAGTTCCGGTCTGGCACACATTTTCATTCGTCGCCGATGATTATGCACCGAGTTCCTCTCCTCTCTCTTCTCTCCTCTTACCTCTTACCTCTCTCCTCTCCCTCTACCTCTCCTTGTACATAGCACTTTGGTATCGTATCTATATTTCTACGTGTTGTCGTCCACATTTAAACACTTGTCGTAGCGTTCGACAAACTTTCCTGTGGCTTCAGCATTCTTAGTTGCCACCACGTTGTTGAACCAGCCACCGACGTCCTCTTTCAGAACGTTATCATTTCTGTAGTGTTGTCCGTCTAGAAAAAAAGATTCAGTTTGGAAAAAGATGGTAATCACACGGGACCAAGTTCGGGCAGTATGATCGAATGTCCAAAAACGTCTCACTTAAACTGCCGGCGCAATTCCTTCGTCAACGAACGCAGCCGAGTGACTACAGCTTTGTTTCTGGAGAAACCACCGCCAACATTGTGGTTCAAGAACTCGTGACTTTCCTTGTCGTACCGAGTGAGAAAAGTCAGTGGTAGTTTCCATTAGCTGTATTTTGTCATCATAAAAAGTCGAGGGAGCTACCTGGTCCACACTTTTCTGTAGCCCAATGGTAGTCAGCCTGTTTCCTAACGCTCATTGGTGGGCGTTGCTCTCGTTTACCCCGCGGAAGCTACTAACATGGCACAATTAAAATGTGAAGCTGGTTTACGACAATGAAGTTATTTAATTTAGTTGTTCCAGTTAACAATCAAATTTCAGAGAACGGAAGTACCATCACAACTACACACAGTTGGTGCGATACTGTGCGAAGCTATTTCTTTTGCTAATATACGTTAAAAAAATGTACAGTCAGAATGTACATTGCACTGTGCCGTTTATCTCGAGAGGAGAATGTATTGGTCTGTGGCGTTTACAGCGTAGTAACTGGCAGAGGTGCAGATAGTAATCCCGTCGAAGATGCGCCTTTTGAGAAGGAATTTCATTCAGACGAACATTGTGGCAACAAAGGGAGTCTGGTGCCTGTTGAGCGTTCCATTAAGTTCTCTGGCTTACGGCTTCCATGAACAAAGGTAATGCGCAGCCTACTCGAGTGACATTAGCAGCTGAGAAGTCATTGTGGCCCCTCTGTGCGAGCCGAAATGTCCTTGGGGCGCAGGGACGGACAAATCCCTGCGTCTGTGAAGTGGAGCGTGGCCTTGGCGAGCGACGTTCACATAGAGAACGAGCTTTACGCACCTTTCTTCAGTTTCTGCATCTGCCCCTACCCGCCTTTCTGAGCTGTGCGTCTTTCTTTCCTTTACGGTTAATATTTACATTTTACATGGTATATACAAATTCATTATAAGGCTCGTGTTTATCATCATTCTTATGCCTTTTTGTTGCTTAATATCTACAACAGTATCGGAAAAAAACTGTGGCGAACCAGTGATAACGAAAGACATACGAGCGAGGTTACAGTGTTATTTTCATGTATACTGTTACACCTTTTTGGAATAACATATAGCATATAAACTGCCTATGGAAACCCATAAAGTGTATTCAATAACGACTCAATCAGGAATTTCTGTAAAGAATCCTCATGCTGGTTGATAAGGAAAAAAGCGGATGATTAAGAACAGAAGTCATACAGACTGAGCAAAAGAGGTGATCTTGGAAGGAAACTAGCCGTTATCTTTTTAAAGGAGTCATCCCAGCGTTACCTTCTGCAGGGACAGACGAGGATTAATACGACCGTCCTCCAGAAAGCAAGTCCAACATGTCAAAATCTTTACGTCACCTCGCTCGGCGCTGACCGAGAAGATAACCACGAGAACGGAATAACTGACTCAACAGTTGATAGGTATCGTAAAGACTCATTGCTACAGACTGTTACTATGAAGTACTTCGGAAATCGAGCTCAGATACATGCCTCGCAGGATCACATTTCTACAATCTAATCTACGTATGCAGGACACATTACGGGCCAACATCCCACAGCTATTGTTTAGAATCACATCTCGTTCTCAACGGTACTAGAAACTACTGGCAAGTTCAAGATTTGGCCAAACAACTGTGATTGTGGACGAGACGAGCAAATCTGAAAAACAATGAGGTTTACCCAGAAAGTAATGCACCTCATTTTTTTCTTCAACAATTCTTTATTGAAAATAATGAGAATTACACACGAAAGAATGGTGTTTTGTCTACACACCCTATTTTCCCACGTAATCTCCTCCCATTCTGTGGTCTTGCTCCATCGCGAAACAAGGGGACTTATGCCCTGTCGGTACCAATCCATGTTCTGGTGGGTACCAATCCATGCTCCGCCGAACTTGTGCGTCACTGTGTGAACTTCCTTTGCTGGTTGACAGCGTCAACTGTCGAATCGTAATGCGTCTGTCCTCGCGATAGACATCAGCTCGCTGCAACATGGCAGGTGTGGCAGCCGCGGATGGTCTCTCCGACCGCAGCAAATCGTGGAGCTCCGCCGAAACGTCTTCTGATGACTACACTCTCCGTTCCCAGCGACTAACTGTGCTTCTGTCGACAGCAGATGCTCCATGGACTTTCCGCAAGCGTTTGTGAATATTACCCACAGTTTATTTCTGTGCAGTGAGAAATTCAATGATGACACGTTGCTTGTGACGTACATCACCTACCAAGGCCATTTTGAAACAATCCTGCCGATATGCTAAGTGTCGAAAGTGAGGGAAACGTGACGCGGTCACTCAGGAGACTTCAGATAATAAATATGTAACGTTTCGCATTCGTAGCATTGTTTTCGTCTTAGAAACAAACATGCAGTGCATTGCTTTCTGGGTAATCCTCGTAGTACACTGCGCATTCTCATTAATGGTACTGCCGCCTATGTTAGACGTCAAAGTGTAATAAGCATTCACTAACGGCAGGTAGCAGAACTAGTAGAGGGGGGTGTATAAGGCGTGTCGGGGGATGCCGAAAGCAAAGCAGTCGTTGTCGTAATGCGAGAATGGAACCACTTACCTGACGTGCAATAGGACATGTCATTCTCTTTCGGGCCAGATGTCGAAGCATTTCCGAAAAGACTAAGTTTGTAAAATGTCTGCATGCCACTATGGCTAAAGAATACCGTGCATGGCAAAATGGCGCTATCCAAAACCGACGCAGAGGCAAGTGTGGTGCATCACACGAGGTGAACGACGGCTGCGGAGATGCCTACGGGCGTTTAAACGTGCAACTGCTGAACAACTGAACGCCGCTATGAACCGAGGGGCTACCAACTTTATGTCCTCAATGAGCGTAGAGCGAACGTTGCTGCGTGTGGGCTTGCTCCGCAGGCGTCTGTTTCATGCACCCTTGCTGACTGCTGTTCCTCGGTAACGAAGGCTGGAATTTTCACGCCAGTTCAGCAACTGAACGTCCACTGAGTGGCGACAGATGGCCTTTTCAGATGAATCACTTTTTCGTGCTCCATCACACAAATGGCCTGTGCCGTGTATGGCCCTGCACCAATCGTCGGAAGGTTCATTGCGAGAGGAGTGAGCGTTTGTGCTCTGGGGAACGTTTCCTGGATGATTTAGTCATTCTGGAAGGCACGCTGGATCAACACAAGTTTGCATCTATTCTTGGGGACCATGTCCACCCCTACTTCCACGCCGGCCGCGGTGGTCTCGCGGTTCTAGGCTCGCAGTCCGGAACCGTGCGACTGCTACGGTCGCAGGTTCGAATCCTGCCTCGGGCATGGATGTGTGTGATGTCCTTAGGTTAGTTAGGTTTAAGTAGTTCTAAGTTCTAGGGGACTGATGACCACAGCAGTTGAGTCCCATAGTGCTCAGAGCCATTTGAACCTACTTCCACTTTGTTTTTCCTCTACACGATTGCATCTACAAGCAGGACAATGCAATGTGTCACATAGCTCGCAGTGTACTTGCCTGGGCCGTAGAGCTCCAGGATAAGTTTACCATACTCCCCTGGCCACCAGACTCTCCAGATTTAAATCCAATCGAGAATCTGTGTGATCACTTTGACCGGGCTGTTGGTGCCATGGATCCTCAACTTATAAACCTAGCGCAACTGGGTACCAAGCTCGGAGTCGACATACCTCCATATATCTGTCGGTCCGTCCCAGGTGGCCGCGGTGGCCGAGCGGTTCTAGGCGCTTCAGTGCGGAACGCGCGACTGCTAAGGTCGCAGGTTCGAATCCTGCCTCGGGCGTGGATGGATCATTTTCTAAGGAAATTCTGTGAAGAAATCTGCTTGCGATGAGCATTTGGAGTCAGGTAACTCCCTAAAGACCATGTTCGCAACGACACATAAAGCTGCATGTTTTCAGTGGGGCAAACAACTCAGGAATTATGTAGTAGCTAACTCGAGGCCTGTATTGTGGTCCAACCAGTCACGATATCGCCTCTTGTCAAGTGATGCAAGGAGTCGAGACTTTTAACCTGGAGTATGTAGTTCTTTCCATAGGTGATTCTGTGATGTTTAGGTTGTGTTTTTTGTAACTTGAGTTGTGTCCACTCTTCCAAGTCACGGTGAACATTGAAGTGGACATTTGTTTGAACATCACGGTGATGAAGTGGTACTCTTTCTCCTCTGTTCATGATGATTATTATGTGGACACTTACGTCTTGGAGGCCGTGTTCACAGCATTGCACGCTGCACTCGTGCGTTCCTGTTTTAACGAACGCTGAGCACCTTGACTGGCCTACGATATTTCCCGATCTTAATTACATAGAACGTGTCCGGGACTATTTGGAATTGCGGGTGAAGGGTATCAATCACCATCTGCGCAGTTTGATATAATCATCAATGAGCGGTTTCAGCGGTATACGGTATAACTAAAGAAACCTGAGCACTCTTTTTCCTCTCCGAATTGAGGTCATCAACGAGGCGATGTTACACGGCATTATCGTGAAACGACAGCGCCAGTCACTCATGCTGTCGGAATATCAGAGTAATACTCCATTAACAATCAGCCGAAAAACCCGAGAAAATGTTGCGAACGGTAGCACATTAGGAAGAGTACAATAAAGCTTCGTCACTTAAAATATTTGTTTGAAATACATAATTGGCATTGTTACTTTTTGAAAATACCCCGAAGCGTGTTTCTTCGTGTTTCCACGGCATATTTCTTGATCCAGTTCTCAGCAGCACTCGTGTCGCAATGTCGACACTGTTCTTTAACCAGAAAGTCGTAATGTTCACGGAAGGGAGTCTGCTACATCTCACAGCATAATATGTCTGTGCACTGAGGCTAGGTACGTCACCAGACGCGTCCTCTGTGAACCGCAAAATACGTCGCTAGTACTCCAGACTCCCGCCAAGCAGTGATTACAGCTTTGTAATGAGGACGGTCGCCAGTTTCTCTGACCGAAAGCCGTCTCTGGAACAACGTAGGTGGCCGATGCTGCCTGCAGTTCGTGGCTACGTGAAGACCCCGAAGTACCGTCAGGGCGGACCACCCGGGATAGGCGTGCTCTGGTGTGGGGAACAGCTCCGTGGTGATCAGAGTAATGAGCGTCTCATTGAGAGCCTCGTAGGCAGCTGCCATGAAGGCCGAGATTGCCTTGCTGGTCGTGGGACAGGGGTGTACACGGAGCGTACAATGCGATTGGTACTTTCCCTTTAGTTCATCATTCACCGAGTTTTTCGCCCTCCGACTATTCTTATCTTGTGCTGATCATTTGAGCTGTACACAACTACTTCACTCAACATCCCCGTATCCTGACAATGTCTACCTGCTTCTACAATTTTTTGCCTATGCAGCTGCTTCCAGCTCTGAGATAACTAACTTCGATTGGTGCCGTGTTCTCTGACGTGAGGAAGTCATTTGACATCCCCCGCACTGTCGGTTGGTAAAAAAAAAAAAAAAAAAAAAAAAAAGTTGTCGAGTGTCGGACCAGATTTTCAATTGGACTCAAGACTTCCTTACAAATGGTACTCAACACGTCACTCTTAACGGAATAAAATCGGCAAATGTGAAGGTAATTTTCGGAGTATCCCAAGGAAGTGTGTTAAGACCTTTTTACACTGTAGGCCTGTATTAACGATCTAGAAGAAAGTGTCGGGAACTCTTTAATACTGTTTGCAGATGATGCGGTTGTTTATAAGAAAGTAGCAACGCCATAAGACGTAATCGATTCGCAAAATGCGACACAGGAATGGTGAATGGTGCCGTCTCTGGCAGTTGACCCTGAACGTAAATAAATGCCAGTTTTTGTGCATTCATGGGAAAAGAAATCCACTACTGTACAAGAGCGCAGTTGTTGACAAACTGCTGGAAACACTATCTACCGTAAAATATCTAGGAGTAACTATGCAGAGCCACCTTAAGTGGAATGCGGGGTCCCACACGATATTAGGCAGGTGCACAAGTTTCTTTGGCTCTTCAGTGTATAAAGAAACTGTGAACTCGTCATATAAAGTACGTTATGAAGGCAAGAGGCGGTATTAACCCTTTGACTACCGACAGGACACTCGTGTTCCACGACAGGTTATCAGAAAACCATTTGGAATTCGTTGCATGTTATTGCTTTGTATCAGCGTCCCACTGATAAATGTAGGCCTTATGGTTTACAGAATTTTAATAATCACAGATTGCACTTGTATGCTGTGCTGTCCCCAAGTTACATTGTTAATCTTCGTCACCATAGTGTTACATCGAATTAGTTCGCACCTGCAAATAGGCAACTCAGTCACCAGATTCGCGAAGCGGTCTGCGTTAGCTTGTTGCCGGACACACCGCGTCAACGAGTTGCACCCTCGACGTGACACTTCTCATATCACAAACGAAGCACAAACTGAGCACCCGTAGTGTGAGCTACAAACATGGAGAGATGCTCTGTTGACTGATGTTGTTTACGGTATGTCTTGTAGGTTTTGGACAGTCGTTTTGTGAAATGCTAGAAGAGCACTTAGCTTACGGACATGCGTGTAGTTAGCTTTCCGATGGACTCGTATCAATGCAACCTAAATGGCAAAAAATTTAAATCGAGCTCTCCGAAATAAAAACATTTATCTCTCTACCTTACGTTTACTGTTCGGGCGATTTATCAGCGAGAAATATGACCGGCTGCGGGATGTTTCCTTTAATCACTCGCTGGTGTTGCAGGAATCGTTTCTGTGTATACCACATTCGGGGGCTCGGTGGTAACACGTTTTTTTCTATGGCGATTAATTCTCTCTTCGCTACTGCCGAAAGTAATCCTCCGCAAATATACTGTGCCATCAATCAAACGGCCACAGTTCATTTAGTTTGTACACAATTTAATGTCTCTGAGCACGAGATCTCGATGTCAAAGCGAATTTAAATAAAGAAAATAGCTCTTTCATGGACACAGGTGTTTCTTAAATGAGTCACCACAAAATGAACGAAAATATGACAGTGACACGAAAAGTGACAACTAGCTTTCAACTTTGTGTCAGAGAACAACTCTGAAATGTTTATGTACACGTGTTAAGAAAAAGAAATTAATCAATATTTTCATGAGTCGAGAGAGGTAACAAGGTTGTTCACGCCGCGGTATGTGAACTTCAAAACTCAAATGGAAGTGGCGTGCCATTAACTGCTTTCGATCAATGTACTACTTGTCAAGCGTAAAATCAAGCGTAAAATTCTGTATATGTAGTCACTAGTACATGGGAAAGTGTGAATGCACTAGGGCGTTGAACCATTTACGGTCATATAATTTCCTCCTCTTGGAGAGCACAAAGAATGTTTTGTGTTCCTTTCGGTCTTAGTAGAGCCTTGTCTTGCAGAAGGAAGAGGTGAGAACATAATGTAGGTCAGTTGTACACTATTTGTTTGTGAGCATGTCTACATCTCCCTACATCTTACTTTGGCAAAATGTCGTTGGTGACAAACCATTAGTTTACTAGCAGTAAAATCTTTACTAGAATTATTATCTTCGTGGTAGATACAATCAAATTCAGGTCAGAAAAAGGTGTTATATTGTGCTTTTGTTATAAGTGGTTTCACACTGAAACCACTGATCAACACCAGCGATTGTTCTCTTTTCGTGGTACTCTCCAAAACGGTTCATTTTACAACTCATTTAGAGCGCAACAATACATGTCTGTCACTCCCATTTTGTTTAGTGACTACATCTAAACAAGCTACAAAGCGCACCTCCTAGATTTTCTGACGCCAGCATATTTGTTGCTTCTTTCACCCGTTCAGCTTGTGAGACGTACGGTTTGTTACAGCTAATGTTGTGCTTTATTTGCTGATGTCAGTGAACACATTTATGTCCCCACAAACACTGCAATGACACAGAACTAAACTCTTCCAAATCCATTCTGTCCTTTGCATTAATTCCGCTGAAGATAATTCTGAAATTTACTACCACCACCTTCTTAAGAAATCGCTATGTTATACGTCATCATTTAACATCCGTTATATCTGTCAGAGGTTGCCAACTTTCGATCACCTGGTAAATATTTCGATATGTGACATATGATGTCACTGGTTTGACCAGCAGTACTTGCGGCACACGAGACACAATTTTAAAGGAAAATTAACACGTACCATCAACAAAAATGGACGTTCTGTCGACTATATGATCACCATACAACTTGCAAAGGCTAAGAACGTAAAAACATGAGCTACAGCAATAGTCTCAAAGCCAATAAAGGCAGCAAATGCATGCTATTCAATATCGAGAACTGGGATTGGTAACTACAGGTCAGTAGCTACCAGCAAACGTCATGGTTCCTTGAGTAAGCTAGGTAGTTCATCTAAAAGAAGATGGCTTCTGCATTGTAACATCTTGTAAACGAAAGGTTAATCCAGTAGAACTAAGCAACGTTCTGGTCAAACACGAGAATTTAAATACCGTTTCACGGGTATCCTAAAGGGGTGAGTGTATGCACAGTGCCGCTAATAAACTGTAAGTTGGCTGCTTGGGTTTTTTATATTGGTAACGCCACGTAGCGCTCTGTATGAAAATCACTGGCTGTGCTGTGTGCAGTCTGTGGCTGGTTGGCATTGTTGTAATACTCGTCATTGTAGTGTTGGGCAGCTGGATGTTAACAGAGCGTAGCGTTGGGCAGTTGGAGGTGAGCCGCCAGCAGTGGTGGATGTGTGGAGAAAGATGGCGGAGTTTTGAAATTTGTAAGACTGGATGTCATGAACTGCTATATATATTATCACTATTACGGTAAATACATTGTTTGTTCTCTATCAAAATCTTTCATTTGCTAACTATGCCTATCAGTAGTTAGTGCCTTCCGTAGTTTGAATCTTTTATTTAGCTGGCAGTAGTGGCGCTCGCTGTGTTGCAGTAGTTCGAGTAACGAAGATTTTTGTGAGGTAAGTGATTTGTGAAAGGTCTAGGTTAACTTAGTCAGGGCCATTCTCTTGTAGGGATTATTGAGAGGCAGATTGCGTTGCGCTAAAGAAATATAGTATATCAGTTTAAGCACAGTTATGTATAATTTTCCTAAGGGGACGTTTCATAAACCTTTCGTGGTTGACTAATTCTTTCTGCCAGACTGGAACTTGAACGCACATACTATTAATTCCATAGATTGGGCATTGCCATCTGTATACCACTGTTTGGACATCATACAGGTACACGTTTTTAATCTTTAAGGATAGTTAACTTTAGTGCACAGCCACTGAAGACAGTTGAAAGTTTTCATTTTGTGGTTCATAAATGTTTCGAAGTTGGTGGTTTTATCTTACTGATTTTACTTAATATCCCCCGACGAAGGGTAGTTGTTAAATATATAAGCCCTGATCTTCAGACTTGCTGATAATGTTACTACTTCTGTATGTTATCAGACTTCAGTGCGAGACATTTTTCCCAATGATAGTTGAATGGGACACTTCAGTTGTAGGTCTGAGCTTTGGCTTTCAGGAAGTGTTCCACCTCGAAAATCGTCTCTTTAAACGTCTGCCACGAAGTGATGTGTTCATCTTTGGAAATCACTGGTTGCCATGTCAGATTAAATCGAGGGGTGAGGCAACATTTCATAGCCCGAAGAAACGTACGTGTGACCATTTCCTAGTCAGAATGGGCTGGGGCATTGTAGTATAGCTGGAACACCCTCTTGGGAAGCTTCCTGCAGCACTTTGTTTGACAGCAGGTTTTCAGAATAGGTATGTGCGGTCTCAGAACGTAGCGGGCGGAGACCTCTGATATGTTAAAAATGTCCTGCAGGGTGTTGAAAACTGATCCAGGACTGTGTTTTACTTTTTCTGCTATCGCCTCGATTGTACTTCGTCGATTGTGCTTTTTTAACGGCCATCCACTTATCTTGAGATTCCCGTTTGCTCATAGGGAAATGGACTGCAGTTCATACATCGTCATCTAGTCTTGTCTGACCGTACTACAGGAACGTGACCATTTGCCAGAACCCTGAATGACCACCTTTTGCGATGCGGATGTGCAGGAAGGGAATCAGTGACGTTTTGGAAGGTATGGGCAGGGATACGGAACCATGCCGAATCCAGTGCCGTGGTCAGCTGCGCTACGTTTCTCGGTTGAGAATCCATGGCGCGAACAGCCCGATCGAAGTAGGCCCAAGAATCTCACTTGGATTTAAAAAAAGAAAAGCCGGGCGGAGAGGGGCGTGAGGGGGTCTGATGACCAGTTGAGTACGGTAGATTCTTCTTGGTGCTCTTTGAAAAATGCACGTACGCTGTGCGCCATGTGACACTGCATTGTCATGCTGGTAGATATCGTGCCGACGAAAAGACAAATTGCATGTAGGGGTGGACGTGGTCCTCGAGGATAGATGCATACTTTTGTTGATTTATTGTGCCAATGAAAATGCCGAGTTCACTCAGGCAATGCCACGAATAGATTCTCCAGACCGTAACGCTCTCCACTCTGTCCCTGGACGCTTCCGACGATTGTCGCAGGGCCACAGAAGCCAACGGCCATCTGTCCGATGGAGTATAAAACGCGATTCATCTGAAAAGTAACCCTTTCGTCACTCAGTGGATGTCCAGTTGGGGTACTGCTGTGCAAATACCAGCCTTTGTCGCCAATGAACAGCAGTCAGCATGGGCGCACGAAACGGGCACCTGCTGCGGAACCTCTTATGCAACAGTGTTCGCTGATCGGTCGTCAAGGAGACGCTGGTGATAGCCTTTGGTTCATCTGGGCAGTCGGTTGCTCAGCACTTACACATCTATTGCCCCGTACACATCTCGGCAGCCAACGTTCACATGTGCCCCTTGGTGCACCAACTTGCCTTGACACTGGTTTTGAAGAGCGTCAGTTTTCCTTTGCACGGTATCGTTCAACCACGATGGTACGTGAACAGTTTGCAGACTTACACGTTTCGGAGATGTTTCCATCCTTGACCCGAATGGCAGTGATCATGCCCTTATGGACGTCAGATACATCGCTCTCTTTCCGCATTACAGCAACGACTGCACTGTTTTCCGCATCCCCCGAGACATTTTGTATACCTTCCACTGCTAGCCCTCCTATCTGACATCTTTGAATGGTTTTTGTGCATTGAGGCCGTACAAGCGATGGTCGCATTAATGTGACTGAGCCTGTAGGAGCGTCTACACCACCAAACTAGTGTGGCATATGTGTAGAAGTGTCTGCACCACCACCACCTAGCCAGTGTGTCATAGGGTGGTGTATTGTTGCTACCGTGATCTTCCAGCAACTCAGCGTGGATTGTTGCAGTGTTGTTTTCCCTCAAAAGCAGAAAACGAATTACCACTGTGTACGTTTTACCAGCGTGCTGCTCCATGTGATTTTGGCTCCTCTAACAGCGTGTTGGGGTAGTGTGAAGCTGGGATGTCAGTTTGTACGACAATTTTATGTATACATATATCTGAAAATAATGGTTAATTAGGTAAGGTAATTTTTCGGAGGTGACGATTAAAAGATCGACGGCCCGCCCTAACTGACAGACACTGCCACCGTCGGCTGCGGACTTGCGTAAGCAGACTGCGGCGGCGCTTGTGACGGGACGCGACTGTACGCGCTGGCGGCGGCAGCGGCGTGTCGGGCGCGGCGTGTGTGCTGCGCGGCGCGGCGTGTGTCCAACCAATCACGGTATGGCCGCCTCTGCCGCCGGCCGATACTGTGTATTAATTATGGACGCGGCGTGGCGTGGCGCTACGCGGCCCGCAGCCAGCGGAGAGCGGCTCCGCGGATTAACTCCGGCGGGTCGCAGCGCAGCCGCTCCCGTGGGCCGCCACAATGGAACGGCCGCCGCCGCCGATCCATATCCGATTGCGCTGTCGCTCGAGCACCGATTAATATGTATCGTGCGCGCCGCGTCTCGACCGTGCACATGCCCGTTTTGATTAGTCGCTGCCCGCCTCTTTTTAATTATTATTTAATGGCAGCGCCGGTGGTCCGAGTGTCCCTCATTTCCACAAGAACGCAGCGGATCCACCCGTCCTTCGCGAGCTGCTCGTTGTGGAGAGTGGTACCTTTTTGAACGAAACCCGTCGAGTACAACAGCAGGATTTTTTACAGCACGTTTCTCCTAAAATCTGACGCTTCACTGACATTGCTTTAAAGTTCAAAAAAATGCTCTGAGCACTATGGTACTTAACATATGTTGTCATCAGTCCCCTAGAACGTAGAACTACTTAAACCTAGCTGACCTAAGGACATCACACACATCCATGCCCGAGGCAGGATTCGAACCTGCGACCGTAGCAGTCGCGCGGCCTCGGACTATGCGCCTAGAACCGAGAGATCTTTAAAGTTCGGTGATTTGTAAACACAATGTGCCGATTAGCATCTTTCCATCCCACATAGCACTTTATTTTAATACAATATCCGATCAAAAGTCTCCGAACTCTTATTAGTCGACATAATATAGAGTGTGAGCACATTGCGCCTAAGACTTTCACGAAGTCTGAGTGTCTGTCCAGGAATGACAGCTCTTTCTTCCTCAAAAGTCGAAACTAGAGAAGATAGTTATGTTGGAAGTTGTATCTGGAGTGATGTGGACTTATAACTCATCCCGAAGTTGTTCCATTGGGTTCAGTTCGGGACTATGGACAAACCAGTCCATTTCAGGAATGCTTTTTGTCCAACGACCATTGCCTCGCAGCTGGAGCTTTTTGACAGTGTGCGCTCTGGTCCTGATGGAATCAAGCATCGTCTCCGAACTTTTCCCCTACTGTACGATGACTTCATATTTTTCCGCATGTAGCGACTGCTTAAGCGGGTTAACGGGAGCTTCTTAACCACGAGCAGCATCCGTACACCATAACTCAACTTCCTTCGAAATTCACTATTGGCACTACGCGTGATCGCAGGTGACGTTCTCCAGGCGTTCGTATAACCCAAAGCGTTCCATCGGGTAGCCACAGGGTGTACCGTGATGCATCACTCCAAATCATCTACTGTACAGTGACGTCGCTACACCCTCCAAAGTGATCGACGGCTTCTGTCCGTCAGTATACGAAGTGTTCCTGGTCTTGGTTTAGGTGTGATTGTTCCTTCACCTTTCCACTTCAGATTGACATCACGAACAGTCGATTTGGGCATCTTTAAAACACTATAGATGTTCCTGGTGGATTTGTTACTCAAGTCTCGGATGACAACTAACTACTAGTTCACGGTTGATGTCACTGGGCTCTCCAGACCGCCTCATTTGCCGCTGCTGTTTTTCTAGTCACGACATACACTGAAGAGCCAAAGAAACTGGTACACGTGCCTAATATCGTGTAGGGCCCCGGGAGCACGCATAAGTGCCGCAACGCGACGTGGCATCGACTCGGCTAATGTCTAAAGTAGTGCTGGATAACGTTATCTGGCAAGAGATGTTCAGAGTGTTGAGGAAAAGTGGAATAAAGAACAAAGGCATCCGTGGGACACTCATTTTCTATAAGAATCAGGTGGCAGTGATTAGGAACTGTCACCAGGAACAACAAGCAAATATTAGAAAAGGGGTAAGACAAGGATGTGCTCTCTCTCCTCATATATTCAACGCTTCCACCCAGGAAGCTATAGACCAAGATCGAGAAACTACTGAGGTGGGGATCAAAATTAATGGGCAGAAGGTAGACATGCTACATTATGCAGATGATAGTCACGGAGGCAAAAGAAGGTCTAGAGGAAGTCCTCAGAACAATGGAGAAAATTCTATGCAGTCAGTATGGGATGAGAATAAACAAGAAAAAGACTAAAGTGATGGTATGCAGTACAGGAGCAGAATATGAACATTTGAGAATGAGAATTGGAAGAGAGGAGCTGGAAGTGATAGAGGAATTTACTTACCTGGGAAGCAAAATCACAAGAGATGGTAGAAACCGGATCAGAATACGAAAGGCCAAAATTGCATTTAATCAGAGAAGGAACTTACTCGTCAGCAACAACATCAGTCTGAAAATATGGAAACGTATCATGAATGGTTTCGTTTGGCGTGTGGCCCTATACGGATGTGAAACTTGGACAATTGGAAGAGAAGAGAGAAGACGGCTAGAGGTCCTGGAGATGGGGTGCTATAGAAGAATTATGATCAGCTAGAGAGACAAAGTAACAATTCAAGACGTGCTTAGAAGAGTACAGGAAACCAGATCTCTGTGGAGGCACATCCAAACAAGAGGAGACAAACTTGTAGGGCACATACTACGACACAACAACATCAGCTATTGAGGGAAGGAATCGGCGGGGGCGACCAAGGATATCATACATGCAGCAGATCATGAATGACGTTGGGTGTAACACATACCTGGAAATGAAGAGGAAGGCAGACAGAAGAGAGGAATGGCGCTGTGCTGCAAACCAACCTCAGCGTTGAACACTAAAAGAAAAGAAGAAAGTGGTGGAGGGATCTGACACCATGAATCCTGCAGGTCTGTCCACAAATCCGTAACCGTACAAGGGGGATGGGGATGTCTTCTGAACAGCACGTTGTGAGACATCTCAGATATGCTCAATAATGTTCATGTCTGGGGAGTTTGGTGGCCAGCGGAAGTGTTTAAAACACAGAAGTTGTTCCTGGAGCCACTCTGTAGCAATTCTAGACGTGTGGGGGCAGAAGGTCCTGCTGGAAATGCCCAAGTCCGTCGGAATGCACAACGCACATGTATGGGTGCAGGTGATCAGACAGGATGCTTGCGTACATCTCACCTGTCAGAGTCGTATGTAGACGTATCAGAGGTCCCATATCATTCCAACTCCACACGCCCCACACCATTATAGAACCTCTACCAACCTGAACAGTCCTCTGCTGACATGGAGGGTCCATGGGTTCATGAGGTTGTCTCCATACTCGTACACGTTCATCCGCTCAATGTAATTTGAAACGAGACTCGTCCGACCAGGCAATATGTTTCCAGTCATCAGCAGTCCGATGTCGGCGTTGGCGGGCACAGGCGAGGAGTACAGCTTCATGTCGTGCAGGCATCAAGGGTACACAGGTGGGCCTTAGACTCCGAAAGCCCATATCGATGATGTTTCGTTGAATGGTTCGCATACTGACACTTCATGACGGCCAAACAATGAAATCTGCAGCAATTTGCAAAGGGAATGCACTTCTGTCACGTTAAAAGATTGTCTTCAATGGTCATTGGTCCCGTTCTTGCAGGATCTTTTTCCAGCCGCAGCGATACTGGAGATTTGATGCTTCACCGGATTCTTGATGTTCACGGTACAGTAGTGAATTGGTCGTACGAGAAAGTCCCCACTTCATCGGTACCTCGGAGATACTGTGTCCAATCGCTCGTGCGCCGACTATAACTCTACGTTCAAACTCACTTAAATCTTTATAACCTGCCATTGTAGCAGCAGTAACCGATCTAACAACAGTGCCAGACACTTGTTATCTTATATAGGCGTTGCTGACCGTAGCGTCATATTCTGCCTATTTACACATCTCGGTACTTGAATAGCAGTTTCTTCGGCGCTTCGTTGCATTGCGTCCTTATACTTTGGTTTCGTGGCGGGCCGCATCAAACCAGTCAGAAGATGATGACAAAAAGTACTTTTGGAAAGATAGAGAATAGTAATGTTTTGTTAGACACAATTTTCAAACTATTTAAATGGTGCCGTATTAATTCGATATCTAAATTGAAAGTTTGATTTATTTTAATTACAACTTTGTAAAGTAAAACTTGCTCTTCAACATGGAATTTAAAATCACTCACAAAGATAAGGATTTGTTGTAATAAACAGTTGTTAGTGTACTTGTAGTATTCTCTATGGTAATCCGAGCTTTTGACAGTAATAACCATTACCTCTGTTATGAAAGCTACTGACTGTCGAAGAGACAGATGTGAATGATACCAACTGCTACCAGATAGTACGTTGGCATCAACAGTGAAATGTCACTCCCAGTTCTGTCTATAAGGTGCGTCTGGAAAATTCTGTTTGAATGGCTCTGAGCACTATGGGACCTAACCTCTATGGTCATCAGTCCCCTAGAACTTAGAACTACTTAAACCTAACTAACCTAAGGACAACACACAACACCCAGCCGTCACGAGGCAGAGAAAAATCCCTGACCCCGCCGGGAATCGAACCCGGGAACCCGTGGAAAATTCGGTGACTGGTCTCAGAAAGTAAGGGCAGCAACAGTTGTAAGTAGGCTGTTTAGGTTTTTAGATGGGTAACGTCACATAGCGCTCTGTATGAAAATCACTGGCTGTGCCGTGTGCGTTCTGTGGTTGGTTTGCATTGTTGGAAGTTGCTATTGTAGTGTTGGGCAGTTGGCTGTTAACAGCGCGTAGCGTTGCGCAGTTGGAGGTGAGCCGCCAGCAGTGATGGATGTGGGGAGAGAAATGGTGGAGTTTTGAGAGCGGATGATCTGGACGTGTGTCCATTAGAGACAGTAAATTTGTAATACTGGATGTCATGAACTGCTATATATATTCTGACTTTTGAACCCTATTAAGGTAAATACATTGATTATTTTCTATCAAAATCTTTCATTTGCTAACTATGCCTATCTGTAGTTAGTGCCTTCAGTAGTTTGAATCTTTTATTTAGGTGGCAGTAGTGGCGCTCGCTGTATTGCAGTAGTTCGAGTAACGAAGATTTTTGTGAGGTAAGTGATTTGTGAAAGGTATAGGTTAATGTTAGTCAGGGCCATTCTTTTGTAAGGATTATTGAAAGTCAGATTGCGTTGCGCTAAAAATATTGTGTGTCAGTTTACTGTTGATCAGAATATGTAAAGAGCGAAATGTTTGAGTACGTTCCGTTTTGCTCAGCTGTTTCAAAATCGAATAGCGTAAGAGTTTTATCAGCACAGTAATTCATAAATTTTTCTAAGGGGACGTTTTACAGTTACAAACGTAATACTCGTTCTGGCCTTAAGCGATATCACTATTTGTTGCAACACACTTCTGATATCAGTTGTAAAGGTGTTAGCAAATATTTGCTAACGCGTCTCGTGAAGTCGTTCGAAGCCCCGTGGTCACTCGCTGCTTGGATATACGCACCGTCTGTGCGCTCAATTTTCTCACTCAGCGCAAAGCGATAGTTTTTAAACACATCCTTATTCTTCATATTTGGCGCCGTGAGCCGTTTTTGTTTCCGCATTCAAGGCTTACTGTACGCAGACATTGCGCGTGACCATGCTAAAACGAGCGATTCCACAAGACGTTCTTCCAACACCTTAACAAACATCCAGAAGTATGTTCTACCTAATGTTGATTACTTTGAAGTCTAGTAAAGGCATTTTGCTGGCAACTCTTGTTTCCTTTATTTTCTGAGACCATTTACCGAAATTTTCAGTGCAATTGAGTACCTATCACAACGTATGTTACGCAATCTGTCGGTGCTATGCACAAATGATAAACTCCTGTGTCCCACTAATGGGCTGGAAAGAACCACGACTCTGTAATGAGACGGGTCTAAAACAGCCCGCTCAGCTCCTTGGAGTGGAGTATGAAAACAAAAAAAAAAGACCGCACATGTTCAGTACATACACACAGTTGTCCCAGAAATAAGTTCAATTAGTTACAATCGTCCGGTTCCGAAAAAGGTTTTCAGAAGGTTTTCCTTGCTCGTCAGATAGTGCCGGAACTTGTAAGCCCCCTCCCGCTTATTTCCCTCTTTCCTCTACCAGCTGTGCTATAAATGACTAAGAACAACCGCCGGCCGCGTCTAAAACAATCCTCTCAACACGGAGAGGAGAATATGAAAAAAAAAAGATGTAAAGTACCCGCCATCCCCGACTTCTTTCTCCATCTTCGTCCAAAACATTAAGAGTTCGGTCTCTGCTGATACCATCGATGATACGCAGAGCTGTAATCTGCGTTTATTCGTTCTCGATCAACATAGACTATTTCTGTTAGGTTGATCCTGAAATCTAACTACACACGGCACTAGTACTGTAATCCGCTCAAAACCGGTTCTGGCTCTTAAGTAGTATAGTACTTAACATCTGAGGTCATCAGTCCCCTAGACTTAGAACTACTTAAACCTAACTAACCTAAGGACATCACACACATCTATGCCCGAGGCAGGATTCGAACCTGCGACCGTAGCAGCAGCGCGTTTCCGGAATAAAGCGCCTAGAACCACTCTGCCACAACGGTCGGCGAAAATCGGTTCTGTGACGTCAGACAAAAGAATAACACATTATGGGCGAATACTTTCTATTTTAATTTGTTTCTAACTTTGGAGTTATACTAAAAAGAATTAACGACAACTAGAATATGAACGACGACTCTATACCTGAAAGTATGACCACATGCTGACGTTCGCATCGCGTTGTCGGAATTCAGGACTCGTGCGTTGGTATTTTGTGGCTGTCAATTACACATCCTAGGATTTTTTTCTTGAGCACTGCTGTTTATGTTAAACGTTAAGGCATGCACGTTTTGCTGTATATGCATCCCACAACTGGAGTCGTGGACCACTTCGTTGCGTAATGTGAACTTAGGGGTAAGCGTTATCCACATAAGTCATGTCTCTGTAATCACTCATAGATCTTTCATTGATCAGGATAAGAGCCTTCGAAAGCGGTATTACAGCAAGATAATGCCATGCTGCATTTGGCTTCGATTGTGAGGAACATATTCTACGAACAGCTGTACTGTATCCTTTCACGTTTGTCTGATAGGTGAAACCTATTTGCACATAGATTATTCCGAATGCTCCAGCGAATACTGCAATTTTTAACCTAATAAGCGATTGTCTTGATAGTTTCAGACTACAGGAACCACTATAATATCTTTAAGTCACCGATAAAACTAGGATCGAAATTCCTGGGCCACTTCAAGAAAACGATGGGACGTTTCCTTCTGTGAGGCTGCTGCCAATTCCTTCCGTTCTGCTTCTCTTTGTTTGCTCCGTGTATAATAAACTTGGGTGATGGGGATTTTCTTGGTTTTTTTGTTGTTTTTTTTGGGGGGGGGGGGGGAAATTGGACAATGCTTTCAGCAGAAACTTCGCATTCTACGTCCTGATATAGGTTCTTTGTGATATCCTAACATTACTCCAACCTAATATCAAGAAGATTAATTCCACTATTCAACAGCCGATTTCTTTTATCGTCATTGTCCATATGAGGTTGTGCTCGTCTCTGACGAGACATGAATCCACAATCTTCTTTCCTTCTTCCTCAACCTGTGGTTTGGTTCGTGAACACAACAGTGCGAAGTTAAGCGTTGACACATCGGAGGTGGTAAAAAAAGTCGCAACACCAAAAAAGAATTAAGATAGAGTAATGAAATTTGTGAAATACATTTGTCTATGTTACATATTTAAGTGATTAACATTGAAAGATCACATGTTAATGTAAGCGCGAGATAGGCTATTGCAAACGTGAAATGCTGGTACATTAATAGCCGGTGTAACCGCCATAATGTTGAATGCAAGATGCAAACGTGCCTGCATTGTGTCGAGATCCACCGTACGAGACATAGCCTTCCAGGAAACTTTTGCCTCAAAAAATTTATGGTAATGCCCGCTGTGTGTGCAGTGGCACCGCCTTGTTGAAATCAGATATTCTGTAGTTGTATTGCCTCGAAAGCCGACTGGGAATACTCTTGCAGCATAGTTAAGTAACGGTCCGAATTCAGTTACAGCACGATGATTTACCTGGAAAAAGCAAGGGCCAATGATGTCTGCTCGTGATATAGCGCACCACACAGTGACACGGTTTGGGTGTGTCTGTTGAATTTTTTCTGGGGTTCGTGTCGTTCCAATGCCGCATAATCTGTTAGTCTGCACTCCCACTGAGGTAAAAATGTGTCTCATCAGAAAAGAACACATTCGCGTCACGGGGTATGGTTGCAAGCATGTCTTCACAAGATGTTCCTCGTGTTACATAATCTCGTACTGACAATTGCTGGACCACGTACATTTTACACAGAGAATTCGGTTCATTATGATGAATCCGATGGCGAGAACGTTTTGAAATGCCAAGAACAGGTGCGTGTTTCCGAGCTGAGCGGTTTGGAGACTTCAGTACTGCTACTATAACTCGTTCGACATTTTGTGGTGTTGTAACACTTCTCTCAGGTCCTTTCCGTACGGATGACACATCCAATGTTTTTCTGAATGCATTTACCCAATTTAAAATTGATTGCCATCCAGGAACACGTCCGCATGGGGGTACTGCAAATCACAAACAAAAAGCACGCTTCACTGCAATGATCGAGTGAGAATTCGAGAAGTAAAATTCAACGCCAAATGAGCGCTCCTCACCTGTCCACTGCATTATTGCAACCGAACAACAATTGAATACAAACCTCCCGTCGGCCACTATAAACCACGCCCACTCTTCCCTCTATTAGACTAACAGTGCAGCCACAACGCGACTACTAAAAAAGCAATTTACCGCGCTCCGCCCTATATACAGGGTGTTACAAAAAGGTACGGCCAAACTTTCAGGAAACATTCTTCACAAACAAATAAAGAAAAGATGTTATGTGGACATGTGTCCGGAAACGCTTAATTTCCATGCTAGAGCTCACTTTAGTTTCGTCAGTATGTACTGTACTTCCTCGATTCACCGCCAGTTGGCCCAATTGAAAGAAGGTAATGTTGACTTCGGTGCTTGTGTTGACATGCCACTCATTGCTCTACAGTACCAGCATCAAGAACATCAGTACGTAGCATCAACAGGTTAGTATTCATCACGAATGTGGTTTTGCAGTCAGTGCAATGTTTACAAATGCGGAGTTGGCAGATGCCCATTTGATGTATGGATTAGCACGGGGCAATAGCCGTGGCGCGGTACGTTTGTATCGAGACAGATTTCCAGAACGAAGGTGTCCCGACAGGAAGACGTTCGAAGCAATTGATCGGCGACTTAGGGAGCACGGAAAGTTCCAGCCTATGACTCGCGACTGGGGAAGATCTATAACGACGAGGACACCTGCAATGGACGAGGCAATTCTTCGTGCAGTTGACGATAACCCTAATGTCAGCGTCAGAGAAGGTGCTGCTGTACAAGGTAAGGTTGACCAAGTCACTATATGGAAAGTGCTATGGGAGAACCAGTTGTTTCCGTACCATGTACAGAGTGTGCAGGCACAATCAGGAGCTGATTGGCCTCCACGGGTACACTTCTGCGAATGGTTCACCCAACAATGTGTCACTCCTCATTTCAGTGCAAATGTTCTCATTACGGATGAGGCTTCATTCCAACGTAATCAAATTGTAAATTTTCACAATCAACATGTGTGGGCTGACGAGAATCCGCACGCAATTGTGCAATCACATCAACACAGATTTTTGGTGAACGTTTGGGCAGGCATTGTTGGTGATGTCTTGATTGGGCCCCATGTTCTTCCACCTACGCTCAGTGGATCACGTTATCATGATTTCATACGGGATACTCTACCTGTGCTGCTAGAACATGTGCCTTTACAAGTACGACACAACATGTGGTTCGTGCACGATGGAGCTCCTGCACATTTTAGTCGAAGTGTTCGTACGCTCCTCAAAACAGATTCGGTGACCGATGGATTGGTAGAGGCGGACTAATTCCATGGCCTCCACGCTCTCCTGACCTCAATCCTCTTGACTTTCATTTATGGGGGCGTTTGAAAGCTCTTGTCTACGCAACCCTGGTACCAAATGTAGAGACTCTTCGTGCTCGTATTGTGGACAGCTGTGGTACAATACGCCATTCTCCAGGGCTGCATCAGCGCATCAGGGATTCAATGCGACGGAGGGTGGATACATGTATCCTCGCTAACGGAGGACGTTTTGAAGATTTCCTGTAACAAAATGTTTGAAGTCACGCTGATACGTTCTGTTGCTGTGTGTTTCCATTCCATGATTAATGCGGTTTGAAGAGAAGTAATAAAATGAGCTCTAACATGGGAAGTAAGCGTTTCCGGACACATGTCGACATATTTTCTTTCTTTGTGTGTGAGGAATGTTTCCTGAAAGTTTGGCCGTACCTTTTTGTAACACCCTGTAAACTGCGCTCCGCCCTATATATACTGAGAATTCTCATCCCTATCTTCTGTTTATTTTTGAAGGCTTGTGACGATAGATCGCCAGACTGCCTCTTTTTGTACAGACAGCCACTGGATCTGTGAACGTCGTCCATACCACGAACAAATAGCGAGCGGTAAACAGCGCTGACACCACGGTGCTGCCGAACACAAAAGAGTTATGCCAACCGCAAAATGCGTAGCCGCCCCTGATTTAAAGCAAACCTGATCTGTATCCGCATAGTGGCGCTGCTAGCATTGGCGTCATCTTTGATATGTTAAAACACGCCTGCCGACATTCGTTTACGTCGCACATCTCCTTCTTGGTGTTGCAATTCGTTTTACGGCAGTGTTTAAATAAACGCGATTTGGTTCGTGAACTCGAGCAGTTTTCGTGTGGCTTCATGAAGCTAGACAGGTCAGACCTGCGCATACCGTAAAAATTAGGTAACATCATTGGGAAACGTTTCTCGTGGATGGGCACCCAGCGACTGGACCAGCTAGGCTACAAAGTTACCACACAGACTCAAAAAATGGTTCAAATGGCTCTGAGCACTATGGGACTTAACATCTGTGGACATCAGTCCCCTAGAACTTAGAACTACTTAAACCTATCTAACCTAAGGACATCACACACATCCATGCCCGAGGCAGGATTCGAACCTGCGACCGTAGCAGTCGTGCGGTTCCGGACTGCGCGCCTAGAACCGCTAGACCACCGCGGCCGGCCACAGACTCAAAGAATCTGAATAAATATCCGGTAAGTAATCTTTAAATGTAAGACGATCATAATTTTTACTCGCTGCCAGAAGGCTAGAGCGATGTAGTCTCGCAAGTGACTGCGCTCGAATTGCAGGTACATCTACATCTACATGACTACTCTGCACTTCACATTTAAGTGCTTGGCAGAGGGTTCATCGAACCACAGTCATACTATCTCTCTACCATTCCACTCCCGAACAGCGCGCGGGAAAAACGAACACCTAAACCTTTCTGTTCCAGCTCTGATTTCTCTTATTTTATTTTGATGATCATTCCTACCTATGTAGGTTGGGCTCAACAAAATATTTTCGCATTCGGAAGAGAAAGTTGGTGACTGAAATTTCGTAAATAGATCTCGCCGCGACGAAAAACGCCTTTGCTTTAATGACTTCCATCCCAACTCGCGTATCATATCTGCCACACTCTCTCCCCTATTACGTGATAATACAAAACGAGCTGCCCTTTTTTTTTTGCACCCTTTCGATGCCCTCCGTCAATCCCACCTGGTAAGGATCCCACACCGCGCAGCAATATTCTAACACAGGACGAACGAGTGTAGTGTAATCTGTCTCTTTAGTGGACTTGTTGCATCTTCTAAGTGTCCTGCCAATGAAACGCAACCTTTGGGTGGCCTACCCCACAGTATTATTTATGTGGTCTTTCCAACTGAAGTTGTTTGTACTTTTAACACCCAGGTACTTAGTTGAATTGACAGCCTTGGGAATTGTACTATTTATCGAGTAATCACCTCAGACTTTTCGTTATTTAGCGTCAACTGCCACCTGCCACGCCATACAGCAATCTTTTCTAAATCGCTTTGCAACTGATACTGGTCTCTGGATGACGTTACTATACGGTAAATTAGAGCATCATCTGCGAACAACGTAAGAGAACTGCTCAGATTGTCACCCAGGTCATTTATATAGACCAGGAACAGCAGAGGTCCGAGGACGCTTCCCTGGGGAACACCTGATATCACTTCAATTTTACTCGATGATTTGCCGTCTATTGTTACGAACTGCGACCTTCCTGACAGGAAATCACGAATACAGACGCACAGCTGAGACGATACCCCATAGGCCCGCAGCAGGTACGTAAGGCAGTCGCCGTCGCCAATTGGACGGCTGCCTAGCACAGTCGCTACCAAGATATCATCAGCGGCCGCATTCTGGAGCTCGGAATTCTGGCATGGACTCCTGGGAAGGGTCAGTCGAACCCCTGTCCACCGTCGGCGGCAGCGGCTGGATGCCGCGCATGCGCGCTGCGGTCCGGCCGCGTCCACAGCGCGCGCCGTATGCCCAGAATGCGAGGCACGAGCGGACCGCCGGCGCCGGACTCGGACGCTGCTGCCCCCCCCCCCCCCCCCCCCCCTCCCGTCCCACGGCCCGTCTGCTGTCTATTAATTATGGACGGACTGGCGCCCGCAGGCGGACCGGGACCCTGGATTAACTGGCCGGCTCTCCTGGGACCGCCGCGCCCGCCGGATAGATAGCCAAACCCGCCTCGCAAGTATCGCTTTCCGCTTTGCGCCGCTCCGGCAGAGGAGCGTTGCGAGGGGACGACCACGGTTGAGACCGATGGAGCTGGCGGGCGAAACTAGTCCTGAGAGGATCTGCCCTCGATTGTCGGTTTCTCCTCCTTAAGAGTGATTTTTATCCAACCTAAAGGCAACCATTTCTGCTGCTGTCTATGTAAGCGTCACTTGATACACTGTCTGATCAACCCCTACGAGAGGTGCACCTGTTAGTATAAAAGGAGTCGGGGGGGGGGGGGGGGTACTGTGTTATCAGTAAAGAAGCAGCAACTGCAGGAGAGTTCGGTGACTTCTAAACTGGACTAGTCGTTGGATGTCACCTTAGCTGGGCTGTTCTACGAAATTCCGTGAGATCGGCGGAATGAATCACTCGTGACTTCTGAATTCCTACCAGCAGTCCGACCAACAGAGTGAGTGTGCGTAGGAAAATTTAAAAAAAAAGTAGTACTGTGGTCGAGCAGCTCCCTGTTCCGAGGAACACTGACGTTATTAATTTCCTCAAAAAGTGTTCTGCGAAAAATTATTAAGAACACAGAGTTTTCTTTGTCGTTATTTTCACGATGTAAAATTTTTGGTTATTTCTGTATTGTTATGTATGGTATGAAATTGAATCACTGAATAAAACAATTGCAGAATTAAAGCTTTATTAACGCTGTACCATGTGTTCTCAAATATAAATTTTCTTTTTCGGAAGGAAAATGGACTGAGAAAATCGCATATTGATATAAAAGGATGTTGAAAAAATTGTTCAAATGGCTCTGAGCAGTATGGGACTTAACTTCAGCCTGGAACCGCGCGACCGCTACGGTCGCAGGTTCGAATCCTGCCTCGGGCATGGACCTGTGTGATGTCCTTCGGTTACTTACGTTTAGGTAGTTCTAAGCTCTAGGAGACTGATGACCTCAGATGTTAAGTCCCATAGTGCTCAGAGCCATTTGAACCGTTTTGTATCTTTCCCAGAGGATGTTGGCTGACGACGCAGTTGTTTAGAGACGTCACTTTGTTAGAGAATAAATACTGAATTCAAGATACCTCATTGATAAACAGCGTCTGGTATAAACATCGGCAGCAAATCTTCGGCATGAACGAGTGTTATGTTATGCGCATATATACCAAAAACATCCGATATCCTCTGCCTACCTACACTATGTGATCAAAAGTATCCGGACACCCCAAAAACATAAGTTTTTCATATAAGGTGCATTGTCCTACCTCCTACTGCCAGGTACTCCATATCAACGACCTAAGTAGTCATTAGACATCATCAGAGAGCAGAGTGGGGCGCTCCGCGGAACTCATGGACTTCAAACGTGATCAGGTGTTGGTGTCACTTGTCTCATAGATACGTCTGCACGCGAGATTTCCACACTCCTAAACATCCCTAGATCCACTGTTTCCGCTGTGATAGTGAAGTGGAAACGTGAAGGGACACGTACAGCACAAAAGCGTACAGGCCGACCTCGTCTGTTGAAGAACGGAGACGGCCGACAGACGAAGGGGGTCATGATGTGTAATAGGCAGACATCTATCCAGACCATCACACAGGAATTCAAAACTACATAAGCATCCTCTGCAAGTACTATGACAGTTAGGCGGGAGGTGAGAAGACATGGATTCCATGTTCGAGCGGCTGCTCATAAGCCACACATCACGCCGGTAAATGCCAAACGACGCCTCGCTTTCTGTAAGGAGCGTAAACATTGGACGATTGAACAGTGGAAGAACGTTTTGTGGAGTGACGAATCAGAGTACACAATTTGGAGATCCGGTGGCAGGGTGTGTGTATGGCGAATGTCCGGCGAACTTCATCTGCTACCGTGTGTACTGCAAACAGTGAAATTCGGAGGCGGTGGTGTTATGGTGTGGTCGTGTATTTCGTGGAGGAGCCTGAACCCTTTGTTGTTTTGCGTGGCACTATCACAGCACAGGCCTACATTGATGTTTTAAGCACCTTCTTGCTTCCCACTGTTGCAATTCGGGGATGTCGATTGCATCTTTCAGTACGATCGAGCACCTGTCCATAATGCACGGCCTGTGGCGGAGTGGTTGCACAACAATAACAACCCTGTAATGGACTGGCTTGCACAGGTGTTTTGGAACGCCGACTTCATGCCAGGCCTCACCGACCGACATCGATACCTCCCCACTGTGCATCCCTTCGTGCAATTCCCAAGAAACCTTCCAGCACCTGATTGAATGTATGCCTGCGTGAGTGGAAGCTGTCATCAAGGATAAGGGTGGGACAACACCGTATTGAATTTCAGCATGATCGATGACTTGTAAGTCATTTTAAGCCAGGTGTCCGAATACTTTTGATCACATAGTATAATTGGAGATTTATCTCCTGGACACAGAACACTTATCAAGTGTGTACGAATATTTGTGCGGCGCGATATAAAATGGAAGAACCATGTAAATCTTTTGAGACATAGAGAAATTCTAGCATTACCACATGCTATCTGCAAATGGAGTGAGGAAAATCATTCACGAATATTAACCTTCCTTTCAAGTTTCTACATATAAGATGAGAGAAAAACATTTTTAGTCCAAAAACTCGTAGTTTATGTGGAAAGAGTCAACATCTTACTGGAAGATGCAGTAAACCAGTGCAAATTACAAAGAACTTCTGGTTGAATGGTATCAGAGGAGAGCAAGTAAGGAACTTAAATATGACGACGAAGGAATGGTTGATATAAGTTTTTCCAAATTTCTTAAGGAGGCCAAGTATTCCAAAATATGGCGGAGAGTACGCATAATAGCCATTCTAATGTCTGGAAAACACACTGAGGACCTCGACAACTATATACCTATATTTCTCCCCTGTCACTTTTACAAGATATTCCAAAGAATTCTCCTAAGCTGACTTCTTCAGGCTGTTGAGCAACAGCTCATCCGACAACAGACAGGCTTCAGACTAGGTAAGAGTGCTGTTGTGCGTACCCTCAGCCTAACTCCACATATTGAAGATGCTTTTGAAAACAAAGCCATCACAGGAATAAACTTCATCGACCTTACTGCTGCATACGATAAGGTTAACCATCGTATTTTCTTAGAAAAGTTATTTAATCTCGCCAAGGATCCAATTACAGTCTGATATCAACAGTATAGCAGAATCGTAAGTTTCTTGTCGATTTTCAAGAGCAAAGATTTTTGTAGAGAATCCAGAAAAATGGTCTGCCTCAAGGAAGCGTGCCTGCTCCGTTGCTGTTTAACATCTACCAGTCACTTCAACACAAGAAGTTTTATCTTTGCCGGCGGCCCTGAAGGGGGAGAACTAGACACGTACCGTACAGCTGACCGTCTAAAGCCTAATACCTCAACAGCTCTGAGCTTTCCATCTCAGATGCGCGATGCCTCATGAAAATTGAATGTGTCATGGAATGGTACCCCCTTGGAAAATTGCATCACTCTAAAGTGCTTTGGAGTGACATGGCACCGTCACCACAACTTCAGAAAACAGCTCTCCAACGTCAAACAGAAAACCAGCACTCGGAATAACATGTTGAGAAAGTTAAGAGGCACAAACTGGGAAGCTAAGCCACAACTTCTTAGAACATGGCTGTGCATGAAGCGTGCAGGATGATTACAGGATGCTAAAAACCTACTCCTGTTCAAAAGATTACCCTCTTTCCGGTATCACCCCTTCAAGTATTCGTCGAAACATTGCAGCTGATCATGAACGACTAAAGGCTGAAAACGTTGAAGTTCACTCACTGTTTGGCCTGTACTACCTCAGTCTAGGTTTCAACCAAGGAAAAGTTTCCTTCCGACAGCAGAACCTTTAAAACTACCCCCAAGACAAAGCAAGCATTTTTCGCTGAAAATGCGTATAAGATTGGATAGAACCGCCTCAACAAGGACTCAGGGGACTGAAAGTCCCTTAACTCCTGAACTGACGTCGGTAGGGCGACCTCCACCCTCAACCTAAGGGGATCAACATTGGGTGACACTAAGTGTGAGAGTGATAAAGAACAATCTGTGTTACACGTATGCCAGTGCATACTTTGTCATTTACATGTTTAACGCAGGAGATAATAGGATAGCGCCATAGGTGTGGCTCAGGTTTGGGCGAATTTCGTCTGATTTTTAAAATTGGGCGATGATTTTTCAGGATGATTTTTTTAAAAATATGTATGTACTGTGTTTAGCTGTGTGTACTATAAAGATAGGCATATGTCACGAGTAAATAAAGACCTTCTTGAGCTGATGATAATCGGTGTTTCTCCGTCAAATAATAGGTTGTGTGACGTGCTACGTGACAGTTGGCGTTGTTATAATGAAGTCTTTTGCGACCTTTTTTGATAGTTTTTCCTGATTTCCTCGGTACTCTGTGGCAAACAAAATTTAGTATACCATTTAGCATTAACTGATCTTCGATCCTGTCCAGCAGTAATCACGAAATGCCCACTGTAACCAAAGAAGCATGCGATCATCTTTTTAAGTGCATCGCAGACGAACCACTTTCATTGTTTTCGTTGCATACTGTGTGCCACTTAGTTTCCTGCTCTTGCGAATATATCCAAATGTCTCGTTTTGTTACGACTTTGTTTATCGAATTTGCATTTTCTCGGTTTGTTTGTAATTGTTTCCGCATTTCCTGATACCATTTGACCTGAACTTCAGTAAGATTGTGCCTAATTTATTGGGAACACATCTTTCTCACTGTAAATATTCACACAGAATCGAATGTAGTACAGTCTTCGATATGACCAGCCTTTCATCTATCTCACCGGAATGCACAGGGCAATATCTTGCAATCGTGTTGTAAACATCATCTTTGTTTTGTCGAGCATCAATCGCGTTTGATCGATTTTCACGAAATCCACTTCTTTCCGATCTAACATGAAAGATAGCGGTCTCATCGTGGGCGTGAGGCAATGAATCTTGTGTGGGGACAACTGTGATCTTCCGCAATTGACCATCTCCTTCAGCGGAACGAGGGTCAGCAGAAAGTGTGTTTCATTTCTGATTTATGTCCAATAATGAGTGGAAATGAGACATTCCAATCTAGACGAGAGTTCAGCTATACCGACTAACTCATCGTAAACTACATACAAGGCCGAGCTAATGTTATTCAGCCCATTTTCTGTTCTCATCGGCGTCGCGGATGGAACTGGAGCGAGATGTAATGGGAAGTCTGATGAGATATTGTTTTTATTGATACCGCTCCGGTTCTTATGATTCTATAATTGTTCTGTATTATGAGCTTCCTCTGTTCTTTCCAGCAGCCAAATGCTGTTTGCGATATCAGTCACGTTGTCTGCTAAGAGTTCATAAATGCATTGCGTTTTGTTCTGTATAGCATTTGAAAAGCAAGCATGGACGTTTTTCTGTTAGTGTCTACAGCGGCAGTGTTGTTTGATTTAGAACACAGTCAGCAGTTGGACGATACTCCGCCCTCTGGATATAATACGTCGCCAGTAAATAGCTCATTTGTAATGTCCCGTTTCAGAATTGCAATATCGAAATGTGTACTTGATTTAGTACCAGGATGCTACCTCACCGTTGTTGTAGAGACAGCAGTGAAATATACTTACATTGCCCGCCTTACTTTATTTCGCATTTAATGAAGTGAAATACTCGTAAGCGATTTGTTTGGAGTGCCTTAGGCGCATATCTTGTCTGAAGCTCCCGTAGTACAAAGAAGGAAATTTGAATTGAAAGTTCCGTCGACCTACATGTTACAGGGTTATGATAGCTTCTACAGCACAGTGAGAGTTCCACATCAGCTGTTTCGACGTATTGACGTGAAGCTACCGTTGAGAACACCAGCAACAGGTCTGCCTTGCGTTACGCGCTAGAGATGAGGTACGGACCGAGTACGAGTCGAATATTCGGGTTGCATACTTTACAAATGAAGGCGCCGCTGCTACATCAGTGGTAATGCGCTTCCTTCGTTCCCGCTGTAGTTCCGCGAGAAGTGTAGCCTTGCTGTCGCTTCATACTGTTCGACTCCTCTCTTACTGAAACATGCAGGAGTGTATTGTTAGTTCGGAAGAAGAGTACACGATATTTCTGCTCTAAAGAAGCACAGACAAGGCGACAAAAGACGTGACCGATCATCGAAATCAGATGATCTTTAATAAGGCCGTAAGACGAAAATTAACTGATACAAAGTACACAGTTAAAATTGTATTCCATTGGAAGAGTGATATCTGGAATAAATTTCACACTACGATTCACGCTTCATGCTTCAGACGACAAACATACAAATTTCGTCTAATGGAAGCAAACTGGTTGCTGCTACGGTCGCAGTTTCGAATCCTGCCTCGGGCATGGATGTTTGTGATGTCCTTTGGTTAGTTAGTTTTAAGTAGTTCTAAGTCTAGGGGACAGATGACCTCAGATGTTAAGTCCCATAGTGCTTGGAGCCATTTGAAACATAGTGGTTGTATTCTTCCTTATTCCGCCGCCACCACGAGAAAAAAAAAATGTGCTTTGTCAACCGAAAACTGGGCACAGAGAAACGTCATTGTTATAACCCTGTGACGTTTCTACTTGCACTTGAGAATGACTGTAAATCCGAAATCATAATTGTGTGACGTAAATGAATAGTAGTTTACAGTTTAATGGCGGAAATTTCTTTCAGAACCGTTGCGAATGTATCGGGAATGCCGCAAGTCCGCGGGTATACTTGCAAACTCGTGTACTCGCTCTCCTTTCTGAGCGAGTCGAGTCCACGTGTACACGATATGAGATTCAGGTGACGCGTGGGCTGCGACGGACACTCACACGAGTCGAGTCTCCGGGCACACGAAGCAGCGAGTTCGGGCATGACGTCATAGGAGTCGCTGGCGCGCTTATGCGGAGCTCATTTCTGTTCTGTAAGAAAAGCATCAGCTGTTTATAAATCCGCTCTTGAGAGGAAGCTTGGTGGCTGCAGAATACCGGGCGCATCCAGAAAGTAAGTTTACCGATGTAGACGTATTTAGCCGGGAAAATTGCGCATGCGCATAAGATCTATGACGTGACAATCAAATGCCGGCCGGACAGGTCCCGCCAGGGTGCAGGTATCGCGGCAGCAGTGTCCCAAAATGGCGTCCCTTATTCGTTCTTTCCCTGGGAGGTTCGGTCTCTGATAACGTTTCTCAGTGCACAAAACATAGCGCCCATCGAAATTCATCTTCAGCTCTGTCAGGTCTACGGGCAGAACATCATGAGCCAACAGATGGTGCGTCCCTGGTGCAGACTTCGGAGATCGTCCAAGTGTCCTTGATGAAGAGTGCAATAGTCAACCGTCCCTCGTCAATGATCACCTGTTTGAGCTGGTGCGGCAGCGCGTCATGAAGAACCGTCGCTTCACGAGTACTAAGCTTATCAGCCATTTTCCGTAGATATCACGATCCTTGCAGCATGAAATTGTCACAAAGCACGTGCTGGTCAAGAAATTGTGTTCCTGACATCCGAGCACAAAACGAAACGCTTTGGAGCAGAATTGACATTTCTGCAGTGATGCCGTGATGACGGTGCCGAGTTTCCCGATAGGATCGTCACGAGCGATGAGCTTTCTGCTTATTTACTTCCTTCCCAGAGGTGAAACAGTGAACGCTACTGTGAAAGAATGTGGAAAATACGACGTTAGTTCCATTCACAAGCGATAGACGTCTACGAGACAGGATTACAAAAGTTGATCCCACGCTAGTACAAGTGTCTCAATAGCTCAAACGTTGTTCTAACTGTTGCCAATAAAGTTTTTCGTGTAACTGTGTTGCCTGTGTTTAAAAAAATAGGGAAACTTACTTTCTGGATCTCCTTTCCGGATGCGAGGAAATTATAGTAGGCAACAGCTGTAAGTCTGTAGCAAGTTGTGAATCAGCAGGCGATTTTACTAAATGCGTGAGGCGCATCCCCCAGTCAATTACAATAAAAGGTAGCAACCTGGATACCCGAGCTCGTTGAATTGCCCCTTCCAGGAGCGGAGCCTGGCGTTGACCGGAACACTGCGGTTCCCCACATCGAACTACGTAAATACGGGGGTGGTAACCAAGTCGCGACACCGATAGACGCTATGCAAACATCTAGAAAACGTTCTCATACTTGAAGATGAGATTTAAGCCGCGTTTTCCTTGGTGCGGAATTTATCGCAGCGTGCTTTTGAATACGCTTGTGTCTTCCGCTGTCCGATGCAGCCGCAAAACGTGAGGCAGTGCAGCGTGGCTGTAAGAGCGGGGACGGTCAAGGCGAAACATGCAGCGCAGTGCTCGATCTAAAAGTACTCCGAAAGCACATCGAAGTTAGGGAAGCTGAGAATGACTGTATATTACTGGGAAGAGTACCCAGGAACCGCAAAGCAGTCAGACAGACGTTCTTCTATCATGAACAAGAACGAGTGTATAACATTTTAGTACAATTGATCGAAGATGCGGACAAGTTTAAGGCATTTCAGATTAACACCCTAACGGTTTCGACAACAAACTTGGCAAAGAGGGACGTGGCTGAATATTCAATAAATGGAAATTTGGAAGACTAGTTCAAATGGCTCTGAGCACTATGGGACTTAACATCTATGGTCATCAGTCCCCTAGACTTAGAACTACGTAAACCTAACCAACCAAAGACATCACACAACACCCAGCCATCACGAGGCAGAGAAAATCTCTGACCCCGCCGGGAATCGAACCCGGGAACCCGGGCGTGGGAAACGAAAACACTACCGCACGACCACGAGATGCGGGCTGGAAGACTAGTAAAAAATGAATCAGTTCACCCGGCACAATAATCAATCAATCAATACAAGTACATTTACAAGTTTACTACATTGAACATAATGAAGACATTTCTACTTCATTGTTTTATTCCTTTCTCTTCTGGTCTCTGCTCGGATTAACCCCCTTTTCATTTCGATTTTCCACTGTGCATCGGCCATGTAACGCAAAACATGCTTTTCGGATATCATTTCTCTAACTTGCCCATCGGCTGAGGCAGAGAACTGGCCAGCCGACGTCTCTGCTGAATGTTTCAATAACTAGATCGGAAGAGTTAGATTCTCTGTTGCTGCGCGTGCGCGCCAAACAAATATTGGAGCTTTCGTGTAGTAGCTCGCTGCTCTGTCTGTCGGTGTGCATCGGACACCTGTTGTTCCGTTGCGAACACCTTAAAGATACCGTTAGGACCCAAAGATTTCGGTGCATCTGGTGTTGCGATTCAATAAAAGCAGTAGGAACATTTGCGGGTACCCTGTGTTCAAAGAAAATAGCAGGGCAAAATAACATTAATTGTAACTTCGGACTTTTAGCAGATGATGCAGATATCTATACGGGAATACTGTGTGAAAAGAAAAACATTACTGCACAAATAGCCAGTCAGAAGTTGAAGAGATTTCACAGTCGTGCAAAGATTAGAAACTTGCTTTGATTTTCAGATATTTAAAATTGTACGCTTCACAAAGCGCAGGAAAGTAGCATATGACTACAATATCAATCAGTCACAAAGTGTGTGTGTCACCTGATAAAATACCAAGTGTAACAATTTGTAGGGTTCACGATATTCGAGATTAGCCGGAGTAAGACATTGAAATAAACTCAATGCGATAAGTGAAAGTCTGCGCCGGATCAGGAGTCGAGCCCGAAAATGCCGCTTTTTACGGAGTGATCACGTTAAGAACTTCGGCTAACCGAGCACGCTTCCCGTCGAACCCAAATTCCCAACCTGTCGCATGCAATATACGTGGCGTCCCCTGTCCATTATCCTCGTTGCTCACAGCCTCACTCTGATTCCCGTAAGAGGTCGGACGAAGAGTGCATTTGCTCTGAATTATCAGTAAGTACTGTGAAGGCGCGTGTATTTATACGTGTGGTATATGTTCCTTCGGATATGTCCGAAAGAACAGACACGCATAAAAAAATTGTAGGAAAATGAAATGATCACACCGGTGACACGCTATAAGATGTTTTGCGAAATATGAAAAACTTGGGTTCGGTGGTAGAACACCGGGAAAATGTAGTCTGTCTACAAAGGAAGCTTCATAGAAAATACTCATGCGACCCATCCTAGAATGTGGAACCCACTTCCAAAATGTCTATTGAGGATATTGAACACATACAAAGAAAGGCACTATAAGATAATCAGAAGTTTATTTGACCCACGGAGGGAGGGGGTGTAGGGATACCACGGAAGTGGAACGAAAGTTTACCTAGCAGGTGCTTCGAGATAGACACCTACTATTCCATGAAATCCAAAAGTTTCAAGAACCAGATCTGAGTGAAAAATTACGGAATATAAATGGTTCAAATGGCTCTGAGCACTATGGGACTAAACTTCTGAGGTCATCAGTCCCGGAGAACTTAGAACTACTTAAACCTAAATAACCTAAGGACATCATACACATCGATGCCCGAGGCAGGATTCGAACCTGCGACCGTAGCAGTCGCGCGGTTCCGAAATGAAGCGCCTAGAACCGCTCTGCCACCGCGGCCGGCGCGTAATATACCTCGGCCTCCTATGTTTTGTTCCCGTCGGAGTCGCGAGACGGGATTAGACTAATTACAGTGGCGTTTAAGCAGTCATTCCTCCAAAGGTCCTTTATATCTAGCCTGGTGAGGAGAGCCCTCTGCCATACACTTCACAGTCGCGCGAATGGTGGTGAGCACCCATCGGAATGACGACTCGCTGCGCTGAAAGGTTGCTTGGCCTCGGTACGATGTTAGATATCCGGCATTCAGGATCTAAGGACTCCGTTTCCGTACTCTTTACTTCCTTTCAGATTCTGGAAAGCACTTGCCGGAAGGGAGAAACATCAGTCGCAACGTTTGTTCAAGGAATACTAGAGAGAGTGTGAGAATCAGATACCAGCTTCTTAACGGGAATTTGGAGATTTTATTTCTTCCTTGGACACGTGACCTTTCCCAGTGTAATTTCCTATTCAGACTTCCAATGATCGATGGGTCCTGTATAAATAAACTGTGGGGGATATCGCCTCGTATATTAAAACCCAAGAAGCAACATTATGCATAACTCCAAACTCTGTCTTTTCTCCAGATCCTGTCTATCTTTGTCCACTGTATTCTTACAAATGCCAGTCAAGTTGACATACGAGAGCGTGCTGAAAAGCAATGCTTCCGAATTTTTTATGTGAAACTATTAACACTTTTTAAATAAAACAAACATTTGAAAATTCTACATTTTTATTCTTCGTGTCAGCGTATTTATTTTTCAGACTAACCCTGGCGACGAAGTCATTTCTCTATGAAGGGATCAATTTGTTCATGCCGGCACTGAAGAATATTTGACCTTGTTGACGGAGCCACGACCTCACCTCTGCTTGCACTGTTTCATCATTATCGAAGTGAAGTCCTAGAAGGAAATCTTTAAGTTTTGGAAACAGATTATAATCGGATGAGACTCATTCGGAACTGTATGGAGGTTAATCGATGACAGTGAACCCAGTGCTTGCAGATCTCGCAGCACTTGTGTGTGGTCTGGCATTGTCGTGCTGAAAGAGGGGGTGCTCCATGTGTGGACGAACTCTTAGAATTCGAAACTCGATTTCAGCACGCTGTTTCTCAGGCAGCGACGTACTTAGGTTATACACCGCCATGTTAGACGCTACAATTCGGAGCCCTCTAAAGGCAAAGGTTGCAGATACGTAGACATGAAAAATAAAGATGTAAAACGAAATAAATCTCGGGTGGACAGCCTGGTTTGAGTGTGCATAGGACACAATATTTCGACAGTCGTCCACGTTGCCATCATCAGGTGATGGAAACATGGTCGATTGCCGAAATATTGTGTTCTGTGCACACTCATACCAGGCTGTTCACCCGAGATTTATTTAGTCATAAAATACGCCTGGAGAAATGGAAGAATCACAAAGATGTAAAAAGTTAAAAATGTTTGTTTCATTTCAAAAGATTTTATAAGAGTTTTTACATAAAAAATTCGTAGGCGTTGTTTTTCAGCGAGGCCTCATATGTTCTATTACACATGTTTCCAACTAAACCCAGGAAAGTACAGTAGTACTTTTTGTGATCAACGAGTAGACCATCTAGCCCTGCAGCATACCTAATCATCTCAGTGAAATTGAATTGTGTACTATTTCGTCCTTCAGTCAGTTCGGTGGCGGATAATCTGTTGCAAATTTTTGCGAGATATTGTCGCTTATGGTGAACATTATGATCTCTGGGAGTAAGAGTATTGACGTTACCAAAGAAACATCGCCGCGCGGGATTAGCCGAGCGGTCTGGGGCGCTGCAGTCACGGACTGTGCGGCTGGTCCCGGCGGAGGTTCGAGTCCTCCCTCGGGCATGGGTGTGTGTGTTTGTCCGTAGGATAATTTAGGTTAAGTAGTGTGTAAGCTTAGGGACAGATGACCTTAGCAGTTAAGTCCCATAAGATTTCACACACACAAAGAAACATCTATGCGTGTACCTTGTGAAGATCGTGGTAGACATTCATCAAGCAGAGGTGATATGTAGGTAACCCATCCAACGAAAAGAAAAAGCACATTTCTCTTGACGAGAGATCCACAACTGTTACATTTCTTCAGACGTTGCTAGTGCCCCAGACACCAATATTTTCACCAAAAACATTTTTCGCCGACCGCATCATGTCAGACTGAAAGCTTGGAATCCCGTTTAAGGCCTTCCACCAACTGCCACCCGTCGGCATGTCAGATTGCAGCGGAGTATTGAATACCGCTCAGGCGCAGCCTAGCATGCAGAGAGAATGGTGTCCTTAATTCTAAGACTATGTATCCTTTACCACCTGCATCATTGTATTCAAATGAAGTACACACTAATTGCGTAGGCTTCCGCGGCCAGTGGCAGTTAACATGACAGTTGTGACCTGGGTACGGTATATATTTTAGAAATCTATTGCTCATGAAATCAAGTTTCTGGAAACAGTTACAGTGGCCTTCTTCAGGGGTTACTGGTGAAAGCCAAGAAGAAGGCCACTCCAACCGTCTCCGAGAAGTTCGTTTCAAGAGCAATTTTTTACAATATGACGCGGTACTATTTCTAGAAACTTTCAACGAATTATAGTCTTTCTGCATACTGAAGGCCAGGGGGCGACTCCCGTATATGTTTACGCCTCATACGTCACAGGGAGCATCTACAGGCTGTCTCGGAAGATTATACCGCGACTCGCCTAGGGAGTGTTTATTTTTAATAAATACGGTAACACTCTACGACAGTGGTTCCTACACTTTTTGTCTCTGCGTACCGGTTTTAGAAATTTGGCCGTACCCCACATCTTGTTCACTTTTTAACGAACCCTGTGGTGGCAGAGAGGGGGTTGAGTAGTGCGGAAGGTTGAGCGAGACTGCCATAAGGGGTGACGAACAATACGGGAAGGGGGTGGGGAGGAATAATTTTTGAGATACTATTCAGTGCTGACAACACTTACACTGGTTTTGCGTTGTGCAAATCAACTACTGCGTATGGTATAAATGTGATACACACAAGTAATGAAGTTTCGTGAAGCACTGCCTTATAGAGTCATTCTTGTTCACATGTGGTAATTACTTGTCACAAATTAAGCTGGTTTTGATACAAATAGTCAATGGATGAAAGAGGAATGACGTTTAGATTTTTTGTGAAACTTTTACATCACCAACAGCCGGCCGCTGTGGCCGAGCGGTTTTAGGCGCTTCAGTCCGGAACTGCGCTGCTGCTACGGTCGCAGGTTCAATTCTGCCTCGGACATGGATGTGTGTGATGTCCTTAAGTTAGTTAGGTTTAAGTCGTTCTAAGTTCTAGGGGACTGATGACCTCAGCTGTTAGGTCCCTTAGTGCTCAGAGCCATTACATCACAAATAATATAAACCTGTTGTGCAAGAGAGTAATAAACTGGCCATGGGGTATATAGTAAATTAGATGCCAAAAAGCTTTTTTTACTTTTAGTTTGCTTGGACTCTTAACCACCTGAAATGGCTTCGCGTACCCTCAGTGGTATGCGCATTACCGTCTGGGGACCCCTGCTCTAAGGGATACAGAAATTAGTAACAGATTTCGCCAACCCAAGAAACGCGCCCGATAAAAATGGTACGTAAATCACTGCTCGTAGCACTACACTGCTAAAAGGAAAGATTGTTAGTCATCGGGTACGGCAGTTGTAGCTTCCTTCCGGGAAAAGGTAGTGCCTCCCCCCTCGCCCCTCCCCCCGCCAAACACACACACACACACACACACACACACACACACACACACACAATCTGCGCTCGCTGTTCAGTCGATTTCGCTCTTGTTTATCAGATACCAGAATCCTTCCACTGATTTAACATGTCGGAAAGAACAGGCTCTATATATATATATATATATATATATATATATATATATATATATATATATAATTAAGGCAATGACGACGAATGACCTTTTCAGTGCAGATGCACACCAAGCTCGAAGCCTTACGGGAATCTAAGAGATATTGTGACTAATGAGGCTAATGTGCAGGGGCACTACATGAGTAGTAGTGTGTGGTATAAGTTGAGAATTTAGGTCTGCCACTAGGAATGCTAGGGCAGTCCGGGCGGTTGTGGTGGCCATTGTGACTAGATCACGAAGAGATCACCGCATCTGCCTAGTAAGCAGGAGATTCGGGTTCGAATTCTAGTCTGCCTCCATTGATATAAATGAGTGTCCACTTGCAGCTAATGTGTTTGTTGTGTACATAGTTCCGCGTAGTCAGCGCGTACACAACTTTCCCACTAGAGCGCGCCCCGCTAAGCACAACAGCGCCGGCGCAGCGCTCGTCCGTCTTCGCTCTACGAGATGGCGGTGCCATAGAGACGGAGCAAATTCTGATTCCGCTGATCCGTGTATTAATATGCAACGCAGCCAATGAGATTACTGCTAACGTAGGAACTTTTCTCCTCGCGGATCACACTCGCGCAGTGATACCTGAACGCGCGAGGTATTATAACGAGTGTACAGACCTCCGATTAGTGTCTGCATTTGTCTGCACCAGTCTGCATTAGTCTGTACCAGTCTATAGTCAAGTTTCAGTCTGTGCCTAATAATATTACCATATCCCTGTACATAGCCATGAAGATAAATGAATAGACTCTTTGTCAAGTATCAGAGATATATGAGAATAAGATTAAGGTACCAAGACCAAAGGAACTTCAGATTGTCAATTGTAAACAGCATCCAGAATCAAGTTACGTAATGTCTACGCTTTTTATTATTTTGATAAATGTGTGTGAAAATTAATCAAGTTCTTTTTAAAGTTGGTCACCGTCAATCTGCTACTCTAAGCGTGCAAGTGGCATTTCTATCGTCTGACCTAACGACAGAAGATAAACACGCCACGATAAGACCACGAGACATATTGCTGACACTCGCCTACTTCGTTAGAGCGACAAGTCAAATAATCTGATGGTGTGTGTACCGAAGGTCTTACAGTACGCACACCACAGTGTTTAATTACTTTTGTGTCTTGATCCCTCTGCTTATTCTTCCGTGCCTTGTGCAGTTTCGATCTTCACCGACCTACCATACTTCTTTCTTCTTCTTCTTCTTCTTCTTCTTCTTCTTCTTCTCCACCTCACCTCCTTCTCCTCTTTAGTATTTTTGTCACATACTGCGCGTAGTAAACGGACGCACGAGTTATTTCGTAAGTACGTAGCACTGTAGTGTGGGACGTTACGGTACGAAAGCAATGCCTGGTCCCATCTACCCCGTGCCCCTTCCCTCCCCCCCCCCCTCTCTCTCTCTCTCTCTCTCTCTCTCTCTCTCTCTCTCTCTCTCTCTCTCTCTCTCTCTCTCTCTCTCTCTCTCTGGTGTTGTCGCGTCTCTCTACGCTTCGGCGTTGGCTGGCGTGCCGTTGTCGTGCGCAGCGCTCCGTAATTTTTCGCTCTCCGGGGCGGGGGCCAGGGCCGGCTCTCAGGGGCAGGTACGGCGAACGAAACGAGCTCGGGCGAGCAGGGGCCCTCCTCTTGCTCGCTTTTGCTCGCATGTACGAGCATGCGACGCCCTTAGCTCCCGCTGCCAAACGTAGGCGCTCGCCGGCCGTCTGCGCACCGTGCAAACCGTTAATGAGCGTTGCGAAAAATAAAAAAAAGAGAGAGAGAGAAGTTGCCGCGCAAGCGGGAGAGTTGCTGGAAGGGGAGGAAAAAATACAAAAAAGAGGAGGAAGAGTGGTAGCCTGGCACGCGGGCGTCTAATGCTGCACTGCAAATTACTTGCGGCCCGCTCGCCGTCCTAATGATCACGTTTTGTCGGAAAAATAATGCATGGCAGGCGTACGAGGGCGCCCCGGGGACGCTGAAAAGGTTACGCGGCGCAGCCGGGGCCCCCGAGGTAATGCCGGGACGGCGAGGCGAACGCTGCGCCGTCCCGGGGCGACGCTAATTACGGCCCGGCACTGAATGACGCGGCCGCATGGAAAGGTAAGGCAGGTTGCCGTTGCCGCAATTAGGCCGACCGGCTGCGGCAGCGCTCTGCGCGGAACATCGTAAGCACCGGCTGTGCGCAGGCTGCATGTCGAGAGAGTGACGTCACCAGGGGCGGGAGCGGTTGCCTCTGGCGGATGGCGGAGCGCGCCTGCAATGGTGACCGCGTTTGCTGTCTCTCAAATACCTGTGGAGACACAGGCGACACGGTACACTCAAAGAGGCACACCACGAAGCAGTTACGCATTTCGGTAACAAATTGATCTTCGTACAGGTGTCGACGGAAAGTGCAATTTTGTGAACTTTTGCGGCCGTGCACCGGCAGTGCACATTTTCGGTAAGACGAACAACAAGCGAGCTTCATCAGTTGGCGCTCCGCGCCCCATTCAGCACGGTGTGCACGTGTTAAGTCTCTGACGTCATGACGACCCATTTACCCGATATCTTTATCCACTTTCCATAACAGTAAAATATAGATGCACTGATCCAGAAGAAGAAGATTTAATCACTCGACGAAATCTTGCGATTTTATCGAGGTAAGGCGCGTCAAGAAATCGATAACGTAATGTCGACGGATATGCGAACATTGTCGTAGTCCAATGACGCCGACTTCCAGACCTAGAAACAGACTATCTGTGGGAGAATTAAGTTATTTTGTTGAAACCGTTGTAATAGTTTTATCAGGCGAGACCACTGATTTCTAGCTCTCGTCTTCGACGTATCTCAGACTCACTGATGTAAAGATGCCTACTGTTCACTATAGTCAGAGCCATTACTTTTATTTTTAAGTTTCGGCTACTGTCTGTTCCGTTTAGCGTTTCCTTCCATCTTCGCCGGCCGTGGGTGGCCGAGCGGTTCTAGGCGCTTCGAAAAAAAAAATAATGCCTCTGAGCACTATGGGACTTAACATCTGTGGTCGTCAGTCCCCTAGAACTTAGAACTACTTAAACCTAACTAACCTAAGGACATCACACACCACCCAATCATCACGAGGCAGAGAAAATCCCTGACCCCGCCAGGAATCGAACCCGGCAACCCGGGCGTGGGAAGCTACCGCACGACCACGAGTTGCGGACTCAAGGCGCTTCAGTCTGGAACTGCGCAACCGCTACGGTCGCAGGCTCGAATCCTGCCTGGGGCTTGGATCTGTGTGATGTCCTTACGTTAGTTGGATTTAAGTTGTTCTAAGTTTTAGGGTACTGATGACGTCAGAAGTTAAGTCCCATAGTGCTCAGAGCCATTTGAACCATTTTGAATCTTCCATCTTCCCGTTATCTTCTGACGTCTCATCTCTTCTTCATACAAGCACTTGGGGAGAGCTGCCTTTGGAAGCGTAGTATCCACCATCCTCTCCACTTACTGCGCCCGTCTCCGTATTTATACTTGCTTCCTGGTATTGATGTCTTTTACTTTCGATTCCCTTCGTATATTTTTATTCCTAAGCCCGCAATCCCGTGCAGATCATTCGTTTGTTCTTTAGATTTGAGTTCATACCTTTGCACTGTAGTTATTGTTCCTGTATTGGGACCCAGCTGTCAGACCAGTAGATCAGTTTAAAATCTGCAACGCTGTTGTAAAATTTAATTCTTGTTTCGGGTCTTGTTTATTCCTTGCAGACTATTGTCTGGTAAATTTAGAATGAAAAATTCGTAATACATAATAATAAATAAAAGACATAGACGAGGCTGTTGTACGGTACCAACAGGTTTTAACATGTAAGTTACGTAAATGACATTTTAAAAGCAGTATACAATCAACTGAAGATACGACTTCGAGCATTTTGTTACATACAGACGAACATTAATTACAACATTCCATACACAGCATGAATCAGGTCTTTTTAAAAAATGTGGCCTGATGTATCCTGCGCCAAAATGCAGAAAATAACGTGCTAGAGAAAAGAGCCAGTTGTAGTTTAGAATTTGGAAAAAAAAGGTGGAAAGATCTATTTGAAAAAAAAGTGCTAACTTGACTAGTAACACCGCAGCCAGCCCAGTTTATGCTCGGTACGTAACATTTGTTCATGTTGAGAGTCAACTGCCAGTCTCTGCACCAAGTGTTTACAGGTCTTCCTGCATTTCCCTAAAAGCTACAGCAAGCGCACAGCGCGGACAGTGGAAGGTAATACAGAGAAAAACGAAAATCACCAAACGAAACTGATGACTGACAGGTTTGTATTGCTGTGAGTTCTCTCTCGCCTCCACGCTGCCAATGTCCTTGCCATGTTATGATGCTTCCTTGATTATAATGCTGTATCCAGATATTGCATTTTGCTACCTTGTGTTTAGCACTGGTAGGTAACTGCCATCACTTTCATTTAGTGACATTTCTACTACACGTAGACGTTCCAAGCAAAACAAGAAAAAAGAGTGATTGCCTATACGTTTTTGTTTGTCTAAATCTATAAGCTAGGTCTTAAATTCTGATCACTGATTTAATGTGCCTCAACGCCACATTGCAAACACATGATATTGACGACGACTATTGTTGCAGATCACATGGATGTGCTAGTCACTATTTACCTTACAACTGTACAACTGAGCCTATTGAATAATGAAAGTATATATGAATCTGTGGTAGATGACAAACCGTTGTAGCCCGGGATAGGCCAACAGATACTGTTATCTATATGAAAGCAGAGAACGTACAAATACAGCCGCAGTTGAAGCCCAACTTTAACCAAGATAGCGGTGGCTGAGCACTGCAACTGTGGATTCATTTATTCAAGAAACAGAGTACCCAACTCCTTTTAAATTTTTGCACTGTAACTAGTTTTTATCTTTCGCCGATCTTAAGGGTTTTTTTCTTCATCTCAGAGTAGCAGTTACAACCTACGTCCTCAGTTATTTGCTGGGTGTATTCCAATCTCTGTCTTCCTCTACAGTTTTTGCCTTTTACAGCTTCCTCTAATACCATGGAAGTCATTCCCTCATGTCTTAACAGATGTCCTGTCATCCTTCTTCTTCTCAGTGCTTTACAGGTACTTCTCTCCTCTCCGATTCTCCGGAGAACCTTCACGTAATTTTCAACATTCGTCTGTAGTACCACATCTCAAATACCTCAATTCTCTTTTGTTCGGATTTTCCCACAGTCCATGTTTCGCTACCATATAACACTGTACTCCAAACGTACATTCTCACAAATATCCTCTAATTAAGGCGTATGTTCAGTAGATTTTTTTTTTCCTGGCCATGAATGCCCTTATTTGCCAGTGCTAGTCTGCTTTTGATGTCCTCCTTGCTCCGCCCGTTATCGATTATTTTTCTGCCTAGGTAGGCGAATTCTTTAACTTTATCTACTTCGTGACCATTAGTCCCGATGTTAAGTTTCTCGTTGCTTTCATTTCTGCTACGTCTAATTACTTTCGTCTTTCTTCCATTTAGTCTCAATCCATTTTCTCTACTCATTAGGCTGTTCATTCCATTCAGGAGATCCTGTAATTCTTCTTTACTTTTGCTCAGGATAATAATGCCATCAGCGACTCTTATCGTCGACATCCCTTCACCTTGAATTTTAATTCCAGTCTTGAAGCTTTCTTGTATTTCCCTCAGTGCTACTTCGATGTATGGATTGAACAGTAGGGACGGAAGTTTGTATTCCTCTCTTACACCCTTTATTGATCCGCGTACTTCGTCATTGCTCTACCACTCTTATTATTCCCTCTTGCCTCTTGTACATGTTATATATTACCTGTCTCTCCTGTAGCTTACCCCTATTTTCCTCAGAATTTCGAGCAACTCGCACCATATGACATTGCTTTTTACACGTCGACAAATCCGATCTCTAGGATACTTGACGATATTACTAAACGGATAGGGTTATCACGTTACGTAAGCTGCTGTGCGACACTGTACCGCTTTTAACTGCATCTAATAAGAGTGATATTACATCGACTGGTTTGTCTTTAGACAATATGACAAAAATACAGAAGCGTCTTTTAGGTAAAAGGCTTACGAAACTAAGAGAACCAAATGCCCTGAACCATAATCAGTACGGAGGCAGAAAAGGACGTTCAACAGAAGATGCCATAAATTAAGAAATTAGCCTTGTTCAAGACTCTAATGACGACATAGCATGTGCATTTGATAACCTGTGTTGACTTGCCTTTTCACATGACTCCATGAAGTGGAATGTCGTACAGGAGACTAAGGGATTTAATGCAGAGATTAATCACCAGACGTTGTGTGTTGTTTGATTTATTTGTCGAGGTCCGCTCATTGGATGCGACCATACTCTGATATTCTGTGCTCTGTTGGCACCACGTAGGATGTTTCAAGCATTGCCGAGCACAGTACTCAGTTGTACCTAGATGTCCGCGAACAGCTGAACTCTAAGGATTACGGATATGCAGGTCTTGTACAGATTACATGGTCTTCCCTTGAGACTTATATTAATCCTTTGCCCGTTTAGGACAATTTCTTCTTTTTAAAATGACATACTTGCCAAGTAATTAACTGTCCAGTTGCACGTATAAGATGATGTTCCATAAGCAAATAATATTGGACAGCCCTCAAATGCTTGGAAACACAGCATCAACGTGAGCGACACTGTTTCATTGCCTGTTTCGCAGGGCTTTAGAGAGAGATTTCGGTTTCTGTGCGATCACGGTCTTCAACATCTTGTTCGATTTATACTCAGGAGATAACAAAGGGCTTTAGATCTACGGATACGACAGGACAACTCTTTTGACAGCTTTTCTTATTTATCCACACCAAAATTATGGCGGAAGGTAAAAACTTCAGAGAAGGGGCGATAAAAAGAATGTGCGGTGGTAATGATGATGTCGAAAAGCGCGGGGACCTTTGGAAAACTTCGCCGCATCGAGACCGAAACTCTGCCCGTCTTTAGTGAGGACTTTACAAGGTGGCTCTTTTGTCTCGCCCTTGACGCTCGCTTCTTTCCCCTGTCAACCCCTCCTACTCCCCTTCCCGAGCAAAGTTTTTAACTTTTAGCGTAGTCGCGGAGTGTCGCCTAACGCAGCTACGTGCAAGAGAAGCGGCCGGGTCGGTGGGTGGAGTTTTCCGAGGCAGCTACACAATAGCGGCGTCCCCGGACGGTGGCGGCTTTTCGCACGGCCGAGCGAGCAAAGCGTAGCGCGACGGCGGCGTCGGCGGCGTCCGCCCCCGACCCCAACCCTGTCCGACGCTGATGAATAGGGCGGTGCGCCTGTCCACCGCTCCGGGGACCCGCCTCTGTGCGCTAACTAAATTCGTTCTCCGAGCCGAGCGCCGGACGGAAAAAGCTCTGCCAGTCCTGGCACGGTCGCCATTCTCCCTCTCTTCCAGCGTCGCTGCACTTAGCGCGGCAGAGAGGCGGGGTCGCATCCAGTAAATTACGACCCCCCCTCCCCTCCCCTCATCCTTCATTCCGTGCGTCTTATATAAAATGCACAGCCCGGGCAGAATATTGCGCCGGCTCACTCTCCACGACAATCCACTTTGCAGGCGGGGGTGGCGTTCGGACGCCGTAATCGCGCCGGATATCGCTTCGTCCCTCTGTGACGCCACCCTCCATAGAACTTCGCGCTGACTCAACGGTTTGCGCCTGTCGCCTGGGATGTATATTGAGCGCCCATGGGGGCCGGCAGGGGAAAGTGCCCTGAGGACCTGAAATGACGCGGCAGGGGGGGGGGGGGGGGGGGGGGAGAGAGGCAGAATACTAATCTCGTCGCCGGTTGTGGTGGGGCGTCTCCTGTTCCCGCATCGTTCTCGCCCCCCGGGACGAACTGCTGCTGCAACGGGATTAAATGGCGGCACCCTTTGGTGCCGCAAATGGAAGTTGCCTCCCCGTTCCCCTCTCTTCGCCGCCCTCGGCGTTTTCAACCGGCTTCGTTTCGTACTGAATTCGAACGCTGCGGTCACCTGCGCTTATGGTGAACGGGTCTTCTGCACTAGATGGTATCGCCGACAGCAGAACATTACGTAGGAACACCTGAGAAATTGACGGGGCAGGTGTTATCTACAACAGAGATTGGAAGAATCACAGGCGCCATTTTGCTATCGGCGCTTTTCTTATGAAATGTGATGTTACTCCAAAAAGCGCAGAGGACAAAATTCAGAGAAACTGGTCTCCAGTAATTAAATTTATACCTGAGTACCACAAGTTTAACGATCAAGAGCACATTCTTGTTCCTGTTGTTGCTGTTCTTTTTTTATTTGTGTTATTATTTTCATTCAGATCAATGCTCAACACACCCGATGCTGGTAAATGCTCTAAAGTATGCTAAGATCAAGTACAATTCAGCTAACAACAGATATTCTTGTCAGTCGATGTACGATTGGCATTGTAAGTGCCACGAAGTGGTAGCACGTGCATATATACCATGGAGAGTTATTTTCTGTACAGTTAATATTCGTTACTTTTCCCTCTACCGTGACAGTGAATATGTATGTCATGTTTCGCTAAAACTGGGTCGCACAGTGCTTTCCGCCTCTTTGTACTGAATGTGCCTCTGCGAACGTTCTTGAATGTCGTTACATAATTACGTAATTATCATTAAACAAACCATTGGTGTTCAACATCTCAGTAGTTGAAACTTTACGATTTCTATGCTTGTAGCCAGTTATAGTCCGATTAAAATTACTTGACAGTTGACTTTTGTCACTTGCCGCTACATTGTTGCCACATCGGCGGCCGGCTAGCGTTCGGTTATAGCTGATGCTGGTTCACGGCGGGTCAGTTCGCAAATGCTGTTGGTGTCTGATGCGGACCAGTAGGGGAAGTGGCCGCCGCGAGGTGTGTCTGGAATGTGAGATACTCCGTCGACAGCTGATTTTAAATGACCAGTGATGGAACTACGGCAGACAACTCTAAGCTAACCACAACTTCGCTATGTGTAGAGTATCCGAGAGAACGGTCGTCACCAATCTGAGGCAGAACTAAAATGACGATCGCTTTGTTCACGGCGAATAAACCTAATTCCTACGATCAGAATGAAGAAAACAAAAATTCAGTCAGTCTTGTTTCTCGCAGTCATTGTTTTTCTGAAACCATCCTCGCTCTGGCTACATGAGCTGCCGTATTACACATCGTTGGCACTTGGTTGCAGATTGTTGGCCACATAGATTTCTGACGAAGAGAAAATGATGAGAAGAAAATAAGTCAGTACGGTGGTGTAAATAACGCGTCATAGCATTATAAATAAAAGTTACATATAAACCAATTATTTGAATGATAATAATAATAATAAAACTGTTTTGATTAGATTTAGAAAGAAAGAAAAAGTTGGTACATTTGATGAAATTCGAACCTCCAACCTTCTCTACGACAGGTTTATACGCTAACCATTGCACCACACCACAACACTGGGTTTATTTGTTACATTTGTGGCTGAGGTGAGGCAGTCGCAACGATGAATTTGCAGCCTTCAAAAATTCGGCTTCACGCAATGTCGTGCGAAACTTCCCTAATGAAAACCGATCTGTGCGACTGTGTGCAAGCTGAGTCGCGTCTTGTGCGGAAGTATCCGGAATTGGAAGTGAACTAACCGTTGTGACAGTCTGGCAACGGCGAACGTTTCGGGCGCTAGCGCTCTGATTGGAGGAAACCACGTCCAACGCGTGAAGTGTCAACTATCAGGTAATTTTAATAGGACTATAGTCACATCTTAGCTTAACTTCACTTCCCGATAAACTTGTTTTCATATCTTCAATCGTTTATCAAGCTCTTGAGATCTGATGTCTCTTACGTCACTGTGATGGTCATTTCTACTTATGTAGGCAGGAGTCAACGGAACGTTTTGTAATTCGGCGGAGAAGTGAAAAGATCTCATCACTACGGAAAACACCTTTATTATAATAATTCTCCACCTTCCTCTCCCCCAAAATCGCTTATCTGACCCACAACTCTCTCCTATTTCGCGATGGTAAAAATCTTTTGGATGTTCTTCGTCAGGGATGTCTGGTAAAGATCCCATAACGCGAAGGAATACTCCAGAAGGTGATGTACAAGTGCGTCTTGTAAGTGTTCTGCCAATGAAGCGCAGTCTTTCGTTCGCATTCCTTACAATATTTTCTGTGTATGAATTCCGACCACCCCATGACCCTCGGAATATTAACTAGGAGTAGTTTATGCCCATCTTTTGAAAATATTGTAATCTAGTCATCTAATATTTTAAAATTTTAGAAAAAGCTATTGTTTTCAATGATTTCTTTTATCACATTTCACAATTGTTCTCAGTTTTTCAATAAAATGTAACCCAAAAATGGAAGTCTTAGTAGTAAATGTGACTTTTGCAACAAATGTCATATTGATATTTTCAAGTTCAGGACCCTTCTTACACATATGTTTAAAAATAATGTTGTGAATAAAACTCAACGTTAATTAACGTAATGTGTGTGTTTCCTTAATTTTTTGTGGTGATCATAAAGAATCCCACCTCTGTGCATAAATTAGGTACAGAAAATGTGTTGGTGCTGCTAAGTCTGAGCTAAAAGCTACTTTAAGATTCTGGAACCCACTGATACATCAGAACCTACTTAAAAAAGAGACTTGTTAGTAAAAGTTTTCAAAAGTCAACGAAATTTATTTTTTAATAATTTATGGGGAATACTTGGATATTGCTAGGGTCGAGGCGCCCATTCACTGACCGATTCGTCCGCCGACTCGCTCTCCGACCTGTCCGACCATGTGTGGATAGCGACGACTGCGTGGAAGAACCTATCTACCTGCACCGACGGATTTTGGGCTGGCAAGTAGCGGTCGGTGCACGCAGGTAAAGGTTCGTCGGCCGAACCGTCGGTCCCGGACCGCGGACCCGTCGCCCAAACCTAGACAAACGGTTCGATGCGGACCCGCTCGGAGGACTCGTCCGCCCGTGCGTGGGGGTCATCTGCACCAACCATGCCATGTCTTATAATAACCATGCCGACGCTGCGCCGATGCGAGACACGAAGACTGCAGGCTTGTAATATTTTTGCTATCGAGCCGTAGCTGGTCGGACGGGCAGCGGCCCTCGGCCGGGGCGCCACCTCCTGCGACTTCTCGCCATCTCGGCGACCGCTGGCCACTCGCGCCGCCGGGCGCCGTATTGATTCCAAACGCAGCCAGGCCCACCGCCCCCCCTTGCTCCTACTGCTCCTCCTCCTCCTCTTCTCATTTTACCCTCACGTCGCGACTTTTTTTTCCGCCACTCCCTTCTTCTTTTTTTTTCGCCGTATTTTCCGCCTCTCTTTTCCGCTGCCGCCTCTTTCTTGCCACTGTCGCTGCAGCCGGGCGGCGCCTTCCCACCTCCCGCTTCCCTTCCCCTTTCGCACGATTTCTCTCGCAATTTCCCGCGTTACACGGCGGTTCCTCGCCACTCCTCCCTGCCCGCAGGCGACGACAGGCTTGCCAGCCACCGCCAGAAATTTCGCCCCGGCGCCCGCACCCCAACCGTTCCCTCGTTTCTTTCTCTCACCCTGCTTTCCCCCCTCCTCTCCCGCACCGCTCCCCCGCACCATCCCTCTTTTATCCCGCTCCCTTTTTTTTCTATTTTCCACAATTTTTTTTATCCTCCCTCGCGGACCGGTACCGAGCTCTCTCGGCCGAGGCAAGTCGTTCTTCCCCCGGCCCGTGTTGTAATGATGTTATTCATTAGTGCGTGTTCATTTTCCCGTCGCTGACTTGGCTGCCTCTTATCGCCGCCCCCACCGCCCACCCTCCCCCCTCTCGCGGGATAATAATTACCGCAGACGGACCGCGCTGCTCCGGATCCCGCCGCCTCGCCTCCGCGTCTTCTCGAGCCGCGTCCGTTAATGAGCACAAAACCCGTTTTCCTGCAGCGAGCCTCTCGCACGACACGGCAGCTCCTCCCGCGCCTGTGTACACACACTATTCCGCCGCACCCCCTATTCGGCATCTTTCCTCCGCTCCCCTATATTATATACGGATTTAATTTTTTTTCCCCCCCGTCCCACGCGCCCTTTCGTTAGAGCGCGGCGGTGCTGAGCACGGCACCGTGCGGCTCGTTACTCGAAAAGGGCTACATCAGCATCTGCGCGCCGCAATCCACCGCAAAAATACTTTGCGACGCCAGCGCCGGTTCTCTCACGCAAGTGCCCCGTGCACTCGGCTGTCCTACAGGCGCCCCTCTGCGCTTTTTTGTGCCACGCAGGCGCGCCTTCCCAAACGAGGCACTCCCCCACCCGCTCTTTATTCCGTTCTGACTCGGCACCGTAATTAGCAGATCACCCCTGCGGACTCACGAGAATGGAAGCTGCGTTCGCCAAGTCGTTCGCAGCCGCCTTTGTGCGACCAATTTTACAGCATCTGACGTGCAACGCCAAGCCACTTCCCGATACGTCCGCCGGAAGGCTGATCTTCGGATCTCCGAACCGAAACTTAGCACCATTTGTTACTAATCGTCCTTCGCAGCCGCTCTTGACGTGCAAGCTCCCAGAAAATGACTATGTGTTTGTTCCTTACCATAAACTGGTACTGAATTACATCAACAACAGCCACCAAGAAAATTATTTGCGTCGTCTCGAACGTAGCTTGTCTTGCTTCAATGGTGTATCAGCATCGCTTCGGATAATGTCGGAAAAGCTGGACAATATTTCAACGAGACAGTTGCTCGTCATCTTCAGGTACTTACTGAAGCGATATTGCATTGGCTTGCCAATACTTGCCAATATACTCACTGGCTCGCTAGCTTTCTAGCGAGCCAGGCCATGTATTGGCGACCTGGTGGAACGACACTCTTATAATCACCTGAAGATGAGAAACTTCATAGCCAGACAGCGTATGTATTGGCAAGCCAATGCAGCGACACACCGGTAAGCACCTGAAGATGATGAGGTTTCTAGCGTGCACCGCATATATTGGAAAGCTAATGCGCCAGTACATCGATAATCACCTGAAGATGAGCTTTATAGCGAGCCAGCGCATATTTTGGCGATCCAGTGCAACAACACGTCAGTAAGCACCTGAAGATGACGAACAGTTGTCTCGTTGAAGTATTGTGCAACTTTCATATCATCACTCCAGAGCGACGCCCGTGAACCACTGAAGCAGTTATTACGTCGGAAACGTCTCAGGCAGCACATAGCTTGTTGCGATTGGAGATGGCGTTCGTGGCATGATGAACATTTATTCAGCCTGGTATTACTGCTGTGCCAAAATGCTACCCATCCCACCTCCTTTCCACGCTGTAATGCGATAGCTTACACGAAATTGAGTTAAGTGACACAGTAGTGAGAAACTGGACTGGTATTCAGGATAACGTCGGTTTAAATCCTCGTCCGTCAGAGCAGAGTTAGATTTCCGTGATTTCCCTGAATCGCTTAAGACAAATGGTGGCGGGCTTTTATTGAAAAGGGTACGATCGATTTCCCTTTGCATTGAAAAGTATTTGAGGGTAATCGATCGAGATCTTTGGTATATCTCACGATACAAACTGCCACATCTGTGACTCGATAAATATTATGACACACAAATAATTATTTTATTCAGTATGTGTTGGAAGCAATAGAAGCATCTATTTTAATCAAGTCTTATGCTAAGTCAGATTAAGTTGATCTGTCACTCAACATCTCTCGCTAAGTCTTGGAGTATCTTGAGATGAATCTGTCCAATTTTTATGTGTAACTATACTATGCAGTGTTGTAAAAATTGGTTGGGCAAAAGTAAAAGTCAAAATATGTGAAAGGCAACATCTGTTTCAAACACTATAATAACAAACCTGTCCTCTCCGGACGTCGAGCTGAAAGCGAGACAGAAAGCTAAGTAATTATTTTTTCATTTGTCATTATTTCTTCTCCGTTACCATTTAATAGTGCAGTACTCGTTTTATATTAAACCGAAATTGCACTTGCGTACTGATTAATCTCCAGGTTTAAGGCTGTTGCTATTTGCGAAGAGAGACATTACAACAAATTATTGTTACTCTCCTGAGATGAAATACGTCATGTTCAGAAAAACACTGAACATCCTGAACGACTAGAGACAGGACGTTCATACTAGTATGGCGCTACAGTCTGGAACTGCGCGACCGCTACGGTCGCAGGTTCGAATCCTGCCTTGGGCATGGATGTGTATGATGTCCTTAGGTTTGTTGGGTTAAGTAGTTCTAAGTTCTAGGGGACTGGTGACCTCAGCAGCTAAGTCCCATAGTGCTCAGAGCTATTTGAACATGTCTAGGAAAACACTCAGGTTTCTAAAGTCGCTTCAAGGTCGGTGTCTTCTATTCTCTGCAAACGGAGGATTTAAATTCCACTGCACAACGCTTACTTGCTGCAGTCTTGCCGTGAAAATGACAGGGTATGCTCCTGTCGAAATATCGGCGGTTGTCGACGAAGTCACCCGGCTGCATTCCAGTACGTTATTTGAATGCCTGTTCTGTTTTAACCCCCTCCGGGTTGAGGTACGTCCCTCGTGAGTGCTGCGTTGAAGGCAGTAAGCAGTAGTGTTCAGTTCTAAAAGCCAGTTTTGCACCGCCCATATCGTTTCCACCATCATCCGTCCAGTCACCCCGCTGCGTGCACAGCGACCCATTGGCGCGGACATAATGGTCGCCGTGGTGGGGCCCCTGTTGAAAGACGCGAGCACCCTGGCGACAGGCGGTGATTCGCAGATGACGCACCCTCTCGGTTTCCCCCCTAGCCACCCCTCTAAAATGCGAGAGCAGGAGGTAGACAGGCAGCGGGAGAGAGGAGTCGACGCTGCGGCCGGGCCCGTATTCGTGGCCAAGTGGCGGCGGAGTACGAACCCGGGCCTCCTAGCATCGAGTGCAGCTCGCCGCTAAGCGCCCGAGGCACTCCACGGCCTGTGCACACAGCGTCCCGCGGCCTCTCAGGAGCCGCCAGCCAGCCCCGGGCGCTTCATCCATCAGCCGCGCTGCGATCTGCAACAAAGGCCCAAAATGGCCTTTTCTGCTGTCTCTTCCCTGTCGGCGTATGCCACCCGGCAACTCCCCACCGTCGTCCTCGTCCTTCCACGACTTGCCTCGTCCGTGAAGAACTGCAGGGAGAGGGAATGGTCTGCTGCTGCTGCTTTGACAATCACAGCTAATTTGCATCTCGGGGAATACGGCGCCATATTGCGGGACAAAGAATCCGCTCCGCTTCATTGCGCTACGCACGGGGGATAGACAAAGACGGTAGGGAGGGGGCAACTTAAATGAGGATTAGTCTTCATTTCGGGTACAGATTACGCCGGCAAATACTGTCGTAATCCCTGTTTACGGCTGATTAACAGCGGGGAAATGAGCCGCCTTCTTTTAAGGCTTTCTTTTATTCATCAGTGACGCATTCTTTTTCATGGAGCATTATTGATATTTCGTTGTTCCGATCCAGAGGAAGAAATTGCTGTGAGCAGTTTACTATAGCGAAGGTATTCTCTTGCACTTAATGGCAGATACCATCTGATTTCAAAGTAGAAGAAGCAAACGTACGTAATGGCGTAGTGTACTTCGGAATATATGCTCCAAGACAAAAAAAAGAAGAAAGAAAACCGATGGAATTACATCCATACTCCGCAAGCCACCTGACTGTGTGTGGCGGAGGGTACCTGGAGTACCTCTATCGGTTCTCCCTTCTATTCCAGTCTCGTATTGTTCGTGGAAAGAAGGATTGTCGGTATGCTTCTGTGTGGGCTCTAATCTCTCTGATTTTATCCTCATGGTCTCTTCGCGATATATACGTAGGAGGGAGCAATATAGCCGGCCGGCGTGGCCGTGCGTTTCTAGGCGCTTCAGTATGGAACCGCGTGAGCGCTACGATCGCAGGTTCGAATCCTGCCTCGGGCATGGATGTTTGTGATGTCCTTAGGTTAGTTAGGTTTAAGTAGTTCTAAGTTCCAGGAGACTGATGACCACAGATGTTAAGTACCATAGTGCTCAGAGCCATTTAAACCATTTTGGAGCAATGTACTGCTTGACTCCTCGGTGAAGAAATGTTCTCGAAACAACAAAAGCCCGTACCGAGCTACTGAGCTTCTCTCCTGCAGAGTCTTCCACTGGAGTTTATCTATCATCTCTGTAACGCTTTCGCGATTACTAAATGATCCTGTAACGAAGCGCGCTGCTCTCCGTTGGATCTTCTCTATCTCTTCCATCAACCCTATCTGGCACGGATCCCAAACCTTTGAGCAGTATTCAAGCAGTGGACGAACAAGTGTATTGTAGCCTACTTCCTTTGTTTTCCGACTGCATTTCCTTAGGATTATTCCAATGACTCTGTCTGGCATCTGCTTTACCGACGGTTAATTTTATATGGTCATTCCATTTTAAATCATTCCTAATGCCTATTACCACATTATTTATGGAATTAACTGCTTCCAGTTGCTGACCTGCTATATTGTAGCTGAATGATAAAGGATCTTCTTTCCATATATTCGCAACACATTACGCTTGTCTACATTGAGATTCAATTTCCATTGCCTGCACCATGCGTCAATTCGTTGCAGATTCACCTGCATTTCAGTACAATTTTCCATTGTTACAACCTTTCGATATACTACAGCATCATCCGCAAAAGCCTCAGTGAACTTCCGATATTATCCACGAGGCCATTTATATATACTGTGAATAGCAACGGTACTATGATACTCCTCTGCGGCACACCTGAAATCACTCTTACTTCGGAAGACTTCTCTTCATTGAGAATGACGTGCTGCGTTCTGTTATCTAGGAACTCTTCAATCCAATCACGCAATTGGTCTGATAGTCCACATGCTCTTACTTTGTTCATTAAACGACTGTGGGAAACTGTATCGAACGCCTTGCGGAAGTCAAGAAATACGGCATCTACCTGGGAATCCGTGTCTATGGCCCTCGTGGACGAATAGCGCGAGCTGGGTTTCTCACGATCGTCTTTTTCGGAACCCATGCTGATTCCTACAGAGTAGATTCCTAGTCTCCAGAAAAGTCATTAAACTCGAACATAATACGTGTTCAAAAATTCTACAAATGATCGACGTTAGAGATATAGGTCTATAGTTCTGCACATCTGTTCGACGTCCCTTCTTGGAAACGGGGATGACCTGTGCCCTTTTCCAATCTTTTGGAACGCTACGCTCTTCTAGAGACCTAAGGTATACCGCTGCAAGGAGGAGGGCTAGTTCCTTCGCGTACTCTGTGTAAAATCGAATAGGTACCCTATCAGGTCCAGCAGCCTTTCCTCTTTTGCGCGATTTTAATTGTTTGATTGTTTTTCCATCCCTATGCCATTTATTTCTAGATCTACCATTTTGTCATCTGTGCGACAATCTAGAGAAGGAACTCCACTGCAGTCTTCTTCTGTGAAACAACTTTGGAAAAAGACATTTAGTATTTCGGCCTTTAGTGTGTCATCCTCTGTTTCAGTACCAGTTTTGTCACAGAGTGTCTGGACATTTTGTTTTGATCCACCTACCGCTCATCGGTACGTGATGCACACGTACAGGCAAACAAATCGTTACAGTTACAGAAAAATTGGATGATTTATTCAAGAAAAGAGCTTCAGAAATTGAGCATGTCAGTAACGCGTTGGTTCACTTCTATCTTTCATACAAGCAGTTATCAGACTTGTCGTCGTGGATGGAGCTGATGGATGTACTCGTGAGGAATATTTTGCATAATTCTGTCCAATTCGCGCGTTAGGTCGTCAAAATCCCGAGCTGGCTGGAGAACCCTGCCCATAATGCTCCAAACTTACCCAATCCGGTGAACATGCTGGCCAAGGTGAGTTTTGTTCAAGCTCAAAGACAAGCAGTAGAAGCCATCACCGTGTGCAGACGAGCATTATCTTGCTGGAATATAAATCCAGGATGGCTTGTCGTGAAGGGAAACAAAACGGGTCGTAGAATATCGCCGAAGTACCGCTGTGATGTAAAGGACGCCGCGGATGACAATCGAACGGGTCCTGCTGTGAAATGAAATGGCACCCCAGACTCATCACTCGTGGCTGTCGGGCCATGAGGCCTGTGACAGTCATGTTCCTTCAGACACATCTACGCTGGTCGTCGGGGCTCAGTTTCAAGCGAGACTCACAAATCAAGACACTTCTACACCAAACAGTGAGACTCTAGGCCGAATGTGGCCGACACCATTACAAACTGGCTTGTTGATGTACAAAGGTCTAGCAATCATATATCTGACGTGCCTGGAGAGACTAGTTTCATTCGATTGAGAAAACGCTTGAACGACAAGATAACCAGTCGGTTGTCGCATCATTAAGTGTTGTACCACATCGAAAGAAGATACGGGTTTTATAGTTACAGTTTATGGTTATAGTCAAGAATTCAAATACCTAAGGGCGCTTTTCACTGAGAACTCGTAATGTGAAGCAGAGATCAATGCCAGAATACCGGCAGGAAACCGATCTTACCACAGCCTAGCACAACTGCCTCGGTCCTGATATCGCTCCAGACAGTTCAAGATTCGACTGTACAAAACCCTGATCCAGCCTGTTGTTCTATATGGCTGTGAGACATGGAGTATCCGGAAACAGGACTTCCATAAGATCCTTGTTTTTGAGAGAGCCGGTTCTGGATGTAGACACAGGGTAATGGAGGATCAGAAACAACGAAGAGCTTGAGGAACTATACCAGCAGCCCAACATAGCAGGAAATGTCAAAGCCAAGCGAATGCAGTGGGCCGGCCATGTGGCCCGGATGGAGGATCACAGATGGCCTCGGAAGCTCCTGGATCTCACACCTACAGGAAAGAGACCGCCAGGGAGCCCCAAGGAGCGTTGGAGGGATGGACTCCATGAAGAAGTGTCAATAGAAGTGAACGGATGGCTGATAGCAGCAATGGACAGAATACAGTGGAGGAGGAAACTTGTAGATGCGTTCGGTCCACTGGGCCTGATCACGTAGTAGTAGTAGTAGTAGTAGTTTTAATTATAGTCGTACTAAAGCTGTATTATTGACGTTTGTTTTCTACTGAAAATATTCATAGGACGAAAATGCAATACATATTCCAGACGTACTATCGGCTGGAACAGCGACCAATACACTTTAAAAGTATATGTTTTAGTCTATAGTGACATTTTTTTTTATTTTGCCTACCACCTATCGGTTTCGATACATAGTTCCCTCCTCAGGGGATCGCTGCGTGCCACCTGTTAGTGGATGACTTGAGGATGGTACTGTTGTTGTTGTCTTCAGTCCTGAGACTGGTTTGATGCAGCTCTCCATGCTACTCTATCCTGTGCAAGCTGCTTCATCTCCCAGTACCTACTGCAACCTACATCCTTCTGAATCTGCTTAGTGTACTCATCTCTCGGTCTCCCTCTACGATTTTTACCCTCCACACTGCCCTCCAATGCTAAATTTGTGATCCCTTGATGCCTCAAAACATGTCCTACCAACCGATCCCTTCTAGTCAAGTTGTGCCACAAACTTCTCTTCTCCCCAATCCTATTCAATACCTCCTCATTAGTTACGTGATCTATCCACCTTATCTTCAGTATTCTTCTGTAGCACCACATTTCGAAAGCTTCTATTCTCTTCTTGTCCAAACTAGTTATCGTCCATGTTTCACTTCCATACATGGCTACACTCCAAACAAATACTTTCAGAAACGACTTCCTGATACATAAATCTATATTCGATGTTAACAAATTTCTCTTCTTCAGAAACGCTTTCCTTGCCATTGCTAGTCTACATTTTATATCCTCTCTACTTCGACCATCATCAGTTATTTTACTTCCTAAATAACAAAACTCCTTTACTACTTTAAGTGTCTCATTTCCTAATCTAATTCCCTCAGCATCACCCGATTTAATTTGACTACATTCCATTATCCTCGTTTTCCTTTTGTTAATGTTCATCTTATATCCTCCTTTCAAGACACTGTCCATTCCGTTCAACTGCTCTTCCAAGTCCTTTGCCGTCTCTGTCAGAATTACAGTGTCATCGGCGAACCTCAAAGTTTTTACTTCGTCTCCATGAATTTTAATACCTACTCCAAATTTTTCTTTTGTTTCCTTTACTGCTTGCTCAATATACAGATTGAATAACATCGGGGAGAGGCTACAACCCTGTCTCACTCCTTTCCCAACCACTGCTTCCCTTTCATGCCCCTCGAGTCTTATTACTGCCATCTGGTTTCTGTACAAATTATAAATAGCCTTTCGCTCCCTGTATTTTACCCCTGCCACCTTTAGAATTTGAAAAAGAGTATTCCAGTCAACATTGTCAAAAGCTTTCTCTAAGTCTACAAATGCTAGAAATGTAGGTTTGCCTTTTCTTAATCTTTCTTCTAAGATAAGTCGTAAGGTCAGTATTGCCTCACGTGTTCCAACATTTCGACGGAATCCAATCTGATCCTCCCCGAGGTCTGCATCTACCAGTTTTTCCATTCGTCTGTAAAGAATTTGCGTTAGTATTTTGCAGCCGTGGCTTATTAAACTGATAGTTCGGTAATTTTCACATCTGTCAGCACCTGCTTTCTTTGGGATTGGAATTATTATATTCTTCTTGAAGTCTGAGGGTATTTCGCCTGTCTCATACATCTTGCTCACCAGCTGGTAGAGTTTTGTCATGACTGGCTCTCCCAAGGCCGTCAGTAGTTCTAATGGAATGTTGTCTACTCCGGGGGCCTTGTTTCGACTCAGGTCTTTCAGTGCTCTGTCAAACTCTTCACGCAGTATCGTATCTCCCATTTCGTCTTCATCTACATCCTCTTCTATTTCCATAATATTGTCCTCAAGTACATCGCCCTTGTATAAACCTTCTATATACTCCTTCCACCTTTCTGCCTTCCCTTCTTTGCTTAGAACTGGGCTGCCATCTGAGCTCTTGATATTCATACACGTGGTTCTCTTCTCTCCAAAGGTCTCTTTAATTTTCCTGTAGGCAGTATCTATCTTACCCCTAGTGAGATAAACTTCTACATCCTTACATTTGTCCTCTAGCCATCCCTGTTTAGCCATTTTGCACTTCCTGTCGATCACATTTTTGAGACGTTTGTATTCCTTTTTGCCTGCTTCATTTACTGCATTTTTATATTTTCTCCTTTCATCAATTAAATTCAATATTTCTTCTGTTACCCAAGGATTTCTAGCAGCCCTCGTCTTTGTACCTACTTTATCCTCTGCTGCCTTCACTACTACATCCCTCAGAGCTACCCATTCTTCTTCTACTGTATTTCTTTCCCCTATTCCTGTCAATTGTTCCCTTATGCTCTCTCTGAAACTCTGTACAACCTCTGGTTCTTTCAGTTTATCCAGGTCCCATCTCCTTAATTTCCCACCTTTTTGCAGTTTCTTCAGTTTTAATCTACAGGTCATAACCAATAGATTGTGGTCAGAGTCCACATCTGCCCCTGGAAATGTCTTACAACTTAAAACCTGGTTCCTAAATCTCTGTTTTACCATTATATAATCTATCTGATACCTTTTAGTATCTCCAGGGTTCTTCCACGTATACAGCCTTCTTTCATGATTCTTAAACCAAATATTAGCTATGATTAAGTTGTGCTCTGTGCAAAATTCTACTAGGCGGCTTCCTCTTTCATTTCTTAGCCCCAATCCATATTCACCTACTTTGTTTCCTTCTCTCCCTTTTCCTACACTCGAATTCCAGTCACCCATTACTATTAAATTTTCGTCTCCCTTCACTATCTGAATAATTTCTTTTATTTCATCGTACATTTCTTCAATTTCTTCATCATCTGCAGAGCTAGTTGGCATATAAACTTGTACTACTGTAGTAGGTGTGGGCTTCGTATCTATCTTGGCCACAATAATGCGTTCACTATGCTGTTAGTAGTAGCTTACCCGCATTCCTATTTTCCTATTCATTATTAAACCTACTCCTTCATTACCCCTATTTGATTTTGTGTTTATAACCCTGTAGTCACCTGACCAGAAGTCTTGTTCCTCCTGCCACCGAACTTCACTAATTCCCACTATATCTAACTTTAACCTATCCATTTCCCTTTTTAAATTTTCTAACCTACCTGCCCGATTAAGGGATCTGACATTCCACGCTCCGATCCGAAGAACGCCAGTTTTCTTTTTCCTGATAACGACATCCTCCTGAGTAGTCCCCGCCCGGAGATCCGAATGGGGGACTATTTTACCTCCGGAATATTTTACCCAAGAGGATGCCATCATCATTTAATCATACAGTAAAGCTGCATGTCCTCGGGAAAAATTACGGCTGTAGTTTCCCCTTGCTTTCAGCCGTTCGCAGTACCAGCACAGCAAGGCCGTTTTGGTTAATGTTGCAAGGCCAGATCAGTCAATCATCCAGACTGTTGCCCCTGCAACTACTGAAAAGGCTGCTGCCCCTCTTCAGGAACCACACGTTTGTCTGGCCTCTCAACAGATACCCCTCCGTTGCGGTTGCACCTACGGTACGGCCATCTGTATCGCTGAGGCACGCAAGCCTCCCCACCAACGGCAAGGTCCATGGTTCATGGGGGGGAGGATGGTACTATGCGTCGTAATTTGGATATAAGTATGTAAGGAATCACGCTATGAGCTGAAAGTGCGCGAATTTTTCTTCTCCGGGCGAAGTTGTCATTTCAGTCACTTTTATTATGACTTACAGCTAATGCTCAGAATAAACGTTCTGTGCATCGACAAAGAGCTAATTTTGTTCTGAGTAACTTAGTGAGACGCGGCAGAAATGATAGGCATCGAAGTGGGCGATGTGGCGCAGTGGTAAATACATTGACATCGTTGTAGGAAGGAGCAGAAATCCCATTCAATGACTGAAATGGGTTATAAGTAGTTCAATTCACCCACTTCAGAAGAGTGATCGAAATTCAATCTCTTCCGTACGGGCTTATACAGGGTGCCCCAGATAAGATGTTATCGTCTGTAACGTACAAAAGTGAAAGGATTAATTATGCAGACAGATAAAGGTAAGAAACGGTCCAGAAATTTACAGAAACATTTAAACTAAGTTCGTCAATATCACTTTACGTCAATTTTTATCAATTTTAGTTCATGGCCTAGAAATATTGAGGTTTAGCTGTGGAAGCAATATGCTATACTTCATTGTCTGTCTTCTGATGAATTTTCTGGTAGGGGAATATTCATTTAAGTGAGGTGTTCAAACGAGTACCCATTTTCCTGAATACACAATTCAGTGTACCTTCTAAGTAATCTGTGGGCGAGATGTAATGTTGATGGTCTAACGGGGGATTGTGGGTTCGCTGACGTAACCACGATTTTTTATTTATCCTCACAAAAAGAAATCTACAGGTGTTAAATCTTACAACCGTGCAGGCTACTCCTGGAGACCTTCCAACAACAGCTGCCCGAGGCGAGATACTTGTCTCATGGCGGCGGTGGAGGGTCACATGACCGCCTGGTACCAGTTCTCCACCATCTACAGCAGCGGTCCCCAACCTGGGGTACCTGTCTCCTGATGATAAAATAAAACTTTCTGAGGGGTAAAACCAAAATGGGTTCAATGATGATTTAGTGAGCACACTAAATTGTTTTGAAAGTAATTGCTGTTGTAACTATTATGGTAGACTAATTGTAATGGATCATCATCATCTTTAGCCATTTGTCGTTCACTGCTCGATAAATGCCTCCTCTAGATATTTCCATGGATTTGACCTTACTTTCTATTGTCGTCTACGTACCTTCCTTTAATGTGTCTTCTCAGTCTTCCGTTATTTCTTGGAATCCAGGAAACATCTGTGTTTAGTCATGTACCTTCGGTCCTACTGTCCACCCCACATCTACCTTTTTATGTTTTGTTCATCATTATTATAGATTATTATAGATGTAGCCCATTCCCTAATTCTTTAATATGCAGTGCCATCTGTCCCAGAAATTTGCATCTGTCTATTGCCCTAACGTTTTGAATGGTTTTCGTGAAAACCGCGAACATGAACTGTTTGCGAAAGTTAGGTTTCATACACGGCACCATTTTAAATTTTATTTTCATTTCTTTTGCTGTCCACCCAGTGATACTAGTTATACCTCATCGTCATCAATAGCGACTATTTTTGTGATCTGCGAATGAACGAATTATTGCCGACTGTGAAATTCGTGCGGAAGCATATTTTATTAGATCTCGAGAAGCCAACATACTGCAAACGGATTGCCTGGAAACCAAACCTGATATTATTTTAGCGAAAGGTCGGTGATTAGCAGATACTGTTATTGGAAGAAATCGTAAGAATATGGATTCCGTACGCAATTTACAAGTGTGAACATAGACCTTCAACTATGCCGGCAATGAAAACAAAAGTGAATAACTGAATGAACGTGGCGCACGACTTTACGATGTACAGTGGTGGACACCAGACCAATTATTAAGAAATGTGCTGTTACAAAATAAGGAGAACCAAACACCACATTGACGCATTGTGGTCGCAACTCCCTCCTCCCTCAGCCGGGGAACGAAGCCGATTAAACACCAGCAACGGCAGGTGCATCCTGTGTCTGAGGTCCTGAAAGACGAAAGTAATTAGAATGAACAAAAGCCCGTAGAAGAATTTCTTGGTGTAGTGAAAAACGAACAACAGTGAAGTCTCAAGCTATACAGCGGTAGCATCTGCAGAGACACGAGGTTACCGAACCAGGCTGTCAGTTTTTTTTTTTTTTTTTAGTATTATAGCTTATTTGTTACTTTAAAAGAAGAGTGTTAGTTATTGACAGTCTTATGCGTAATTAGGTCGCAAATTTTGTGTGTGTGAGAGAAATCTTATGGGACTTAACTGCTAAGATCATCAGTCCCTAAGCTTACACACTACTTAACCTAAATTGTCCTAAGGACAAACACACCCACCCATGCCCGAGGGAGGACTCGAACCTCCGCCGGGACCTGCCGCACAGTTAATGACTGCAGCGCATAGACCGCTCGGCTAATCCCGCACGGCAGCAAATTTTGTTCAGGGTGTAGGATGTCATCATATCTTCACGGTTGGTGATCTCAGAAAGATTGGGAACCACTGACCTACAGCATCCGGTGTGCTGGATTAAGGGGTGACCAATGTTTTGCCCTATGAGCTTATCACTTGCATTTTAACCAACAGAAGTTTCAGCAGCACAAAATGTTTCAGTGGTTTTTAATTGCTCATCTAAGCGGTCCAAAACCGCTGACGACATCTCTGTAATTGTTTCCACCGTGAAATGGAAAACATTTGCAAGCTGAGGCAGATTCTGCAGGGTCTGGCGGCGTGCTCTGCGCAGCAGGCATTTGCGGCGCCTGCGGTGAGCCGGGGACGAACAGCAGCCGCGAGCGCAGCTTTGGCGAGGGTGTCCCCCGGCCGAGCCCCCACAGTTATTAATTTCGGCATCGCGGCCGTCTTCCCCGCCCCGGGCGATCGGCTGTGGCTGCGGCGGCGGCGGCGGCGGCGGCGGCGGCGGCGACTGCAGGCGCGTGGCTCTGCCGCCGGCGGCCATCGGCCGCAGATCCAATTTCCATTCTTCCGCCTCCGCCGCCGCCAGTCCCCCGGGCCCTGCACCGCCGCCCTTCCTCTCGCCGTCCTTCCTCCACTTCGCAGTTTCCTCTCGCCGCGTGTCGGCGCTTGTCGCGAATTTTGCCACTTCCGACGGCGCCTGCGGCCGGCGCTCCACACTGCATTCTTCCTCCTCCTCAACGCCATTCCCCCCATCAAAGTTATCGAATGCTTCCCCGCCGTTCATTCTTCGACACCGGCAGCTGCTTTTCCTATTCTCATTTCGGCTGTGCTTGCCAACATTGCGGTTTTTGCGGGCTGCCGCGGGAGATTGTTATCCGGCTGTGGTCCCGCGAAGTACGCTCAGCCCTCCTTCAAATTTATTAAAAAAAGGTCTTCCGTATCTAGCACACAGACTAAAAATGTCGTCAATCAGAAGCCTGAAAGAAATCACATCTCACACACGTCTACAAGGACAGCAGAAGTGATCAAAAAAGCTATCGTCCACTATCAGTGTTGTAGAATCTTAGAATGGATTCTGTCGTGAGAAGTAATGAGATGCTTCGAACAGAGTAACTGTCTCCACGCCAGCCTGGATGGATTTCGGAAACATCATTCTTGTGAATCCCAGCTCGAGTTCTTCTCACAGGACATCCAGAAACCCATGAATCCAGGTAGCTAGGTAGATTCAGTATTTCCTAGCTTCGGAAAAACGTTTTACGCAGTACGACACTTAGCTTACATACAAAGTACGATCGTCTAGGGCTGTTATTTTGTGGTCTTCAGTCCAAAGACTGGTTCGATGCAGCTCTCCGCTACACTGCCCTATGTAAGACCCTTCATCTCCGAATAACTACTGCAACCCACATCCATTTGGATAGTCTTACTGCTCTCGTCTCTTGCTCTCTTTCTGATGTTTTTACCCCTCTCACGTCCCTCTAATACTAAATTGACGCTATCTACCCATCTAATCTTCGTCATTCTTCTGTATCAGTACATTTCAGAAACCTCCGTTCTCTTCTTCTCTGAACTTTGGGGTATCAAACGAAATTTGAGTTGAGGGTTTCTTGGTAGCGAGGACTCTGGTTCCAAATAGTTCAAATGCCTCTGAGCACTATGGGACTTAACATCTGAGGTCATCAGTCCCCTAGAACTTAGAACCACTTAAACCTAACCAACCTAACGACATCATACACATCCATGCCCAAGGCAGGATTCGAACATGCGACCGTAGCAGTCGCGTGGTTCTGGACTGAAGCGAGGACTCTGCATGTTATCTTGGATGGAGAGTCATCGACCCTGAATTAATTTTAGGTGTGCCACTGGCAACTGTCGTGGGTTCCTCGCTGTTGATGTTACACTTATAAGACCTTGCAGACTGCAGAGGTTACTCCTCACAAAACTGTCGTGCGAACCGTTCTAGAATAGCACACAAGTGTGTGGGACACAATCCAGATATGACTGACGGGTATATTGAACATAAACAAAGGACAGCTTTCTTTGACCCATGGGAGAGCGTCACGGAGATGGTGAAAGAACTAAAACGGAAAATGCTTGAAGAGATACGTAAACTTTCCATTGAAATCGTATTTTTTAAGTCTCATGATCCAACTTTAAGTAATGAATCTAAGAATACAACGTCCTTCGCATCACTCATGTAAGGATCGCGAAGAGAACATTAGTCTAATATTACAGTGTACACACAGGTGTTTAAACAATCAATTTGCCCGTGCTCCGTAAGTGAATGGAACGGGAAAAACCATAATAAACTGATGCAATGGGAAGTACCCTCTGTCATGCACTTCACAGTAGTTTTCAGAGTATCGATGTTTACAGTACGATCGAAAGTATCCGGACACCGGTTAGTGACATTAATATGGGGTGTGTCCCCTCTTCGCCTTTATGAAGGTTTGAACGCTGCTGGGGACACTTCTATGAAGTGTCTGAATTTCCGTTCGGGACTGCACCCCCTCTTTTTCCTCCAGAGCAGAAACCATAGAAGGTAGTAATGTTGGATACTGGGGTCTGAAGCGAAGTCGACGTTCAGATTCTTGCCGAAGGTGTTTCATTGGGTTCATGCTGGACTCTGGGCAGGAATGTTATTGTCCACCAACCATCCCCTCACTGATGATACTGATAGGGCGCTGATACGAACAGTCTTCGTGTCCGACTTGTTCCTCTGCTGTACGCAGCACACAATACGGTAAAATGTGTTCATATACTTCCGCACTTAGCGTTTTCTTGAACTCAATGAACAGATCACATCCTAAACACGGAAAGCCCTCCCATACCGTAACACCAACTCTTCACAAATTCACTGTTGGCACTATACAAGATGGCGGTAAACGTTCTCCAGGCATTCACCAAATCCTAGCCCTTCCATCGGATTGCCACAGGGTCGTCCACTGTCCAGTGACGTCACTCTCTATATCACCTCAAGCATATCTTAAGTATGTGCGGCTGGTCTCCTTAGGAAAATTTAGGTTAAGTAGTGTGTAAGCATGGGGACTGATGACCTTAGCAGTTAAGTCCCATAAGATTTCACACACTTTTTTTTTTATCTCGTAGTACTGTTTACAGACGTGTTTGACTTACGGGCAGTTGTTCGACCCCTTTCTTTTTAATCCGCTTTGCACCATTACTGCACTAGCTGGATAGTGGTAGCACTGTGGAACTCTCGGGCGATTTCTTCCGAATTCATGCGGTGTTTTACAACCGCCCTCTATAGTGCTCGATAGTCCTTGCCCAGAAGTACGTGAGATATGCCTGGTTTTTGTTTAGCTGCGGTTGTCCCTCCGAGTTTCCACTTCACAATCACATCACCAACAGCCGACTACCGCGCGGGATAGCCGCTCTGTCTAGGGCGTCTCCCCCGCATCGGAGGTTCGAGTCCTCCCTCGTGCATGGGTGCGGGCGTTGTCCTTAGCGAAAGTTAGTTTAAGTAGTGTGTAAGCCTGGGGTCCGATGACCTCAGAAGTTTGGTCCCATAGGAACTTAACTCAAATTTCCAAAACAACACAGCCGACTTGGGCAACTTTAGAAGGTTTGAAATGTCCGTGACGGTGTAGTTACTTAGTGGTTAGTGCTTGTTTCAAGTCGCTGAGCTCTCCTGACCGACCCGTTGTGCTATTACTGCCTTTCCATTGAAAACACAGCACTCCACACCTGCGTTCGTTCTGGCATACTAGCAACATCTTGTGGTCAGTTACAGCTTACGTAGGGGTGTATGAATGCTTTTCGTCAGATAGTGGAGATGCAGGTGCAGCGCTGCCCGCTATTGATGCTGTTGTGTACGGAAAAGTGCTGCCGTTGGGCGACTGTCAGGAACTGCGTAACACTTGGACAAAATTCACGCTTGGTGCATTGAATACCTGTAACAGAGAGATAGAACGCGATAGTTTTTATTACAAGAGCACCGGTGAACATCTCGAGTAAGTGAAATCGTATATTTATGGATAATACGAAGAAGTAATATCAGTTAAAATCAGAATTCGGGAAGGCGAATGAAAGACAGTGATTTACTGGAACGGTTCTGCGAAGATACATGGCATCTGTAAAGAATGTCACATACAGTATGCTATTGCTGCCAGTTCCTTGGTTTGAATTCGATGTTTGTTGGCATGTCTGCTTGGTAAGGACTCCAGAGATTCGCTGATAGGGTTCTAAAAGGTCTTTGTAGTCCATATGAAGGTGTAACAGATACGCCTGGAGAATTTAAAAGGGAATCCTTAGAAACTGAACAAAGTAGCTCGCCAAACGCTGTTAGGTAAATTTAGAGAACCTCTTTTCGACGAATAACGTGCGATCATTATGCTGCCACCATCGTAGGTTTCAGGAATCATACGAATAAGCCAGAAAAAATAGAAACACCTATGCTGTCGTATAGTTCGCTCGCCCAGTTTGGAAATAGAAGAGGAAAGAGAAGTTGATAATTTCGTACGATGTACTATCCACCAAGCGCTGTACAGTGGTTTGCGAAGTTAATATGTGATGTAGGTACAGTCTGTCCTGTGCAAGCCTCTTCATCTCCGCGTTACAATTGCACCATGCATCCATTTGACCCTGAACTCTTGGTCTCTCTCTACAATTTTTACCTTCTACACATACCTACATTACCAAATTCACGATTCAACAACGTCTCAGAATGTGTCCAATCAATCGATAACTCTTTTTGTTCAAATTATCCCACAAATTTCTTTGCTCCCTAATTATAATCAGACCTTCCTCGTCAGCTATCCGTTCTACCCACATAATCTTCAGTATTCTCCTGTAGCACCTCATGTCATAATCCTTGGTTCTCTTCTTGTCTGAACAATTTACCATACACATATCACCTCCGTCCAGGCTACACTCCCAAGCAAACACTTGAAGAAAAGGCGGCTTGTCCAGTTAGGTTAACAGAGGTTTCTTTTTCAGAAAGGCCTCTCTTCGTATCGGCAGTCTGCGTTTTATATCTTCTGTACTTCAGCCATCGTCAGTTATTTTGATGCCCAAATAGCGAAAAGCATCTATGGCTTTTAATTTCTCATTCCTAATCTAAGTTCCGCATCATCTTTTGATTTAATCTGAATATCGGCAGTCATGCTACAGCATGCGCTATCAGTGTGTTCCACAACACCGCGCGTAAAAACTGAAATTTTCCATGGTTCCATACCTCGGGTTCTATTGGTGATCGAAAGGTAATATCAAGTGTTTGGGTACCCCCTTGCGCGAGGAAACAATTCTATACTCAAGAGAAGCATCGTCTCAGTATAACTATCCTACAAGACAGGGTCAGTTTTTGGATATTACACACTTCTCCAGCTTAGGCAACTGGAGCAAGTCGGTTGATTCTTTTTGCATTAGATGTGGTTAAAAAAAAGTTTTTCGCCATTTTTTTCGCCATCAACAGCGGCTATGTGAATAACTAACTGTATCAAATGGCTCAAAATTTTACGGTGTATTCTCTAGGCATTTATCTAGAAGTGTCATATTCCCGTTTTAAAAATCTATCCATTATTGAAAAACACCCAGCACCGAAACCGAGTCGCAGATTCCGAGACGGCTGTGCACGCAAATGGCTGGAATCTCGAACAACCTTCAAAGATATTTTTCTTGATATCTCTGTCCGTTTCCAAAATACAGAAGTGTCAAATTACCCCACGTAAAATCCGTTGTGAGGCGAAAACACAGTTTATAAAGTGACGTAACACAGAGAAATACGTTGCAAAGTATCACCGTTATCGTCATAATGGTTGTAAGAACACCATGTTGTATTACTGAAGCACACGCAAACTTTGATGCTAATAAAATCCGGTTTGAATTGCAAAATTAGCATTGCGTGATTTGAATTTCAAGTAGGTAAACTGTCAATATTTTAATGAGCCATAAAGTTCTTTTCGCATGAGTGACATGCCCTGCTGTAGCAGGTAAAAGAAGGCAACGGGCGGAAAAATTGTCCTATTGGAGCACAAAAACGGCGATACGCTCCTGTTTAAAAGACTCTGATTAAAAAGTGTAGTGCGAGCTGCCTCATTCTACCTTCCTCAGCACCTTTAAAAAATTTTCTCGAAATTTTGGCGTGCCAACATGATCGCGCTTTTTGTGCTGAGAAAGGAGGAGGAGACAGTGGTAGTGGGGGAGAGACGAAGAAGTAATAAATACCAGAAGATAGAAGACAGTAGTTGTGATATATAAACAGCGAAGAAAACATTGGTAGTGTGAGAGAAAGAAGGGGGGGGGGGGGCAGCACAGTGGCTGTGGACCATAGATAAAAGTGAAGATTGAAGCAGACAGTGCCAGTGGGAAAGGAGTAAAGAGAAGGAGATATTGGAAGTGAGAGAGAGAGAGAGAGAGAGAGAGAGAGAGAGAGAGAGAGAGAGAGAGAGAGAGAGAGAGCGCGCCAATGATAATGACAGACAGAGTACATGAAAATAAGAACGAGTAAGAGAGAAATGGTGACAGTATGGGAGGAATGAATGAGACAGTAGCAGTAAGAGAGAGCAAGAGGCAGGGAGTAACACTGAGAAGAAACAGTAGTAGAGCAGAACGAAGGAAACTGGCTGTGAGACAGGAGCCCATGGCAGTCAGAGAGATAGAAAGAGAAAATGACAGTGAGTTGGGTTGAATGAGTGAGTGAGAATGGGGAAGTGGTAGTGGATGGGTATGAGCGACTTACAGCAATGGAGTAGTGGGTATAAGCTGGTTACAGTTAAGGGGTCTTGTGGGAGTGAGAGTTGAGTTGAAAGTTAAAAAGAGCGCGAATATATTCGCATGCCAAATTTTTTTAGAAATTTTGTGAAGGTTCTGAGGGAAGAAAAGAGAAAAATCCATTCCATTGAATTGATCTTTCCAGTTGCATTGCCTTCGTAAAACTGTTAAGTATTATTTATGCTCTTTGGACTGTGATTACCTTCCACAATTGCTCTTTGGTTTCTTGTACTGCTTGCTCAGAGTACGGACTGAATAGCGTCGGGAACAGAACACAAGTGTATCTGACTCCCTTTTCATCCACTGCTTGCCTTTAAATGTCCAACGATTTTTGCAACAACGGGTTACAACTCTTTATATATTTCTGCACTGAATACTGCATACATGGGATCCTCGACGTATAAATGTCCAATGGCCGCAGAATAAAACGAATGGAAGAAAGCTAAAACGATCTGAAATCATGCGAAACGCCTCCATGTGACTATAGTGTGATCACACTACTACAAGAAAACTTTCCTCCGTTCTGGAAATAACTTCATTTTCAGTTTACCATGGGGCTCGAGTAAAGACACCCACAGAAATTTCGATGACGTATCTCCTATCGAGTGCAAAAAAAAGGTACTAATACCTGTGAAATTGACACAGCCAAACAAAGTTCTTTTCGCCTGTCTGGGTAAGTCAGAGGTAAAAATGCAAAATTGTAGATTTTGTGGTGTGGTGTGGAATTAGGCATAGGTCTGTCTATATTTGGACTCGTCCACAAAGTCTTTTGTTTTCTACCACCATTGACAGTCTCTAGAAACGCCTGAGAGACTGCGACAGTCTCATCCATGATATCAGCGCAGTCAGCCCATACTGTGAGAGGAGTTGCAGCCAGAAGTGACGTTGCATTATCCACTTGAGCAGTCCGTACTACATGGATTGCTTCTGTTATCGAGGCTTGTTGAACAGTAGGCGTTATTTTAACGAAGGTGGCAATTTCTCTCAGCTGAACTACAGGTACAACTATCAGATGCATATATTTAAATGAACAAAACATGAACAACGAGTGTCTCTTGTCTCTAGTCAAGAAGAGAATAGATGTCGTTGAAATGTGTTACGGAAGAGTGCTGACAGGTGGCCTTTCCATTTGAATACAGTTGTGGTAATTGCGTACAAATTCCAGCTATCGTCGCCGATGAAGAGCGGTCAGTATAGGTGCATCAACCAGGCGCCATCCGCGGAGACCCTTATGCAGCAACGTTCGCCGAAAGGTCATTGGGGACACATTGTTGGTAGCCCCTTGGTTCATCTGGGCAGTCACTCACTCAACAGTTGCATGTCTCTTCGCCCTTACACATCTCCACTGCCGTCGTTCACGCCCGTCATCTGTGGTTGGTGGTACACCATTGTTGCCTCGGCGCTGGTTTTGGAGAGCACCGTTTTGCCATGCGCGGTATGCTTTAACTACAGCGGCAGGCGAACAGTTTACAAACTTAGCTGCTTCGGAAAGGCTTCCACTCTTGGCTCGAAAGCTAAATGTTCATGCCCTTTTGGACGTCGGGTAAATATCGGTTTCCACGTTAAGACAACTGCTCTGCTTTCCGCGTCCCCGCCCCCACGAAATACGGTTTAACTTGGTTTATATACCTTCTGCTGCTAGGGCAGCCACTTGCCGTCTTTCAGTGTTTATTGTGCGTTGACGTCGAGAATAGGCGGTGGTCACATTAATTCAAATGGCTCAAATAGCTCTGAGCAATATGGGACTTAACATCTGAGGTCATCGGTCTCCAAGAACTTAGAGCTACTTAAACCTAACTAACCTAAGGACATCACAAACATCCAAGACCGACGGTTGATTCGAACCTGCGATCGTAGCGGTCGCGCGCTTCTATACTGATGAGCCTAGAACCGTTCGGCCACAACGGGGGCGGTCACATTAATCTGGCTGGACAGTGAATATGCCGAAACTAAAATATAGCTTATTAGGTTGATAGGGCACTGTGAAGCGTCAAGGAATAATTAATTTCTTAACCTCGTGATGTGACTGGGTTAGTGGTAAAAACTTTAGAGGGGAACGAAGGCTTGTTGTTACTAAAAAAGTTCCAGAGTTCGTGAACAGATGGCTAGAGTACGCCATTATTGATCACAGCGACTTTCCAAGATTTCGGACCGAAATACTAAGCTTGCCGTCTCAAGTTTATCTGGGAACTTCTTCGTAGCATGGGCCCCAGTGGTCCGTTAATCACAATTTTCAATTGTGATATTGGTTTTTCCTGACATGGTTTTCAGGCTATATTTACTTTCTATCTCTGTTGTCACTTAAGCTAACCACCGCCCACCCTCTTATCTCTCTCTCTCTCTCACACACACACACACACACACACACACACACACACACACACACAAAATTAGCTTAAGTGATATAGAGGAGGAGAAAAGAAATTAACTGTGGTACGCTGTAACCAGATCGGAGGACAAAGACGCACGCTGGCCGTTCGTTCTCTCCTCTCTCCCCTCCCCCCCCCCCCCCCTCCATCTCTGGCCCCCACGGTGGAACTAATCGAACCGCCGCGCTTTCCGCTTTCCTACGTACGAGTGCTTGGGGGGTTAGCGGGATAGGTACGAGAAAGCGAGACAGCGCGCGCGAAAGCCAGGCGCCGCGATGTTGACCAATCCGCAGCCCGGTGGTGTGAAATCCGCGACTGTCATTGGTCGCGGCGCGCCTGCGGGCTTATCCCGCCCCGGACCCTGCCGTGCCATTGTCATCGCGGCCCGCACCCCCCTCCGTGCTTCGCCCGCTCCGCCTGTCCCTTTCTCTCTCTCTCTCTCTCTCTCTCTCTCTCTCACTTTTCCCTATCTCCGTCCGTTCGCCGCCAGAGCTGACAATCCGCTCGGCCTGCGACAGCTGCCGCTTGCAGACTGCCCTTTGCGCCGCCGGTCGTAGCCTTATATATTATACCACGTGACGGAGACGACCTACTGCAAACCCCCACTCCCCCGCATGACCACTTTTAATTCTTTCCCTGTATCGATTCACCATATGAACACGCGACCTCCGTGTCGCAGCTGTATTTCAGTCTTTTTTTCCAATAAGCGCAATTACAAGTGTTTTTTTTTCTTTTTTTTTTTGCGTAATCGTGACCTTCGAATTTGAGTCTCACACTGGTGACGTCACATCTGCATCTACACGTTTTCTCAGTGCAGTTTGCGCCAGAGAGTGGAGTGTGTACCAGTTCATCTACATATATCTGGACTGCTCTGCAAGTCATGGTTAAATGTTTGGCAGAGGTTCACAGAATTTCTCGATCGCTCCACACTCGAATAGCGCTTTGAAAAATGAAAAACTATTTCTGTGCGAATGCTGATTCCTCTTATTTTATTGTGATAGTAATTTCTCACCACGTAAGTGGGAGTCAGTAAAATATTTTGCATTCAGAGGAGGAAAGCTGGTAATTTAAATATTTTTGAAAAAATCTCACCTCAACGAAAAACGCCATTGTTTTAACGATTGCTACCTCAACTCGCTTATCGTATCCGTGAAACTCTCTCCCCAAATTTCGCTAATATACGAAACAAGGTATCCTCCTTCTGACTTTTTCGATATTTTCCGTAAATCGTCTGTGGCAAGGATGGCAGAACCGCGCAGCAATTCTGCTCAAGAAGACAGACAAGCGTAGTTTAAAAAGCCACTTGAGTTCACTTGCTGGATCGCCTTAGGAGCGTACACACTAGACCGACGAACAACAGTGACAGGACTCGGCCGAACGCTGGTCGCCAACGCATTTCCGTTCTGCTTCGCCAACGTTGCTCCTGTTTTGTTATCGTTATAAAGCTGGGTTTTAATTACAATTTCACCGACCTATATTATGAGGGAAGAAAAGGATTTAACTTTCGTCGCACGTAACATGAGTTGGAGTATTTCATAATTTTTTGCCTAATGAAAGCAACAGATCTTTAATTGTTATTCGATTGTATCGGCTCTAAACTTTCCAAAGATAACACCTCTTTGAGGAGAGCTGCACCTGCAGCAGAAAGTTAATAGGTCACTCCTAGTTTTGTTTGTTTATCTTTGTCATTCACGGTGAGCTACGTCAATAAAGACGCTATTTTATTTTTGACATGGTCCGTATCAGTTTCTAATAGCTGATTTATTCCCTCCAAGTATCTAGTTTTTCAGTTTGTCATTATAGTAGTATTTCATAGGGACCCATAAACATTCCTCTTCACGATAAACCTTATCACCTTTAATGCTGTCTCCATATTTCACTCTGTACTCCAGTACTTTTAAAAAAATGTTCAAATATGTGTGAAATCTAATGGGACTTAACTGCTAAGGTCATCAGTCCCTAAGCTTACACACTACTTAACCTAAATTACACACACACACACACACACACACACACACACACGCCCGAGGGAGGACTAGAACCTCCGCCGGGACCAGCCGAGTATTTCTAAATACGTTAAATACACACTGCTAGCGAGAGCAGGCCTTGCCTGCATGGGAAACGGCGACTGTTGAAATTTAGTTCTTCAGGACAGCCACCAATCGCATTCACTCTGTTCTATTGATTGGTTTCGTTTTTTAACAGCAAACTACTTTAACCCATTGCCTTACACAGCCGGTCGCAAGTTTCAAGCCCGTTATTACATTGCCAGCTGTGAGACGGGTCGAGCAGCTATAGCTTCCTCTTCTTCTTTGTTAATAGATGGCATGTAATGCTCGTGCCATCAAGAAAGCATCCTCCGGAAATTGTGTAGTGGCCAAAGCAAGGAAGAAGAAAAGTGATACACGGTATGAGTGTGAGAAATTTCTAGTGGCGTTGCAGATGCCTGATTTTTTTTTGATGTACCATACCAACGAAAAGTATGTAAAACAAAGTATGCTGATTTTCATAAATTTAAGTTGTAAGTATAGGGTCGACAACGCGGAAAAATTTTAGTAACTCAGTGGGTTATACTGTGGATTCTGGAGTTTCTGAGGATGCTCTTGTTAAACTAAAAAGCGAAACCGGTCAGTGAAACATACTAAGAGGCACTTCTGGTTCTTCTGAGAAACAAATACACGACCTTTCTAGAGACCCAAAAAAGCGCTACTGGACCAACGAACATTCGAGCCAATGTCCACACTAGGAGAGGCAACCCGTCGATAACCAATCGTCTACACATTTTGATGTTACAGCCAGCAGACCGAACCGCAACCAAGTCCAACCACTTCGTTGGCTCAGAATTGCCTCCCGTACACACTAAGTAAATCTCGTCCAGCGAAGCTGTTTGTCGTTCGTTGGCTTTCGTTCGCCTAGTTTGCATGCACCAGGTTTTGCCAATAAAACAGTCTTTGGTCCGCCTTCACGACAACATTCTATGTGTTGTGGTCCGAATTTAATCTGTTCGTAATTTTAATGCCTCTGTATGTAGCCGAATCGGCAGCCTTTAAATTTGTGTAATTTACCGTGTAACTGCAAGTCCATCTGCGGATAGTGCTCTTCAGTAGTACTGTGTAAGCCCTAGTTGCTCGATCTGTGTCATGAGACACATTGTAAGAAATGTGTATCGCAAAAATATGTTTTTTGTGCGGTCTGTTGCACATTTCTGCGAAGTTCTTACACTGTCAAAATAAATTTGCCACGTATTGCGTCTCTCTTCTCTAAGATTTTCCTATGTCTACTGCTAATGCAATTTGGTAGGAACATAATTTATCGTTACTTTTCGAGCCCAGATACATAGAGTAATCAGTGCCATTCTTATAGGTACAGCTTCCTACTGCCCAGTTGAGAGATTGAGAGTACTAGACACACAGTTCTATTTCTTCCACGAGCTTTTGCATCGTAGTTTCCAGACATACGGCGTGCGTTTTTAATTAATTAATTTACAATGCCCAGATTAAGACCTTCAGACACACTCTTACATCGGAACTCGGTTTTACACACACTTTTTGAAGTCACAGATTCCTAATGGAAGGTGATCATTTTAATAGGAAACATACTAATGAATGTTACACTATAATTGAAAAATGATTTGAAACAAGATTTGAAATTAGCTTATGACATTTCAAATAGTAATAGTGACTGATATTGAATGACAATAATTCTGTTGATATTGCTACTGGTAATAGTAATGATAACATACTTAGAGTATAAGATTAAAAAACCTATTACTGGGTGTTGACGGACAAACCAATGATAATATCGTAGAAACGAATACGATCAGTCTTCTTACTTTTATAGGTCCTCCGTCACACTTTTGCTGGTCGCTTTGATGATTTATAGTTTCTTTCACAGATTGATGTTGTCAGCTTTTAATAGATATGATGTCTCAATACTGACGAGCATTAGGATATAATTAAAAAAAAAAGTAGTTCTGTGACTTCATTCCTATCAGCAGACGCTTCTTAAAGGTGTCCCTAGACTGACAAGTGTTGTCTGTACTTAACAATACGCACATCAGACTGCGGATTTTAAATTAATCGTAGCCGTGCACTCACTTTATTGAATAGCTGATTCGACTAACGAAGTATTTTCAACGTTTGGTGACATTTATTCGGAAATTAGTACCGATGTAATGAATATAAACTTTTTTCCGCCGGGTGGTACCGAAAGGTTTGTTTTGTGCCTTACTATTTTTTGATCTTGTCACAGTCAGTGACGAACGGAAGGTAAAAAGTTCGTAGCTTAGCAGTTTATAGATCGTCCATTTTCTCCAATATTTTTAAAGTGAGCATAGTTCATACAAAATGTCGATTGTGGACTGCAGAATACACACAAACGACTGTGATAACCTCTTCATTGGACGAATTTTCCAGCCAGATAGTTCTTCAGTTCTGGGAACGTTATGCATTCTGGCAATACACTACGAGAATTTAAACACTCGAAAGTGATCGCTATATTAAAACCTGGCAATCTAGTTCATGGTCCCAAGAGCTACAGACCAGGTGTCCTGCTGTCTGTGACATACAAGCTACCAGACCGGCTTATCCTTAATGGAGTAAGTACAAGATTATCAAATCAACACTTATGGAATGGCTGCCAGAACTTAGCCACATTCCACCCCCTCAACTACGACGCATAAACGCTCTCGCAAACGAGTACAAAAATAAAATGAATAATAGAAATCTACCAATCCACCAAGCTGATGATGTGAATCATAACGCTCTAAGCGATTAGATTCTGTACTCTCTCCATTGTTTTAAACGTGAGCATAATTCACCCAAAATGTGGATTGTGGGACTCTAGCAAGGGTCGCTCTGGATAATTATATGAAGTAGATTGAAGATTTGAGGGATTAACGTCCCGTCGACATCGAGGTCATTTAGAGACGGACCACAAGTTCGGACTGTTTCAGCGATGTGGAAGGAACTCGTCCGTGCTCTTTCAAAGAAAGATTTAGGGAACTCACAGAAACCTAAATCTGGATGGCCGGACGGGGTCTGAACCATCGTGCCCAGAATGCCAGTTCAGCGTGCTAACCATTGCGCCACGTAGCTCGGTCTCGAAGCAGCCTTGCAGTGCATGGACTCACGAATGGACTGTACAATAAAATAGCAAGCTATGTATCGCCCAAAAAACCACTTTGGTTTCATTTATCACGCAAAACACAGCCAGTGCTAAACAGAATTAGAACCCAACATGGGAGATGTACATATTATATACACAAATAAGGTAAACAACCGTCTCTACATTGTGATGCGGAGGTTCACAGACCCACACACATTACAGAAGTATGCCCCATAAGATCGGTGGTAGACCAGAAGAGTTCCTGCTGGCAATCACAAAGTCGATAGATTACATAAACGCTCTAGATTTTTGTTATAAAATTTTATATTTTATATATTATGCTCTACACTCTGTGTATTTTTTTTTTCCATTGTGTCGAAAAGCCATGCAATGTAGTTGCTCCAGATAACTTTTGTAATACTGGCTATTATTATTATTATTATTATTATTATTATTATTATTATTATTACTATTATTTTACTTGTGCAAAGTAATCAACAGGAAGAGTGTTTTGCACGCTGGATAGAAACTGATTGTAACCCTTACCGCAAATGAAACAGACTTCGCCTGTTTCAGTGCGGGAAACAGGTTTATACTAACCGTAGTTAATCGGCGAACACATTCAGATGTATTCTTATTTTTAATCAAAACTTTGAGACATTTGTTTTCATATTTGTTTTTCATTAGCTTTAGGTTAATTCGGCTCCGATCTAGTACCCTGTTTTCTGATTTTTAGTTGTTCATGTAAATTGTGCTGTGCTTATTCTTCGGAAACGACACTGGCGCCTTTAATTGCTGCTCTCCAACACCATATTGTATACGTTCTCGATATTTAAACCTGTAATAGCAGTTTTGAGATGGTTCAAATGGTTCAAATGGCTCTGAGCACTATGGGACTTAACATCTGTGGTCATCAGTCCCCTAGAACTTAGAACTACTTAAACCTAACTAACCTAAGGACATCACACACATCCAAGCCCGAGGCAGGATTCGAACCTGCGACCGTAGCAGTCGCGCGGTTCCGGACTGCGGGCCTAGAACCGCTTGACCACCACGGCCAGCAGTTTTGAGATGTTCTACTCGTTAAGCATCTTCAGGAACATTAGATGCACATTTGAATTCATCAGTCCATTTGTCTGGTATTGAAACTAAAGGGCCGGCCGGAGTGGCCGAGCGGTTCTAGGCACTTCAGTCCGGAACCGCGTGACTGCTACGGTCGCAGGTTCGAATCCTGCCTCGGGCATGGATGTGAGTGATGTCCTTAGGTTAGTTAGGTGTAAGTAGTTCTAAGTTATAGGGGACTGATGACCTCAGAAGTTAAGTCCCATAGTGCTCAGAGCCATTTGACCCATTTTTGAAACTAAAGGATGAGGCAGGTTATAAATCACCTTTTTTTTCTCGATAAACGGAGGAGGAAGAGCCATGTTGAAAGAGCAGAAATCAGATCTCGTCCCAGTCCCGAGATATAAGTTCAAAAAAATGGTTCTGAGCGCTATGGGACTCAACTGCTGAGGTCCTAAGTCCCCTAGAACTTAGAACTACTTACACCTACCTAACCTAAGGACATCACACACATCCATGCCCGAGGCAGGATTCGAACCTGCGACCGTAGCGGTCTCGCGGTTCCAGACTGTAGCGCCAGAACCGCTCGGCCACCAGCGGCCGGCGAGATATAAGTTTTTAGGTTTTTTTTTTTTTAATCGTTTAAGGCATCTACTGGAATACTTTCTTTCAAATGGACACGTACTATTTTGTTTCTAACCTTCGCGAAACAGAGGATCTGATCATCGATTGATGGTTACATCGACATTTTCCTTCCTTCCTTCCGTTCTTCTGTATGGAACGTTCTTCAGTTAAAACCAGGAAATACAAAAGAGGTAAGTATAATGTGCAACAGTTACATTAATAATATAATAATGATAGTAATAATAATTAACTTGTTTGACAGATTTCAATAATTGGGAAGATATCGGTCCTGGCTTGTCAATAGGAACCAACCAAGCATTCTTGAAATGATTCTGGAAAACCCAAATGGGGTGTCTAGTACATGGGTTATATGAATCATAAACATGAACAACCGAAAGAAAGGGAAAAGTATCCAGTTTTTTTTTAGAGTTGCGTTTACTTACCGCTGACAAATTCGTTGCGATTTGTAAAGAAGTATGGCTATTGGATTTTATCTTTACCTTTAACTTAATACTATTGTTCTTTTGAGAAGTAAGGAGTTCAGATTCCCAACGGGCAGTCCTCAGTAAGGTATTTTACTAGATTGTCATGTACGTTGTTGGGTTATTAAAGACTCGACTTCCTCATTTCTGCTATACATACATTAAAAAAAAATAAAACGTACAAATTTGCGCGTCTAGCTTAATTATTCTTGCCTTTACTAATTTCGTAATAGTGTGCGTAATGACAACAGGCAGATTCCGCATTCCTAGATTTCCGGGAAGTGTTTACCATAGTGTCATACTGCAAACTGTTAATTAAGGTACGAGTATATGGAATAGGTTATTAGATCAGTGACTGAATTGAAGGCTTCTTAAGTAATAGAATCCAACAAGATGTCCTGAACGGCGAGTGTTCATCGGCGACAAAAGTACTGACAGGAGTGCTCCAGCGAAATGTGCTAGTACCGCTCTTGATCACTACACTGGACCTCCGCTGATAAATTTTCAGAGGTGCTAGTATGGCGGAAAAGAAAAGGTTTAGTAAACATGGGCTCTAAAATGCCTACCTTAAGAGCAGTGAGCACTTCACTACTGTAAAACACAAGGGTTCTACTGAACAAGTGTTCATAGCTCATAAGGTGTGCGTATTAGAGCGCTTGTGTACTAGGCATTTTTTTCGTGTTTTGAACCATACTGCCATCTTTGAAAGTTTGTCGATGGAGTTCTGGTCCATTTTGCATGCATAAACGATGTAACAGATAGGGTGGGTAGCAATCTGCAATTGCTCATGACGCTGTAGTTCACAGGAAAGTGCCTTTGTAGAGTGACTGTGGTAGGATTCGTAATTAGTAGGATAGAATTTGTTTGATTTGATGAATGGAAACTTACTGTAAGTGTGTAAAGATGGAAGTTGCTGCAGACAACTTGGGAATACAATCCTGTGCCGGCCGCGGTGGTCTCGCGGTTCTAGGCGCGCAGTCCGGAACCGTGCGACTGCTACGGTCGCAGGTTCGAATCCTGCCTCGGGCATGGATGTGTGTGATGTCCTTAGGTTAGGTTTAAGTAGTTCTAAGTTCTAGGGGACTGATGACCACAGCAGTTGAGTCCCATAGTGCTCAGAACCATTTGAACCAAAACAATCCTGTAATCTTCGAATACAGTATTAGTAATTTGCTGCTTTGTATAGTCACGTCGATCAAACGCCTAGTGGTGCCGCTGAAAGCGACATGAAATGGAACGAACACGTAAGGTCGGCTGTAAGGAAGACGACTAGTCGACTTCGGTTGGTTGGGAGAATTCTAGGAAAGTGTAGCTCATCTATAAAGGAGACGGCGTGCAGAGCACTTGTGTAACCCATTCTTGTGCACCGCAGAAGTATTTGAAATCCCCACCTGGTCGTATTAGAGGAAGACATCGAAGCTTTCAGAGGCGTGATACTAGATTTGTTGCGGGTAAGTTCGATCACAACGTGTTACAGAATTGCTGCGTAAACTCAAGTGAGACACCACAAATGAAAGAATACGTTCCTTTCGCGAAACACAGTTCAGAAAGTTTAGAGAACCTGCACTTGGCGACAGATTGCAGAACAATTGTACTGCCACCAACATACATCTCGCTTAAGACAAGACAAATCAGGGCTCGTAGAGGAGTATAGAAACAGTCGTCTCTTCCTCTCTCAGTTTGCAAGTGGAACACTAAAGGGAATGATTTAACAGTGCTAAACTGTACTCTCCGTCATGCACGGTGTGCTGGTTTGCGAAATATGCATGCAGAAGTAGGTGTAGAGGTCAATAGATCCAGGTATTAATCACATCAGAACAGGCAGTATAGCTGGAGAAAGTACATAGTCCTGGTGTTACCGTGTTACACGGAATATTTTTAAACAGTAATTCCTACTTGGAAGGAATAGCTGCATAACGTTTGAATTTCACATACAAAAAACGCATCAAAGCTGTCGCGGCACGTTTCAAACCGCATCCCATCGTCGGGCGCGCGTTGCGTATGTGAGTGCGCGAGCGGCCACTACGCGGCGCGGCGGTTGCGGCGGACGTTTTGATGCGGCCGGGCGCGCCTGTCAGTCGTGGACGGCGGCGCAATTTGCGGCCTGACAGGCGCACCTGCCACTGGCACGGCCCGTGTTTGTTTATTCCCGGCGCCACGCCGCGTCACGTCACAGCAAGGAGCGCCAGCTCGACCACGCCCGCGTCATTAGCGTTTGCCGGCACAGTTTTTGTATCCCGTTATGATTTTTGTTGAAAATAATGTTTTGACCGCGGATGTGACGTGCCGCTGCCCCGGTACCCTCAGCCACGTGTTCGTGCCTGCTGTTTCGACACGTCTGACAATAAACCTGCCCTGTCTTTATTTACTACCGCAACATTTGTTTTGGAAAAATAAGCAGAAAAAGCTTTGTATCAGATACGCTACTGTAAAAGACAACTCTCCCAGATACGCCCCTTAACCTTTGTCCACCAATGGGGCGTACGTGTCTCACGACAGGCTGTCAGCGAAGTAGTGGGAATTTTTTGCAAGATGTTGCTATGTATCAGTTCCATTTGGTAAAGGGAAGCCTGCTAAGAATTCATAAAACTACAGATTGCGCCTGTAGACTGCGCTGTCTTCAACTTTCGTTGTTAACCCTCTGCTCCGTATTGTCGCATCGCATTAGTTCGCGCCTGCGGGTAGACAACCCTCTGAACATATATGCAAAGCGGGCTGCTGCAATTTTTTCCCTTTAATTTACTGTCTTTTGGGATGTGCCCATGCAGCTGTCTCAACAATAGAAAGACGATACGACAGTGTGCTGCGACAGTTGAGAAAATTCGTCTCTTGTGAGTCGTAACCCTGTACGAAGTTAATACATATATCGGGTGACACCAGGTAGGCGATGTTCATGTCAGTAATGACGATGCGGAGAGGAGGATAACACAACACCCAGACCTTAATCGGAGAAAATCTCCGTACCTTCCTGGAATCGAACTCGGAGCCTCTATGGTTAGCAATATTCCGCGCTGATCCCGCAGTTACCGAGGCGGACTGCTGCTGTCAAATTGATTCCCACTGGCATCCAGTTCATTCTCAGAAAGAAAATACGACTAATCATCTAAAACCTCTGAAAGCATATGAGATTCGTTCATTTTTATCCGTTTCCTGAATAGGGCCATCTATAAAAGCAGGAGGAGCTTCAAGACGAAAATAGTATTTATTTGAAATATCAAAATACAATCAAAATGCTAAATAATTGAAAATTACATGAAGGCAATCAAATCTGATACATTGACTACTGATGTGAACACCTATATATAAGAAGTAGTTAAAATAGATTGCAGCAGATGGCATCTGCAGACAGCGTGTATAAAACACGATTTATCTCGAGATGCATCCCTAATGGATGGATTTATATGAAATACAGAACGGAGAATTCGTGAATTCCAGCCACTGAGGGCATTGTGGTTACGCAGTGGCAGAAGTTGAAAATTTGCGCCGCACTGGGATTCGAATTCGGTTTTACCACTTCTCATGAGCGGTTGCGGTAACGTCTTCGGCCATCCGGACACGGTCTTCGACCGACTCAAATTTCCAACTTATTGCATGATGCAAAGCAGTGTGTGTGTCGTCTATTAATCTCCTATTTGCAAATTATTGATTCCCGTAGCAGTGCGGACAATATTAGTGCATCCGCAGTGAAAGGCCATTGAGATCTATCCGACAGAACAGAAACCACCGAAATATATACATTTGTGTAAGAGCGCGAGGACTCCTTGACGTTTGTTTCTGGACGGATGCACTAATATCGTCCAAACTTCTACGGGACTCAGTAATTTGCGATTGGGAGATTTATGGCTGAGATACACTGCATTGCAGCGTGCGGTAATTTGGAAATTTGAGTCGATCAGGGACCGTGTCCGGATGGCCAAAGCGGTTAAGTTAACCGCCCATGAGAAGCGGTAAATTCGGATTCGAGTCCCAGTCCGGCACAAATTTTGAACTTCCGCCATTGCGTTACCACAATGCCCTGTGCGGCTGGAAGTCACGAATTCATAGCCATCCCTTCTCTCTCATTCCCCATTTGCTATTTCACATAAATGTGTGCACCAGCTGCGTCATCACAAGTAGCGTCTGTTCTGTCGGGTATGTTGATTTCTCGTGGACCCTGCACGGATCCGAGCGTTCGAGAAGCTTGGCGGGCTTTTCCGGCAATAGAAAAGAGACAAATTAAATATATACATACACTCCTAATGGCGCGCGAAACACGAGTAGATTCGGGATCCGTATGCAGTGTATTAACAGGATTAAACGTGCGTAAGAATTACGTTCCCTCGTGTGTACTTCCATTTATCGAATACCTCGTTTAGATATCTCGACTCATAAATCCTTACCAAATGGGATTAACGAAGGACTGCAAAAAAGATCAGCTCATTTTATATATTTTTTGTGCTAAAGGGAAGGGAATGTCATGGGTGTGATACGCGAGTGGGGGTGGCAATCATTAGAACAAAGAAGTTTCTCTTGCGTGAATACATAGTGTCATTTCTTTCTGACATGTCCGAAGGAATAGACAGCAAGCAGGCTGATTCGCCTCGATCGACAATGAATCCACCACTTCCAGTGTGGATACACAGTTACGCCCGACCTCCTGCGGGAATGTCAAAGTAGAAAGCGTGGAGGACGTGGACGCGGACTGCGTATAGGTGGCGGTATGTGGGAATGTGGGTCTGCCGAGGGACGTGCCGAGGTAGTCTGCACAATTGCGATAAACACTGTGTGCGGGTGGCTCAGTGGTTAACGCAACTGCTTAGTAAGCCAGAGATTGCGGTTTCGAATGTCGGTCCGGCACACATTTTCACTCGTCGGCGCTGATCCGCATAAAGTCCCGATGCAGCTGACATCAGTAGTCTCTTTTCTTCCCTTTCTTTTCTTTTCCTTTCTCCCCCCACCACTTTCAATTTACATAAGGGCATTTCTCGTTGCGGCGAGATCTTTTCACGAAATTTCAGTCACCAACTTCTGAATGCTAAAAAGTTTTGTTGATTCCCACCTACATAGGAGAAGTGACCTTCTTGAAGAAATAAGAGAAATCAGAGTTCGCACGGAAATATGTAACTTGTTTGTGTTTCCAGTGTGATATTGTAGAGCGGAGCGGTAGCGAAATAGGCTGAAAGTGGTTTGATGAATTCCCTGCCAGTAATTTTCACCTCTTCCACTTTTATCTGTAACTGTATAAATACTGTTTGCAGCGTGGTCCAGTGGTACAGATATCACACTAAACTTTTTGTCCCCAGCCATAACTGGCTGGCTTAATTGGTTCTCAAGTAGAACAACCAAGTGTTGTAATGCACACCAGTGTTCAAATCACCTTTCGGCCAACATGTGGAGCCTTCGTAGCTCGGGCGCAGGTTCGATTCCTGCCTCGGGCATGGATGTGTGTGATGGCATTAGGTTAGTTAGGTTTAAGTAGTTCTAAGTTCTAGGGGACTGATGACCACAGCTGTTAAGTCCCATAGTGCTCAGAGCCATTTTTAAGCGTCATTGTCAGGTGGAAGCTTTGAATTTGCCAGTGAGGTCCTCAGTAGAGTTTATGCCATGGAAGACAGAGATCTATGTTAATTTTCCGGTCGGGCATACGGATTTCTTTTTTCACGTAGTCTTACTCTACAACTGATACTGTACCAGTACTCACTCTTTAAATTGCAAGTAAAAAGTACGGAAAGATACTGTAATTGTCTTTTTTATTCACATGGTTACTTATAATTTGATGTAGGTAATACAGTAATACACGTAAAAAAGCACCTCTGTCCCTGGTTCGTTTCTATTCTGTCTCTCGTCTAAACGTAAATTTTTACAAACATCTTGATCAGTTCTAGTTCAGTGGGGCAAGCAGTAGATTTGTTTTGTTGAAGGATACTTTCTTCCTCTATCTTAGGTAGTTCTTTGTGTGTTGATTGTTGTGTGTCTCTTACAAAATTTTGTGACTACCCCAATTTTGATATTCAGCTGTAAAATTTAGTTTTAGTTGCTTAATTACTTCCTTGGTGTGCAAATAAACACCAGAGATAAGCTACAACTGTGCCTTACACTTTGCTTTCAGGCTGCAAATTTTATATCTCCATTTTATAATCAGTGTGAATAAATGTTTTGTCTCGACATCCGTTCAGAAATTCTGAAAAGTTATTCCAATTTACAGTCTCGATATCTATGATCATAAAAAAGACAAAATGTTTTATTATTCGTTTTATAATTTTAGTGTTTTACTTCTCTTGTGTAATCCATCTTACCTGGAAATAAACTGATTATTGTTCTGTTTTTCTTTTTGTGCCTTTTCCGAAAAAAAGTATGCCTAGTACTGTGATGCTTAAAGTCATGTAAAATTGATTTGTAGTGTGTGTTGCTAGTAGAAACTTTTCCATAAAGGTACGCTGGGGACCGTGTGTTTACCTCCTCTGTACTGGCGTCTCCTGAAGTAGTTTTCCTAGCTTTTCCTACACGAGAGTAACATGTCATTAAGTGTTCTGTAAAGTGTAAAGTTTTTTCAAAGAGACCTGTAAAACCAGTGAATATATTAGTAGTGTAGAGTACCCAGTTTACTTGAGTTTAGGGTTAGTTAAATTTTGAATGCAAATAACATTGCGAACAGTCTTATACCAAAGGCAGATATTTTTCGATACATAAGAGATTTTGTTTTGTTCGCAGCCGCCATCGCCCAGCGTCTGGCAGCGGAAGTGTCAGAGTTTGATCGCCAGAAAGAGTTCAGGCGGCAAGCCGCTGCCAACGCCGCAGCTGGCCACGGTAAGTGGTTGAGTTGCAACATTTCTCTCCAAGAGTTTCAACTCACTCTGTGTTCCTGCCACTGCCGAATCCACACATCTACATTGTTCACACCCATCAAAGGTGACGGACAATAATACTGTCCAACAGTATAGTGGCTTGGAGAATGAGATTTTCACTCGGCAGCTATGAGTGTGCGCTGATATGAAACTTCCTGGCAGGTTAAAACTGCATGCCATACCGAGACTCGAACGCGGGACCTTTGCCTTTCGCGGGCAAGTGATCTAGGAGACGAGGTACTGTCGGAAGTAGAGCTATGAGGACGGGGCGTGAGTCGTGCTTGGGTAGCTCAGATGGTAGAGCACTTGCGCGTGAAAGGCAAAGGTTCCGAGTTCGACTCTCGGTCCAGCACACAGTTTTAATCTGCCAGGAAGTTTCAGCATAGTGGTTTGTCTGAAAAACCGAGAATTGTCGGGGAAATAAATTTACAAGAAAAGCTAGGGGATTCAGGAAGTAGGGTTTTCTGTGATACAGCAATGCTGCTCAGTTGTCCTGATGATGGCTAATCGTGGCTTCTGTCGTTTAACAATATAAAGTTTTTGTGCTTGCTCCCATCAAAATAACAAACAACAAAAAAGCTCCATCAGTGTCTCCCGATGAAATATCATTTTTTCCAAATTCTGTGTTACACTGGGGTCTGTGTCGTGGCGGGGGGAGAGGGGAGAAAGGTGAACAGTTCGTTACCGAGCGAGATGGCGCAGTGGTTAGCACACTGGACTCGCATTCGAGAGGGCGACGGTTCGAACCCGCATCGGCTATCCTGATTTAGGTTTTCACTGAACCCTGTTCCCTTGAAAGGGAACGGCCGACTTCGTTCCCCATCCTTTCCTAATCACATGGGACAGATGATCTCGCTGTTTGGTCCCCCTCCCCCAAATCAGCCAACCAACAGTTCGTTGATGGAAAGAAATATACCGAGTCATTTTCTAAGAATTACTGTGAGTTTCCGATTAGGAAACTGTTGACTGAGCGGTCACGCAGTGAAACATGACGAATTGTATTGAATTGTAATATTTTTGCTCTGCTACCTTTGGCGCGTTCTCCGACCTTTGTGATCTCCTTTACTATTGGTGCATTCTCTGTTTCCAGACCTACGTGATTGTGAGGGTGACGGAGTGTAATGTGCACGTGACAATTGGTCTCAGGTTTTGAATTTTTATTCGCTTAGAAAACAATTATGGATTTTTTAAAATTTTGTAAATAATATGCATACGGATGCCAATCTTCTGTAGGTCAGCATTGAATATTTAGGCTTCAGTCCTATTTCGTTAATTTCATTGTAAATGTAGTACCTTGCCGACTTTATCGCTTTTGTGCCGTGAGTAGGCCTACCTTGATTCGAGGAAAACATTCGCCGCCGCCATTGAGTTGTGTAGGAAACAACGCGATGATGACAGGCTTCGCCGTGTACTGTTACGGCTTGCAACAGCGAATAAACAGGCCTCAGTGCTGTAAATCTATCGCTAATCAGCGCTTCGACAACGACAATCGGAGGGCAGCGATACCGTCCAGAACTGGCTCCTTGTCCACCACCTCGTGAGTAATACCACTATCAGGGCACAGAAATTGAAAGAAGGGCGTTCGTGCGGGGACGCTGCCCTTGAAAATCGAAGAATCTCAACATTTCCCGCGGACCGATGACACATTGTACATGTTGATTCAGTATGACGGCGGGGTACAGGTACGTCGAAAGCCACATGATGCGATGCTAAGAGCGTACTGTTCAGGCAGGTGTTGGGTGCTGAAATGTTATTATGTCTCGACTTCCATGGAGTTGCGTCGGAAACGTTTATTTGCGGACCAGGACTTGTCCTTAGTACTGCTATACCATGACATGAGTCTAAAAAGTGTTTGCATCACATACGGTCACTATAACGTCTCCAGCTGGTTCCTGGTAACGCCAGCCGATAATCTCTCCCATAAACAAAAGGGGATAACAGTTAAAGTGAAAAAGGAAAAATCACGCTAATCATCACACTCACTTCCAGTTTCCACGGAAACAAAATTAAATAAATGTTTTTTTTTTCATATTCAGTTTAACATGACTGTTAAAACTTCTCAAAGCAAGTGGATTCTCAAATACCCGATTTTCGGTTTTTTTATTGTTACTATTTCCAGCAATAAACGCATACATCGAATGAAGATTGAAAAGATCGAAGACTCCATCAGGCTTTTGCATTATATGTTCCAAGGTAGATAAAACCAAAATATAAAGCAGGTAAATAAAAGAAAACTTATTGCATATACTGTGGGTTCGTTTCCTTGAATGAAAAGTAATGACAGGTCGAACACCACAAACCATTCACTTAAGCGAAGATGACACTATTCGTAAATTACGAATAGTCAGTGCAAAAAGGTGAAAACTGGAGTTTGAGAATTCTATTTTTCGTGGCAAGTTGTCCATTTCCAAGGGTTACAAGCAAATAAAGACATAGCATGAGGACACAGTCAGCAGATCAGCTATTTTTATTGTAAACTCTTAATGAATTGTTAATTTTGTTATTTGTTACTGTTGCCATTATCTCGTAGAAGTGACAGCCACATAATAACTTTTATGGAAAATTTTAGAGTCCTTTTTTTTATTTACTTCGAATGAAAAAACCCGTTTTTAATCAAATATATCTTTGCTCTTTTGAGGGAATTTGAAACTATTGATTTTTATTGGTATAACGAAAAAAATGCTTAGTCAAAGAATTCAAGTGAACAATTTAAATAGGAGACAAAATATAGCATTTACCAGGAAAAATTACATGACACTTGTTACAGTTTCAATAACGCAGTAATCCATTGGCCAATATTTATGGACACACAAATAGTCGTTCTTTAAACTGTTGATCTGCAAGTCGACTTCTTTCATCAATATCATTCGACGATGACACGAATCTTTCAGAAGCCACAGAACTTTCTACCAAACTAGACTTAAAAATTATATAAAAACCAAACATTTTAGCGTTACTGCTGTGGCAAAGTGATATATCGGTTTTGTATCCAGATATCAGTAAAAAATAAAACCTGTTATTTCGGAGATCAGCCGAAAAATTATTCAGAACTAAAATTCCAGTATCGGTATTAACCTGTCGATTTTTCCCATCCCCATACTGTCTCGCTGATGGATCTCCCCTGGATACCGGAAATCGGCTGTGGTGCCCACAATAACCAAAAGATGAGCCCAAGGACGCAGCCAGGAAACGATTTGTTACATACTCGTGAGAGGGATTTTTACGTTGGATGAAAAGGGGCATTTGTTGCATCTGTCTTGACATATCACTGCCTTACCGTACGAGAACGTACTCTCCGATATCGTATATCCGTTTGCTTCCCTACGGCGTCCTACAAGAGACATGAACCTTCATCGAGACAAATCACCAACCTACATTTTGTCGAATTGTGTCAGAATAGCTTGCGTGCCACTCTACGTAGTAGGCGAAGGTAAAACCCTGGATTCACATTCGGGAGGACAGCAATTCCAATGCTAGTCCGTCCATCCCGATTTATGTTTTCCGCGGTTCTCCCAAGTCGCTTAAGGCAAATGTCGGGACAGATCCTTTGAAAAGAACCTGGCTGATTTCCTTCCACGTCCAGAACTTGTTCTCCGTCTCTTATAACCTTGTCGTCGACGGGTCGATGTATCATAATCTTCCTTCCTTACTGGCCCAACATTTGTTACTACGTTGTTTACATTTTCTAATCGGACCGAATACCGGTGGTTTGTTTATCCTCAAGTGGATGTTAGGTTGTACGATTTACATGTAGCTTTCGCATCAAACGCTTTCCATATTTCAATCGATACGTGTCCTAGGGACCCCATTGTCTGTCTATTGGTAACAAGCGATACAGCAACGTAAATAAAGACCTTTCTACTATAACTTCATACTGAAATACTAAAGCCGCTCTGGCACAGTTGCTTTGCACAACTAATGGACTACCCTAGCACGCTTCTCAATCCAAATTCCCATTCACGTCTCAGTCCACTTGTTATTCCTCTATACCTCTGACGATAACGGATGTAACACATCGAGGTACAGTCTGTATCTGAGGAATTATACAAAAATTCGACTTCCCAGTGAGACTGGAAAGCTACCACACTGTGAATTTAAACATACAGCTAAATATATCACAATGCATTGTAGTAGAATACTTTATACTGTATCGGTTTGGCGACTGACGACATTAAGCCATGCTGCACTATGTAGTCTGAGGAGACAAGGAATCTCCACTACTAGACGATCGCGGCTAACAGGGCACCTCAAGGCCATGAATAAATTGGGGTATCCGTCCATTCGTTCGAGGCAGTCGAACAATCCTACGATATTCTGGTGGTGTAGCCCTTCTGGTAGGACCCGTGCCTACCCGTCTTGCCACACTTTTGTACCGAGTCCATCTCGTCGTCGTCACTTGATCTGCAGCGGTTGCGCTGCATCCAGCTGTCCGAATTTATGACGATGCGTACCGTAAGACTAAAAAATTGCGCGGGTCACATCAGTACATACGAAAGGAAACAGGAGTAATAAGTTTGTTTGCATGGCCATCGTCCTCAGCATGCACAGAAATCATTGTTTTGTAAATGAAACCGCTCTTTCTTGCTGCAACTGTAATTTATTTTTCCGAGACGTGTTATGCCATTTTTTACTCTCAGGCGTCTTCAGTTGCATCTAGAACGACACAGTTTTATTTTGACACATGTAATTTTTAGATTATCGAACTTTTCATGTCGCATTTTTATGTAAATACGCACTTACTTAAAGTTTATTGGCACCTGCGTTTCCTCACATCTGGTCTGGAGTGGTGGTGCGACCTCCAGACCAGATGAGAGTAAACGCAGATGCCAATAAACTGTAGGTAATTACTTATTTACATAAAAACGCGACATGAACTTCTCGATAATCTAAAAATAACATATAACAAAACTGTGTCGTTCTAGATCCTACTGAAGATGCCTTAGGGTAAAAAAAAGGTGAAGTGCATCTGGGAGAAATAAATTGTTGCAGCAAGAAAAGGCGGTTTTATTTACAAGAGAAATAGGAGTAAGTCGTGGCAGATTTATATCACTGACGTTGATTTTCAGTATGATTTTGGAATCTGTACTGTGTTCGAAAATTACAGATTAGCTCAAGGAAAACGATTTATTGACACGCGGTCAGCACTGTTTAAGATTTTTTTTTTCCTCATGTTGTTCAAAGATTATGGAACACATGTAATAACTTACCAGGATCACTGCAAGCTCTTTGTATTCTCATAGTCACAGTTTTATCGAATGTGTATTCAAATCCGCTTGTTACGAAAAATTATAAATAAATAGAAATGAGAGGCACACAGATAACTAATTAACGCAAAACGTATGAAACAGACTGCTTCTGGACGTGACAGCTTGCTGCTGGGACACACAGTGTAAATAAAACTTGTCTAACTCATTAACTGAATGCTGCTCACGTTGTGGTGTAAGAACTACCAGGTCTTGATGATACCGAGACTGGCACCGTCATTGTGAGAAAGCGCGTTCATACTTCGTTACGCCAATCCTCACTAACTTTTCTGACAATGACCTAGTTGAATACATCGTCACTCGTCAGATTATTGAAGTAAGCAACGCTAACTTGGACAGGTAACCTCCTGATACGTGCTGTTGGTTGCTTTCCCTTTGCTTTTACAGCGAAGAGGAAGAAGGATGGTCGTGTGAAGTTCCTAATTAGCACACTTTCCGCCAGTGTCATGGGTTAAATTCCAAACCTCTCCGCAGTGGCTCATGGATAAGGCAATGTGACACAATTGATGATCCGTCTTTCAGATGGGGATGTTCAGCTCGGGGGTGGAGTTCGAGAATATTTGGCTATTTGCCGGCGCCGAGTATCAGCCTCTCCATTCTATCATCATCATCATCATCCAGGATAAGCAGGGCACTACACTACACACACTCACTGCAGTCAGCTACACCTACCAGGTACGCTTGAACACCCAACTTTTTCAATTCACAAAAGGTGGTCAGAAAACCCTTCCGTTTAGGCAGCTCAGTCTGCCGTCAGGGGTCCCACAGCTAACAGTACCATAGGAATTCACGCTTTTACAACTTGTTTTTGAAGGCTTGCGACAGCGATACACAGATCACAATTTGTGCCAGCATCGGGATTCGAACCTGGGTCTCTTGCTTACGAGGCAGATATGCCAGCCATTTCACAGTACAGCTACAACAGCTGCACGGATTACCCTAGTATGTCTGCCTCACCAATACAGACTCCAACTATCGCCTCAGCAGCAGAACCGGGCTCAAATCCCGATGCTGGTACGAATTGTAATTCATTGCGTCGGCTTACATCATTATCGTCGATAAAGGTGAGAATTCACTGTGTTTTATTAATACGAGTATATAACCTACACCTGAGTTACAGGCAGTATTAACCCCATTTTGTTCATTTCTAAGGCACTATTCCAATATTGGAGAGCCTCGGCAATACTGTAGTGAGTTTGGTAGGGGAATTGCAAGGGGCTGAGGCTAGAGTTGGAGTTTGTATTGCGGAGGGAGACGTACTAGTTTAATATGTGCAGCTGTGGTAGCCACAATGTTAGTGTGCCGTAACGGTTAGTGCGTCTGTCTAGAAAGCAGGAGACCGAGGTTCGCATCCCGGCTTAGGTAGAAATTTTAATTCATTGTTTCGACGTACATCGTTATCAGTTAATAACAATTTGTCTTTGAAGTGGTGGCTTGCGAAATTTAGTCCTGAATTGTCTCTGAACTGTAGTAGCGGATTGGGATTCATGAAACTATAAACTACACAGCGCATGCTCTGCACCTTTATACGACCTCATGAAGGCTGTTGGAGTAACTGCTTGCTGCCTAGTGGGAACGTCCGGAACTAACGGTGTTACACGGAAATAAAACTTGAAGTTATACTGCATCCAGTGCTATATCAAACATTCCTGTAAGTTATTTACCCTCTTCAAAATTGAAGGTTGCTTTTGTGTAACTAATTTGTAAACACCCTGTGTTTCATTCTAGGTCTTATTTTTATTTTTATCTTTTTAGTACCTACAGAATCTGGTCATACGTCTGTAATAGACTTTCAAGGAGACGAGGAACTTGGTTTGATACAGTATCTGAAGCACGCTATGGTAGAAGCTAATGTTAATCTTTTCTTGTTTCTTCTAGCCGTCCGCGGTGGTCTCGCGGTTCTAGGCGCGCAGTCCGGAACCGCGAGACTGCTGCGGTTGCAGGTTCGAATCCTGCCTCGGGCATGGATGTGTGTGATGTCCTTAGGTTAGTTAGGTTTAATTAGTTCTAAGTTCTAGGGGACTAATGACCACAGCAGTTGAGTCCCATAGTGCTCAGAGCCATTTGAACCATTTTGTTTCTTCTATTGCTTCGGTTTCTCATGTTTCGTACTCAAAAAGGCGTACAATTCAGAAAATATGCTTAATAAATTTTTTTCTTAATCGCACCTCTTTATGTCGTTTGAAGTGAGAATATACTTCCTTCTGGTAGAAGCATTCCTAACCCGTTTATTTTTCACATCACATCGCATAAACGGTTTCTATCTGCTATTATCTTGCTTACAGTATAGGTGAAACTCTCGACAACTTCAACTGTTGCTCCTTTGTCCCGTATCATTCCTTTCGTCATACACACCCAGAATAAGGACTATGGTTTTTCTTTAATCATTTTCCGACTGTATCAAATGCCAAGAACCCACTCCCTTACACTTCAGTTCTATTAGGCATCTTTCAGTTTCAGAGAGGACCGCAGTATCGTCCGTAAGATTTTTTGTGGCATAGTTCCTGATACATCTCCCGGTTGCTCTCTGACAGTACCACTTTTGTAGCGGATGAAAGTGCTAGCGGAACTGTGGTAGAACGCTGCCAAAACGTGTGTGTTGTGTAGCTTCTTGTAATTACTAAACCACAAGACTGAGTGCCATTTTTCTGTGGCTGGATTTGAGCTCTCAGTAGTAATACGCGAGTTGCTTTACACCTCTTCTGGAAATACTGTCGTAGGACAGCTGTTTGTTCAGTCATGCGCATTAGCAGCAAATATTACCCTCTTTGTTGGGAACAAAAAATAAATATACCCCGTCCTCTCGCTCTTTTTGCGGCGCACGATATGGCCCTCAATAGTTACCCAGCATTTTGCAATTAGTCGTAATTCGCCGTGTGGCAAATTTTTAAACATTTACCCGCCCGCGTGTACCTGGCGGCCCGGGCGGTCTTATTATTAATTTCGGCGTCGGCGCCGGTGATCGGTCGCGGTGGTCCCGCAGCCCCCGTAGCGCCACCGCCCCAACCCCTGCGCCCTTCATAAAATATTCAGTGAGCGCAATATCGCGGCATTTTCCAGATTCCGATTTCATCTGCAGCCGCTCCCTCTGAAGCTGCAGCCATAACTGGCATATTTTGCGCAATGCAGGCGCCGCGAGCCGCCAAATTAAGGCCGGAAATATGCACCTGCAAACTATTTGTGCGATGCATTCCTCCTGAAAATTGAAATGTAATCGCGCCCCCCCCCCCCCCCCCCCTCTGCTACCGGGACACTTCGGCAGCCGCGTTCTCTTTTTATCAATGGCGGTTTCATATTTTTTTTTCGTCTTTGACTTCACAAGCGAACAGTGTTATAAAAAAGTAAATTCGTCCTAGTGACCTACAAAAATTAAAGATTTTTAGAATGTTGGATCGGGCGTAGAAACAGCCCGGCTGTGGCACCGGGCAATGTGGCGCGCTGGTTCAAACACAGCAGTTTTCCCAAATCATGTCAGGAAATTAAAGAACGGGTTCCTGCAACAAGATAACGGTTGATTTCCTTTCCCTATAGTTGCTCTGCATCAATGGTTTCCAACTTTTCTGAGATAGTTACTCTTAAGTGTATAAATATTAGCTGGTACCCCTGCTCCCAAGCATCTTCACCTCTACCATCATCAACGTTACGGCGTAATTATGTTTTAGAATGAAAAATAATTTTCTTTGAACGCTTTCTTCTAAAAGAAGGAAAAAGTATTAAGTTTATTGTTGGTGTTTTAAAAGCACGAGCTAATGACTCATTGATAAAGTTTGAATTGCTTATTTCAAACACCTTTTTTTTATATAGAATGATGAAGCAACTCTCAGTGCATCGCGAGTACTGTCTACAACTCCTGAGAAAAGGCTGATTGGTTTGAGAGTAGACACTTGTTACAAAACATACTTTCTCTGCACCACTCCTTTCCCTGGTAACAGTTACTTCAATCACACCCTCTATCCCAATTTAAAATCAATGAAATTAAAATGTATAGCCTATTATAATTACTATTCGCAAATCACTTGATTGCTGGACTCCTTATTTTTAAAGTGGTAGAAACTGGAAGACATCAGGTTGTCAGTGCCATTTGTGCAACTACTGCCACCAGTAATAATAATGATGATTACATAAAGGCCTTACAGCAAAGTAGTAGCCATTATATAATTGTGTATTAGTTGGCTCTATTATCTTTTGCAAAGTGAAGAATGAAGTAATAGCTGGTTCATTGCATTAACTACTGTACTCGCAGCAGACGTTTTTACGAGATATTTAAGAAGATGTCATCTATATGTTTGTGTGTGTGTAGTGTGGATGGACTATGTGAGAAAGATGTTTTTCGTACTTTCCTCTCATAATCTGTAACTTCCTACGCATTCTGTCACGCATTAATGTTAGTATTAAAAGAAAACGTTAGTTGGTGGAGGCTTACTAATCAGTCTTACAGTCATGCGAAATAGTGATAACAGTAATGATCTGCGCCCCTCCCGCCAGAGGTTCGAGTCCTCCCTCGGGCTTGGGTGTGAGTGTTGTCCTTAGCGTTAAGTTAGTTTAAGTAGTGTTTAAGTCTAGGGACCGACGACCTCAGCAGTTTGGTCCCTTAGGAATTCACACAAATTTGAACATACGAGTAATGATCAGTAACAGCCGGCCGGTGTGGCCGAGCGGTTCTAGGCGCTTCAGTCTGGAAACGCGTGACCGCTATGGTCGCAGGTTCGAATCCTGCCTTGGACATGGATGTGTGTGATGTCCTTAGGTTAGTTAGGTTTAAGTAATTCTAAGTTCTAGGGGACTTGATGACGTCAGATGTTAAGTCCCATAGTGCTCAGAGCCATTTGAACCATCTGTAACAAATTAATTAGTTTCGTTAGCGAACCACAGTCGAACCGTTTTGTTTTTACTTCTACGAATATTTTAGTTCACTACTCCTGGAGTAATTGACCACATGATGAGAACCATTGTTCTACAGGGACAATGAATTGTCCCTAGCGATTTAGAAATTGTTGGGATGTTATACAGCAACTAACCTTCTTTTCCTTTGATCAGACGTAAATCATGAAATTGTAGCCCAAGAGAGTTGTATCCCTTTTTTTGCTCTGCTTTAACGGCCTACCGATATCAGAATCGTTAGAGATGGCACGTTAGCTCAGTTGGACAAGGAGAAAGCAAAGAAACAGCCTTGACCGAGGAAAACAAAAATTTCTCTCCTAAAGTAAAACAGGAACCAAAAAGAACGGAATTCAACAAAGCTGAACAGGAATTCGGTTTCTTCGTATTACACGCCCAGCATCTATTTCGTTTCGCCTTTGTGTAAAGTTTGATGTTAAGTAGGCAATGGTTTCAAGAAAACCGGTTTTGGAAGGCTGTTCTGCTAGTAGTGCCCTATTTTCCTGTTGGCTGTGACGGGACCGCCCTGTTACGCATTGTAACCTGTCTTTCTTGTGACAATGTGGTGAGAATATGCTTGAAAAAATCGTTTTATTTACAGATGGCATGTTAGAGTATCAGTACGTCACAGAGCAGCCAGCACATAACGTCTTACAGATGTTGTAGCTGTCAATGTAAGATGAAAATTTACTTTTAAAATAAGTGCAAGGCAGTTCAAAATGAATGTAGCGATTACAAACGGTTGTTCTAATTAATGCACAGCGATACCTTTATAAGAATTACAGACAATGTAAAAAAAGTTCAAAAGCTCTTTCAGCACATTGAAGCATCCAGCCATGCGATATGGAAGTTCGAGATCTGAGAACCAGGCACCCATTGATTGTCCGCAGCTCGTGGTCTAGTGGCTAGCGTTGCTACCTCTGGATTACGTAGCCCCGAGTTCGATTCCCGACCGGGTTGGGGATTTTCTCTGCCCGGAGAATGAGTGTTTGTGTTGTCCTCATCATTCCTTCATCATTTGTGAAAGTGGCTGGATTGGAGTGCGTAAAGATTGGGAATTTGTACGGGCACTGATGACCACCCAGTTAAGCGTCCAAACATCATAATCATCATCGCCCATTGATTTCTTTTTGTGGGTTTATTTGAAAGACCTTGTGTATGTACCTATTTGGCCTAAACGATTCCAGAACTCAGAAATGGGCATTTCTAACATCCTCGTGCCAGTTATTCCACATGTGTCTCAGAATGAATCGGCGAGATGGGTTATCGCATAAATGTAGACCTTTTGATTAAGGAGAGTCATACAGAAAACCTAGAAAGTACGCAAAACAAATTTTGAACTTCCTTTTACATTCTCTGTAACTCATACCAGCGTATCGCGAAGCATTAAATAGGTACAGCCGTTTGTAGTAGCTATATTCATTTTGATTTGTCCTGTGTTCAAGCAAAATTATTCATGTGCGTGTCTTACGTGCAATTTTGGAACATAATTTCCGATCGGTAAATAAAGAGCAATCTTGTCTGACACTCTGATTCACAGTTTTCATATCTGAAATTGCGACGCCTGTTTTAATAATTATGTATTTTTCTCTGTTTACATATCTTCCAGAACCTTTATGATGTCTTTGGGATAATCTCTTGCCCTACAACAACATGTATATTGCTGAGTAGTGGGTGACTTTAGTATTGCAGTCAATATACTGTCATTCGCTCTCTTCTCTCTCACCGTCACATGACGATGATGATGATGATGATGATATTGTAACATCGCAATCACTGCTTGTTCCTATGGGTGTCGTGCCTAATATTTACCGTGGTCAGTGCTGTCTGTTTGTTAGGTACATCCTATATAGGTTTTTGAAGGCTTGGTTTGCTGTCTCTGTTATTGAAATCCAAAGTGTTTGCTAATTCGTATGCTGTCATTCTTTCGTATTGAACAGTACGTGTGTACCGCATGCAGTACGAAAGTGTGTCATATACCTTGTTCATAGTGAGCGACACAGCCATAAATTTATTAAGCAGGTGGGACACTTTCCCCCGTACGTTATATTTGTTTCGACTTATACTTCTTTCCACAATTAATTTCGGCTCTTTCAGCGTAGAAAACGGTAGTATACGTATGAAAAAGGCAGCGCTTCATCATGATGTGCTCCATTCTTTTCGCTTTACAAGTTGTACTGTTCTTGTTAGTTTGGCAGGTTGTTTATCTACTATCCCCCCCAAATACCAAGAAAGAAAAATTTCTAAACCGAAACCTACATAAGCAAATCGTGTGAATAGGGTGCCATTTTCATGTATACCTCACTTTTATATAGCTTAACATTCGACAAGGTCTTATAAAGGCGAAACTAGTGGTGAAACAAAGAAAACGTCTAAATAAACACAGTCTAAGGGAGAAACCACCTCATTCACTTTAAAGAACTGTGTATTCTGGGATTCTGTTCCCTCACAAACCCCCACAGCTTCTTGAAAACTCACGCGATGTATAACAGGCGATCAAAAATTTTCCGTTTGGGGGCGTTGTTGCAGCGTAGCGCTACTCTGTTGCTGGTATGTAAGAACCGAAGTATAGACAAGGGAGCAGTGTGGTATTCAGGTATTTCCGACGTGTGTGCGGTAAATGCGGAAACACGAAATGCTGCGGTGTTGTTGCCCGCATCTCGTGGTCGTGCGGTAGCGTTCTCGCTTCCCACGCCCGGGTTCGATTCCCGGCGGGGTCAGTGATTTTCTCTGCCTCGTGATGGCTGGGTGTTGTGTGCTGTCCTTAGGTTAGTTAGGTTTAAGTAGTTCTAAGTTCTAAGGGACTGATGACCATAGATGTTAAGTCCCATAGTGCTCAGAGCCATTTTTTGAACTGCGGTGTTGTTATCAAATGCGTCCAAATAAGACTAACGTGCTTTTATTCATTTATTGGCTACCGAGGGGCAAATACCGGTAGAGATCCATTGGAGAATTCAGTATGTGTTTGCGACAGCGTGTGTGTCGAAATCCACCGTTGTGGAATGGTGCACCAAGTTCCGTGAGCCTAAAGGATAACGCACGTCCTTTTATCGCAAATATCATAACGCAGAAGGTACGCCAACTCTAATGGGAGCCACTCGAGCACCCGTCCTGTAGTCCTGATTACTTCCCATGCGATTATCACGCGTTCGGTCCCATAAGAAAGGCTTTGAAGGGTTGACGATTCTTGTGTGACGAGGATATGTAGAACGAACGTGTGGACTTCTTCATGCTACAGGACACAGTTCTTTTTTATCAGATGGGTACCTTCAACCTAGTTAATTGGTGAGACGATTGCATCAGTGCTCACGGCAATTATGCCTGATTGTCATACCGATTCTGCACTGTGCAGCCTTCGAACGGACACATTTTAACGGCTCCTCATAAATGGGTGGAATAGGGACGCTATCCACTGAACTGGGGTCTAAGTGCTTCGTCCTCAACTGGACAACTTAGTCTCGGCGGATTGTTGCCATTGGAGTGTTGGGCGATTCAACAGCGACGCGTAACGTCTGCATCGCAGTGTGAAGGGAGCTCGCTCCCCGGAGGCGGAGGCGATACGATATTTCTGCGCGTTTTATTCTTCACGCACAAACCGGTTCCTCCGCCCTCGGGGCGGCTGGAAGAGGAGCAGAGAGCTGGTGGAAGAGGCGGCTTCGGCCGCACTAAGTAGTAATAAGAGGCCAGGCCGCTCCCCGCAGACGACGGTAAAAGCTTTCCGGGAGGTTTGCGTTCACGAGAGCCGCCCGCCGCTGCGGCGGTCTGGAGGAAGACGGGCAGCGAGCGCCAAGGGCCTCCGGAGCGGGGCACGGCGGGGAGCGAAAGGAGAAGACAAGTGGATTACATGCGTCTCTTTCTTCGCTCCTGCACTGCGGGGGAAGGAGCGAGAGCGACGGGGGAGGGGGCTCTAGTAGTGAGGCTACGGCCTGAATGCGGGAATAAATGCCGGCGTGCGCTACGCCGTCTTGAGAGCCGGAGCACAATCCTTGGTGCCTGCGGCGGCCGCACAGTGTTTTGTGAGCGCCACAAGTGCCGCCCGCCCTGATAGACACACAGCAGACAGATAGGCGGCCGCTTCATTCAGCGGATGCTACCCGCGGATGCGTGCAAAGCGTTTGCTCTCTTTCATCGCGCGCCCGGAGCTTTCCGTGGGTGGGCATTATTTCTCTGGTAACAAAGGCCACCACGCAGCGACGGTGGGTGGTGGTGCGCGGGTCGGGCCCCGTATATCGCTAAGCAGCTTCCGCCTAACCGCCGCAGCAAAACTCGCGGAAACGCGAGGCTCTTCTTATCACTCTGAGATTTCCGTTGCGCCGTTGTGAACATGGCATCTAGGCTTCTCGAACTTGGGAACTCTCGACGGCTCTTTTCACGATTGTAAAATGTAAACATTTATGTCTGCAACTGTCACAGTTATTAAAATGTTCCGAGCTATTATTTCACGGTCTTTCGATGGTTCAAATGGCTCTGAGCACTATGCGACTTAACTTCTGAGGTCATCAGTCACCTAGAACTTAGAACTAATTAAACCTAATTAACCTAAGGACATCACACACATCCGTGCCTGAGGCAGGATTCGAACCTGCGACCGTAGCGGTCGCTCGGTTCCAGACTGCAGCGCCTTGAAGCGCACGGCCACTCCGGCCGGCCACGGTCTTTCGTTCCACAGGACTATATTCTGGCCACTCTTGATTGTACATTAACTTTCATGCACTGTTGTCTGAATTGATACCAAAAAGTATCTGCAAGAAATAAACATATTGCCACAAAATTACGAGAACATTCTGGGATGCAGCAGCAAAAAACACTAATTTATCACTCAAAGACGAAGAAGACGACGCAGTAGGAAGGTTTTATCCGAATGAGACGGAAATCCGTAGATTTGATGTACGTGTGCAGATAGACAAAGTATTACAGTTTCAGAAAAAAATTGATGATTTATTCAATAGAAAGAGATTCACAGAAGGAGCAGATCAGCTATGCGGCTTGGCTTCGACTTACAGAATTGTCGGTCGTCCTCCTGAGGGATGTCGTGCCAAATTCTGTCAGGTTCGCGCGTTAGATCGTCCAAATCCCGAGCTGGATTGAGGGCTCTGTACATATTTTTGCGAAAGTTCTCAGTTGGAGAGAGATCCTTCGACATTGCTGGCAAATCTAGGGTTCGGCAAGAACGAAGACACGGCGTAGAAACTCGAGTCGCTCGAAGATTGTCCTTATCTTTCTGAAAAGTAAGCCCAGACTGGATTGCCATGAATGGCGACAAAACGGGGTGCAGAATATCACGAATGGTTCAAATGTCTCTAAGCACTATGGGACTTAACATCTGAGGTCATCAGTCCCCTAGACTTTAGAACTACTTAAACATAACTAACCTAAGGGCATCACACACATCCACGCCCGAGGCAGGATTCGAACCTGCGACCGTAGTAGAAGCTCAGTTCCGGACTGAAGCGCCTAGAACCGCTCGGCCTCAGTGGCCGGCCAGAATATCACGGACGTACCGCGGTGCTGCAACTATGGCGCGGATGGCAACCAAAGTGTGCCTGCTATGAAAACAAATGCCATCCGAGATCATCATTCTTATGATTGGGAAGTATGGAGGACGACAGTCCGGTTGGCGTCCCACCCTTGTACGCGGTGTCTACAGAACCGTCTTCGGCCTTTAATTTCACAAAATTTCTGTCCGGTTCTGGGCGCTTCAATCTGGAACCGCGCGACCGCTACGGTCGCAGGTTCGAATCCTGCCTCGGGCATGGATGTGTGTGATGTCCTTAGGTTGGTTAGGTTTAAGTAGTTCTGAGTTCTAGGGGACTGATGTCCTCAGATGTTAAGTCCCATAGTGCTCAGAGCCATTTGATTTCACTAAATGGAGTAGAATTGTCTTTAGTGATGAGGCCCGCCTCGAAATGAGCCCTGATGACCAGCGAAGATGTGTCTTTCTACACCCACACCAACTTGACTGTAGCCCGCCATATGGCCCGACAACCTGGTGTGATGGTCTGGAGTGCCATTTCTTTTCACAGGACTCTTTACATCACAACCGTTCGTCGATAATATTCTACGCACCATTTCGTTGCCCTTACGGTAAGCCATCCTGGGCTTACATTTCAGCAAGATAATTCCGGTCCGCACACGACGAGAGTTGCTTGTCCTCGTGCACGCCAAACCCTACTTAGGCCAACAAGGTCGCATTATGGACAGGGCCTCCAACAACTTGGGATTTCAACGATCCAAAGCGAGCGCCAATTCATTTCTTTGTCTGTACATGTACATTACATCTACTGGTTGCAGTCCCATTCAGATAATTCCTTCCTGGTGCGTCTTTTTTGTTTTAGTGTGTAGTTGTATTCATATAGCTGTGTTACGCTGCAGGTGAATAGACTAGCCTTCTGCGGTTTAATTCTGTCCGCGCTAACCGTGGGGATATTGCTGTTAACGAGTCGTGCAGACCAGTGACTGCATGTCTGAAACCTTCACCACGGGATAGACACTACCATTTAGCTGGAATCGCCCATCCAGACTTCAGATGTGAGGTAGCTGCATGCAGGGAAAGGGATAAGATAGCTACCTGCGATAAACGGCCATCATAGGGCCACCGTCCTTCTCCTTCACGACTGACGTCCAGGAAAAGTTTCATGTGTATAACATATGTGTCCATCAGATGTGTTCCCGCAGCTCTCGTCCTTAACCCGCGAGGCAGATTCGACAAGAGCAGGCTCGCCTCCCTGTAACCGGAAGCGTCGCTGTAACGCGTGTCAAATGTTTCCCAAATTAGAACGCAGTTGGTCGTCGTGGGTTGCTGTCATATGCTAGTGTGTCCTGGTGGGAGACAGGGCAACATGTTTTTATCGCCGGAATCGAAATATCATTCAGTGTTGACTACCCACCTTCTAACTGAACACGATGAATGATATCTAGGTTCTAGTGCTGGAAAAGAGATACGCTAGTCTTTCACTTTAGTCAGCAGAAAGTCAAGGCGGGCGTCGGTCTTTCGCAAAACGTACAGCACCCCCTTTGTTGATTTCCTGTGTAGATGGACTAACAAGATACCCGATAGCACACCAATTGCTATCTGTCCAAGAAATTTGTTCGATCACGGTATAATAGCTCAGAATGTTTTAATAAGTGTTAGCTTTTCGGTTTAGTCAGAACGTCCACCTTTCTGATTCGCAGCAGTCAGGGGATGTAACTTGTATTTCCGATACATTTATATATGTATCTGTTGCAGATTTAGAGACCTGTTACCTAATATTTTAAAACAGCCGTACATATTACAGTTTTCGTTTGTCACGTTTTTTGTAGTATTGTGTTTTGTTTTTATCTGCAATATTTGACACCGAGTATACACTTTAAAAAAAACAGTAATTTGATATTAAATATAAATAAAATTTGTTGCTTTAAGAAGTCTATAAAAAGATGATAGGATAGAGGAGAGACTTGTGACTGGCAGCGAATACCTCGGAATGGTTTCTTCTAGCTGTTGACTTCCAGTCACAATAATGCAGTTAACAGTGAGTAGTAGGTAAATGGTATTACTTATCATAGGCATTAACGTTTGGTATTCATCTGTGTACGACATTAGTTGCTTTCGTGGCTAGAATATGAGCACCTTGAACTTAATTAACTCTAGTATTCGCAATCCTTTAGTATTATTTCACTGATGATAAATTTGTAAGTGAATTTTCGCGGGCTATGTATGATTCATAATTATAGACCTTTTACGTACTTTTACATATCATATTCCTTATCGTCTTAAATTTCACCGTTGTTGCTGTCACTGTGGGTGTCGCTGTCCACCCTCTGGCGATTGTTGTTACGTTGCACATATGCATGTCTGTTATGTTGTTTCCGCGGGTACTCTTCATGTGTTGATTTTGAAATACTGCTTGTCAATGCATGTCGTCTCTATCTGTACATGAGTTATTGTGTGTATCTTATGTAGTCTCTCCGTCTTTAACCAGTACCACGTAGTCTGTATTTGATCGTGACATCTATCTGGCATATTCCGCGCACAATACACAGTGCATCCACTGAGGTGGTGCCGAACGCTCCTGATAGTGTAAGTAGGACACTTCTCTGCCCTCGTCTGAGTGATGCTTTGTTGGAGGCCAAGTTCAGTCTGTATGGCCACGTGCTAACTGCGGAGCCGAGTACTGGCTCGAAGAGCGCAGATAGTATGTCCTAATAACTGGTAAAGGTAGTCTGTACTGTTTTGAATTTAGCCTCACCAGCTTATGTAGTATTGTTCCTGCTTTGTCTGTTGTTAGCCTTATGTCTTCGCGGAAATTCGATTTCTCGTCTATGTATACCCCAAGACTGCGTGTTACATGTGCTCGTTTGATGTTTGTATCCCCTATTTTAGCTGAAGGAGTGCTTTTTAGTGATGTGTAGTTGTTTTGTTTTCTGTTAGCCTTAGTTTGTTGTAATAGTTTAAAGTATTCCGCTGGCTTTCTCTTCTAGCTGGGCTCTGTTTGCAGTGATTACAATTAATACGTCATCTGCATAGGCGACAAATACGTCTGATGTTTCATCCCCCTCTCGAATTTCCGATAATGAGTGATAGTGCTCCTTTCTTGAGACATGCTGCATATCTACATGTTTTTCGTGGCCTTTCCCATTCCCCTCCGGCCTCTTTGCAGTGCCATTTTTCCCAATCTATAACATGTTTGCGATAAAGGCCATCGAGCCTCATGTTCTTAAGAGATTATGACATCACCTTTCAGCATGTTGGCATTCCGGCCACTGGTCGTCCCAAGGGAAGCCAGACTTACCTACTATGCTTAGAATTTGCAGAAATATCTACTGTATACTGTGATTGTCTCTATCAAGTACTGAAATGTGCATTATCCGTATAGGAATAATGTAGACTACTGACTCATTTCTCAGCGTAATTCGTTGTCCAACGCAAATTTCACCATTTCGCTTCGTTTCACTTGCATTATCAACATCTACAACCACACAGTCACAACACTGCTCTGTACCAGCAATAATCAGTCGTCCATACAACACCGGCAACATTAGCGCTATTTCTTTAAGATTTTTTTATTTCCATTAATTACATTTCACGTCACTCACAGTTGCTTAACAAAAAAGTTTTTATTTTGTCTTTATCACTTAAGGTCTGCGCTATAAGTCTAAATACTCGCGAAAATTTCGTCAACCAACATGTAATTTTACTTCATGCTCGGTCGTGGTTTAGGAAGCGCTATCTGGGTTCAATTTAGGAAGAGGGTGGCTATGTTTGTCAGTACATCCACGAGCTTTTCTCGTGGAACAAGTAATTTGCTCCCCCGTAGTTGGTCTCGGGGCAGATAGAAAGAAAAAAATGAATTTCCATCGTTTTCCGACCTTACTGGACCTGTTGATCCACGATGAATCAATTTATTGCAAATTCCCACAAGAAAGCAACAGAAAGCGAAACTAAGGCGAAGAAGGAAAGAACATGCGCGACGGAAGAGTCATCTCGTAGTCCACAATTGCCCGAGCAACCGTCAAAGGGACGGAAGTTCGCAATCGAGACGTGCACGCGCTTCATCTCTCGATGACTGTGCGTGTGCCAGCGGTCGTTTTCAGCACAGAAGATGAAAGACCTTCCGCCTTTGTATAGGACCCATCGTCATCGAGCCAGCCGCCCATCCTCCAAAGTAGCTCGAAGCTCCGCCTTCGATCCTCGGCATTCAGCACTTCCTTCTTCGTTTTCTTTCATGTGTAGACCTGCACCAGTATCTCTTCGGTAGAACGGATGGATGACGACTCTGTGTGCTGAGAGTTCCAGCGGAACCGCAAGCTCGGCTTCTGTCATTACCACAGCGCGGCGTTGGCAAAGGGATTTTCTGCGCCGAATGCAGTGACGGATGGCATTAAGGGCGCGTGCGCTGCCTGCTTCGTTGCATGTATTTACGGCGTCACGAAAGCAAGCAGACCGAAGTAGCTCCTATCACCGCGTGAGTTCGTCCGTAAGATGAAAGCCAATCCGAGATGCTCAAAGAGACCATCTGGGCAGCATGTGACAATTCAGTATCTGTGCGCCAGCTGCGTTTGAGAACGTTTCGTAGCTGAGGTGGAAAATAAAACGGGACGTGCGGTCCAAGGAGAAAAACACAAGGAACGCAGCCTTGTACCCTTCCTTGTAGCTTCGTTACTAGCCGAAGTAACTGCTGATATCAATATGCATCAGTGACTCGCACAAACCTTTATTACTGCTTGCTACCTGTCGCTTCCTCCAAATATCACCACGTAAGTCGTCATTTTTCCTTTGAAAGGCTTCGTATGCAATAAATCGATTTTTCCTATGTCATACTGTGCGTCTGGCATTAAAGAGCGAAGGACATAAATAACGGGAACGCAATGATTTTCGAAAGTGACTAGCAGCAAAAAACGACTGTTCTTGTACAACAGTCCTTTGTTATCACGAAGTTTTACGCATGATGTCTAATACAGTCACGTACAGCCGATGGTCAAAAGACCGTGTGTGATGGAAAACTGATCAATGTCATTTTATCGGCCAATATTTACTGAAGAAACTCTTACGGAAGGTGCTATGAAAGTTGTGCCATGGATGGAAATCGATTAATGTTGTGAAGATTATGACTGTCAGTACAAATAATTAGCTAAGAGGCGTAGTCATGAAAATGTCGTCTGATTGCAACGTTTAACACATCGCCAGAGTCCCCACAGGGCTCACGAATTACCTACTACACCCATGAGGACAGCTGTCTCATCTCTTATTTTCGCGAGATCCAATGAGTTTCACGAAATTAGTTTACATCTTAGCTAATCAACCTCAGGAACAGAATTCAGGCATTTTACTGATTTGGTAATAAAACAATCTGTAACACAATAAGGAATGAGGAACTGTAATATAATCTGAAATATCAACTTATGGCTGAAAGATAACCAAGAGGCATACATAATAACACTGAGGCGCACCGCGGCGGATCACTTGCCTAGAACAAACCTTAGGGAGGACCAGGAAGGATTTCCTGAGACCCTGACAGCCATCTCTCAATCCCTCCATCTTGGGTGGAACAGCAGCACAGCCCTTCTGAATCCTGAGTTGTACCTCAGTGCGCCGGAGGCTAACCATTAAGATAAACGAAGACGCTAGCTTGGTTCTGATACCATGTACAGAAGTGTAGTGTAGTAATGTGATTTGTAGTGCTCTATAGTAGTGTAGTTCAGAATTATAAATCACAAAATTTGTGAACCAGCAATGTAGCATAGTCAGATGACCAAATTGAGCATGCAGACTTTTCTTCTTTTTTAAAAATTATTACTTTTTCTTCTAGGGTAGATATATTGTGTAGGTTTTTTCCCTTAAATATCACAATGCTTAGTTATGCTAACACATTTAAAATTATGTTGAAATATTGTGCGCTGTATTCCTGCCAGTTAGTGTGCAGCAAATTCTGCTCTGGCATATAGATAACAGACCAAAAGAAAAAAAAGCAAATACATTGAAAATGATTAAATTTAAATTATCCTTCTACTGCTCCCGCTAACAGCAGTCTACAGCAAAGATCTGCTTTCTGTGAGGGCTTTTCAAAATTTATTTCAAAGACGAGCTGAGAAACACTAGCCATCATGGGGAAATAACTCGCTCTTAGTTAAGCATAGTAGACCACTACGTACTTAAGTGGTTTACGGAGATAATGACCCGTCATCTCCAGGCTTTGACATATCCTCCTTCCATCGGATATCAGAAATCGTCTCTGGCGTGCATGTTAGCCAAACACACAGTGTACTGGCGCGATCATAAAACGATATGCTACAGTATCTTCTTCTTCTTTTCCTTCTTCCTGGCCTTAACCCATGTCTGCGTGGGGTGGGAATATTATTTCGGTTGTGGAATTTAGCGGTATACAGCTAAGTTCCCTGAGACGGAATTTGTGTACCCCATTTGCCTGCGTCCGATGTCATCTCATGTGCAAGTCTGCGGGCTTTTTCTACATTTTTACGAATTATGTAACTGAGGCGTGATGTGGTTACCAGTCCGGTATTCACCTGGTCAGATATGGGAAACCACATCGGGCAGCAGACTCGATCGCGCATCCTCGTGTCCAGGGAGCGGGCGCTTTAACCCTACGATGCAACATTTTCACTGAAGTGAACTGTTTCATTCGTCATTTCTCTGGCGTTTTCAGTCAGTCATTAGGTTGCAAATGCCTGCTAGGCACAGCACCAATTAGGGAGTGCCCACTGCAGTGACGGGGGGGTGTGGGGGTGGGGGGGTGTGGACTGTGTGCAATTCCAGTCTCAGGGCTAATTGACGTTTCCAAAGAAGCGACCATTAACAGCTGTCCACTGTAGCTAACTCTATGCGTCACAGGTTTAACAAGCTCGGTTATCGGAGCACATCAATATGGTACAATAGGTTTGTATATTACACTTATAACAGCTCCGGGGGGCTGCAAAGATTATCTAGCAAGTAAGCTGCGCGTATCGTGACTCGTCGCGGTTCTAACTTACTTCCATGAGGTACATCGGACCCTGTTTTCGCTTTAGCAAGTGATGCCCATTAAGAATGGTGTTCAGATTTCAGTTTCCTGTGAAATTTCAACCCAGCCGCATACCTGCTCTGATATCTGTGCGTTCATACCGCAAGTGGAGACAAAAGACACGCCGTTAAAACTAAACTTTTGCCTTTTGAGATGCCCCATAGTATTATTGCATATGGTCAGTGAATAGTATGTGAAGTTACACCACGCTTAGGATCAGTGCAAGGAACAGTATTTTGAGGAAAGTCAGAACCACCACTTAGCGATCTATTCCTTACGTCCTCCTAGAGTAAGCTGTTGCTGGATATCCGTACAAAGGAAGAGCTAGTCCTAGGAAGCGATCTGTCGTATCCTGTTTGCATATCGCTAAATAAGTTATGACGGGCTTTCCCGTTGCAACCACGCGTCACACCAAGCAGGTTGACACTTCGTCTGTATGTATGACGCCAACTCCAACTCCAGCTGACAGATTCTACCCTGCTATTGGAATAGCTCGTCCCCTCCCCCCCTCCCAACCCTTCAATATCCGAAGGAGCCGTTTCTGTGCATGCGGAGACGGCGAAGCAGGCCCCTTCATCTACTGCATAATCATCAAGCTGTACTCTGTCGAATTAAATCTAGAATGAGTTTCATAGCTAGGACTCAACCGCTGGAGAGAAAACTCGAGTCTAATCATGTCACCAGATGGAAGAGCTAGCTACTGCTGGATATCCTTGCAAAGAAAGAGCTCAAGGAATCTCTTAGAGTGGGCGTCCCCCGTGGTAAGGCCTGCATGTAAAATGATTATTTAAATAAAAATAAATTTTTAATATAACACGTTTTTAAACTAGGCTAAAAAGTATAAAATAATTCCTCCTAACGCCATATACATCCCTAGTCCCATGCAGATAGTACTGAAATTTTTTTGAAATTTGTGGTAAGCTCTCGTGGGACCAAACTATTGAGGTCGCCGGCCCCTAGGCTTACACACTCCTTAATCTAACTTAAACTAACTTACCTTAAGGACAACACACACTTACACCCATGACCGAGGGAGGTCTCGAACCTCCGAAGGATAGAGCCGCGCGAACCGTGGCAACGCGCAAACAGTTCATAAAATGTGTGATTGCGGATTTTTAATAGATATGTAAATACTTGTGATATTTATAACGAAAAATGTAGGGTGCATGCAATAGATAATATTTAGATGGTTCAGTTCATGCAACGATTATGTATTGCTTGCGCTCCGCGTTTTTCGCTACAACTCTAACAAGTATTTACATAGTTATTAAAATTTCACAATTGCAAATTTTCAGAACTATCTGGAAGGGCCGGTGTGGCCGATCGGTTCTAGGCGTTTCAGTCCGGAACCACGCGGCTGCTACGGTCGCAGGTTCGAATCCTGCCTCGGGCATGGATGTATCTGATGTTCTTAGGTTAGTTAGGTTTAAGTAGTTCTAAATCTAGGGGACTGATGACCTCAGATGTCAAGTCTCATGGTTCTTAGAGCCATTTGAACCATTTTTTTTATTGTGATTGGAATCTGACACGAATCGGAAACTATTAAAGAACCAGCAGAGACTGGCCGACTGTGCTGGTCAATAGGGATTACCTGAGTGTGAAGAGGCGTACAACAACAGACGGCACAGAAGAATAACGAAAGTTCAAACGAATAATCCAAAAATGAAAAAGGGGTACCAAAATCCGAGACCAGAGCAAGCGCAGGAAACACACAATTGAAAGCAGACTTTTTTTCCCATGTTGTGTCCAAAGAGTTATTTTTTTTTCTGCTGCAGTGGCAAGGTGTGAGAAATGGTTTCACTTTATTGTGTATTCGCTTGCAAAGGGGCTTGGGGTCTGTGTGGGTCCTTGAGTCCTTTGAGGGTGTTGGTTAGGTAGTCGTACGAGTGATGGACAGTAACTACCACGAATAACGAAGGCAGACCCGCGGCGCGGCTACCTTTATAGTGTGGCCCCAAGCTCTAATTAGCCGGCAAGATGGGCGTGGTCCTGCAGCGTAGCAGAGGCCATACTAACGCGCGTAGATGTAGCAGTGCCGTCTAGCGGCGGGCTTAGAGTTCCACGCATGCTGCGTGGAACGCGCTCCAGTATTACCTGCGCAAGATGCCGGTTGTGCAGGGCAGGCGAGATGGCAGGCGTTACCTGCTTTATTTACCCTAATTCTCCACCCCATGTCAGCTAGGTGCATCAGACAGTAAGAATGCGAGTCAACACATTCTCATGTGTTTCTGAGTTATGTTTAAAATTTCAGATGTCTCTGTCACTGGGAGGTTAGTTTAACCTTTTAAGTGCCAGTGGTTTTTGCCTGAAACGACCATTTAATTAATTTTGTTTTGAAGTACTAGTGCCGGCCGCTGTGGCCGACAGCTTCTAGGCGCTTCAGTCCGGAACGGCGCGCCTGCGACGGTCGCAGGTTCGAATCCTGCCTCGGGCATGGATGTGTGGGACGTCCTTAGGTTAGTTAGGTTGAAGTAGTTCTAAGTCTAGGGGACTGATGATCCCAAATGTTAAGTCCCACAGCGCTTAGAGCGATTTGAACTATTTGAAGTACTAGTGCCCTTAGCGTGAAGCCGCAGGTGTTATTGCAAGACAGAGACATCTAGTGTACATTGACACACTTTCATGAATGCAGTGCATTTTAGCAGTCATTACAGACACCTAGGACTCTTAGAGGGGAGTGAGTACATAATATTTGAAATAGGAACCCTTGTCCGGAAACGTATTGTTTTCGTTCTACGAATGTTTCAGTTCAGTCGCGGACCTTGTAGTTGCTTGTTCTGATATACAACATGGTAGACAGGGTCACTTGTACTACTTTTTGTGGGGTTGTATGCGAAGTTTGATTTATGAGACTTCTGTAGAGAAGGAAGGTGTGCTAACACAAGTTCTGGCCGCTGCACTATATTGAAGAGGCCCCAGGTAGGGTGGAGAGTGAGTGCCAAAACATGCTTCATAGGTACAATGTCTGTATCAACGTTGATGGTCGCTACATCCAGCTGCTGTTGTAATGCCTCACAACTGTTCCGTACGTATAGTTTGTTGGGTTCCTTTTTGTTGTGGAATGATGTAAACACGTCATGTTTAAGTGTTAATACAAACAAATGTGCGTAAGTGATAAATGGTTGTTTCGTCATGTTCCTTTCGAATTGTTACCTAATAATTGTACTGTGTCACGTATAATTGGAGTCCTCAAGCAGACGTGGATGAGTTACGCATCTGAATTGAAATCGTCGTTAAATGGAAACGGTATGTTTCTAGACATGGATTTCTATTCAAAATATTATGTCCTCACTCCCCTCTACAAGCCCTACAAGTTAGTAACGGGTATTTCCGAACACCCTGGTTAACGTCAAAAGCAACTGTTATTGCAGAAATTATGCTACGTGATTATAGGAGATTGTGACATGCAGTTTTATTTATGGTGGCCATACTGAGGAGATCATTGACAATGAAAGTAGGTCTATCTAAAGTTAAGTTTGTACTGCTGCTTTTTATGAATGCTTTCGGAATGAGTCCGCTGGGGCATTGTTACATTTTAGGCCCATTTTTGTTTGTTATTTATGACTACAATTTGTTTTAGGCTTTATGAGTTCACATAAGACTGGAGATGAGGAATTATGTATAGAAAAAAATGTGAATATGCTTTCAAATATATCACATAAAATGATAGTTTGTTGAAAACTGTATGTCGTAGCACTTCCGAATTAAAACCACCACCTTAAAGCAATTGATTGCTTACTTTTTGCTAGTGTCTACTTGTATTCGTTGCGTGCTATGATAATAAAGGATACGTTTGTGAAATTTTTTAAAATTGTGATTTTTTCGTATTGTTGGGAATCAAAGGGTTGAGATCAGTTGCAAAATGTATGGCGGACAGACAGACAAGAAAGTGAAATAATAAAACGTTTTAAAATGGGAATCCTCCAGCAGGTGGAGACGTGTGCTCAGAATGCGGAACATCGTATCCCCTATAGTGGAACATCATTGCACAACACAGGATTTGAGCGAGACAGATAAACCAGACATCAGAGCTGCTGCGCTCTAGAAATCCTAACCGGGCACGGAAATGATTGAATGATAGGTAGGTAGCTGAGGCTGACAGTGCAGTGACGTAAAAGACACGTATATCCACCATCTCCAGGAGGCAATGAATATTTATCTTCAGTACTAGACATTTGATGTGTTCCACTTCGCTAATCTTGCCACCGCAATAAAGAAGTGGAATGTGACGCCTTACACAATTGTTTGACGATAACCGTTCGAAGAAACCAACGGAGCCTGAAGAGAGCGCGGAGGTGGCGGGGAAGTGTAGCCGCAGCGGCGGCCGATAAGGCAGGCGAGTCCCCCCACCCCGCGCGCAACGTCGGTGTGGCATTACTCACGCAACGCCGACGGTTTAATTAAGGAGGCTAGACGGCCGCGCTCGGTGAGTCAGCGCCGCCCGCCCCTATAGCGGCGCCCGACTGCGATTTCCTCGACCAATTAATTTTTCCTGCCGGCTCGGCTGTCTCCCCCCTGGCCCCCCTCTCTGGTTTCCTGGGACTTCCGGGCGATGGCTGCGAGCAGGCCAATCAAGGCGCGTCCCTCGTTGCTCCCTGCCTCCCCCAGCGGGCCGACGACAGCGGCTGATTAGCTGCATCTCCCCGCTAAACCTGTCACGCGCCCTGCCTCACGCAGCCCCATTTTCTGTACGCTTCAGATGACGTCACCCACGTTGCTTTCTCTGCTAGGCGTGTTCTTTTTGCTGTCTGCTCAGGTAGTTGCAAATTTCAGGAATTACGCACTTAAGCCGTTCTCATACGGGAGGTGTTAGCTAACGTTGGCGTGGAGCGTACGACTTCTGTGACATCAGTTACTGTTATTCGAGGCGCAGGAGAAAGACACACCACGTGACACTAAAGGTCTGACGAGCTGCACCGACAGTCTTCGGCAGGTAGCGGCATACTATTTGAGACCACTTTAAAACGTTGTAGGTGCGTGTTGAAATAGATTCACGCTCGCGATAATGTATGACCAAGTTAAGGACTTCGTTGGGTGCCTCTTCATCGACGTACTGATTTCCCACCTGGTCCAGGATGTAGCCGAGCGTTCACGAAGTATGTCTGACAATGTGACCATCCTGACGTCTTAAGTTAGTTGCGGAGTCCATGTAAGCAGACATTGGGAGACGCCGTATTGTATTTCTCGTTTTCGGTTGAAGCCCATATTTGTTCGGTTTAATGTAGTAACTTACACCCGATGAATATTTGCTGTTTGTATGCACCGGCAAATTGAGAACTGATCGAAAATGCTACGTTATTGCTACGATTTGTTCTAATAAAATTGCGAGAAACATCATATTAAAGAATTACTGTATTTAGTTATTTTCGTGTTATAACTCACGTGCTGTGAAAGGACGCCGTTTTGAGGCAGCAGCACATTGAAGATACATACACTACTGGCCACTTGCTACACCATGAAGATGACGTGCTACAGACGCGAAATTTAACCGACAAGAAGAAGATGCTGTGATATGCAAATGATTAGCTTTTCAGAGCATTCACACAAGGTTGGCGCCGGTGGCGACACCTACAACGTGCTGACACGAGGAAAGTTTCCAACCGATTTCTCATACACAAACAGCAGTTGACCGGCGTTGCCTGGTGAAACGTTGTTGTGATGGCCCGTGTGAGGAGAAATACGTACCATGACGTTTCCGACTTTGATAAAGGTCGGATTGTAGCCTACCGCGATTGCGATTTATCGTATCGCGACATTGCTGCTCGCGTTGGTCGAGATCCAATGACTGTTAGCAGAATATGGAATCGCTGGGTTCAGGAGGGTAATACGGAACGCCGTGCTGGATCCCAACGGCCTCGTATCACTAGCAGTCAAGATGACAGGCATCTTATCCGCATGGCTGTAACGGATCGTGCAGCCACGTCTCGATCCCTTAGACAACAGGTGGGGACGTTTGCAAGACGACAACTATCTGCACGAACAGTTCGACGACGTTTGCAGCAGCATAGACTATCAGCTCGGAGACCATGGCTGCGGTTACCCTTGACGCTGCATCACAGACAGGAGCGCCTGCGATGGTGTACTCAACGACGAACCTGGGTGCACGAATCGCAAAACGTCAGTTTTTCTGATGAATCCAGGTTCTGTTTGCAGCATCATGATGGTCGCATCCGTGTTTAGGGACATTGCGGCGAACGCACATTGGAAGCGTGTATACGTCATCGTCATACTGGCTTATCACCCGGCGTGTAGGTATGGGATGCTAGTGGTTAAACGTCTCAGTCACCTCTCGTTCGCATTGACGGCACTTTGAACAGTGGACGTTACATTTCAGTTGTGTTACGACCCGTGGCTCTACCCTTCATTCGATCCCTACGAAACCCAACATTTCAGCAGAATAACGCACGACCGTATGCTGCAGGTCCTGTACGGGCCTTTCTGGATACAGAAAATGTTCGACTGCTGGCCTGGCCAGCACATTCTCCAGATCACTCACCAATTGAAAACGTCTGGTCGATGTTGGCCGAGCAACTGACTCGTCACAATACGCCAGTCACCACTCTTGATGAACTGTGGTATCGTGTTCAAGCTGCATGGGTAGCTGTACCTGTACACGCCATCCAAGCTCTGTTTGACTCAATACCCAGGCGTATCAAGGCCGTTATTGCGGCCAGAGGTGGTTGTTCTGGGTACTGATTTCTCAGGATCTATGCACCCAAATTGCGTGAAAATGTAATCACATGTCAGTTGTAGTATAAAATATGTGTCCAATGAATACCCATTTACCATCTGCATTTATTCTTGGTGTAGCAATTTTAATGACCAGTAGTGTATCTCTAAAATGTCTCCAAGCATTTGAAAATATACGAGGGCTTGCTGGAATTTAATACCTCCGATTTTTTTATGTGAAAACGTGAAGCCTTTCAAATAAAATGAACCTCATTAACGTTCTACATCTTTGTACTTCATGTTTGTATACATCCAGCCCCCTGCCGCTCGGCTCCGAATTGTAGTGTGTAACACGGCGGTGTGTAACGTGCATCAGAAACGACGTGCTGTGATCGAGTTTCGAATTCGAAGAGTTCTTCTGCACTTGGAGCACCCTGTCCTTCAGCATGACAATTCCAGACCACACACGAACTCTGCGACATCTGCAACGATCCGAACCACTGGGTTCACTGTCATCGGTCATTCTGCATACAGTCGCGACTTGGCTCCGTCCGATTTTCATGTTTCCAAAACTTGAACATCTTCGGCGACTTCATTTTGATAGTGATGAGGCGGTGCAAGTTGAGGTGGGGTTGTGGTTCCGTCAACGAAGTCAAACACTCCGCGCTGACAATATCAGCAAACTGGTCTGTCTTTGGGAGAAATGTGTCTATTTCCAGGGTGACTATTTTGAGAAATAAAGAAGAGACATGAAGAAGAAAGTTGTAGAATGTAAATAATGTTTTTTTTTATTTAAAAAGCTTCAAGAGTTTGCACGTAAAAAAATTCGGAGTCATTATTTTCAACACTCCGTGTGTTCTTAACGATGGACGGAGTTAGTATTTATTTTGAAACGGATGAAAGACTGTTTCAGACTTACACGTCATATTTCGTGACTGTACAACTAACTGAAAAATGGTTATTTTTCTCGGTGACCACCAAAGTATCGTCAGTTGATCCTTGAAAAGTTTCGTATCGCATTGCGTTCTCTATAAGCTTCGGAAATCAGAGATTTTTTTACAGTTTTATTTATATTCAAATGGTATCGAGTATGTAGTTTGTCTCCATATCTTACCAAAAATTCTCAAATTCACTTACGCTGTAGGCATCCGTAGTGTCTCTCAGTATAATAGAAACCTCCTTTTTTTTTAAAAAAAAATTGTAATTAGGGCAGGGCGTTTTATTGTAATGATAGGAACAGTGCTTCATGTAGCGGAAGCGGTAACACAGTGGAAGCCGACAGTCTCAACATCCCTGTATTGTAATCTGGTAGGAGCATTCAAATACCAACGAATTTCAGTAGCATAGTATGTCTTGTAGATAGCTGTGTGAAGTATTCCTTTCTTACTGGCAGAATAAAATTTGGAAAAAAATCAGCCGTTATTAAAATGTGTGCAGTGAATTTAAGAAAGATTTGACTCAGTAAATATACGTCAAAAATGCGAAGGCACGATGCGGATTCTAGATTAACAGACAGCACAAAATTTAGTATTATTTGGTTAACTTTCATCAGCTTTAGTATCTTACTCCTGCCATCGCGGATTTGATGCGCTTTGGATGTATCTGGCTCTGGTGCCTATTGTACATGCAGTGCTTGAAAGCATTGACCATGAGAATATATTTTATTGAACTCCATGCACGAAGTGCCAAAAAGTATGAAACTGGACTTGCGACACAAATCAATTAAGGATATTAGCTGCCAGTAGGCATTGGTTTGTATCTATGGGTCAAGTTGAAAATTTGTGCTGGACCGAACACAAAGTTTCAACTTTATAATTTATCAGTGTCCACTGGCAGCCAGTGTCTTTGGTTCCATTGTGTCTTGATTCAAAATGGCTGCAGAATCAGACACCACTTATATGAAATTGGACTAGTAGAAAAACAATGCAAAGGTTCGTCTTTGTATGTACTTAATGGTGAAACGACCAGATACCGTAGCTGTCGGCCGTTTTGCTTCCAAATAGATGTGTGCACAATCCTCATACACAGATCTGAACTGCTGAAACACACAAACCAGATTGAAATATGTGGTTCCACAGGAATCTCCAAATGAGTGCAGACATATTTACAATGAATAAATGTATTATTCACTTTCTTTCTCGGGGCCTTTGTCCCGCTCCAACGCGGGGTCTGCTTTGTTATGACGGATTTGGCAGTTTTAATTGCAGAGGGTGGCCTGATACCCTTCCTGACGCCACCCCGAAACTCTCGGGGTGGAATTAGAGTACCCCAGCTGTCTGTCTCTAGCGTAAGTCTTGAAATAATGCGCACGTCTTCAAATGTCTGTGAGTCGTGTAACTGAGGCAGAACTTGGGAACCAGCCCGTTATTCACCTAGCGGGATGTGGCAAACCGCCTAAAAAGCACATTCAGGATGGCCGGCAGACCGGCCGTCGTCGTTAATCCGTCGGGCGGATTCAATCTGGGGCCGGCGCGTCTACACGAGTCCAGGAAGCGGCGCATTAGCGCTCTCGACTACCCTGGCGGGTCTAAGTTATTATTCACTAATAATAGTAAATGACACAGAGCAGTTACACGTACCTTTATTCATTAATCAGACACAGGGAGTAGTGAAGTGAACATTAGAAAAGGAAGACCTCGCTTTCCTACTTCTGTTTTAAAAGGCGAATAACATTCAGATGATGCCTTCGGTGGTTCTCGCTGTACACTATCTATAACTTAATCTTTTACGACGCAGCCGTCATACATCATTTCGACACAACGTAAATTATAAATGAAATTCAGTACGTTTCTGTACTTACAAGATTCGTTTCGGTTGGTAGCCGAGTTGTTTGTAAAGCAAGCAAATAACGCGCTGCTGGTCGGTCTACACTAGCACCGCTGAAGGTTTCTCAGTTGGCCGTCATTCCCTTTGCTGAGGCCGGTCCGATGTTAGACGAGGCTTGCAGTATCTTTGTCTCCGCGGCAGGCGCCCATTTTACAGACGCCGCGAAGATGTCGGGTTCATCCCGTCGCAAAACTACCGTCCGCCCTTCCGCCGCACAGTAGTACCGCGGTGTAAGAAAAAGAGAAAAAAAAATCCGATGGCGCGCAGGGGGCACTCGCCGTGCTGCGGGAACAAAACGAAAGGCAGCGGAAGAAAAGAGCAGAGGAGTGGGAACTGGAACGAGAACGGGAGGAAAGCGCCGGAAGCGTTTTTAATTTGCGCGGCCGGCGCGCCGTGTTGCGCCGCGGGCGTCGGCGGCGGCGCCGCTACCGCCGGCGGCGCTGACTCGACGCCGGTCCGGTGATAATGCCCGCCGGTCCGCTGTTTATTAGCCGCCGCCCCCACCTCCGCCCCTGCCTTTATTACGCCACTCGCGGGGGAGGAAAATCCACCCGCGAAAGGCTACAGTGTCTCCTCTCCGCTGACCGCGCCGCGCGGAAGGTCAGAGGGGGAGCCATGCCGTTAAAAAATATTACTCTGTACCACCTATTTCTAATTTAATTAGTCGTGAAAGTAAGTATAGAAGCAGAAGTAATGAATTAAGTACGGGATTTGAACCCGAGTCTCCTGCTTAGTAGGCGAATACGTTATCCACTACGCTACCTTGGCTGAAACAGTTGCAAGGACTGTCATTTTCAAAACCCTCCCTGGCTTCCAGTTCACGTCTAAGCCCATCTTGATTTCCCCCTTCTTAAATCATCAGTATTGCCAAGGCTTTCCGACACTGAAATAGCATACCAGCCTTGTACGTAATGGAGGAATCCTGACTGTACCTCAGGTGATGATGTACGAGTGTAATACCAAAAGTAAGGCCTCCTATTTTCTTATACGTACATAGACCTGCTTATTTCTACAGTGATTTACATCAGTTTACAGCTTGAACATTTAGCTATTTTTCAACATAATCACCATTTCTGTCGCAACGCAGTTGCCGACGGCATTCACATAACGACCGAGAGCAGCGGCGTTTGCGTAGAATTGTCATTGCTGACGGCCGGGCAACCCTGCGTGAAATACCCGGAGAAATCATTGTGAGACGTACGAAGAACGTATGCGTCAAAACAGTGCGCCGAAATTTGGCGTTAATGGGCTGTGGAAGCAGACGACCGACTCAAGTGCTTTTGCTAACACCACGACATCGCCTGCAGTGCGTACCCTCTGTTTGTGACCATATCGGTTGGATCTGAGGACTGGAGAACTGTAACCTGATCAGATGAGTACCAGTTTCAGTTGGTAAGAGCTGATGATAAGGTTCGAGTGTAGTGGACACCCCACGAAGCCATGGGGCCAAGTTATCTACAAGCTACTGTGCAAGTTGGCAGTGGCTCCAAAATGGGGTGGGCTGTGTTTACGTGGAAGAGACTTCGTCCTGTGGTCGAACTAAACCGATCATTGACTGCAAATGGTTATGTTCGGCTACTTGGAGACCACTTGCAGCCAGCCATTCATGGGTTTCATGTTCCCAAACAAGGATGGATTTTTAAGCATGACAGTGTCCCATGCCACCGGGGCGGAAACGGTCACGATTGGTTTGAAGAACATCTGCACAATTCCATCGAATGGTTTGCCACTCAGGTCGACCAACATGAGTTCCATCAAACAGTTATGGGACATAATCGAGAGGCCAGTTCGTGCACAAAATCCTTCACCAACAACACTTTCGCGGACGGCTATAGAGACAGCATGGTTCAATATTTCTGCAGGGGACTTGAAACGACTTGATTCCACGTCGAGTTGCTGCACTACGCCGGGTAAAAGGAGGTCCGACACGACATTACGAGGTATCCCATGACTTTTGTCACTTCAGTATATATTCCATACTTCTCAATTACAGCAGCCCAGCGTTTTGGCAAGTCTCCTATTTCTGTGAGCACTCCATCTTTGTTGACGTGCCTGACTACTGAGATCGCTGCATGAGAAGAAGTGGTTTTGGAAACTTTTCCTTTGTAATGGCTTCTTGCAATTTAGAAACAGATCAAAATCTGGTGATTTAATGTTATTACTGTAGGGTGGACTGGTAAGATTTCCCGTCCATAATTCTCTAATCTCTGGTTCGGCAGTATACTGTCGTGCATTATCATGCAAAATGCGTAGCCAACTCCAGCAGTGAAAGCGGCGAACCTTGTTTGGCGAAAATGACTGCAAAACATTTCGCAGGAAGTCGGTGTAGTGCTGCCCTGTCACAGTGATATCGTAGGGCACTCTTACCTGTTGCTGTCGCTGGATTCTTGTGATAATCCATATTCGACATCCATATTTTAAATATGGACTGTTGGGGACGGCCTTTGCGGTAACAGGAGGCGGAACGTCATAGTGTGCTTCGAAAAAGTGCTCTGTTCTCCCCCCCCCCCCCCCCCCCCCCCCCGCCACAAACTTCAACTAAATCGTTATGAATTTCAAAAATCAACATGGCAGACGCATCAGAAGAGGAAGGCAAAACTGATCCGAGCAACAATACAGACGATGACGACAACTTCCAAAAATGGCTCTGAGCACTATGGGACTTAACATCTGAGGTCATCAGTCCCGTAGAACTTAGAACTACTTAAACATAACGAACCTAAGGACATCACACACGTCCATGCCCGAGGCAGGATTCGAACCTGCGACCGTAGCGGTCGCGCGGTTCCAGACAATTGCCTAGAACCGCTCGGCCACCGCGACCGGCGACAACTTCTTGGACTAATGATTTACTACGTTAACTGTAACAGGATATTTTAGGTGGAGTCACGTAAAGCCTGTACAAAATATTTGATGAGCCGAACATCCACAACAGAGGAACATACTAGTATAATGCAAAATCCGCTGCAGTTGTCAGTAATTTCTTATTTATTGCACGACCGGTTTCGAAGCGTAAAGCTTTATCTTCAGGTGGACCAAATAATTATGGAAACATAAAAGTGTGGCGGTCTGTCTAGTTAGTAATGGGGATCACAAATCATTCCTAACGAAGGCATGGGAGCGTAGCATCAGCAACCACGGCGCCCGCCTCGACAGCACAGAGCTATCACGTAGGTATGTTTGCAGCCGTGGGCGCACTACACATCTACATCTACGTGGTTACTATGCTAATCACAATAAAGTTCCTGGCAGAGGGTTCAGTGAACCACCTTCATGGTGTCTCTCTACCGTTCCGCTCTCGAACGCCACGCGGGAAAAACGAGCACTTAAATTTTTCTGTGCGAGCCCTGATTTCTCTTATTTTATCGTGATGATAATTTCTCCCTATGTAGGTGGGTGCCAACAGAATGTTTTCGCAATCGGAGGAGAAAACTGATGATTGAAATTTCATGAGAGGATCCCGTCGCAACGAAAAACGGCTTTGTTTTAATGATTGTCACTCCAATTCACGTATCATGTCTGCGGCACTATCTCCCCTATTTCGCGATAATACAAAATGAGCTGCCCTTCTTTGTACTTTTTCGGTGGTAACTTCCTCCTCCTCCCTCCGCTGTACTTTGGTGGCAGAAATCTACAAGTCATATCGAATCTTTACCAACTATAAACTTCTTTAAATTTTAAAAGATTGCTTACACTCTTATTAAATAATTTCCATTTTCGTTCAATAGTTTAATTTTTTTTGTAACTCATTATTATGACTCCGATTTTTTATTGCCAAACAGTATTTGCTTGGAATAAGGAACAATTTATGTTATCACATGAAATATTTAAAATATACGTCTAGTTTGTAAAGCACAAGGCAACAGGTCTCTAACTAAGCAATAAATTGCATTAAAATGAAATGAACTGAATGTGAATTTCGGCCGGTGTTTTTCCCCCGCAAACTTTCAGTCTTGGTGTAAGGTCGCTGATCACAATGTGAAATTTGACCTAAGACATTTTCTCCTTCAATTTCAAAACAGCATTTCTCACTCAAAACTCAACTTGTCATAATACTGAACACTCGCGTTGATACGTGAAAGTGCGGCTCAACAGCTTTTACTTTATGCGGAAATCGTTCCAACGGACGAGCATGCTCTCTGTGCAGAAGTTTCTAAATGTACCTCGAAGAATTAGGCAGCCCTCGCGTTGATAAGCAACTGAAAGAATTGAAAACAAATGACTCAGTAGGTCCAGATGGAATCCCATTTCGATTTCAGGTCACAACTACCGAGCATCAGAATTAAGTACCAGCATAACGTCAGTTTGCTGCAGAATTCTTGAGCACATCCTAAGTTCGAATATAATAAATTTTCTTGAGATGGAACAGCTTATATAAGGGCCAGTTAAATGATAACGAGACAGATGGGAAAAATAAGCAAACTGTTCATTATTTCAAAACTAACCGGCATAACTTATTACCAGTACAGTTATCCCACAGTGAGAAAAGGCGAGTCATTTCCTTCGTTGAAAAATGTATGCGGCTACCTACGGAACCCTGATTGTACCCAAGAGTTCACCTCTTCGTCCGAATCAAAACGACAGTCACGAATCTCTTTCTTCAAGGCTCCAAAATTATGGAAAAGGCATCGGAAGAGATAGGAACTGTATGGAAGATGTGTAAAGGCATTCTAGTGACCTTCTGCAGCGTAATCAAAGCAACCTTGTCAACTTCCAGGAAGGCACATCCATTCATAAGGTGACCGTACCTGCTGCTATGGTGAGTCCACTGGTAGAACTAGTGAACAATGGGAAGCTGAGAAAAGGCAAGACAGGAGAGGAAAGATGCTGTAAGAAAAAAATAACGGAAACATTGTCTTTCCCGAACGTCAGAAATGACAGAACGATACAACGTGCCCTATAGACATGTTTTCACAATCTTTGAACCGAGTGAAATAATGATAATGCAGAGTGCATTTTGTAACAAATAAATTATGTGAAGATGTTAAAGTTTGTAACTAGTACAGTTCCAAAAGCAAATGCAAGACAACAGATGCTTGTCGAATTTATGGTCAAGCGCCCTATAGATGATGTGTGTATGTATTTGAATTATACATTCTTGTAAATTATTCTGAACAATATATAAGCACTGATGTAAACAGATTATATAATATGTTTTATGAACATAATAAGATAACAATAATAATAATAATAATTATTATTATTATTATAATTATATAAGATTGGTGCGTAAGTTCGTAGCGTTTTTGTTTTGCATATTGGTAATCCTGTTGCTATGGGTTTATATATCGAATGTCATAATTGATTTGTAGTTCACTTTTGATATTTGATTTACACATCGTCATTTGTGGATAGTGAGTGGAGCTGTTGACGCTAGAAAATGGAGTGTCAAGTGGAGAAATCGGAACAGTTTCAACATATTCTTCTGTTTGAGTTCAGTAGTGTGGTGACAGCAGCGCAAGCAGTCAGAAACATTCGCGCTGTGTATGGGGACAATGCGATTCAGAAGAGCACGCCAAGGAAATGGTTTTCTCCTTTTAAGGAGGATCGTTTTGACATATGTGTCTCTCGACGTTGAGGGATATCTTCGAGGACTTGATGAAGTTCGCTTAGACGCATTAATTTACAATGATACACATCAGTGTACTCGAGAACCGAAAATTACATGAATGTGATCATTCAACAATCTTGCGACGTTTTCATGCAATGGAGAAGGTTAAAAAAATTGGGTGTACGAGAACCGCATGCTCTACGCCAAAATCACAAAAATCAGCCGGTGGCCATACGTGCATCTCTGCTTAGTCTTCATCAATTGTCTTGTGAACAACACCAACCATTCCTATCCTGAGTCGTTACTGGTAACGAGAAATGACGCCTTTATAGTAACGTTAGGAAAAGAAAGGAATAGTGGAGCCCAAACAAAGCAGGAACACAGACCTGCACGCAGCCGGCCGGTGTGGCCTAGCGGTTCTAGGCGCTTCAGTCCGGAACCGCGCGACCGCTACGGTCCTGCCTCGGGCATGTATGTGTGTGATGTCCTTAGGTTAATTAGGCTTAAGTAGTTCTAAGTTCTAGGGGACTGATGACCCCAGAAGTTAAGTCCCATAGTGGTCAGAGCCATTTGAACCATTTTTTGGAACAGAGACGGTGTGGTATACTACGAATTGCTTCTTCTACGTGTAGTCATCGCTGCAGACATTTATTAATTGTCAACGACTGTGATGTCCAGACGGAGTCCAAGAACAACGACCAGGAAGACTGAACGAAGTGATGCTACTCCACGATAACGGCCGCCCGGATTCTGCTAAGACTGACAAAAGACCCATCTTAATCACCTGATCTTGCGCCCTCAGATTTCCAGTTTTTGCGCTCTCTATAGAGCAACCTTAAAGGAACTTCCTTTCCGGATGAAAATACGTTCCGGACGTGCCTCTACGAGTTCTCCTTTTAAAAACCACGTGATTTCTACTGTTACGGAATCGAAAAGCTACCCCAGCCTTGGAAAACTGTTGTAAAAAGTGAAGGAAAATATTCAATAAAGCGTCATAGAAACTGGTATTGGCACGCGTATTCAAATACAGAGATATGTAAACAGGCAGAATTCAGCGCTGCGGTAGGCAACGCCTACATAAGGCAACAAATATCTGGCACAATTGTTAGATCGGTTACCGATGCTACAATTTCAGGCTATCAAGATTTATTTGAGTTTGAACATGGTGTTACAGTCGGCGCACAAGCGATGGAACACAGCAACACCGAAGTAGTGATAAAGTGGGGATTTTCCTGTGCGAACATTTCACGAGTGCATCGTGAATTTCAGGAATCCGGTGAAACATTAAATCGCAGACGTTGCTGCGGCCGGAAAAAGATCCTGCACTATTGAACCAGCGACGACTGAAGAGAACCGTTCAACGTGATAGCCGGACGTTGTGGCCGAGGGTTGTAGGCGCTTCAGTCTGGAACCGCGCTACCGCTACGGCCGCAGGTTCGAATCTTGCCTCGGGCGTGGATGTGTGTGATGTCCTTAGGTTAGTTAGGTTTAAGTAGTTCTAAGTTCTAGGAGACTGATGACCTCAGATATTAAGTCCCATAGTGCTCAGAGCCATTTGAACCATCAACGTGATAGAAGTGCAACCCTTCCGCAGATTGATGCAGAATTCCATGCTTGGCCAGCAACAAGTGTCAGCGTGCGAACCGTTCAACGGAATTTCATCGATATGGGCTTTCGGAGCCGAAGGCCCACTCGCGTACCCTTGATAATTGCACGCGACACAGCTTTACGCCCCGCCTGGGCCCATCAGTACCGACATTGGACTGTTGGTGACTGGAAACATGTTGCCTGATCGGAGGAGTCTCGTTTCAAATTGTATGGAGCGGATGGTCGTGCACGGGCATGGAGACAACCTCATGAATCCATGGATCCTGCATGTCAGCAGGGAAATGTTTAAGGCGGTAGAGGCTCTGTAGTGGTGTGGGGCGTATGCAGTTGGAGTGATACGGGATCCCCGATACGTCTAGATACGACTGTGGCAGGTGACAGGTATCCTGTCTGATCACTTGCATCCATTCACGTCCGTTTTGTATTTCGACAGACTTGGCCAATTCCAGCAGGACAATGCCGCACCCAACAAGTCCAGCATTGCTACAGAGTGGCTCGAGGAACACTCTTCAGTGTTTAAACACTTCCGCTGGCCACATAACTCTTTGCACTGTGCTGTTCAGAAGAGACCTCCACACCCTCATACTCTTACGGTTTTAACGGCAGTCCTGCAGGATTCATAGTGTCAGTTCCCTTTCAGCACTACTTCAGACATGAGTACGGTCCATTCCACGTCGTGTAGCGGCACTTCTGCGTGCTCCCGTGTACGGTGCACGTTATTAGGCAGGTGTACCAGTTTCTTTGGCTGTTCGGTCTGTTATTGGTGACTATAGTCTCTGTTATGTTTATTAAACTTACGGGAAAGCGCTACTCACTCACGCGCCTCCTTAACATATCGGATGAGAGAAACAACATAGATCTGCACGTTGTGAATTCTCTGAGCCGTCTCGGCGTGGCGGTATCCGACGCGTCGTGTTTGCTGCGCTGCAGGGCAGGAAGGCTGTATTTCAGCACCCTTTCGTTCAACTGCGGCGGCCGGCGGCAGCGCGTAACGAAGTTTGGCCGCTTACAATGGCGGACCGCATCATTTCCTAGTCTGTGACCGCCGGCGCTGCCGCCGCCGCCACCGCCGCCCACGTGCGCTGGCGAGGGCCGTCCATTGTGAGCGCGCTCGGCCCTGACGTTTGCCGGTGCGAGGGCCGCACGCGAGACCATCCTGACGGCGCGCTTGGGTTGGCCGCGATGTCATTAAAGTACTGTAATGTCCGTTGGGGAACCCTTCTGCCCCAGGCGGCTGTGTGAGTCGCTTCGGCCACTGACAGCACGCGTGCAACTGCCTGTATTAGTTAACATGAAAGTTTCCTCGGTATGGTACCGCGTCACACTGAAGGGAAAAAAAAATTACGACAAGAAGGCCACTGTAGCCGTGGACAAAAAATGGTCAAATGGCTCTAAGCACTATGGGACTTAACATCTGAGGTCATCAGTCCCCTAGACTTAGAACTATTTACACCTAATTAACCTAAGGACATCACACACATAGCGTTCTCGCTTCCCGCGCCCGGGTTCCCGGGTTCGATTCCCGGTGAGGTCAGGGATTTTCTCTGCCTCGTGATGACTGGGTGTTGTGTGAAGTCCTTAGGTTAGTTAGGTTTAAGTAGTTCTAAGTTCTAGGGGAGTGATGACAGATGTTGAGTCCCATAGTGCTCAGAGCCATTTGAACCATTTTTGTATATTGTTCGTGTCGGCAACTTCAGTGCAGAAGCCGTAAGTTGATTTGCAATAGCTCTCGCGCTTACCTGCCATTGGTATCTTCAAAAACGTGTGGATGATATTTTCTTGTGAAAGTCTAATGGTATGTCTCCAGGCTCATACATTCTACATTTCATCTTGATGATTAGCGCACCCTCTCTAAAATTCGTGTTATATTATGAAAGCGTTTAATGGAGAAACTGCTGCTCGCTCGTCGGTGACGGACTACTGTTTTATGGTCGACCTCCACTAAGGGGCAATTCAGACCAATGATTATTTGAAAACGTTTGTTCTGTTCGATTTCCCATAGCGTACTTTGACCTGGTTTTCAGACTGTTTCTTTTTTTTGTTTGTTTTCACGCTTCACGCGTAGTTTGGAGTCTCGTAAGATGTCTGTGACTATGCTGTAAGCAGTATTTCTTGATGGCAGGAAAGCGGTGATACTGATTTGAATCTGGTCTGTTGCCCATAATAACTTGCTGACCACGATGAAAAGAGTATGTAATTTAAATCAGTGGTATTTTTCGACGGAGTACCCACTTATTGCTTTCGGATGGCTGCCAGACACCCTTCCTCCCCCCCCCCCCCCCTTCCACATACCTCCTCCCCCCTCCGCCCAACACCGCCATACCACGCCACCATCTCCGGCTATCAACAGTCAACTCCACAAGTCTTTCTAGTTTACCTTATACATGAAATTTACCTTGTGCATGAATTATTACCAATATTCTTTTAAACTTTTAATGAAATTTTTAATGTTCACCTTTGTAATATTGAATCGTCTGTTTCAGAATACTGAGCATACTTTTAAAATTTTTTATAGATACCACATCAAAAGCCATCTTGTCGATTCTTTTCAAAACTTTGTGAGTACCGAAACTAATTGATTTCGTCCTAGCATACACGTCAGGCCTTTACGCGCTAATTATAATTTCTGCTACTGTTAGAGATACAAGCGTTTTCGTCATTGTATGGGATTTACCACATTTCACTCTTAAAATTAAGACAAAGGCCTTCGTCAGCAGTGAAAGTAGGTTCTTCAAATAACCTGCCCCCAGTCTTGCATTTCCCAGATTTTGGTTTTAAAACTTGAAAAAAGTGAATTACACTTATCGGCTTTGTCACTACGCAATTTTTGAATGTGACCACTTGCTGTGGAGGACTTCATAGCTTTATTTGAAAGAAAGTCATATTTAGGAACCCCTAAGAGCTTTCATTTCATTTATTCATCGTATATTATATGGCAGCAGCGCATATGCAAGTATGAACACTATAGTAAACAAGAACACAATTTGAAACACATATAAGGACGTAATAATTACCAATAAATAAACACACACAGTTTATATGAGCTACATGCGTGATTAGTTGTTGTCTACGCATTGATCTCCGGATCTTGTTTCCACTTCGTAGCACTGGGTATGGCTTTTATAAAGTCCTCAGCTGATCCATCATATTTTCGTATTGTGAAGAAGTAAAACGACAAAAATTCTATTCAAACGGCGACCGTGCTGCGTCAACCCTATTTCACAGTCTTTATCAGCAGCATCAAAAACAAAACAAAAAATCAGAAGTTGCTGGGGAACTAAACAGATTCACCATCTTACCGGCCGGAGTGGACGAGCGGTTCTAGGTGCTACAGTCTGGAACCGCGCGACCGCTACGGTCGCAGGTTCGAATCCTGCCTCGGGCATGGATGTGTGTGATGTCCTTAGGTTAGTTAGGTTTAAGTTGTTCTAAGTTCTAGGGGACTGATGACCTCAGCAGTTAAGTCTCATAGTGTTCAGAGCCATTTGAAGATTTACCATCTAATTTCGATCAGTCTGTCATCATCAGATAAAACGAAATTATTTGCAAGAGCCTGTACATTATTGCTCCTACACTGGCGGAAAAATAATATAATCATTTTTCGTCTCTGAAACTGTCGTTAAAGTAAAATTCCTATATATAATGAAGTAATCTCAGTTCAGGCTTATATTAATTTACCATCCTTCTGTTTGAAGTGCACTGTGCATAGTTTCGGGGGTAGAGGGGAAATGAGCTGAATATGTAGAATCAATGTAGACTTCCCAATATTTGTGTCAGCAAACAAATACAATTGAGGTTTCCTCACCTTCGTTGACTGAAAGGACGCATTATACCTGGCTGCGACTTCCGTAGCCCAACCGGAATACAACAAGCCACAATGAGACAATTCACGACGTTCCTTCCGATTTTGCTGAAACGCTTCCCAATACTTCTCAATAAACTTCGTACGCGACCAATGACTAACCAAGGACGGGTCAGTGTAATCGAACTTCTTGGTACGTTGCTCCCACCTGCGTAATTGAACATTAAATGACAAGGCGGATTCGTTATAATTTGTAAAATGTTCAGTATCATACTTTGTAATATATATTAATGCTGGCGTCCTACTCTTACAAGATTGAACATCAAATACTCCTACAATAAGACCGAACATCCATTCCAACTTAGTCCTAATATCGGACAGAAAATAAATATTGGGTGCTTTAAAATACGCATGTAAATGCGTCTTCTCACCTTCAGCAAAATTCTCTTCGCACGCACAAACTGATAAAAGTGTTCCGCTTCTTGAAATTGTTTAAATCAGGTTCCCTAGAGGTAGAGATCATCACGTGACTGTAGAAGAGATATACGGTCATTTTAGCCTAGTCCTCTAGCAATCTGATTTACAGTAGGAAAGATTATAATAAAGACAACAGGTAGGAATGAAAAGAAAAACATAGTATACAAGTGATCTTGGGATTATATAAAAATTAGAATAGGAGATGCGCTTAGATGTATTAAATCTGAATGAAATCGGAGTGGAAAAAGTTGTCATAGTTCTGTTTACATTACTAATTTAAATGGACACTGTTGTCCGATAAGGCCGCCTGTCTTTCCCACAGAATAGAACCTGGTAGAGTCGAATCTCATTTCAAATAAAATATTTTGGTCTTAATGTTTCATCGTATTGGCCAAATTGTGACGTTCTAGTTCTAATTATAGTAAATTACAAGGAATGACATATACCTCGCTTTTCCAGCGCTTTTCAGAGTTCCCGCTGGATAGCGCAGGTACCTTCTACCCTGGTACTTGTATGTTTGCTAAGCTTCAATTACGCGTAAGTTTTTCAACAAGCAATGCTGAGGTTGAAGCTGCAGTAGTTTTTACGACCGCGTTCTTTGGCGCATTCAAAGTCGAAAAAGACGCGGACATAATAACGAGGCGGTTAGTTATGTGGTCACCATTGCTCGTTAGAGTCTCGTAAAGATGCACTCGAGAGCAGACAGCCAGCAATCATGCGCATTAAAATCCGTAAAAGACCAACGGCGCGGCTGCAAACCAAATCCATCTAATTATCGTTACGCGTGTTATCGAACACGGCAGGACGCGAAATGCTGGCACCAAAGTCAACGCAACGCTGCTTTTTTTATGATTTTGTAGCGACCATATAGATGACGTAAAAATCAGGTAAAAAAGTAATATTGTTTTTTGTTATAAAAACACGTTAATCTGTTCGTTTGCACGCACACTATCACGTCAGCGACTGTGGCAGGAAATAATTAACGGTTTGTGTAATTAGAGGTCGCAGTCAGCAAACTGATACGCGATACTCATCATACGTCATTGTTCAACGTTTTCATAATTTCTACCTTCGTTTCGACGAGCGTTTGGCTGTTCGAAACTAATAAATTTCGTGTTGTAACTGTCTGAACGCAATGGATGAAAGGTTGGTGGAACACCTTAATTCCCCGCTCTCGCAGTCAGGCGGAAGCAACCCTGCTGTCGAACTCTTTTAGTAGATGCGTCTAACTATAAAACGTGCCATGAAATCCACTTGCAGGAGAGTTTTCGGGGAATTAATGAGGCTGATGAAGTCTGCGTTGCAAGAATATCCATCAGAGTGAAATGCAACTGTTTGATCTTTAGCTGTGAAGACCCTCGTCCAAAAGGAACGCACCATCACTGTAATTCTGTATTGATTTAAAATACATATGATGTATTTACGCGGCGGCCGGTGTGGCCGTGCGGTTCTAGGCGCTTCAGTCTGCAACCGCGTGACCGCTACGGTCGCAGGTTCGAATCCTGCCTCGGGCATGGATGTGTGTGATATCCTTAGGTTAGTTAGGTTTAACTAGTTCTAATTGCTAGGGGACTGATGACCACAGATGTTATGTCCTATGGTGCTCAGAGCCAATTTTGATGTATTTACATATCCTTTTATGACAGTGTTCATAATACCTTGAAAAACTACAATACTTTTGAAACATGCGTAATTTTAATAGAAATCTGTATCAGTTGTAATTTTTTGTTCTTTAATACTGGGATGGTTAATCCATGGTCGTGGATGCGCAACACAAGCTCATTAAACGAGTTATGATAGAAGGAATCGATCGCGACTACGTACTACAAAATGATAGTCACATAAAAAAATGTATTCTGAGTTCACAATTCACTGTCTATTGACAAAATGCTTCACGTTGTGCTCTATTTGTAGTACTGATATCAAATTATTAATTTTTAAAAAAAATTATCATCTCTTTGTGTAATCATCTGAAATACAGTGGCTAAAAGGACAAACGTGATTTGCGGTGGTTACAGCGGCATCTAGTCGGAAGTTCGAAATTGCTTTTTAACTTAACTGGTTCCAATACATTATTTTCTTTTTCGTATGATACCACATAATATGTAGATTCAAAATGTGGTAAGCTTCTGTCTATAACCGTGGTTTGGTGTATATTGAATTTCTCTTTGAGTGGCCACCTTACATCCACCCCGCCACCCTCTTCGTATGTGGCCCGAGTCGTCCTACATGTCAGTATTGGCTCTGGTGCAAATGGCTCTGAGCACTATGTGACTTAACATCTTCGGTCATCAGTCCCCTAAATAACGTAAGGACATCACACACATCCATGCCCGAGGCAGGATTCGAACCTGCGACTGTAGCGCCTAGAACCGCACGGCCACAACGACCGGCTCAGTATGGGCTCAAAAAAAAAAAAAAAAAAAAAAAAAAAAAAAAAAAAAAAAAAAAAAAAAAAGGAAGGAAAGTGTTACGGCTGATACAAGGGGACCGCAGGGAATGTTTTGGGTCCTTTAATACCATACTTGAATAATTTTGTTATTTTTGTTTTGCCAGAGTTTTGGTACTTAGTTGTTTATTTATCTATCACAGATCCTGGGCATTGAATTTTGCTGCAATATTCGTTAAACTGTGACAGTTTATCGCAGATTAACACTTGTCTATTGTTAAATAATCTTAATTTTCACCATTCCCTGCTGTATTATCTAAATAGTCCTTTCTTTTTCACTTAAAATATTTCGTATGATAGTTTATTATGTTTAGATTCAAAATGTGTAAGTGGTAAGCTTCCATCAGCAATCATGGTTTGGTGACAACTGAATTTCTGTTTGATTGGCCACTGTACACCCCCCCCCCCCCCCCCCCATACCCCACCGCTCCACCCCGCCACCCGTTTGTAATGCAGCCCGGTGTTATTTAAGAGGTACGGTTCAAATGAGTTTTTAAATATCTGGATTATAATTTTATGTTTACTCTCAATGTTATTCCTTTGCAGGAAAAAACTTTTTTTCTCGTAACTAATGTAACTTTCATGTGTCTCTTGTGCCATGATCATGAATGCTGCTGCCTGCGTGATCATTCCTGATGTTCTTCAAGATGTACATAATAGATGAGTAGATTATTCACTTAGTTAGAGTCCCCAGCTATTTACACAGTGTAGAAATCGTATGTAATAATAAAGCATTGTCAGTTACTCATTGAAGGCACTGGGCTTCTTAAAATCATTTCATAGGCATGTGAAACACTCACCCTTCGGCACTCACTTGATGGCTAGTTCATAGTTAGAAATGGTGTAGTGCTTTACTTCCGCCAAACGTGTTAGCAGTGTAAATTGCTGTCTACCATAGGTCTTTACTAGATGGCAATACCTTCTCGCAGAAACACATCGGCGATAGTCTCAACAGAGAGCCGTCACTTCGCTGGCGCAGTCCGGTCCTGCGCAGTACCTCCGTTGTTTTGACGGAAAATATCCGCGGGCCAGGTTGTTTATAAACACAGCGGCGGCGGGCTTCTTTCTCGCTTGTTTATGGACGGCGCGGATCGTTGCCGTAGCAACGCCTTATTTACGTTACATCTCTAGCGGCGCCGTCCTACCTGCGCAGAAACATGCTCCCTCCTACGCCAGCACGGGCGGGCAGCAGGTGTTTCGTGTCTCTTGGCCACAGGACCCTCTGTGTTGGCAGAGAACTCGCGCTCCACGGTAAACTTCCGCCTAACAGGTCGTGTCGTGCAGTCCCCTGTTTACTGCCTCCTTGTGTCAAAGTTTCAACAATTCCCCTTAGAGCCGGCCATATTCCCCACTTTTCCTCTCCCTAGCTCTATTCTATTTTTTTCCGCCGTTCATGACAGTGGACATAGTTCGAGTATAGCCTTCTCATATCTTTCTTGGAAGACACAGAAAAGAACTGAATTATCCAGAGGAAGAAAATGTTTCATCTATACAGATGACCGTGCAATAGCAGCAGAATAGACAAGTTTCGATCATGTTGAAAGGACGCTGTTCCAGTTTCGTACTACTAAGACAATCAGTTAAAACCCAAACCATCAAAAACACTTAAAAACAGGCAAACAAGAAGAAAATTGTTAGTGACCTGGGAAGTCACTCAATTACAACACAGCACTACATCCAAAAATTTAGGAGTCATCCTTGATCGAACACTAACTTACAGAAGCCACTGCTTGAACGCCAAAAGAAAGGTAGCAGCAAAAAAATAACATCCTCCGGAAACTACCTTGTACTACTTTGGGGACACAGCCTCGTGTTCTGAGAACTTCGCAGCAGAATTCGCCTGTCTTGTCTGTTACAGCTCCAATCGTGTGAGAAAGGACGACGTTGCACTAAAAGAGACTTACTGGATCGTTACAGGCTGCCTAGATCAATTCCACTACAAAAGGCCTACAGCCTAGCAGGTATCCCACCCCGGACATCTGCCGTGAATCTATCCCCCATCTTGAAGGGAATAAAGCAACAACTCTAGAGATCCATTCTGAGTATGGGTACTTACTAACAACTGCCCTACTCAAATCAAGACGAAGTTTCCTCCATACTACAGAAACTCTCACTCAGCAACATTCAGCATTCAGACTCAATTCTCGGCGTAACCGAGACCACAACGTAACAGAATGGATGGTACCGTATGAAAACTTACCTTTTGTCCATAAAGAAAGCAAAAGTATCTGACGTCAGCAGGTGCAAGACGAATGTGAGTGCAAGACTAATCTGAAGAAGTGAGGATTCTCTTGTGATTTCACCCCGTGGTAATGCGGATAAGAGCAAACCATGGATCATCTCATCTGCAAGTTATGCCAAACTACACTCTCATTAAAGGAACTAATGTCAGCTTCCATTGAAGCCTGTGAAGTGGTTAAATATTTGTCACAAAGCATTTAAAAGGCGTATTATTACTTAACGCGTCTTTGTAAAAAGCTGGTAATACCAGACTGAAATTTGCTGGGTAAGTTACGCGCTCTTGACTGCTGTATCATTGAGTTGTACTTCACTGTATTTCTTACTGTTTCCCTTCCTGGTGATAAGTGTGCGTCACTGTTGCGGTTAAGATCTTTATTAAATACGTCAATACATAAGATAATTTCATTTTTAAGCCATCTTTACCTTTGTACCTGAGTTCTACTTTCGCGGAACCATGAAGCACATGTTAAGGTGCCTGTACGCTGGGAGTCAGGCGGCGGTTGATTGAAGTTGGAACACTTGTGAGCACGGAGTGTCAATTCGACCAGAACAAGCGACTTCTCGCAGGTAGTACACAGACACACTAAAAAATGTGTTTTCTGTCCAGCAGTATAGCACAGCATGCTGTTATCTCCGACACGTCTTAGTATGAATTAGTTTTGACACGCGTTGAAAAGATGGAAGAACAGCGATCAGTCACTATTCGATGATAATTTCTTTACCGTTTTGAGGCTTGTTTGCCCATCTTCAAATTAAACCTAGGTTGGACTGGAATATGACGTTTTGGTTGTGAGTTGGCGTAGCCAACGAATATGGAAGTGTTCTGGGCTTAGCTGAAATATCAACACCTTCCATCTCCGCACATTTCGGTTGTGCTCCTCCCACTCCCCCTCCCTTACCGTCACTTGGTTCCTCACCCGTCGCTGTCGGTGGTGGGTTTGGGGTGGGGGTGAGGGGGGGGGGGCTGCTTCCTCCGCTTCCCACAATCCTCTGGTCAGTTTTCAAACGTGTTGCTGAATCTTTCTAGTCTGAATGGAGACAATGATAGCAATGAAATTCTAAATTCCAACTGGAGTGTACGTCGCAAAGATAGATTTAACACCACCGACGGAGCCTCATTTACAGCTCTAAAAAATACGATATCTAATGATATTAGTACATATTCCTAATGTGAAATAATTTGGTTGAAGTAAAGTGTTACTGGAGAATCAAACATGGTCATCGCATGTCTTACAAATGTATAGCCTCAGCAGCAATAGTGCCGGAACATTTGAGGGAAAAGTTGGAGAAGTGTCGCCTATATTTCCTAGCGACGTTGCGGTATGATATAGGTATTTCGGCTTACTAGCTGTAGACTCAAGTGATAAAGGTAGGTAATCGAGACAGGAAGTCATGTGAAATCATTCTAATTACCTTGAGTCGCTAATAGAGAACTAATTATTGAAGACAACGTACTAGACCTCCTGGTCACTAACAGACCAGAACCTTTCCACTCAGCATAGAACAGTCATCAGAAAGCCATTATAGCATCGCTGAATACAGTAGAATATAAGAACGTAATGAAGAGTAGGAAGATACTTCTACTTATCAGGAGCTATCAAAAGACGGATTCCAGATTGTTTGACTGGTCAACATGACAAATTCGTCTAAAGGACCGAAAATGTTGAGCATCAGTTGATATAGTTCAAGCGTTTTGTACAAATCGCCTTGGTCAAGTATGTGCTGAGCAAAGTTGCGAGAAACGGGAAAGACCCAACTTGGTTCGACAGCCGCATTGAAAAGCTGATACGAAAGCAGAGCGAGCTTCGCTGCAAATTTGAACGTAGCCAAAACCTCACAGACAAACAAAAACGAACTAAATCCAAATGAGGGTAAAGAGAATCTGGAGTTTAGCGTTCAACGAGTTTAGAAGTAGAGTTCTCTCTACCGACTTGACAGAAAATCGTATGAAGTATTGGTCTCGTGTCAAATCAATAAACACAACAGAGCCATCGGTCCAGACACTGTTTGACCATAATGGTATCGACACGGAGGATGAAAAACAGCACGGCGAAAGACCAAACCTTTTTTTCCCCATAACAATTTTTAGGATGAAGATTTTACTGTGCTTACTCCCGTAAATCGTTGAATGAACGTCAGTATGACAGATACGGAAATAAGTGAGTGTGAGATAGTAAAGCAACTAAAATCACTCAACAGAGGAAAGGCCACTGGGATCTGACATGATAGCTGTACGATTTTACGTAGCAGCTCATCTGGCACTAGTGTGCCGTAGGTGCGCTGGTGGAGCGAAATATTCATGTTGATTGGAAAAAAGCACGCGTCATTCCCGTTTTCAAGAAGAGCCGTTGAAGAGACACACTAAACTATAGGCGTATATACGCTATGTGATCAGAAGTATCCGGACAATTCGCTGAAAGTGATTTGAGTTCGTGGCGCCCTCCATCGGTAATGCTGTAATTCAATATGGTGTTGGCCCATTCTTAGCCTTGATGACAGCTTCCACTCTCGCAGGCATAGGTTCAATCAGGTGCTGGAAGGTTTCTTAGGGAATGGCAGCCCATTCTTCACGGATTGCTGCACTGAGGAGAAGTATCGATGTCGGTCGTGAGGCCTGGCACGAAGTCGGCGTTCCAAAACATCTCAAAGGTGTTCTACAGTATTCAGGTCAGGACTCTGTGTGGGCCAGTCCGTTACTGGCATGTTGTTGTCGTGTAACTACTCCGTCAGAGCCCATGCATTATGAACAGGTGCTCGATCTTTTTGAAAGATGCAATCGCCATCCCCGAATTGCTCTTCAACAGTGGGAAGAAAGCAGGTGCTTAAAACATCAATGTAGGCCTGTGCCGTGATAGTGCCACGCAAAACAGCAAGGGGTGCAAGCCCCCTCCATGAAAAACACGAGCACATCATAACACCACCGTCTCAGAATTTTATTGTTGGCACTACACACGCATGCAGATGACGTTCACCGGGCATTCGCCATACCCACACCCTGCCATCGGATCGCCACGTTGTGTACCGTGATTCGTCACTCCACAAAACGTTCTTCCACTGTTCAATCGTCTAAAGTTTATGCTCCTTACACCGAGCGACGCGCCGTTTGACATTTACCGGCGCGATGTGTGGCTTATGAGCAGCCGCTCGACCATGAAATTCAAGTTTCCTCACCTCCCTCCTAACTGTCATAGTACTTGCAGTGGATCATGATGCAGTTTGGAATTCCTATGTGATGGTCTGGATAGATGGGTTCTCCCAGCCATTCATTCCACACGTCTTTACTTTTACCTCTTCTCAAGTCACCGTCCATTCCATTGAACAGCTCTTACAAGTCCTTCACCGTCTTTGTGAGAAATACAGTGTCACTGGCAAAACGTAAAGTTTTCATTTCTTCTACTTGCGCCTAAAGTCCCTCTACATATTTCTCCTTGGTTGCCTTTATTGCTTACTCAATGTACACAATGAGTATCATCGAGGAGAGGCTAATTCATCATAAATTTTCTCTTTTTGAATTAAAAAAGTCTTAATTGCGATTTATTCTTTTAGTAACAGCGCGTTTCGCCTTCGTGGTACATCATTAGATTATCTATAAGAACAATAAAAATAATCAAAAATAAGGGTGTGGTCCTAAAAAGCACAATTCTAACTGTGAAGAAGGAATGGATATTAACTTTAAAATTTTGCTTTTACAACATTTCAAAAACCATGAAACGGCTCTGTGCTAGATTGAAGCATGCGTCAAATTAGATAAACCCGCAGAGGCCTAGTCAAAAATAAGTCAAACTGAACGAAACAAACTTAATAAAAGTCGTATCAGCAGGCCAGAATGGTGCAATGGTAAAATCACACTCTCAAAGAAGTATACATATTTAAACAGAACACACAGAGATGTCGCCGCAATTTCACGGCAGGAGCGTCAAGCGAGCACACATTCAAGCAGTGGAATGAGGCTTGCATACAGTGACTCCAAAGGACACACACGGGTGGCGCTCAAAGCAGTTATATCACTGTCAGCATATTTAATATAAAAAAAAATTGGTTGAATCACTGTAATGAATACAGTTAATCAAAACACAGTCGCGCTTAAAGGGAAACTTTAAATTACTCCTAACAGATAAAATAGTAGCATCATCCGGAACTAAATAAAGCGTAAAATAACCGCCAAAGGTGGGCATTATTCCGATAACTGGGGGTAAAACTAGCTCTTAAACCAGCAAGTCCCTTCTCGACATTAAAGGTGTAATTTCTAAGAGCGAATCAGTCGGGTCGGGATGAAATTAATAAAACCAGAATGGCAAACCATTAGAAGAGCATAACCAAAATTATATGTATTTGGAAAACTGACATCACTGAGTCATAGTAGCTTTAGTTTTTACTAGTGAGAAAACGTTGAGCAGGTGTTCGGCGAAACGCGTTGTTAACTAAAGAATAAATTGCAATCAAGACTGTATTTGATTGAAATATTCTATATGCGGTTGTTGTACCAGACGGCCTAATGTAATGGAAGATTTTAGGTTAAATTTTCCCTTTTATCTTTGTTGTGTACAGGATTGCTGTACCAGATAGCCTAATGGAATGTAAAATTTTACGATAAATTTTCACTTTTATCTTTGTTAAAATATACGAGTACAGTCTGCTGGATAGGGGCTCCACACTTTATCAGTGCTACGGCCTCTGAGTGACCTAACATTACCAACAGAACACTATGGTAGATCCCATGTTGTTACATTTGTCCTACAGTATGTGCAAGGAGTTGGTCAATAAAACCGCAGGGCAATGCGCTAGGGTCATGGGACACCTGCTAATATCGCGTCAGATCTCCTTTTGCCCGGCGTAGTCCAGCAGGTCGGCGTGGCATGGACTCAGCAAGATTTTGGCAGTCCCCTGCAGAATTATTGAGCCTTGCTGCCTCTGTAGCAGTCCATAATTGCGAAAGTGTTTCTGTTGCTGGATTTTGTGCACGAACTGACCTCTGGCTTATATTCCATAAATATTCGATGGGATTCATGTCGGGCGATCTAAATGGCCAAACCATTCGCTAGAATTGTGCAGAATGTTCTTCAAACCAATCGTGAACGCTTGTGACCCGGTGACATGGCACATTGTCGTCCTTACAAATTCCATCGTTGTTTGGGAACATGAAATCCATGAATGGCTGCAAGTGGTCTCCAAGTAGCCGAACATAACCATTTTCAGTTAGAGACCGCTTCAGTTCGACCAGAGGACCCAGTCTATTCCGTGTAAACACGGCTGACACCATTATCGAACCACCACCAGCTTGCACAGTGCCTTGTTGACAATCTGGGCCCATGGATTAGTGGGGTCTACGCTACAGTCGAACCCTACCATCAGTTGCCACCAACTGAAATCGAGACTTATCTGACTAGACCATGGTTTTCCAGTCGTGTAGGGTCCAACCGATAAGGTCACGAGCCCAGGAGAAGCGCTGCGGGCAAAGTCTTGCCGTTAGCAGAGCCACTCGCGTCGGTCGTGTGCTGACATAAATCATTGACGTAAAATTTCGCCACCCTGTCGGTACGGATACGTTCTTCGTGCGTCCCACTCTGATTTCTGCGGATATTTCTTGCAGTGGTGCCGTGTATCAGCAATGACAACTCTACATAAACGCCGCTGCTCTCGGCCGTTAAGTGAAGGCCGTCGGCCACTGCATATTCCGTCGTTGGAGGTGATGCTTGAAATATGGTATTCTCGGCACACTCTTGACACTGGGGGTCTCGCAATATTGAATTGTCTAACTATTTCTGAAATGGAAAGTCCCACGCGTGTAGCTCCAACTATCATTCCGAGTTCAGAGTCAGTAGATTCCCGCCGGGCGGCCATAATCACGTCGGGGACATTTTCACTTGAGTCACCTGAGTACACATTACAGCTCCGCCAAGCACTGCCCTTTTGACATCTTGCGTACGCGATACTACCGCTATCTGTATATCTGCCTCCCGCAATCCCATGACTTTTGTTGCCTCATTATATGTCCGGCATGAAATACGGCGCATGATATCACTAGAAAAACTTACGCTTTAGACGAGAAATCGCGTTACGCTGTAGCAGTAATCTTCCATCAGAACTACTTCGATAGACACTTTGCCTGTGTTTTGTGCTCCGGTGACCGTAGCGATTGTTGCCGCGTTGGCGGAAGGCGGTTATTTGTCGCTAATCCGGTGCCATGGATGCGTGCGGCGGTGCGGCCGTAATTTGGCGTGCCTCGCATTGAATCGATTTGCTGCGGTCGATATGGGAAGGCAGGTGACACGCGACGCTGCACCTGTCGCGCCGCTGCTGTTGGTCGCTTTTGTGAGTCTGCACGCAGCTCGCGTGGGACCGTTTCCAGGGATGGCCTACACCTGCCGTCGCAGAGGAAGCCGCCAAATTCGGTCTTCTTTTACCTGGATTTGCAACGCGGTAACGTAAGTCACACTTGGAGTTACCTGCTACCGGTTGGAGAACGGACGCCATTCTTCAGTCGACCATCAGTTTTATATCGTTTTTCGTATATAAAATGCGACGCCGTTCTTTGACGCAATTACCAGACCTAAAGAAGCAAATTACGTTTTCGCTTTGTGAAAGTCATACCCAATGATCCCTAATGCTTCCTTTGTCCCGTATGCTAAACACAGAGCTTTCAAGTAGGATCGTTTGCGCTACTTAAGGCGGCGTCCATCGCATTCATAGCGTATCCCGTCGAGTGGGGTCAGCTGTTTTCATTATTTCGCAAATATAAAGTACGAAACAAAAAGATAAAGCCAAACCTTTAGGAAATATTCCTAACACGTAGAGGGGAAAAATATTGTTTTTGGACATGAGCCCTGAAACGCGAGATATACGATGGATGCAATAGAGTTATTCCAGGGCTGCTACTGATACTAACAGTTCAAGATCATTAGGCATTGTTCCGCAGTAACTTCGTCACCTTGATTTCGATTATATCCATTTCTGTTGCACTGCGTTGACGTTAATTCATTCCACGACTCACGAGTAGCATTCCTGCGCTGAGTCGTTCGGCCACATTTTCCACATATCCACTGTTCATCAGTCTTTGTCATTACTATAAAGCCGCTGATCAGACAGCAGTCATGTGTAATGTTCTGAGAGTCTAGGATTAGTTTTCAGTGATAGCTTTTTAAGAGGGAGCAATGTATTGGTTGACTCTTCCAGGAACGTATGCTCTCGGAACGCTAGGATAAAAGAAACCGTAATTCGAAATGCCTCTGCAGCTGCGTCTACCAATGGTGTTGGCTGATCATCGCCGTGGCGCTCACGAGTTGACTAAATGAATCTGAAACGAAACGCCCTGCTCATCTTTGGATCTTTGCTGTTTCCTCTATCTGTTCTATTCCGGACGGATGGGCAATGATCATAATAGTCACTGTTCGTTCAGTACTCTAGTGTCCTCTACACCCCGTGTGGTTTTGCCCCAAAAACGTTTGACACCTCTGTAGTTATTATACTTTCTGCTGCTGTCGCATTGCTCTCTAATCTGCAGTGGAACATTGGCGATACACTATGATCGCATTCGACTGACGAAACGGATTTTCATCTTCACATTTTTCCCGGCCAGGGGACTGAAATTAATGGTTTGCTTGCCACTGCAGTTCGTTAAATTTTAAACCATTGTAAAGTAGTGATAGACGGCATTATTCTCAAGTTGGAGGCCAAAGGTGACTTCGTTGTTTCGATAGGAGTAGGCTATTTCTCGCCATTGCAGTTCAACCACTCCCATTCGGTCGATACTCATCCAGAACGCAGTCCCATAGTAACATTGCGTCCTCTCCAGCCAATTCACACCTCTACATTTTCACACACTTTTAAGATCTACAAGTAGAGCAAAGAGTGTCGGTGACTCTCGAGAGGATAACCAAGAACACCAGTAAGAGGCTTAAGCATTGTCCGATCAGTGAGTGCAAGGTTATTACCCACGCGTTTATGTTCGCATTAAACTCGGTAACAGCAACTGAATAAATGAATTGAGGGAGGAGTCTACTCCCCAGATCAAGCGGAACAGTGCAGCTTTGCAACTTAAAAACACTAAAAGTGCCTTGTTATCGGCTAAACCACACTACTCAACGTGCTAAACTGACACTCAATTATGCACTCACAACATAAGTATTGGCTATAGGCCCCACTCGTACTGCCACAAGACAAAAGATATAGCATGACTAAGAGCTAAAACTCATGCAAAAGTTATGTTCTATAAGCCATGCTGTCCCTAACGAGAAATCCATACGGAGAACGTGTTTACACTCTGCTTTATTTGTAATAGCAAACAATTGCATACCGCCATCGACGTCGAGGGCGTTAGGTTTCTAAAAAATACTCATTGTCTTGTTTATGGTTCACGGCTGGTTGTCCGAAATTGCAGGCTGCAGGTAAATATTTAATATGTCCGCCGCAGTAGCTGCGGGATCAACGCGGCAGATTGCTAACCGAAGGAGCATGCGGTCGATTCCCGGCCGTGTTGGAGATCTTGACCTCAACAAATATTTCATTTTGATGAAATTTTGGGTCCCTACTAGCATTATGTTTGGTAATTCAAATCGTAACTGGACTATTTTTAGCTGCACATTATACATCAAATATTGAAATAGCGTTCAGTAGTGTAGTTCACATCTGCCAGGACGTAAATAACGGTTGAATTATTCGAACTTTACATGCAAATGGGGCATCTATGTTCTTTATTTGTATTTATTTACATGTGGGACGAGGAATTCACTATGGATCTTATGTATACATACACACCTGAATAATTGGTACAGTAATTCTATTCTTAGTTATAGCAACTGCATCTATAGGATACATTCTACCTTGAGGTCAAATATCATTCTGAGGTGCAACAGTAATTACTAATTTATGATCAGCAATTCCGTACTTAGGAACAGATTTAGTTCAATGAATATGGGGAGGGTTTGCTGTTGATAATGCAACATTAAATCGATTCTATACATTTCATTTTGTATTACAATTTATTATTGCAGCTATAGCAGCAATTCACTTATTCTTCTTTCATCAAAGAGGGTCTAATAACCCATTAGGGCTAAACGGAGATAGCGAAAAAAATCCATTTCACCCATACTTTACTTTCAAGGATTCTATCACATTTGTATTAATAACATCGTTCCATCATAACTGTCACGGAAGTCGCTTGCGTGACGTCACATGACAGTCTAACCCTACGTAACTTCGTCACACAGTCGGGTTGACACCAATGAATATTCTGAATTGTGGAAACGCACTGTCGTATCTTCAATTGTTGTGCACAGAGTAAAGTCGTAACAGACGTCATCTAAACTCTACAACATAACGGAAACGTCATGGTATCGAATCTCTGTTGGAGTTCTGAATATTTTAGTCTACTTTTCAAAGTAGTCTTCTATTCTAAACGGCGTGCAGGTTCGCCAGGAATGACTGTGTTCTTATTTTACGTTAAAATGTAGGTCCAAATTCTGCGTTAGGGCAACTGGGGTAGGTTAGGACGCGCAAGTCGCTGAAGTGACATCAAATTGAAAGACTAGCATCAGTGGTTGAGCCACACGCAGTTACTCGAGGCGTTCAATAAGTAAGGCAACTCATTTCTTTTTCTGCAAGCAGTGCTGCACCAGTAACCTCTCCATCATCCACGTACTGCTTTCCACGAAGTTCATCCTTCATTAGGCGAAACAGACGGAAATCGGAAGGTGCGAGATCATGGCTGTAGGGTAGATGAGTAAGAACAGTCCAGTGAAGTTTTATGAGTTCCTTTCGGGTGCGCAGACTTGAGTAAGGCCTTGCGTTGTCATGGAGAAGGAGTAATTCTTTTCCATTTGTATGGCGACGAACACGCTGAAGTCGTTTCTTCACGTGTAGCCTTGTAACGTGCAAGCAACTCCGCTCAGATGGTCCTTCTTTGCGCTTTATGGTCTTCTGTTGAGCAATGAGGAACCCACTGAGCACACATATTAAAGTACTCCAGCTGTGTCAGCACTAACAGCATATACTTCCACGTGAGCACTGAGGTGTTTGATAGCGATCCCTCGATCACCTCGAATGAGGAGGTCCGCACCTTACAACATCGCAGGAATCGTTGCTATGTGCGGCCGTACAGCAGGTAGGAGTTCGGACAGTTTGCGCGACATTGGTGCGATGATGATAGACGCCTCACCGTACTTTTGTTCACTCACAGGTCTCCGTAGAAGTTTTCCGCCGAAAGAAACTAATTAACAGGTATCTGCCTGGAACGCACCTCCTTTACGTACGCCAATTTGAATGCTACGTATAGTGCTGCCACTTCATGGTACTATAGGGGCTGAAGCGGGAATATAGCACAACAAATTCTGCATTTTTTCAACCGAAACTGACCGAGAGAAAAAGTGTGTTGCATTAATTATTGAACGCCTCTCGTATTTTTATCATTGGCGAAATGGCATTGAACGAAAGTACTGATCGACATATCTCGGAACGACTCTGGGAGGAGAGTTCTATTCTTTTAAGGAAAGCAAATGACAAATAAAATGATTGTATAGCATTATTGGCCGCTTGATGCAAGTCTTTCTGCCTGATTCGTCTTCAATGCGTGTTTGTGATGGAGATGAATAGGACAACACGAACACCGAGTCCCGGAGTGGAGAAAGTCTCCGGCCCAGTCGGGAATCGAACGTGGGACCCCGCGACCTAGCGGCAGTGAAACTAATCACTAGACCAAGAGCAGCGCACAGCAAATGAGAGAAACCTCTTCTTTTCCCCCGTAAGCTTTCGCCTTTGGCAGAGCGTGCCCCTCGTCCGACAGCTGTCGCTGCTTCACGCTGTTACTATGCCGCGGATGCGTCACCCTGCTGTCGCCTAGAGAGCTGAATAGTCTGCTCATCAGTGGCGTCTAGCCCTGGTAATCGTCACACTGAAAAATGCAAGCGGCGCGGAGCTTAGCTCATTCGTCTGCGCATGCGTCACCCCGCCTTCCTCGGCACTCCACTAGCTGAAGTGACACAGCATAGACGCCGTTGCTGGCGACACTGGGTGCTTTTGTGCGCTGCTAATGCGTGCGCCATTTCCACCACGGCCGCGTCGTTACCAGCGTCGCTTATTACACGTCTCTGACGTCAGAAAACACATTTCTGCATATAAACAGTGGCCACTCAGTGCGTTGCGGTGTTCTACTGTTCATCTGCCTCATCTGAATTAATAATTTGACTATAAAAGTAAATACAGAATTATTTCATCTGATGAAACCATTCTCGTTTTGAAAGTTCCCGACAGAATAGCATTATTTGCCGGACCGGGGTACTAGCATTTACTGTTTCCAAACTTCACACAAGCTCTCCTGCTAGCATTCAGGAAAAATGTGATATGATAGAGAAATTGTTTACATAATGAATGTTTCACTCTGCAGCGGATCGTGCGCCGTTTTGTACTCCTCTCACAGATAAATGTTCTGTCTGGGTGAGACTCGAACCTATAACCTTGCCTTTCACAGGCAATGCCCTCACAGACTGAGTTATTCAGGCGTGTGTGACATTCTTTATGCGAGTGCTTCCGACAACAATGAATCTGGGGTGATATTCACGTAATTTGTTAAATTCAACTTAGCAATAGTAGTGTACGACACCAGAACGAGAAACCAAGACAAATAGAAGCGTATCTGCATCGAGTATTGCAACGACCAATCTCCTTTGCCTGTCCAAGAAAAATGAGTTGGTAATTCAGTGGACTTCTCGATGTCATCTTTCGTTAACCGCATCGTACCGCCCAGTAGCTAATGTGTTACGCTTAGAGTAAAACTATTCTTCCGAACAGCTCTCGGAAGGGCTAACGATACCGACCGACCGCCGTGTCATAATCAGACGATAGGCGTTACTGGATGTGGATATGGAGGGGCAAGTGATCAGCACACCGCTCTCTAGGCCGTCCCGCTTGCCAACAGCGCTCGGCAGACCTGTATGGTCACCCATCCAAGTGCTAGCCAAGCCCAACATTGCTTTACCTTCGGCAATCTTACGGTAACTGGGCTTGCCACTGCGGCAACGACGTTGGCAGACTCACGGTAAGCCGGCCGGGGTGGCCCAGCGGTTCTAGGCGCTACAGTCTGGAACCGCGCGACCGCTGCGGTCGCAGGTTGGAATCCTGCCTCGGGCATGGATGTGTGTGATGTCCTTAGGTTAGTTAGGTTTGAGTAGTTCTAAGTTCTAGGGGACTGATGACCTCAGAAGTTAAGTCCCACAGTGCTCAGAGCTATTTTGAACCACTCACGGTAAGGTTTATGCAAATTTCTGCATTGAGAAAGAATAGTCTGAATCATTCCAAACTTGGGCGAAATGATGAACAGTGTACCGGCAATAATTAATTAAGACAGCAGAGCGATGGTGCATACGTTAATGCAGCAGTACCCTCTCTGATGTAACTTGAAAGATCAGTATTACACCCAGGTTAGTTAAGAACCATCAAAAGAAGTAGAAACATATAACCACATGCCAGCATTTCTCGTCAGTGTCAGTGGACGGCGTTTTAGCAAGCGATTGAGTTCTTACAGGGTGAAATGGTAAGTGTTCGCCAGATGAGTTTGCCATACCTTGACATTTCGTCCGGTACAGGCCTTTTTGCATCTTCAGTTATGTGTGTGAGGAAGCAGTGCACGCAATAGGATCTTGTTTGGCATGTGTGCAAACTGGTCCGCGCAGTGTCGTCACAAGCTTGGGCCGACCGCCATCATGTTCGCGTGGCCTTAACAGGCTGCAGAGCTTCGTCTATGGTGTTGGACTGAAGTTAGAGGCCTGTAAAGTGAGTGGACCTGTCCGCGTCGACGGATGGAGGGCAACTGTTGTGGGGTGGATTTGTGGTGCGCATGTCATTTCGTTGGTTTCATTGAGGAAAATCTATAAACGCCTCCTACTACTGCAGGCACGTACAATTGTCGCTGACTATGTGCATTAATGATTTCATATGATTTCCGTTTAAACCTACCGAATGCCGTGCAACAGTCGTTAAGATACTTGACTCGTGTGCATGAGAACGATGCTTCAAAAATCCACTTGGCCATCCACATTTAGATGTTCAGTGTTTTACTCAAATCGCTAAAACAAATGCCTTTTGGAAAGGACACGTGTTATCTCCTCCTTCCCCCAATTTTCTCCTAATCCGAGTCAGTAATCCGTCTCGTAAGAAATCGTATGGACGATAAAACTGAAATTGTTTCATTTTCGTTTCAACCTGGTCTGCGGCCGTTGTGGCCGAGCGGTTCTTGGCGCTTCAGTCCGGAACCGCGCTGCTGCTACGGTCGCAGGTTCGAATCCTGCCTCGGGCATGGATGTGTGTGATGTCCTTAGGTTAGTTAGGTTTAAGTAATTGTAAGTGCAAATGGTTCAAATGGGTCTGAGCACTATGGGACTCAACTGCTGAGGTCATAAGTCCCCTAGAACTTAGAACTACTTAAACCTAACTAACCTAAGGACACCACACATATCCATGCCCGAGGCAGGATTCGAACCTGCGACCGTAGCGGTCGCGGCGTTGCAGACTGTAGCACGTAGAACCGCTTCGGCCACTCTGGCCGGCGTAGTTCTAAGTCTAGGGGACTGATGACCTCAGATGTTAAGTTCCATAGCGCTCAGAGCCATTTGAACAATTTTCAACCTGGTCTGTTATGATCGTCGTATACATTTTAGAAGCCATATTGGGGACTGCAACTACTGGTGTATGTTGTTAAGTAGCATAGCAAGTAAGCAAAAAGCGCGACGTTTCTGAGTACTATTAGGTACAAAAAAACAACCACGACGCCTGCTTACTGAGGACAATCTGAAGAGTTACCGCGACATCAGTGGAGGTTTAGAACTTGTAGTGCTGCGCCTCCCTCGGATACCTCCAAGTGTCTTGTTTTGGCAGATGAATTCCCGTTTATACGTGGCAAGAAATTTGCTGACCTTCTCCGAAGGCCAAAAAAATGGTTCAAATGGCTCTGAGCACTATGGGACTCAACTGCTGTGGTCATCAGTCCCCTAGAACTTAGAACTACTTAAACCTAACTAACCTAAGGACAGCACACACATCCATGCCCGAGGCAGGATTCGAACCTGCGACCGTAGCAGTCGCACGGTTCCGGACTGCGCGCCTAGAACCGCGAGACCACCGCGGCCGGCTCCGAAGGCCAACAGGTGTCAAAGCATCCCTGCACCGCACGTTGCCAGACGTAGCACTCCTCCCCCACACTTTTCAGGGAAGTGATTTGCCTCTAATTTAGTTCCACATGTTTCTCCAGAACCACTGTTGACACTTTGTGCTTGTATACAGACACTGTAGGGCAAGCATTTCCAGGAGCAAATCCAAACCTACGATTCAGTGGCATGACATTAAGTGTCTGATTGCATCATCGATTACTGCACACTAGTCTGTGCTGAATTCGCAGCGTCAGAGGGATAGTATATATTATCTTAACAATTCTGCCACGTGTATCGTTTTCATTTTTTGTGTGGAGTTGATCAAAGAGGTTCGTGCTGCTGCTCACTTTTGCCGACTATGAGAGGACCGAGTGTCAAATAGGGACGTACAGTATTTAACACAACTATGAAAATAATATTGTTGCTGAGTCATGCCTAATAAGCAAACAATAGGTGCCACTCTGCGCCCTATTACGTTTTTAGCAAGGTGGGATTCACCAGTAGAAAAGTGCGTTTTCGTCGTTCACTCCATTTTTGAACACGTCTGAAGAACCAATTCACTATTACCCTTTTTCTTGCTGTTAAAATCTCAGTAGTTGAAAAGAAAGTAACGTGTTAGTGTCTTGTCATTGTAGTAGGCAGTCCCTGCGTTCCTTCTCACAACCTGTTAGACACGGTTATCTCCGTGCAGTTCCGGTGCTATTCGCGCGCCTGTAACATATTCCGAAGGAATCTGTGACCTATTGTCAAAGTCGCGGCCCATTGAGGTCTCCATCGTTTCTCAGTTTTGGCGACCGTGACAGGATAGAGTACAAAAGTGTACTGAGGCCCGCAGGTGACTTGCGAGGGCAGGAAGAGACAGCGACCTTTCGCGGTCAGTACGCTGCCCCAGCAGCTGGCACAGGAACGTGATCGCCGGCAGATGGACGGTCGCAGCAGCCGGCGCGGCTCGCGTGCCCATTGTGCGACGCGGTCAGACGCGCAGGCAGGCACGCACGAACACAAGAGTCCTCGTGGCGGCGGCACCGCTAATCAGCGCACAGCACCGGCCTCCTGTGTGCCGCCGCCGCGTATCGTGGCTCGAGGATCGCTGTCGGCGCGGGCGCGGGCCCACAATGCGCTTCAAACGGAGCCGCGAGACAAAGCGCCGCAACCCGACACTCGGGCTGCGCCACGCCGCTCCGCGCCTCGCCTCGCCGCGCCGCGCCACGCCACGCCACGCCACGCCACGCCAGGCACCTGCGGCCAGTGGCTTCCGCGCTCCTCGTGCTCCCGAGGACGGAACCCAGCCGCCCTGCCGAAACTGTTTCTATTGGGTCGGTGCACAAGTTCGTAGCGCTTTTCTGTAAGTTTAACAAACACAAATGATACACTAACAGAGACTTTAGTCAGCAATAATATGTTGACAGATGTGAAAATTTACCGAACTATCCGTTTAATAAGCCACGCCTGCAAAATACTAACACGAATTCTTTAAGACGAATGGAAAAACTGGTAGATGCCGACATAGGAGAAGATCAGTTTGGATTCCGTCCATATGTTGGAACACGTGAGGCAATACTGACCTACGACTTATCTTAGGAATTAGATTAAGGAAAGGCAAACCTAAGTTTCCAGCATTTATAGAATTAGAGAAAGCTTTTGACAACGTTGAATGGAATACTCTCTTTCAAATTCTGAAGGTGGCAGGGGTAAAATACAGGGAGCGAAAGGCTATTTACAGTTTGTACAGAAACTAGATGGCAATTAGAAGAGTCGAGGGACATGAAAGGGAAGCAGTGGTTGGGAAGGGAGTGACACAGGGTTTTAGCCTATCCCCGATGTTATTCAGTCTGTATATTGAGCACGCAGTGAAGGAAACAAAAGAAAAATTCAGACTAGGAATGAAAATCCACGGAGAAGAAATAAAAACTTTGAGGTTCCCCAATGACATTGTAATTCTGTCAGAGACAGCAAAGGATCTGGAAGAGGAGTTGAACGGAATGGACAGTGTCTTGAAAGGAGGATATAAGATGAACATCAACGAAAGCAAAACGAGGATAATAGAATGTAGACGAATTAAGTCGGGTGATGCTGCGGGAATTAGATTAGGAAATGAGACGCTTGAAGTAATAAATGAGTTCGGCTATTTGGGGAGCAAAATAATCGATGATGGTCGAAGTAGAGAGGATATAAAATGTAGACTGGCAATGGCAAGGAAAGCGTTTCTGAAGAAGAGAAATTCTTTAACGTCGAGTATATATTTGTCAGGACGTCGTTTCTGAAAGTATTTGTATGGAGTGTAGCCTTGGATGGAACTGAAACATGTGTAAGTAGGCTGTTTAGGTTTTCTTATTGGTAACGCCACGTAGCGCACTGTATGAAAATCACTGGCTGCGCTGTATGCAGTCTGTGGCTAGTTTGCATTGTTGTTTGCGATTGTAGTGTTGGGCAGCTGGATGTTAACAGCGCGTAGCGTTGCGCAGTTGGAGGCGAGCCTCCAGCAGTGGTGGATGTGGGGAAGTGAGACGGCGGATTTTTGAGAATGGATGATCTGGGGTTGTGTCCATCAGAAACAGTACATTCCTAAGAATTGATGTCATGAACTGCTATATATATATATTATGACTATTAAGGTAAATACATTGTTTGTTCTCTATTAAAATCTTTCATTTGCTAACTATGCCTATCAGTAGTTAGTGCCTTCCGTAGTTTGAATCTTTTATTTAGCGGGCGGGCTTTAACGTGGAGTAGCATCACTACAACCATTCTTTCTGGTCGTTTTTCTTTAACTGTGTCTGCAAGACGTCTCACTTGTCGACAATAAATGTCAGCAGTAGTGGTTAAACCTCCAGGGAAGCCATTCGTAGAACACCACACCGTCGCCATTCCACCGTCGAATGCATAACACTATCGTTTGTGGATGCGCGAAAGTGTTTGTATGGGGAGTTGCTGCTTCATTCGGGCTCAACCAAACCTTTCTTTTTCTCGTGTTAGCGTAAGGACACCATTTCTCGTCAGCAGTAACGATGCAGTGTAGGGATAGTAGGTGTTGTTGACGAGACAGTTTTGCCGGCCGCGGTGGTCTCGCGGTTCTAGGCGCGCAGTCCGGAACCGTGCGACTGCTACGGTCGCAGGTTCGAATCCTGCCTCGGGCATGGATGTGTGTGATGTCCTTAGGTTAGTTAGGTTTAAGTAGTTCTAAGTTCTAGGGGACTGATGACCTCAGAAGTTAAGTCCCATAGTTCTCAGAGCCATTTGAACGAGACAGTTGCTGAACAGCACACAGAGATGCACAGATACCAACCGCTGATTTCTGTCATTTTAGCTTACAGCGTGCCGTACCCACATAACCAATTTTTGAACCTTCTCATGCCATGCAAATGTCGCACGATGGTGGAATGAGTACAGCTCATCACATTTGTCAGTACTGGAGTAAAATGACGTGGATCGTTGTGGGGTAACACGTTTAAACAATCTTCATCAAACCTCAAAGGTCTTCTTGAACGCGAAGAGTCACTAATGTCAGAACAGTCCACCTTAAAACAACAAAACCATTTTCTTGCCCTGCACTGCCCAGTGGCATTATCCCCATATATGGCGGAAATGTTTCTGGCTGCTTCCGCTGCTGCTGCTGTCACCCCTCTATTGAACTGGAACAGAGTAATATGTCTGAAATGTTCCGATTTCTCAACTTAGCGCTCCATTTTCTATCGTCCACAGCTCCACTCACTAACTCCACATGACACAGTGACAATAGGTGAACTCAAATATCAACAGTGAGCTACAGACAAAATATGACAATCGATAAATAAACCGAGAGCATCCGGAATACCAGCACGCAAAACAAGACCTAATACATCTGTAGCCCTACTGGGGCCATGGCCTCTTAGTTTTCGCTCAGGGATTGCAGAGCTCCGACTAGTGTTTAGGTACCCCTGTATACTCTGTCTGTAAGCTAAAGAGTGAGCAACGCTTGTCGTTTGGGAAGTTGACTTTCCCTGAAGAAAGCTATAAATACCGCACTGTTTGATTAACGAGGAGAACACAAGTGCCATAATCCGATTTCCTAGAAACTTCGCTCAGTGAAAGACGGATTAAATAAGAAAACACGTGTCTCGGATTATTCATAGACACTGAACCGTTTCTGAGAAAGCGGCGGTCAGGGTTTTCGAGGTAGATGATGTGCCTTTTAGCGAACAAATAGTTCAACCGATTCAGTGGCACAGTGGCTAGCGTCGCGTAAAAGATTTCTCCAAATTTTGGCTTAAACAATTTATCTACTTTAAGGTATAAGTGGGTGCAGATGACAAACTATGGGACAAAACAGTCACTGCAGAGACACAACACATCAGAAAAACCACACCATGTGGTAAAAAGGTATGAATTCATAATTTGTGTGTTTTTTTCAAATATCTGTAATTACCATTTAAAAACTAACAGTTACATGTATACGAAGAGTAAAGAACAGTCTTTATCTTTAACAGATGAGAAATAAAAGCCCACTGAAAATGCTGCAACTGTGGTGAAACATGTTTGTGTTAAAAAACAAAATTGTGTTTTGCTAAAGGCGGACCCTATCCAAAAACATACATATTCTCCATATATGTTTACTAATTTATAATGAAATGGTGCTTTCTTTATTCATCTACTAATTTTATGACTGGTGTTGGATTTAAAGAAACTAAGTAAAAAGTAAAAAAGCAACAAGCAAATGACAGTTTTTTAAATTGTTAATGGTAAAAGTTATGTAGTGTATCTTGATTCCTAAACAATTGCAAGAGCAAGTTTTCGGTAAAGTTATCCGTTACGGGTGGTTTGCCGCGAAATTATCGCCAGCGCTTGAAATCTTCAGCAATGTTACCGACGTTACATACGATTAAATGTCGCTGTGGAAAACCTACTTTCGAGTGATGCTCACGGTGTTCAGAATTTCTGTGTTTCAAATGTTTCTACGATCAGTATCATCAAGGAAATGCACTAAATTGTCCTGATGAATAAAGGTAATAAAGTATAAGACATTGTGTAAGAATTAAATATAAGAATACGAGAATTTAAAAAGATTGTAACCATTGTTGTACCCACACATACATTACGTAATACATGTAAAGCTCTTGTTGTGAAACGCATTTGAATTTTTACACTGTTGTACTTCGATATGACGCCCTTGTATCCGCTAACTTGACCTTGTACACGGACATAGGTAGATAGATGAAGCAAATTAAATAAATGAAAACAAAATCGGGTTTCGAACACAGGGCGCAAAAGCGAGAAGCCGCAACGCTAGCTACTGCGCCACCATTTCCGCGAAAGTTATCGCGCGCTAAAAGGTACGTAAGTTGCGTTGAGAACTTTGACCGTCGTTTTCACAGAAACGGGCGGGTATCTACGAATAACCCGAGACACGCGTTCGCTTATTTCGACTCCTCTACCACTGGGCAAAGCTTATGAGAAATCGGGTTAAGACACTTGCTGTGTTCTCCTCGTAAGTATCATCAGTTCCCCCTCGAGCAGGAGGGTGCAAATTCTTGCGTTACCATTTTCCGTATTCCGTGAAGTGTTAACAAATTTCCACATTTAGTGGAAAATAAATGCTCTCTGGCGGCTGCGTCGCAATCTACCAACAGTTTGATAAGGCGCGCTGGCTAATGGCAGGTACAATTCTATGAAGCGGGATGTAGTTCCTCCTTCCGACGCGCTGGGTTAGAGAGAGAGGTAAGGGGGACTGACCTGCTCGTTCATCATATTACGTGCTATACCACCCGTGAAGGGTCCTCGACAGTTTTGTGGATTGAGGTAGGAATTTGTTTGCTCTGACAGGTCCAGAAGAACCACAAATGGTAAGTACAGTCTGCACCAAGTTTGTCAGTCCTTTTCCCGTAATGTTTTGAATTTGCCCCAATCTGGAATGCTGCATTCAGTGATGCTGTCGTAACGCTCTCATAACTGACACGAGGGTGTTCAAGTAGGGAACAAGCGTAAAAATGCTCCTATATGAGCACGCAAAAGACTAAAAAGCTACTGTTTTAAAAGACACTAACTGGAAATTAGGGTACCAGCTGCCTTATTCCACCTTCCTCAGCATGTTTAAAATTGTTACAAAAAATTTTGAAATGCGGTAAACAATTTCACTTTCTTTAACATGCAGCTCGCACTTCTCCAACAAGATCTCCTAGCTATAACTCGCACATACCCACGAGTAAAATTATACCTTCGCCGACTGTAATTGCACTTTCATTATGTTTTCGCTAAAGAAAAGTTTCACATCTTGCAATGTATAAACTGCTAAATCGTTGCATCTTTCTAAGTAATTGGGAGTTTTTTCCACCCCTGCTAAGTGTAAACGTGTATTGAAGTTGTACAAAAAAGGATGAAATGTGTGGAATATGTATTCACACTGTTGAGTAATACTATGGAAACTAACTGGGCAAAGAAAACCATGGAAGACCTCAAGAAACTAAATATATTCACAGAAGGCTGGCCGGAGTGGCCGAGCGGTTATAGGCGCTACGATCTGGAACCGCGCGACCGCTACAGTTGCAGGTTCGAATCCTGCCTCGGACATGGATGTGTGTGATTTCCTTCGGTTAGTTAGGTTTAAGTAGTTCTAAGTTCTATGGGTCTGATGACCTCAGATGTTAAGTCCTATAGTGCTCAGAGCCATGTGAACCATTTTTTATCTCCACAGAAGAAATAACAGAGAAAAAAATCAGGAAACAGAAATTCGAGGAAACACCAAAAACGAAAAAACCAGGAAAGAAGTGGGCAGAAGAGAGGAAGAAGAAACACAGTGAGTATATGAGAGGTTTTTGGGAAGAGAAAGAAAGAGACAAAAAAGGGGCATGAAAATTGATTGTGTTTTGACACTCTCCTAAATTGGGAATTAATAATAATAATAATAATAATAATAATAATAATAATAATGATGATGATGATGATGATGATGATGATGATCCACATGCACATATGTTTAGAGTCAAACTATTTTTTGCAAAAAATTAAGTGTATGTAAATGATAAGGATATGATTTTAGGCACATTATGCATTACAGGTATATTACTGTAATTTTTATTTTATAAAGAAATCAGAACGTGATCTATGATGTAGTTATTATTATCAAACGTTTTACTTGAAATTGGTGTGTGTTTGCAAAAGTCAGAACCGGAATTTTAGAACCTGATTGTTATGAATGCCGCAGATGATGACGTATTCATTAGTCGCATTCCGTTGACAACCACCTATTCAAATATACCCATCAATTTAAAGCGATTGCAGCTTCCCATGCGGCTTGCAACCGCTATGAGTGGCGGCAAGGCACGGGGCCAATAACTTCGTGTGGCTCATATAAAACAACTCGGGCAACGCCGGACACTGCAACTATTTCGGTATAATTAAAACATTCTGTATATTTTCTTTGCATCGAACATATGTGGATGTACAGGTGAAACTTCTCTGAGCGGTGAATAATGGTAATGAGGCGAGCGAGTCTGCAGGAGGGAGTGCATTTGGTCGAGGCACGGAATATGTACTTACGTTTCTTACCATTCCTTCGTGAAGAACCAGACACACATTAGCATACCGTATTTTTTAGCTGCGCTAAGTCATTTTCGCCCCGCTCTGCCCAACACACAAAGCGAATTTTTCTACCCTCTTTATCTCGCACATGTGTGAGCGTTGCGCGTAAGCCAGCGAACGAGAGGCCTCGGCGGCGTGCTCAAACAGTGCGGCGCAGGAACGAAGCAGAAAGAAGGGAAACAGTATTAAAATAAGCGAGACGCAAAAACCTCATTATCCACAGCAGGTGGAGGACGGGGGGCGGGATGGGGGAGCAGAACAAGTGCGCGGCGCACGGCTAGCTTTGTTGTCCGCGGCCAGGTAATGAGTAACGGGAATTGCCTCGGTTCTGCCTTGTCACCGGCAATTCTTCCCCCGACCGACGAGAGCGGGGCGCAGCGGAGCGGTGCGTACCGGTTATTACGACTTTCGGACGACAGCGAGAGTTTTGTTATAAAAAAGATAAAAAGGCACTCGCGCGCACGCGCTCGTTCGCTCGCTCGCTCGCTGTGCCAGCCAGCCAGCGCCGTGCTCCATTCAGCGACTGCAACAAAAGCGTAGCGCTTTTCGCCAGATGTAGCCAGACGACAAGAGGCAGTTTTCCAACCCCCCCCCCCCCCCCACTCCTCCCACCTCACCCGCCCCCTCATCCAACTATCAGCACAGTCGCCGTGTTTTGCTGTCTTTCAGAATGCAGCACTTCCCCCGTTCCCGTCAAATGGGTTTTTCCGTCTGCCTTTGTGCGCCCGCTCTGCGGAGATGTGATTGGGAGTCGAGAAAAAGAGGGGCGGGAGAAAAAAGTCCGCAGTCAGAAGTGAGGAAACTGCCGTAAGGCATCGCTTCGGGTAGTTTAGCCACCCTCCCTCCCCCGTTGCCACGCCCCTCCCCCGCCTCTATCTTCACATCGAGTAGCTGGTTTCATTTTGCGGCGCTTTCCTTGGGAGGCGAAGACGCGCAAACAATCCTAATTGGCTCTTGCTCGTACACATTAATCCAGCACTACAGTTTTTAACTATTCACCCCATACACACCTAAGCCCAGTTAAAACTCAGCTGTATGCTTTCTATCGTAAATACAGACAGACACGTCGTAAGCGTAAAGTCTCATGACAAGGAGTTCAGTTGCATGCTACACCATATTTAAAATATTAGGCGACCCACCTGATCTTACAAGTCGAACTCAATGTTATTGTACCTGGGCGTGAGGGCTCTATTATAATTACAGCACGAGTACCAAACTTGACAACTTGGGGTACAGCATCGCCTTGGCTCCGGCCCCGGACCTGCGTGCTCCGTGACCTTTGTCAGTTTCCCAAGGATGGTACCACTTCTCTTGTTTTATCGTCGGGCATTTGCTGCTCTGTGCGAACAAATGAAGGATGCCACATTTATTTACACTGATGGCTCAAAAACATCATTCGGTTTTGGGAGTGCCTATATTGTTGGCGACACCCCTAATCGATTTCGGCTCCCGACCAGTGTTCGGTTTTTACTGCGGAGCTTTACGTTGTTCTCCAGGGTGTCCAATACATCCGTCGCCATCACCGGATACAGTATATCATATGCTCAGATTCGCTCAGCTGTCTCCTCAGTCTCCAAGCTCTCTACCCTGTCCACCCTCTGGTCCACCGGATTCAGGACTGCCTCCACTTGCTCCACTTGGAGGGCGTCTCTGTGGCGTTCCTCCGGATCCCGGGACTTGTTGGTATCCCTGCAAACGAGGCGGCCGATATAGCGGCCAAGGCTGCAGTCTCTCTTCTTCAGCCTGCTGTTCGCATGGTTTCCTTCGCCGATCTACGGAGTGTTTTATGTCGTCGTGTTGCTCTTTTATGGCACACACATTGGTGGATACTTCCCAGTAATAAACTGCGGGACGTGAAAGCTCTTCCCAGTGCCTGGACGTCTTCCTCCCGAACTCGTCGTCGGGAGGAGGTAATTTTAACTAGACTGGATAGGGCACTGTCTTTTTAGCCATCGACATCTTTTAAGTGGCGATTCTCCCCCGCTTTGTCCCCACTGCTCTAAATTGTGGACGGCGAGGCACCTTTTACTTGAGTGCCCCTATTTTACTCCGTTACGCGCCCGTCTACAGCTTTCGCCTGATGTATCTTCCATTTAAGCAGATGACGCGCGCACAGCCGATCGCGTTCCCGGGTTTGTTAATGTCAGTGAGATGACGTCCGTTATTTGATGCTCTTTTTTGGGGACAAACAACCCCCTTCTATAGTGGTTTTTAAGCTTTCCTACTGTTTTTAGTTTCCCCACTTTTTTAAGTTTCGCTCCCATTGCTGCTGGTTTCCAGTGTTGTTGCATTTTTTTTTTTTTAACCTAAGTCACAGACCGGACGCTAATGGCCGTACCAGTTTTGCGCACTAAAACCATACCAAAAAAAGTACCAAACTTGTTAGCATTACTGTTCAGAGTATGGGGTCCATGATTTCCATGCGTCACAGTGCCACCGTCCACTTCCAACTATGGCCACCAGGTGCCGTGATCAGTCATCGTGATTCATAGTCTCACAGACTTGATCAGTCGCCGTGCAGTTGTTGACGTGTCAACATGAGCATGGACGAAGTTAGCAGGGTATTATTAGTGAAGTTCTATTATTAAAAAACTGAAGAAACTCCAAAAAGGTGGGAATTTAAGGACATGGGATCTGGATAAGCTGAAAGAACAGAGAGCTGCAGAAAAACTCTAACATATTGAGTGGTAATGTGTATTCGTTAATGTGCGAAGTGCGAGTATATAGAGCCACTCTAAGACATCTCTCCGAATAACGTTGACTACTAGGAAAAATGATACAAGTGGCTCTGAGCACTATGGGACTTAACATCGGAGGTCATCAGTCCCCTGGAACTTAGAACTACTTAAACCTAAATAACCTAAGGACATCGCGCGAGGCAGGATTCGAACCTGTGACAGTAGCAGTCGCGCGGTTCCGGACTGAAGCGCCTAGAACTGCTCGGCCACAGCCTACTGGGAAATAAATTTTTCTTAAAATGAATCCTTAAGTACTTGTACCCTTATTCACTTGCTAGAAACCAACCCCTCTCCGTTCCAAAATCACATATTCTGAGTATGCTAACAGACTTTTTCATTCTCATTCCTAAATTAAAAATATTAACCTCAGCCTCCATTGTCGTCAATATACTAATTGCGTCACGCAGACCACACCTTCGTCCAAAGGCGGTGACAGGACCTGTGCCAGGACGCGACATAGAATTACGGAATACAATGAATAGCTGGATGGACGGATGGAGAAATAATGAAGCACTGGACACTTCGGAAAACATTGAAGGAGGTACGTCAGTAGCAAAAGCGAGTCCTGAATCACTGTTGGTGTGTGCCATCTAGCTACTCAGCACTCTGCCTGATCCCTCCGTCGAATGTCACCTCGTCTGCTGAGTCCCTTTGTTGGGAGAAAGCTAATCAGAGGGGAGAGAGCTGACGCAGCGAGCGCGACAGCCGTGGGAGGGTGTTACGAGCCGCAGCTTACGAATCTATTGGCCGAGTGACAGCCCGTCAGGGTCCTTTGACAGTCTAATACGACTTCTTTCTGTCCGTTTCTTTTTTTTTTCATTATTATTTTCTCGAGTGCCGATTCGAATGTAGTGCGTCTGTGCGCGTGTGAGCGAGACAGAGACGAGAGCTCGGCGCGGCATTAAAGAAAGGAATAAAGAGCGAGAGGCCCCGCGAGTCCAGAAAGCCTGCCCGGCCGGGGGTGGGCCCTGGATGCGGACCGTCCATTCATCCCCCGGCGGCCGATCTTAATTAATTTGGCGAAGCGCGCAGATGAAAAGCGCCGCGTGCGTGTGCGTTCGCCCCGGCGCGTATCCGGCCGCCATCGCCACCACCGGCGCGGTTCCCGTGGGATGGGGAGGAGGGGCAGATTGCCTCGCCATTTTACATGATAATGCTCCCCCGGGGCGCGGGCAGGGGGACGTGCCAATCAGCCGGGCCAGAGCCGTGCTCCCGGGGCGGAAGAGCGGGCGAGCAGGCGAGCGAGGCCGGTGAAGGGGTTAACCGTTAGTCGCGACAGGCCCTCCATGGGCGCGGATCCTGCCCCCTCCCGTGCACAAAAGGGGGAGCGGCCCAGTGACACACGCGCCTGCTTCTTGCAGGGGCGCGAGGCCTGCAGCGCGGCGTCGCTTTCATGGCGGCTGCAGATAGCCGCTCAAGAGACAGTGGTCTTCATCGCGCCCTTCAAAACAAACCCAACTTCTAAGTTTCGTATCTGTGTGTTGTTATCACTCCCGAGATATTCTGGTGCACTTTTGATTACCAGCTTCACATTGTGCATATGGTTCAAACGGCTCTGAGCACTATGGGACGTAACTGCTGAGGTCATCAGTCCCCTAGAACTTAGAACTACTTAAACCTAACTAACCTAAGGACATCACACACATCCATGCCCGAGGCAGGATTCGAACCTGCGACCGTAGCGGTTGCGCGGTTCCAGGCTGTAGCGCCTAGAACCGCTCGGCCACTCCGGCCGGCATTGTGCAGATCTCTTCATACACTAAGGTGACTCATGGCATAGCGATGTGCACATATACAGTTGGCGGTGGTATCGCGTACACAAAGTACAAAACGGCAATGTATTGGCGGAGCTTTCATCTATACCAGGGTCTCCAAACTACGGCCCGCGGGCCCAAACGGGCCCGCGAGGGCCGGCATACCGGCCCGCATTAGCTGGTCGGACATCCTCCGTATCCGGCCCGCCAAATATTCGAGGTGCTACCTATACTGCCAACAATTGAGTTTCGAGACCTATCGCGACCAATACACCGCGACATTGGCTCTGCTACTCGCTACAAGACTACATAACTAAACTTATTGTTGCGCCGCTTGAAATAACAATGCGTTGACATACTCTTCCTCCGTTACGTCTTGCAGTAATAGTGTTGCTAACAATGATTTTGAGATTTCGTTAACTTTGCAGGACGCTTTCGTGAAGGATTTGCAGTGACATACTTTTTTGCCGGTGAAATTCGCCAGAATAAAATACGCCAGAATTTCGGTCAGGTACGTCCATCAATCAAAATTATGTACTTAAATAAAAGTTGTAGTTCGTTTCAGTGCTAGCTATTCCCACCACCTTAGATTTTTGGGATTTCATCTTTCCGTTAGCTTTATGTTATGGTGATCGTGGAGTGCTAGGGTGCTTTAATCCCACTAGGTAGATCTTGGCCCTTATGACTTCATGGAGGAGTCAATGTGGTCCGCGGACTAAAAAGTTTGGAGACCCCTGATCTATACTCAGCTGATACATGTAAAAAGGTTTCCGACGTGGCTTTCTTTGGCCGCAGGATGGGATTTAAAAGACTCGCAGCGCGGAATGGTAGTTGGAGCTAGACGCATGGACATTCAGTTTCGGAAATCGTTTCGAAATTCGATGTTCCGAGGTCCACAGTGTCAAGAGTGTGCTGACAATACCAGATTTCAGGCATTACCCCTCATCGCGCCCTACCCCCGTTATCCAACCAGGGAAGGTGCAAACGAGATTTTATGATTTTCAGTAATTCTTTTTCGTCCATGGGCACTTGGCTCTCCGAGCATCTCTGCTTTGACATCATTTTACAATCGCAACCAAGGGCGGGCACAATAAAGTAACGTACAGGTCAATGTTAACTTGTTTACTGACATCTTACCAGCATCCGTACATGGTGGTTGACTGATACTTAATTTAGTTCAAATGGTTCAAATAGCTCTGAGCACTATGGGACTTAAGAGCTGAGGTCATCAGTCCCCTAGAGCTTAGAACTACTTAAACCTACCTAACCTAAGGACATCACACACACCCATGCCCGAGGCAGGATTCGAACCTGCGACCGTAGCGGTTCCAGACACAAGCGCCTAGAACCGCTCGGCCACCCCGGCCGGCCTTAATTTAGTGATTGTCGTCTTTGATTATTGCCATTATTACTTCCAGTGTATCGAATACTGTACTGTTATATCCGGACGAATTGGACATTCGAATAGATGAGGACCAGATAAGTAGGGTTCCAATGTAACTGCAGTAATATTATATTCGTGTGTCTAATCATTGCATGATAGTTATTAATATGTGTAAATCATGAATGTCTGTCTTCTTTCTTTTCTTTTGCTGGTGCCGTTTCTCCCGCGGATACGCAGGCTTGGCATGGTTAATCGGATGTGGCAATGTTAGTTTAAGGGGTGGCCGAATGCCATTCGAGTCGCCAAGCCGTACTCCCCCCCCCCCCCCTCCCCGGTAGGAATTAGTGTACCCCGACTGTCTGCAACTAGTATAATCCATGGAATAGTGCGAAAGCGTTCAGATGTACGCGAGCCGTATAACTGAGGCGGGACGTGGGGACCAGCCCGGTATTCGCCTAGAGGATTTGGAAAACCGCCTAAAAACCACATCCAGGCCGGCCGGCACACCGGCCCTCGTCGTTAATCCGCCGGGCGGATTCGAACCGGGGCCGGCGCACCTACACGAGTCCAGGGAGCAGCGCGTTATAGAGCTCTCGGCTAACCTCGCGGGTTAAATCATGAATGACTGTAAGGACCATGAAACCACAGGCCAAAATAAAGAGGAAACTAAAGCCGCATCACGATGCGTCCTATTAATGTACCTTTCGTTTAGTGAGGTTCTGCTCGCCACTCACGTTCACTTCATATGCAGCAGGTACGCGGAAATGTTTCATAACTTACTACCAATCTCGGTTCGACCACGACTGCTAGCAGGTTACAGAATATTCCGACGTACCATTTAGAAGTGAGACCCAGACTTGGTAACAAGTCTCGGAAGGCAGTTAAGGAGAGAAACAAAGAAATAAGTGAACGCGAGTGATTGGCAGCGGGTTTTCAGCTCCATTAACAATTCACGAGGATGACGACAAAGAGGAGTTATCATAGGCTGGAGCGCTACAGACGAGTGCCTGGCGCGACGAAATGGGTCCATTAATTAACGGCCAATTAGGGCAGAGCAGTGCGTCGCTGGAGAGCGCCAGTAAGTGCGCGCTGTCGCGTCGAGGGCCTGGCGGTCTCTCTGCCTCGTCTTCTCCACTCGGCGCGACGACAACGTGACCTCTTCAAGCAGCGACACCCACTCAGCACTGCCCTGTCGCCCCAGACAACACAGATCTTCCGGCGCAAGTGCTGATGAACAAACGCGAAGATTAACAGAGCTTCGAAACGTTGTCGTCTAGGGTCCACTGGTAAGGCATCACCCATTTTTTTTGCCTGACCAGTTTTATGCCTGCCCTATCCACTTATTTCGTCTGCCCACGGATTACAACAGTCGATCTCTTATAAGGGTAGCTACTTGTAACCTCACCTCTCTCCTTTTAATACTGGCTACTGCCAACTAAACGTTTTTTGGCTAACTCGTCAAATGGTTATCCCACGCACACTGGCTGCAAAATTGTACGTCAGTCCGGTGATTCGATCTGTTACGCTGCCATTCATGAACAACATTCCAGAGGGTGTTTTCCAACAGGATAATGCTCGCCCACAAATCACTGTCGTGATCCAACACGCTCTACAGAGTGCCTTGGCCTGCTCAATCACGAGATATGTCTCTAATCGAGCACATACGGGGCCCATTTCACATTTGCAATGGCTTATCTCGCGCTTACATTAAGCTGTGATTCTCCACTGTTAATCACTTAAATATGTTACGTAGACAAATGCATTCCCGAAATTTCATTATACTACATCAATTATTTCTGGGTATTGCAACTTTTTTACGTCAGTGTATAATTTTTGCAATCAAACACATCAGTTCCTAGGATCAATGACAGATGGAAGAATAATTTACAGGGTGACAATTATTGAACTATATGAAATAAAATCGTCATAATTTCTGAACTGTTTGCGTTAGGACGTTCAAACTCCACGGTTGGTAGGGGGACATGGTGGGAATTACTATGCACAGGTGACATTTGGTTTAGTGGCGAAGCCCACTTTCATTTGGATGGGTTCGTCAAGATGATGACTGTGTGGCGTGCAATGTCCAGTCACGGAATAATCGGTGCGATATTCCTTGACGGCACAGTGACTACCGAATGGTACGTGAAGGATTTGGAAGATGATTTCATCCCCATTATCCAAAGCTACCCTGATTTCGACGAGATGTGATTTACGCAAGTTGGAGCCCGAACCCTTCGAAGCAGGAGAGTGTTTGATGTCCTGGACGAGCAATTTGGGGAGAGCATTCTAGCTCTGGAGTACCCTGAGGCCATTGGCATAGGCCTAGATTCCCCGCCATATTGTCCGGATCTGAACACATGCGACTCCTTTTTGTGGAGTTATATTAAACACCATGTGTACAGCAACAACTTGAAAACCACTGCTGAGCTGAAAACAGCCGTTCAGGAGTTCATCGACAACACTAGTGTTTCGACACTTCATGCAGAATTTCGTTATTCGTCTTCGCCATATCATCGCCAATGATGGCAGGCATATCAAACATGTATAAATGAAATCTGAATATCTGCAGTGACGTTTACACGTTTAATAAAGTGTGTGCTCGCCGTAATTTGTAGCTAATTTACGTTTTTCTTCTATGGTTCAATAATTGTCACCTTGTACCTTTGCTCCAGAAAAGTGTCAATTATTCGGTAACTTGTCGGCAGTTAAAAAAGATTTAGCTAATAATTTAGGAATCAAATATGTGAAACCTTACTGTGTCACATCTCCCACACAGTAATGTTACCTCTGGAAATAGGTGTTGTAAACTACTTTCTGATTGATGATGCGCAGCCACAACATCCTATGAAATATGTTCTACTTTGTATATTACACTTACATGTTTATGACGCGTATTACATTAACCTTGAACTGAGTAAATACCGAGCTGTTGCCCAAGTTCCGCTACCGATATGAGGTACGAGAACATTTAGAAAACATTCTCACACTTGCACACGAGATTTACTCTAGACGCACACAGATGGGATACACACATTCCGTCATGGGCGGGGGAGGAGAGAGTGAATAAGTGGTGATAACCTTAGATGTTTAGTCTCATTAAAAATCCACACTCATCACCACTAACTTTTAAATGAAAATAGGTTTCAGATTTTTTACTTAAACATCCTTGATCAGAATTTCACTTAGGGTCTGTGGAAGGAACCTTACCATAAATCATTCTCTTTTTGTAAGTATGTGTTATGTATTTTTATGGTACGTTCTGCGTCGTTCAGGATCTCTTTTCAGAATGTGTCTACGGAGCAGAAAGTTTATAGGTCTGTCTATTTGTCACTTAATTTTTTCCAGTTAACTGGATTAATAACAAAGCTCGGTAGGTTACGTGATTATCTCTCATGTGATTCTGGAGTTCGATTCCACGTCAAGCACTTTGCATACGAGAAAACTATAGCTTGCACCAAAATTGTCATTGCAGGTTTCTACTGTCTAGCCGTGCCCTGGGTGCAGTTATGTTCACCGTTGTGGGTGACATAAAACATGTATGTGGAGAGAAGTTTTGCATCACCCCGGTTCCCAGAAGTCCTGAAGATAGACGTTGACTGCGGATATTGTATCACAGACACAGTCCCTTTGACAGTTCAGAGATATCACTAAACTCGCCCAAAGATGTAAACAACGATGCATGAACAGCGCCTATTAGGTGGAGGGTGTCCGACAGCCGATCAGTTCCAGTCACTCCACCAGCAAGGAGGTACACGGCTCGTGTTCTCTGTAGTTCAACCGTGCCTAGACGGTCAGTTCCGCGGTTCGATCGCGTCCGCATTGTTACTTTGTGCCAGGAAGTGCTCTCAACAAGACAAGTGTAGAGGCGTCTCCAAGTGAACCATAGCGATGTTGTTCGGACATGGAGGAGATACAGACAGGAACTGTCGATGACATGCCTCGCTCAGGCCGCCCAAGGGCTCCTACTGAAGTGGATGACCGCTACCTACGGATTATGGTTCGGAATAATGCTTTTCGTGCAGCCACAGAACGTCGTGTTACGACTCAAACTGTGCGCAGTAGGCTGCATGATGCCCAACTTCAATCCCGACGTCCATCTTTGCAACCACGACACCATGCAGTGCGGTACAGATGGGCGCAACTACATGCCGAATGGAGTGCTCAGGATTGGCATCACGTTCTCTTCACCGATGAGTGTCGCATAAGCCTTCAACCAGACAATCGTCGGAGATGTGCTTTGAGGCAACCCGGTCAGGCTGAACGTCATAGACACACTGTGCAGCGAGAGCAGCAAGGTGGAGGTTCCCTGCTGTTTTGGGGTGGCATTATGCGGGGCCGACGTAAGCCGCTGGTGGTCATGGAAGGCGCCGTAACGGCTGCACGATACGTGAATGCCATCGTCCGACCGACAGTGCAATCATATCGGCAGCATATTGGCGAGGCATTCGCCCACATGGACGACAATCCGCGCCCCCCATCGTGCACATCTTGTGAATGACTTCCTTCAGAATAACGACATCGCTCGGCTAGAGTGGTCAGCATGTTCTCTACATATGAATCCTATCGAACATGCCTAGGACAGACTGAAAAGGGCTGTTCGTGGACGACGTGAGCCACAAATCACTCTGAGGGATCTACGCTGAATCGCAATCTGGACCAACAGAGCCTCACTGAACTTGTGGATAGCATGCCCCGACGAATACAGGTATGCATCAATGCAAGACGACATGCTACTGTGTATTAGTGGTACCGGTATGTACAGCAATCTGGACCACCACTTCTGAAGGTCTCGCTGTATTGTGGTACGACATGCAATGTGTGGTTTCCATGAGCAACAAAAAGTGCGGAAATGGTGTTTATGTTGATATCTATTCCAATTTTCTGTACAGGTTCCCGAACTCTCGGAACCGAGGTGATGCAAAACTTTTTTTGATATGTGTAGCTATTTTAATTCAGACATGCTGCTGCATGATTCTCGTAGTCTGTTACGTACCTGCCATTTCATGAGAAAGAATACTTTTACCGCTATTTTACGACATCTACATCTACATTTATACTCCGCAAGCCACCCAATGGTGTGTGGCAGAGGGCACTTTACGTGCCACTGTCATTACCTCCCTTTCCTGTTCCAGTCGCGCATGGTTCGCGGTAAGAACGACTGCCGGAAAGCCTATGTGAGCGCTCGAACCTCTCTAATTTTACATTCGTGATCTCCTCGGGAGGTATAAGTAGGGGGAAGCAATATATTCGATACCTCATCCAGAAACCACCCTCTCGAAACCTGGACAGCAAGCTACACCACGAAGCAGAGCGCCTCTCTTGCAGAGTCTGCCACTTGAGTTTGCTAAACATTTCCGTAACGCTATCACGCTTACCAAATAACCCTGTGACGAAACGCGCCGCTCTTATTTGGATCTTCTCTATCTGCCCTGTCAACCCGACATGGTACGGATCCCACACTGATGAGCAATACTCAAGTACAGGTCGAACGAGTGTTTTGTAAGCCACGTCCTTTGTGGATGGACTACATTGTCTAAGGATTCTCCCAATGAATCTCAACCTGTCATCCGCCTTAGCAACAATTAATTTTATATGATCATTCCACTTCAAATCGTTCCGTACGCATATTCCCAGATATTCAATATGCAATACCCTGTCTCTCTAGATTTGAATACGGCAACATTGATAAACGAAACCGGTTATCGAGAATGAAGGTTGTTATTAGCGAGCATAGCAAAGAAATTTATCTTCTCTAATGTATTACCACAGATCGCTACTTGCTGAAGCTGATAAACACCTCAGCTTAGTTGTGAATTAAGTATGTAAGTGAAGAAGAGTCGGTGCAAATGAGTATCTGTTACAGCACCTGTTCGGTAAGGGGCAGTTCCGGATGTGGTGAGACCTTTGCTGGACCACGTGGAGTGTTAACCGCGGCTGCTCGCTGTGTAATCGCACAGAAAAGCGGAAATTTACATTTCAATTGCGAGCAGCCTGCTAGAGGAGACCGCGCCTTGTTGCCGTGGGGTGGGAATTGTGTGTGTGTGTGTGTGTGTGTGTGTGTGTGTGTGTGTGTGTTTCGAAGCCGGGCTGGCTGACGCGCACGTCGCCAGCTGCGTTACGTGCGGCCGGAGCGCAGCGTTAGCGTTCCGTACAGAGGAGGCACCTGACGCGGCTTGTTTGAACAAACTGCGGCGCTGTGTGGCGCGGCTGGCCTGGTTTACATTTACGTGGCGCGTCACGGCAAACACGCCGGCGTCGCTAATCCTCGCCCCGCAGCCGCTGCCGAGGTAAAGTGGCCTCGCGTGGAACAAAGGCGCGCTAACCGCGCCAGTTTTGTAGCCGCGGTCAGCCGCTCCGGCCTGCTCCATTTTGTTACACACCAGCGGCACCACGCCGCCGCCGCTGATCCTCGTGGGTACGTTGCTCATCTTCCCACGAACGGTCGTGTACACCGCTCCCTCTGGCACTAGTCTGGGTATACAACAGACGAAGCACGCACGGTCGCTCGTACACACACACACACACACACACACACACACACACACATACACACACACAGAGAGAGAGAGAGAATATTTTGTTATTTTTTTCCGTTGTTGCAGAACATTTAACTAAATACCTGTTGTTGTTTCAGTCCAAAGACTAGTTTGATGCAGCTCTCCATGCTACTCCAATTTGAACTAGCCTCTGCATCTCGGAATAAGCACTGCAACCTACATCCTTATGAATCTCCTTACTGTATTCACGTCTTGGTCTCTGTCTACAATTTTTAGGCCCCACACTTCCCCACCGTCTAAGATTAGGGCACTTTTAGTGTCTGCAACGGATGATCTTGCTTTGCGAAGGCGGGTCTCTTGCAGTTGTGGCCAGTCATACGTTCTCTCTCGTCACACATCAGTCTCGAAAGTGACAGGGCGCGCACCTCTCGAAATATCGACGGTTGTTGCAGACCTCATCCGGCTGCTTTCCCGCAGTTTGTTGCAGCTTAAGCACTTGGGTGACGAAAGTCATCGTGTCGGCCCTCCTTTCGCAAGGTGTAGAGCAGTACCTCGTCGTGACATGGACTCAACAAGTTGTTGGAAGTCCTTGCTGGACTACTGATCCATGTCGCCTCTATAGCCGTTCATAACTGCCAGTGTGGAATTTTATGCACGAACTGGCCTCTCGATTATGTTCCATAAATGTTCGACGGGATTCATGTCGAATCGTCCAGAATGTCCTTAAAACCAATAACGAACAATTGTGGCCCAGTGACATGGTGCACTGTCATCCATAGAAACTCATCGTTGTTTGGGAACATGAGGTTCTTGAATGGCTGGAAATGGTCTCCAAGCAGCCGAACATAACCATTTCCAGTCAATGATCGGTTCAGTTGGACCAGAGGACCCAGTCAATTCCACGTAAATACAGCCCACACCATTATGGAGCCACCACCAGCTTGCACAGTGCCTTGTTGACAACCTGGACCCATGGTTTCGTGGGGTCTGCGCTACACTCGAACCCTACCAGCAGCTCTTACCAACTGAAACCTGGAATCGGCCTAAGGAGAGTAAACTTTAGACGAATGAACAGTAGAAAAACGTCATGTGGAGCGACGAATCACGGTACACGACGTGGCGATCCGATGGCAGGGTGTGGTTATGGCGAATGCCCGGTGAACATCATCTGCCTGCGTGTGTGGTGCCAACAGTTAAATTCGGAGGCGGTGGTGTTATGGTGTGGTCGTGTGTTTCATGGAGGGGGCTTGCACACGTTGTTGTTTTGCGTGGCACTATCACACCACAGGCACACATTGATGTTTTAAGCACCTTCTTGCTTCCCACTGTTGAAGAGCAATTCGGGAATTGCGATTGCATCTTTCAACACGATCGAGCAACTCTTCATAATGCCCGTCCTGTGGCGGAATGGTTACACGACAATAATATCCATGTAATGGACTGACCTGCTCAGAGTCCTGACGTGAATACTGTAGAACACCTTTGAGATGTTTTGGAACGCCGACTTCGTGCCAGGCCTCACCGACCGACATCGATACCTCTTCTCAGTACAGCACTCCGTGAAGAGTGGGGTGCCATTCCCCAAAAACGTACCAGCACCTCATTGAACGTATGCGTGCGAGAGTGGAAGCTGTCATGAAGGCTAAGACTGGGCCAACACCATATTAAATTCCAGCTTTACCGATGGAGGGCGCCACGTACTTGTAAGTAATTTTCAGCCAGTTGTCCGGATACTTTTGATGTCATAGCGTAAATATGACGTGTGTGCATGGCATGTAACCGATGTCATTCTAATCTTTTCTGCATTACGCGGGTTTTCGATAATCCCGATGACTTAAGGTTCCACCTAGTCCGGTTAAACAAGGTTCTACTGAACGACAGGAAAAAAGTTAGCTTAGACAGTATGATTTCATAAATGTAGAGGAAATTTATATCACCTGCGCACTACAGTGTGAATAGCCATTTCATCTTGTACTGATTTGGGTCAAGTTGGAGTCAGTTGTTCAGGTGATGTATTTTTTCGTGTCTGTTGTTCTCCATCCTGATGTCGACACCTCTTTGCTGTATCATTCGCATGTGGTCTTTTATTGCATGTCTTACGGGCTGATTCTCGATCCGCATCTTGACTCATTCATAGAATGTAAATGTGCCATTGCCTGATTACGGTAACACTTAAACCCTTGGAGAGTGTATACTGAACTCCGCGTATGAACGCTGATGTCTGTTGTCCTAAGCAGAGTGATAACGTCGTGGAAGCCTCAGTTCTTTATAGCACAAACCGTCGTGAACTTTTTTTCCGAGACATGCTACTGTGATCTGGTTCACATATTTTTCGTATCTACACATAAAAAGACGAGGGCTTAATCAATACAAGTCGTGTAGGTGATATTGAAACCGACCATGATAAAATTTCATACGTACTATTGTTGTATAAAATTCTCTTGCCACCGTCTGACTGTAACGCCAGCGAGTTGTCGGAGTCACAGGGTGTATTTCTGTATGTTTCTTTTTGGTATTAATTGTTGTTCTCCGTTTCGCGCACCTTATTTAGGAGGGAAATCAGTATGCAATATCTTTGAGTGATATGATATGCCTAACGTAGTCCCATGTTTAGCCAGTTGGTTACTGCGTTCGTTATCGAATGTGCCACTGTGCTCTTTGGTGCAAATTAACGTAACTCCTTTGCGCTGATGTTGCAACCAACTCACTTCTTGCATAGTTTCATAGAGAGCAGGAATGTTGAAGAATAGTTCATCTTTTAATAGGGAGAAACGTGGTGGGTAAAAATTGTAGGGGAAGACGTAGGTTTTAATACAGTAATACAGCTTCAAGTGGATATACGATGCAGTAGTTATGCAGAGGTGATGAATCTTACACAAGATGGACTAGCGTCGAAAGGTGTATCAAACCAGTCTTCGAACTAAGGACAACAATTACTACTGTTACTTCTTCTTCTTCTTCTTCTTCTTCTACTACTACTACTACTACTACTACTACTACTACCACCACTCACCCCATCCTTAGTGACTTTTTGTAATATGGAACCTACATCGTGGTCCAAAGCATATTTCTCTGCCTCACGTTACGTCTCATAACGCTGCAGACATGAGAGGCTTGTTAGAGATTGAACCTACAACCTGAGTCGTTAGCTTCTGATGATGTTAACAGAATTAAAAAACGAAACGTTTAGAAATAGGCCTTAGTGTCCTAATGGCCATACAACAATATTACGTCGCATTTTTCTATCTTTGTTTTTAGAGGACTTGTCATCTCTCTCGTTTTCCGTCATTAGCCATCCGTGCACGACAATTCCTCGTACATTAACTTTGTCCTCAAGAAGTGGTAGTACAAGGGTGAGGCTACTATAAGACCCGCCTGTCGGAAACGTGCTATATCCAGTCCACTTGGTGAACTGGCACTGCTACTTAGCGACGAAAATTACACCACTAGCGGTGTGGAGGTGTGCGCTATTTAAACATTCACAAGCGTTGCACCTGCGATGTTTTCATTTTGATGTTACTGTGTCAGTTGCTGTTCGCCGCTTTCCGGCAGTTTTCGCTTTAACTGTGTTTGCTTGCCTGTTGACGAAGGCTAATTATTTTCGCAGTTTTGCGAGTAGCATTTAATTACTGTTATTAACGTCTAGATGCTGCAGTGCTACGTGTTGCTGATTAAAACTCTGTGCGAAATTACGTTTATAATTTCTTCGGGTAATTAAAAGTTGTTTTGTTGTTACTTCCATCAACGCCAAATCTGTGTTTTTCCCGTAGTTATTCAGTGCTTCAGTGAACAGTCCCTCTATTTTATTATACCATTTTCTGCGCCAGGTGATAAACCTATCATAGTGCTCTCGCTGCTTCATCTACAGGTGTGTTCTGTAAACAACTGACGTTTGGCCGCGGGTACTTCGTTCCATTAATAGCCTCCCTCTGTTCTCTTCCATTCGCTTTTGACCGAAGAATATTGACTCTCTTTATGCTTCTGTGTACACCATTACATCTCTGTCTTATTCATACGACGGCCCTGTTGTTGTTGTTGTTGTGCTGATGGTGGCGATCTTCCGTCAGAGGGCTGGTTCGGTAAGTATACCTCCTCAGGCCTCTTCAGATATGCAAAACTATCGTGTTGTATGATCACTTGAACCAGCTTATTGTATTCAAGCTTTGGTCTCCCTCTAAAATTTTCACCCTCTCCACTTCCTTCCATCAGCAAATGGACTATTCCCAGAAGCCACAGATTGTGGCCTCCAAAGTGATCGCTTCCTTTATCCATGATATCCGAAAAAAATTAATTTCACTATAATTCAGTTCTGTACCTCCTCATTTGTTATGCGACTTACATTTTTCTGTTGCACCACATTTCAAAATCTTCTGCTACCTTCTCGTCAGACCTGTTTGGTGTTCACCTACATTCCAATAAACACTTTCAGTTAAGGCTTCCTACCACTTAAATTTGTATCAGATGCTAAATCTAATATCAGATACGTTGTTCTTGCTATTGTAAGTGCACTTTTACATCTTCCCTATCTCCACCATCATCAATTATTTTGTTGCCTAAACAGCAGCTCTCATCTACTTCTCATAGTGTTTAATTTCCTAACATATTTTCCTTCAGCATCTCCTTATTTAATTCGATTATATTCCAGAATCTAAGAACACTAAAGAGACGCGGTAATTGGGAATGTAGTGAAACAGTGTTGTAGCATATTTCCCGCGGTGTTCAATCTGTACGTTGAGCGGGCAGTAAAGAAACCGAAGAAAATCTGGAAATGTAATTAACTTCATGGATAAGAAATTAGGATTGCCAGTGACACTGTAATTCAGTCAGTAACAGCAAAGGCCTTGTAAGGTAATGCCTTCAAAACGAGTTTAAAGGCGAGAGTGTCATGCCACTGGGACACCTTTCGATTAACTTAACTGACGGTGGACGAGCACTTTAGTACACACGTGTTCTCACTATCAGTCTAACACTGTTGTTGACGATGTCTGACACGAGACAGGAGAAACTGACGCTGCAGATTTGATTACTTGACAAATATGTCGAATTAGCGATGAACGCACACATACACTACTGAATTACTTTCTTGACCTGCTCATAACATTTTTACACTTCGCTTTCAGCGAGGTTGCGCAGGACATTCTTCTGTTTTTTGTCATTGGGTGAAGCGGAAGAAAAAGTTTGTAGTAAAATGCTCGTTCAGCGCCAATAAGGCTCTCAGTTGTAAAGACACTGTTGCCACAGCGGAAGGTCACTGTTCAAGGCGGAAAAACAGATGCACGCTAATTTGCCGGGAGAATAATTCCTTAGAGGTGGGTAATCAATTTTGAGAAGGTCGAATAGTTGCGCAGTTTCAAAAATGGGTTGGGTAAACTTAGCCAATAGCCTTTCTGGAGATACTATCACCTTCCTTTCATTTATTTTACTATATGCCCCAGAAATCGTATAGGAGAGAAATACATTCTTACTGAAAATTGGTTGTAACCTAATCCTTAGTATCCACATGGGACATTTTCAGCGACCTAATCTTCATACAGCGTGGGCCTGGAACTCCTTTACATTTGCAATCCGTGCTTGGAGCGAGACCTGTTTCTCAACAGAATGGTTTGGTTGGAAGTCTAGCAATGTAGACACATTATGTTTCAAAAGCATCGATGAGAAATTAAATGAGTTTTGCATTTAGTGTTCGGTAGGGAGTTAATTCTCACTCGCCTTGTACACACTGCCTTATTAATCATAGAACGTCAAAGAGAAATTCAGTTTATGCGTCCACCAATAAGTGTTTTTATGATATGGAGCACTTCTCTGGAAAGAACAGAATAGTTTTCATTAGTTGTTCGTCGAAAAACTGTGTCGCCACGCGGAGTGGCCGAGCGGTTTGAGGCGCCATGTCACGGACTGCGCGGCCCCTCTCGCCGGAGGTTCGAATCCTCCCTCGGGCATGCGTGTGTGTGTTATTCTTAGCATAAGTTTAAGTAGTGTGTAATTCTAGGGACCGATGACCTGAGCAGTTTGGTCCCTTAGAAATTCACACACATTTGAACCATTTGAAAAAGGTGTCAAGGATCATTTAGGAGCGCCTCGTACTGGACAGACAAACTGCACCGAGAGTTTCATTGGCGTTATGCGTAAAATTTAAGGACGTGTCTACATTTCTGTGATGGGCCATATCATATGGGAAAGAAGCATATGAACGTACTACCCGAAGGAACTTATAGATTAACTGCGGCACATGTCTTTAAACTCAAAACTAACAATAAAACAGCTGCAGTAGTCTTTACACTGTAACTGCGTTTCGTAATAAATACAGGAAGTTGCAAAACATCAGAAACGGCAGGCCATTTCGTGCCCTTCCTGGCATGTTAATAAAAAAACTGACATAAAGAAGGAAATCGGTGCGCCCGGTTTGGGATTTTGGTGTTGGTCAGTTTCGTCGGGTACTTTTTAGTCTGGTATTAGCAACGGATTCTAGGACTCCGGTTTTGAGCAATCGTTCCCTATACATGTCCCCCATGAGAGCAACTCAACAACGTGCCATTCGGTGAGTCGGTGGCCTTTGTGAGCTGCTTCCACGCTTGTTGGAAGAGTAATGCGGTAATTAATCCGCCTGTAACTGCCTGGAAATGGACGGGACTTGAAACTGTTGGTGGAGGGTGGGTGGCGGGGGGGGGGGGGGGGGGGGAATGGAAGGATGAATGGTGATAGGGCGAGGGAGGAGTGGAGAGGGGAGGGGTGGAGAGTTGGACAGGGGCATGGAATTAGGGCGGTTATCCAGTTTCTGTTATTGGGTTAACTTGCGCTGTGAACTTCTTTTAAATAGCTGCCAGTAATAAACCGTAACGACGGAAACGACACGCAGACATAGGTATTTTTTGTGTGTTTTGATTTTGATTCTTTATCATGTTTGTCCCATCAGTAACCGTTCGCCTGAATAACTATATGGTATTTTTAAAAATATTCCTGTGTTCTTCCTCACGTTATTATGAATTATTACCGCCATGTGGACAACAGCACAACTCATTTTTTTTTATTACTACTTGAAGTGAAGTTACAGGGAAACGCCTTTCGAAGCCCCTTTGGTTGGACTGGGATTTTTTACTTTTTTTATTTGAAGACAAAATGTATGTCATGACTGAAACAAGCAATTTACACATGGAGCAGCCTTCTAAGTCGGTTGTAAACATCATAAGCAACAGATTCTGGCGATTGTCAATTTATTCATACAGCCTGCAATAATCATGTGTGTATAAACAGCACTAAATAGTAAAGGGTGACGCGCAATTTCTGTTATATATTTCTGCTTTTTATGAACGGTCCTCAGTAGATAACTTTTTATACAATAACTTATTTGCTGAAAGAAGGATAACCTACTCGATCTATTTTACTTTTACTCTGATCTTGTTGAGTTTTAGTCCGCCTTCCTCTATTGTAGGTGATCACACTGTGTGCCTACGTTGTAGGATCACACTGTCCCATGATTACCCCATTTTTCAGGCTGCTTCATAGATAGGATTGGCTCTTGTCATTCGGTAGCTTGTCAAAGTGGCAGTTAGCATGCACGTGGTCAAAAAACGGTTCAAATGGCTCTGAGCACTATGGGACTTAACTTCTGAGGTTATCAGTCCCCCTAGAACTTAGAACTACTGAAACCTAACTAACCTAAGGGCATCACACACATCCATGCCCGAGGCAGGATTCAAACCTGCGACCGCAGCGGTCAGGCGGTTCCAGGCTGTAGCGCCTAGAACCGCTCGGCCACTCCGGCGGGCTACGTGGTCAGATTTGACTCCTGTTGACAATTTCTTGTGAGATGATTCAAGAAGTCTAGCGTTTGCGAGGCCCCTGTACTTTCTGAGGAAGGCTTTGCTTTCTTATGTTACATGTGTGGTAGAAATGATTCGCTGTTCTCTAGCTGTTCTTGGCAGAGTGTATCAAATCTTAATTTCTATATGCCTGTTGTCATGCTGCTCCTTATAACGACTAATTTTTGTACTCAAGCACCTAGGAAATACTAAGAAGGGAGTTAAATATGAGAGTCGATATTGTTACGTATGCTCCTTCGTAAATTTCACTGACAAAATTCCCATTAACCTCTAGAAGTGTGAACCAGGAAATGCGGAACACACTATATATTTGACAGTGGTTAGCAATCCTGCCAGAAGCAAGTGATTACGAAGCAACATTAGTTTGTGTAACATTAAATGTTATAAACGGGACCTACGGAGCTCTTGATTCGATGAAGACAGTCCATCGTGTTCAATTCACGGTTCAGGCACCACCACTTAGCTTTCGTGTAAGACCCCCAGTTCCTACTAGCCAGTGACGCTTCCATGAACATGTCTGTGGCTGAAACCCTCCCCCGTCCTTCTGCTTTCGTTGTGCGCTTTCTTTAACCGTAAGATTGGTTTTAATGCCACAGTGATCTGTTAGGCAAGGTCCTGTTGGAGGCGACATGGCCCTTGCTTTACTCCGATCTTTGAATTGACGAACACAGCTAGTTACAGGGGCCTGCAGTTAAACGCAGTCTCCGAGCCTAGCATTTTTCACGCACGCGAATAATTAATAGAAGTGAAATAAGCTATGACAGAAAAACCTCCCAGAGGCAACTGAAGGTTGAAACGCGGATCTGTGCAACAGTAGTCTCTGAAAATTACTCACTAAGCCAGTGAGGTACTCTTTTTTTAATCCTTCGTTAATGATATCCAGGTGAAATTGATATTGTAATATACAAATCATGCTCACAGAAATAGTCCGTATTATATAAACTATCAACAGCTGCTGGCGGTGTTTATTGCAAATACATGCATTGTCTGAGGTGGTGAATAAATATTTATTGTGAGCTCGTTCTTCGGTTAATTCCTTTTGGCCGTCCATAAAGTGCCGTTGCGAAGCAACCAGGTGAATACAGTAAGGAATCGATTGAAAACGTAACTGTGTCGGCGCCATTATTCGCATAAGTGTGTTAGAAGAGAGAAAGCGTCTTCCTAGAATACTTTCGTCCAGTGTCGGTCGTAGTAGTCAAATGTGGAATCCCAGTCACTGTGCATTTGACATTTTTCTCTTGTGCAAGCGTAGTCTAAGAGGAAAGTCCCCTGAAGAACTGGAGAATATACGTTCACTAACAACGTGTGGAACCTGAAACTTTCGTAATAATTAAGAGGATAACACCACAACAGTCGCATTCTTTGAACGTCTTCAAATCTCTTAGAAAGCGTAATATCGAATTATAACACATCTACGATGACATTGATAGCTGGTGTGTGTTACAAAACGTGCGTCTATGTTTCGGTTTGTTTTGTACAATTATATTAAACTGCCACATCTTCCATAGACAACATTTACAGTCCCTCTTGGCCATGTGTCGGCTGTGTCCTACATAAGTATTACAGAGAACATGTTGCATTAGCCTTGGTGGCATCCCTTCAGGGCGAAGGTGCAACCCCCTCAGGCACCCGCTGAAGGAGCACCAATGAATAGGGAGGCGCACAGTACCGGGCGATTCGCAAGCCTCGCCGTCGTTCTACGAAGCAAAGCATATGCGACCTTAATAGCAGCAATAAATCCAAGTTTGTATTAACAACGCACTCTGCGCCGCGTTTGCATATTTAACCATTACACTGTAACCTAGCTGAAAGCGCTCGTTGTCTACTTCTAGTTACGGAGGTGGCGGTTCATAGTTATGACTGAGCTTAGAGCCTAGCAGGGGAACTCCTGAAGTAATAAATATACGATCCGCCCTGTTGCAGTTGTACTGTGCAGTTTCTTTGTATTTATTTCTTATTCAAAATCCTATGGGCTATTTTTCTGTACTTAATATTCACTACTTCAAATGGCACTATGGGACTTAACTTCTGAGGTCATCAGTCCCCTAGAACTTAGAACTACGTAAACCTAACTAGTCTAAGGACATCACACACATCCATGCCCGATGCAGGATTCGAACCTGCAACCGTAGCGGTCCCGCGGTTCCAGACTGTAGCGCCTAGAACCGCTCGGCCTTTCCGGCCGGCTTATTCACTACTAGTTTGCTGAACTTAGATATACTGAATAACAGCAGTTAATGGTACGGACACAAGAAATTGCGGGGAAGTACTAATCTACAAACATCTTGCATTCGCTTCACTTGTGTCTAGAGTATCCGAGAAAAAGAATCTTGCACAGAGGCAGAGGTGTAACATGTATCACAGAACGTCAGTATGCGTTTTCGCGCCGTAGGTGCGTACAGTTAGCTTCTAACCAGTAAGTACGAGACTTTAAAAAAATAGTCTATCGCCGTATAAGGCGATTGCTAGAATGCTCCGTGCGATACTATTCTATACAATTACAAAACTTGGTCTGAGAGTTGTGAATCGTCCTATACAACTCACTGTTCCTCATTATTTCCTCTTTCACATTACTTGCAATAAGGAAATCTTCTCTTGTCTTCTCCGTGTTAAAAGTAAAATTTTCGGGAACCGAAAAATATACTAAAGAAGCGAATGGAAAAAACATACACTAGCCAGGTGTGCTGAAAAAAATCTCTCTGGGTAACTCATTTCGAGGTCATTGTAGCATTCTTGTTGTTTCATTTATATACTGTGGCTATCTCGACTGTAGCCAAGAGTCATATGGTTGTATAGATTTGCTAAAAGAAAAGAAAGCTGTCCCTAAAGGTTTTTGTACAACTGAATTGCGCAGCTAAATGGCGTTGCGATTTTGTCGGACATTTCTGCAGGATATTTTTCACGTGAGCGGTGAGTCATCTAGAAAAGTTCGTTGTGCCATTCAACACCACGCAACACATTAAATGCCATTACATTCAGTTGACCACCAAACTGTCATAGCTTAGCCATCATACTGTCCACAACACTTCGACAGTCAAATAGTTGCGTGTTGTAAACAAGGTGCACCTATTTTATTCCAAGAATAAGGTTTTCGGCAAATGATAGTAGTAAGAGGGTAACCTAATTTTGTTTGGGTAACCGAGATATTGTACGTTTCTCACTGCATTCGAAAGCGCTCGAAAAAACGAGTATAGTGCATAGCCCTTCACGGGGAGTGGTGGGGGAGGGGCTTACCGCGCCTCTCCTCCCGCTGGAATCTGCAGTACATAATTTTTATTCTTATATTGAGTGGTGACAACGCCGGAAAGTTGCATCAGAGCCCCACTGGCGATGCTTATGTGGAAGATATCAGATTCCGAGCGCTTTGCCTTTCAGTGTCATTAAATTTCTCGCATACTTTTGTGAAAGGTTGCGAAGCCACCCTCAGCGTCACTGTACTCGCCTTTGCATAAACCATTGTAAGCCGTTAAAAAAGTGTGTCGGTCTACAAATGAAATTAGAGTTACTGCGTCTTCCGTGTCTGTAATAAACTCTCACTTGGACCAGACGCAATTAGCTAAATTTAAAGCACCTTTAGCGGTCAGTCTTTTGACTCAAACATTGTTTCCGTGCGTTCTTCTGATAAAGAAGTTTGATTTTTAGCACTATGCACTATACTGATACACAATGTTTTCTCGATTGTATGTTTTTCCATATCCACATCCATCTTGTGTATTCGTCAACCATAATTTTATTGCATCAGGGATTGCGGGCGCTTCGGTCGTCATGTCGTGAATTTTTCTTATCGTGATATTTCACGAGGACACGCTGAACCGCTTGATAGTATATGCACACCTATCTTTGAATTTTTCACAGTGCGATGCGTTTTTCCTTAGTCGTCGCAGTACTTGTTTGATAGTGTGTTTCCGATAATGGCCACGGGAGGCCAAGTGCAATAATAATGTGGTCGGGTAATACTTCCTTTCGTGCGCGCAAAATGCAATCGTCTTTTATTTCGATAACTCTCTCTCTCTCTCTCTCTCTCTCTCTCTCTCTCTCTCTCTCTCTCTCTCTCTCTCTCTCTCTGTGTGTGTGTGTGTGTGTGTGTGTGTGTGTGTGTGTGTGTGTGTGTGTGTGTGTAGCCGAAACATTGGCTACCTGAAGAAGCTTTAAATAAAGCAAAACGCGTTCGCTCCATTTAAGACATTATTACTGTCTCATGACACGAAACTACTCTCATCGTAATGTGATGACTAAGATTTTGTAAAAGAGGCTCGATAAAAGAAAGACATCTCGTATATCGACCTATTAAAAAAAAATGGCTTCAGTATCTCGGTTGTCACGATCAAATTGCTTGCCCCTCTGCCTACTGTCATTTGCCGAAAACATCGTTTTCGATACCTTCAACCGTTCACGAAATAAAAGGCGTGCAAGTTTTCGGCGATTGTTCCTGTTTGTAAAGCCCTCCGTGCCCGCAGTAGTTCTCTCTAAGCCTGTGGCGCAGTTGTCCACTGCACTGGACAGCTGTTGATGTCGTTTCTTTAGCGTTTTTAACCAGTCTGGAAGCTGATAATGTACCCAGCACACAGCATCAGTAGGAAGCATCCACTGGAGTGTACTGCGTGCATTTGCAGCCTCCGGACTGATTAAAAACACCAAAGAAGCGACATCAACAGCCGCCTAGGGCAGTGGGCAACTGCTCCGCAAGGATAAAATTATTTTGAGTTGGTGACTGGGTCACGGAAAACGAACGAAAAAATAATTTGATGAAAAAAAAGTACGTGACGATTGAGCATCTACTTCCAGTATGTTGTTTTAATACGTTTAACGCATTGTTTTCGGCGTAAGTGACACGAAAGCTGGCCCGTTTATGGGAGGGGTGTCCTCACGGGCGCCGCCAGCCGCGCACCTGCAGCGAGCGCGGGCCGCCCAGCTGCGATGCGATGTGCTGCGCTGCGGTCATCGCGGCGGCATCGGCGGGCGACGCGCCGCGCCGCGTGTCCCTGTCCCCTGTCCGACGGCGACGGCGGCGGCCGCGGCGGCCCGCCATTGGCTGGCGGCGGCGCCCCGCAGCTGTCGCCATTGGTCGCGCCCGCCTCAGCCCATTGGCCGAGGTGTCAACATGGCCGCGCCGCTCCCGCCGCCGCCATGTCCGGGACCCCGCAGGGGGACCCCCCGGCGCTCTAGTGATGGGGTGGGGGGCAGCAGCAGCCAGAACCACCCCAGTCGCGCAGCGCCGCATCCGGCCTAATTGCATCGCATCGCGCCGCACCGCGGCCCGCGCGATAGCCGCGGCTGCCTCCCAAAAGCGGCCACGATCCCCGCACAAAGACTAAACCTGTATATATAGATATAGGCGGCCGCGCACGCGTGCGTGCGGGATGTACCGCCCGCCGCGCTAAAACGAAATTACGGCGGCAGGTCATTGTGCGCCGGCGCTCTCTCTCCTCGTTATGGGATTTGGAGAGCGGCGCCCGCTTCCCGCTAATTGCCCAGCCGGAGCGACTTTGAAAAGGCCGCCCGCCCTCCTGCCGCCGTCTCACTACCACCGCCCACCCCACCCCCACTCCGAACCCCGACCACTGCAGCACACCGATTTTGCCGGATTTACGCAGAAGCAGTTCTGACGCTCTCGACAAGCGGTCGGCTCTGCTCACGCCCTTTGCCCTGCCTTGCTGGACTCGAGCAAGTGCTCCACAGGTAAGACGGTACCACTTTCGTAAGATACTTAATCACGAACCATACCACCTACTGCAACTTCCTGAAACGAGAAGCCGCTGCAGCTCAGAGGCACCTGAGCTATCGCTACCGCTATTTCCTGAACCACCAACATTGGGCTCCTTACCACAACACACTGAGACGACAACAGTCATGAGACGGCGGTATGCACACACAAATATGGCGTTAGTATCGCTTACACAAGGCATGAAAGGGCAGTGCAGTGGCGGAGCTGTCATTTATATTTAGGTGATTCATGTGAAAACGTCTCCGACATGATTATGGCTGCATGACGGGGATTAGCAGACTCTCGGCGCGGAATGTTGGAGCTAGATGGATGGAATGAGGGAATTCAGTCTCAAGAGTGCGTCGAGATTACGACATTTCAGGCTTTACCTCTCAGCACGGGCAACGACAGGGAGCTGCGGAGTGTGCATAGAGTTTTCAGTGCTAACAGACAAGCAACACTGCGTGAAATAACTGGAAATAACGGCAGAAATCAGTGTAGGACGTGTCTGCCCCCGGTAGCTGAGTGGTATGCCGGCACGGTAGCTCAGCGTGTTCGGTCAGAGGGTTAGCTGCCCTCTGTAATAAAAAAAATTGAGTCAATGGATCAACGACGAACTGAAACGGGTGTCTTGCGACGTACGCCCCGAGCAGATGAAACGAACAAAATGAGATTTTTAAAAAAAAAAATTGTAGTCAGAGCGACAGAATGTCATTTCTAAGGGCCCGGGTTCGATTCCCGGCAGGGTCGGAGATTTTTCTCCGCTCAGCGACTGGGTGTTGTGTTGTCCTAATCATCATCATTTTGAGCCCCATCGACGCGCAAGTCGCCGAAGTGGCGTCAAATCGAAAGATTTGCACCCGGCGGTCTACCCGACGGGAGGCCCTAGTCAAACGAATGTATTTATTTATTTTTAATGCAGGACGTATGACAAACGTATCAATTTGGACAGTGCGGCGAAATCTGGTGTTAAGAGGCTATGCCAGCACACGACCGATGCGAGTGACATTGCTAACAGCTCGACATCGCCTGAGCGCTTCTCCTGAGCTCATGACCGTATCGCTTTGACCCTAGACGGCTGGGAAACCGTGGCCTGGTCAGATGAACCCCTATTTCAGATGGTAAGAGCTGATGGTAGGATTTTAATGTGGCGGAGACCCCATGAAGCCAAAGAGCCGAGTTGTTATGGCACTCTGCACGCTGGTGGTGGCTCCTTACTGGTATGGGCTTTACGTGGAATCGATTGGGTATGTGGTCCAGCTGAACCTATCATTGATTGTAAATGATTATGGGCTAATACTTGGAGACCATTTGCAGCCAAAGAGCAATGGAATTTTTATAACAGTGCAGCATGTCACTGGCCAACAATTTTTCGCGATTGGTTTGAAGAACATTCTCGACGAATAGAGCGAATGGTTTCGCCAGCCATCGAACATTTATGGGACGTAATCGAGAGGACAGTGCCGGAACAAAATCCCGCACGGGTAACACTTCCGTAATTGTGGACGGCTGTAGAGACAGCATGGCTCTGTATTTCTGCAGTGGACTTGCAACGTCTTTTTGGGTCCGTGCCATGTCGAATTCCTACTTTCCGCCGGGAAAATATTAGGAGATACCCCGGACTTTTGTCACATCAGTGTAAAATAGATTCGGAGTGAGAACTTATCAACGCGAATATTCGTTGATGACGTTCCTATCCCCCTAAAAGTGAGGAATAACTGCAGTATCTGGTGAATGGAATGAGCAGAGTACGGGGACGAAATACGAATTCACACTAAACAGAGGAAAAATGAAAGGAGTGAGGAGTAACAGAAATCAGAATATTGAGAAGCTTAACATCAAAATTGGGAACCACGGAGATGAGGAAGTTAAAGATCTCTGCTACGTTGGAAGCACACACTCTGAACGAAGCAAGGAGGATGTAAAAAAGATACTAGCACAGGCAAAGAGGGGGTTCCAGACCAAAAGGAGTCTTCAGTTACTAAGTAGTATCAGACATAAAGCCTTAGTTTCAGGAAGAAATTTATGAGGATGTGCGTTTTGAGCCCAGCGTTGTGTGGAAGTGGATGAGGGACTGTGGGAAATCCAGGTAAAAGAGAATCGAAGAGCTTGGGATGTGGTGGTGTAGAAGGGTGTAGGAAACTGGAATAGTTTTTAGACGATGAGATATGACGAGATTCTCCGTAGGTCTTTGAGGAAATGACTAAGTGGAAAACACTGATAAGAAGAAGGGAAAAATTACACGGCATATTTTAAGACGTCTGGGAACAGGTTCCATTGTGAAAGGGGGTAAAAATTGTAGTGGGTAGACAGAGATTGGAATATATTCAAGAAATAAATGTGGACGTTCGGTGTAAGTCTTACGACAAGACGAAGCAGTTGAGACAAGAGAGAAAGTCGTGCGGACCGCATCGAACTAGCCAGAAGAGTGACAACCTAAAAGAAAATAAACGCCTACAACGGGATGGGTGAGGTTTGCCGCTAGGATTTCGCCAATCGTGTTGAGCATATTCGTTATCCCTCTGACAGAGTACGACTTGCTGCGCGACCATAGTAAAACACCTCAGCGGCATTATAAAGGAGTTTACTAAGAATTAGATTTTCGTGGTGCAAAGGTGCACATGGTAATACGCTTTTTAAGTGTACACGAAGTACCATTTGGTAGTTCCAGCAGCACAGATAAGCAGTCATCGTCCGGTCAATCAAAATGCCCGTGTCGCGCAGTCTCGATCCATGGTCCACACCTGCGAAATAAGAAAATTTGCTTCAATCTCGCACTTAACAAAAAAAAAAAAAAACGGAGAGAGCACATTCTGCTAGTGAAACGAGTAAACGGCATATGATTATCTCTCTGTATTTTTTTTAAAGAAAAGTCCGTCGACGGTCTAAAATTCACTTTTCCGATAAAAAATTTCAAAGTGAAACTTCCGCCGTCATGGTTTCCAGAATCATGTGAGGCTTCCCGTAACGACCCGGTACACCAGTCGCGCATGAGGGATGTTATGTTGTATAAATATAAGCGCTATTAAAGACAAGCCACCGCGCTGTAAAATACTTATATATTGCGAGAATGTATTTCACTGATAAGACGAAATGCAAAGCTACGTGTCCGAGAAATAGCACGTGCAAGGTCCGTAAAGGTTAAGGTTATAGCGGCTGACGCTCATATCCCTTCAAACCATACCCAAATAACAACATTAGCAGAGAATGGCACGGAATTTATGGTCTGAACGTGCAGTTTTCAAAAAATGTAAAAATATCATCTGGACTAAGAGACTGGAGAGAGAGAGAGAGAGAGAGAGAGAGAGAGAGAGAGAGAGAGAGATTGAGAGAGAGAGAGAGAGAGAGAGATTGAGAGAGAGAGAGAGAGAGAGAGTGTGTGCGTGACGTGAAGGAAACATTTCGTTTTACAATGGTGGCAATACTCAAGCCATAGGCACAGTAGCAAATCGAGGGTGGTTTTATGGTGTAAGTTATTTCGTCACTCTGATCGCTGAACGGTATATTGACATCCATTGCCTAGTTTCTACAACCGGTAAGATAAATTGTGTAATTGATAACACTTCGCAATTTCACTGGTCTTTCACTTTCTTTTGGCAATTGTGCAGTTTCTGCTTTGTAGTCCTTTTTCGAGAGATTGTTATCCTATGCTAATTAGTCACATTACATGGCTTAGCGTATGTAAACGCCATAATATGAAACTTCTGACAATACACTGACGAAATTCTTATCTTATTTATCCATTTCGCAGTCACTGCAGGTCATGAAAAGCGAACAGCACATAGCTCCCACCTTCAGTAGCTTGTAGTTAGCGATAATGGAGGGAAATCTGTCTCGGACTTTTAAACCGTGGCGCTTCACATTCTATTTGATGATGACAGAGAGACCATGTGTTTGAAAGTGTATTCGTATTTACTGATAATTAACTTCCGTCGGGCTTTTGTTCCTGTATTTTACGTATTTGACCGCGCCGGTTCGTCGGCCGTTACACAGCCCTCCGCATTGGAACAATTTGTTAAGTGTGCAACATTTGCACTGTAGATTTGGACAGAGAGCGAGCTTTCAGATACCAGCCTTGGTAATGACGCACAAACCGGCATCGCGTCGCTTTCAAATAACACAGAACAGCGGTGTTAGCACAGAGCTAAAGCGGGTAATATCGCCACCCGACTCTTACGGAGAATTAATGATACTTTTGCTCTTTGCCTTGCTCCAGGTTTTTTTAGCACTTACGCGTTCACGCGCCTGTACATTTTATCGCCGAGGGGACAGCGGGGCGATGCAAATCTAGATTGGCGTGACACTGTTTCAAAGATGATTCAAACCGTCATTCTTATTCTTTTTAAGTTCGTCATCACATAAAATTTTGCGAAATAGTAGCAACGGCTACTCCAAGATGCTTTCATCACGGAACTGTCAAGAAAAAGGGAAAAATGACAAAAGTGCCGTTTTCTGAGAAGACATTGGTACTATACTGAAATCGGATTGATTCCAAAAAATTTCATGGAAAGCGAATACAGATCCACACATCTATTTATTTATTTAGTGTTTGGTGTAACGGGACATCCTCCTCTAGCATTACTTTTCCTCGACTGTAGTTGTTTACACCAGTATTATTTTTCGAATTTTGGACATGTCGGTATTTTCTCAGTTGCTTTCCTGAAAACTTTCATACACTTTTATACACAGTATGTTATATTTCAAGCAAACATTGATAAAAAGCAATTACTTTATTTTAGATGTTACAATCGATAAGTTCTCGCTCTGTGTGTACAGTTAAAATTATTTCTTTTTAGAATCATTTAAAATTACGAATTATTTGGCAGACTTAAAATTTTTGTTATTAATTACCCAATGTAGTACTGTTTACTATGTTTATATCCGGATTCATTTATGAAATAATATTCGAAATTATTAGAAATTCATTTGTTAAGAAAAGTTTTAAACCCTTCGGAATATGGTTATTACGGCAGAGTGAAGTAGTAGTAAGCATGCCAATGGTGTGATGGGACGTATATTTGTATTTCGGGGGGACATTGGTATTTTGTTTCTGTTAATGTGAAAATAAAAAAAACTGTATGAGATACTAAAATCTCACAAAATATATTAACGTAACAACAAAAATTCTGCAACAACAACCTTTAAATTTATTTAGATCAATTTAAGTAGGAGGAGCTAAAGTGTGAACGTTGTGTAAATGATCTGTCAGAATTTTTTCTCCTCGTTGTACATATGAATGCCTTTTTACGTATCATCATCGTTGGCGACTGCTGATAGATCTATCACAGTTCATAGCAATAATTTAGCAAGTATCCTTCAGTTAAGTAGTAACATAATAAGTAAGCGTCGTGGGCATATTGCGATTAACGATACTTACACTGGCTAGTGTGTAACGAACATTGCTAGCTATCGAGTGTTACATTAGATGGTAACTCTAAAATTCTCCAAAATTCAGCGTCTTCAGGCGATGACGTTGACTTTTGTGTGAAGAGTTTGGCAGAACATTAATTGTGACGGAACTCCAGAGCACCTGTGTCAAACAACGGTCTGTATTATTGGCTGTCTGTTGAAATGCGGTGTGAAGTGCTGTTTGTTCTAAGAAACTGATAACAAGGCTTCATAGAAAGAAATGATTTTATCAAGCGATGTACAGATAATTCAGAAGTCTTAACACTTTCTGTTGGATACAGTTGTTACCATGGGAATCTAGATTCTCTTTCCTCTTTGGATTTCTCAGATTTTATTTTTCACTTAAGCAGGTCACGGAATTTGCATTCTTAAGTGCCTCGTCTATCCTTAGCAAATTCTGATGCGTCGTTACATCAATGTAAATAAGTAAGCAGATATAACCATGTACTGCCAGTGAAGCTCGTTTATATCTTTCGTAAACTATTCAGGTGTACGTTACTAGTATATTTTAGTCTTGTAAGTGTAATATTTTTGCTAACAACGTTGCTTTCATTTTTTAGTTCGTTAAGTCTTAAACTTGAAACCTTTCTCAGCGACTTGTCCAGTGCAGATCCGTTCCGCTTTTAATAACATTTATCTTACGCGGAACAACCGAAAATGCACGCTAAGTAGTGTTAGCTTTTATTTTTCTTTCTATTTCAACGATGTCTGCGCACTTTCCAATCGCGTGCACTCCAATAAAGGACATATTTTCGCCCGGCTTCCAGTCTGTAATAAACTCAATGTCACTTTACTAATTAAATGCTACCCTGTTTGAGGTAGCTCTGTTTCTATAAATATTATGTATAGAGTTGAGTTTGTTTACCTTCTCTCTTAGTAGGACAGAGTACAATAGGAAAACACATCAAGGACTAAAAAATCAAAAGTACTGTTATGCCGCGTACCAGCAGACTTATCATCAATTTGCGAGGCATTTTATAAGTTACTCCTTCTATACACTGTATTAGTAGCTCAAATTTAATGTCAATGAAGAATTATATTGCCGCGTTTTGTTGTTAAAAAAAACTGTATCGGACTGCTAAGCAGATGCCGTTGGAAAGAGTTTGTAGATCTTTTAGCTTTCTGTATAGAGCTGGCAGAACTACCGTCGGTATTATGTCGTGACTGTATAGTATAATAAATTTTTACTGCCTGCAAATGGAAGTATTTTAATAATACTTTATTAAACAAAAGGCCAGTAAAAGACAATTTTTACTACACAGATTACACGTTGAACTCCAGGCTGACAAGTCTGAAACCGCTTAATTTAGTAAGAAAAAAATAGACGTACCTAGTGCATTTTTAAAATATAAGTTTATTACATGAAAAAAAGACCTCAATAAGGCATCAAATATCGGAATATGATGCCCGAAGCAATTAGAGTACCTTCCAAGTAGATCTGGTACCCCGGTAAATTGTTCAGAATCATTTAAATAGGTAAGATTCATTCTCCATTACAAGTTAAGACATATATTGTGAACATTATAAGGTCCCTGGTTTGTCTCCCGATCTGCTTTGTATTAACAGCGCATACCACGATCGTCTGTGGTCCATGCGAGCAGGAAGTTCGTCACGCCACATTTTACGCAAACACTAGAGTAGCTATAATTTCAATACATACAATAGTGACATTACGCGAAAGAAAAGCATGTACTTGTCGGAAGTATTGCAGCGTCCATTTGGTCGATCTGCCTAGAATATCTCATAGAACGTAAATGACTAGAATTCCGTGATAAGAGTGCGTAAGTACTACCAGAAACAACTGAGGCCATTTGCGTACACTAACTACGGCAGATATATGGGGATTCTCGATACGAAACAGGTGTAGCTATTACACAGAGGAATTAAATGTTTCATAATGTAAGTTCATCAGAACTGAAATGCAAAGAGAATCATATTACACTGCATATGAACAAAAGAAGCATAGATAGCTAATCAGCAGTTACATACAAGCACATCAGCTAAAAAAGTAGAGTAGTGTAAGATATCACGAAAAACTAACATAGCTGTAACACTGAGAAAAGGGTATTAGTTACATTTTGTGAATAAAAGAAAAAATTGTGGAATCAAATGGACAGATCATTTATTAAGGAATTTGACTTTATCATGAAAGAAAAACTTTAACAACTGAGAACGCTATTTTATTTCGCTACTTCCGAAAGAGGCTGCTAAATAAAGCTGTGATACTGAAGGTTGATTGAAACGCCACAGAGCCGTACTGGGCTTGGTGGTATTAGGAAGTGGAATGTCCGAACTTTGAACTGATCTACCTACTGAGTTACTGGGTGGTGTGTGCAGTAATGTGCACTCGGAACTGTGGTGCTTCGTGTCATTTTTCATATATGCAAGTCAAGAAGAACGAAAACAAGAAATAATTGAAATGGGTAGGGATTAGTAGATGGAAGTACAGAGTTATTGCAACTCTGCTAATACCATAGGGGTACGTATGCGCACTACCCTTGAATACCAGCCGACCGTGGTGGCCGAGCGGTTCTTGGCGCTTCAGTCCGGAAACGCGCGACTGCTACGGTCGCAGGTTCGAATCCTGCCTCGGGCATGGATATGTGTGATGTCCTTAGGTTAGTTAGGTTTAAGTAGTTCTATGTTCTAGAGGACTGATGACCTCAGATGTTAAGTCCCATAGTGCTCAGAGCCTTGAATACCATACTGGGGAACTGTATACCTCAATTAGCTAAATAATTAAAATTACTATTCCAGTAGTAAAAATTTCTTTGTTTTACTGCTATTGAATTGCTGTTGACAGTTTAAGGGATTAATGGGTTTAGTTTGCCAGGATATTTTACGTACAGTCAGGGCGTTAAGACATTTGATGCGTGTTGCAAACCAACCTTCCAGCCACAAATAAGTACAGCAGCGTCTTTCTCCGGCAGTATTCATGTTTTTGATGTTGTGTGGGTGTATAACGTGAGGTTCTTTCCCAAAAAATATTTCATCATCGAATATGACATCCCCTTTAACTGATCACGATTACTGCACGCATCTTGGTTTATGTAATAGACTCCACAGTCGTGTCTTCCGTGAGCATCACTTTCATCTTCACAGCAAAGCATCTAGTGAATCCCCTCGTTCAAAGAGTGTTTCCTCGCCGTTGTAACCAATTCTGCTTGATGAAATAAAAAAGGATTAGTCAACGTATTTCTGGAACCTGTATAATTTATAATTATTAGCACTATAATAATAATAATAAAAAAGGATTAGTCAACTTATTTCTGGAACCTGTATAATTTATAATTATTAGCACTATAATAATAATAATAATAATAATAATAGCACAGTTTTAAATCACTATCAAAAAACTTCTTTAAAAAAAGGCAATCTGGAAAAGAAATTCTTACGGTAGCACTAGTGGGATACGTGTGCCCCTAGAACGCTGTTAATGAGAAACAACCGATTCAGAGTGGTTTCAACAGGCTGCTGGATAACGTGTTCAGAGATTGACTGTATTCTCAAGTAACAAGAACTGCGATCTCCTAGAAATACTGGGTGGTTATAAGTAAAGTACAGCGATTCACAGATGTCCAGCGTGGGCTATAATTATCATGTGACCGCGAAGCTTGGTGCTTACTCTAATATGTTAATGTGGAACCGATTTACAGTGGAAAAAATTAGTTCAAATTTTGGCCTCCAGGTGAAAATATGGCGCTGTAAATGCAAAGAGAGGTATAGATTTTATTTTTTATTTTTTTAATGAGTAAACTGCAGTTTGACTGTGTGTTACTTTATCTTCTGTACAGTCTAGATTTCGGCTTTTATGCCATTATCAAGTACAATGCTGAAAGTTGATAGACCTTTATTATGTCATGCGATGGCATAATAATGATCTAACAACTTTTAGCATTGTGCTTAATAATGGATTAAAGGCAGAAATCTAGACAGCACAGAAGATAAATACCGTAATATTCTGCCAAATGGCGGTTTACTCTTTTAAAAAATGTTGCGTGTCTGTGGCTAAACACCATGGAAAACCTTCAACTTCTAGAAGTAAGCAAAAAAGAGAATTAGGAACGAGACGTGGGAAGAAAAGGTGAAACAAGCGATAAAGCTATAAATTTGGTTTTATTATAACCGCCGCTTACACAGTTTGTTCAATATGAGCACCGGAGACGTGGACGAGATTCTGTACAACCCCACATTTACACGTCGTGGCCAAAACCGGAACTAATTTTTTTCCCATCGTAAACCGGTTCCGCATTAACGCATTAGCATATTTACAAAGTTTCGCTGCAATACTATAATTACAGCCCACAATGAACCTTCTTGAGTAGCTGCACTTTAATTATAAGCACCCGGTATATAAAATAAAAATCGATTGGGGGCTACAGTACCCCACCATAGTACACCAAGGTTAAAGAAGAATAATAGCGTAAGGCTAACAGCTGACAAGGATAGCAATCAGCACACGACTCGATGGGAGACACAATTGTAGACGTAGAGCAGTTGCGACCAGCGACATTAACGTTCGGCCTCCAACTGATCTCATCAACGAGCCAAGCACTGCGATAGTGACAGTTCTGCTGGCTTGTGGAGTATCATTCATTTATTCAAATTTTAAAAAAAAGTACGAGTGTTTTCTTTCCTCTCGACGGTATAGGCCCCGGCCGGACTGGGCTATGCGTAAATCCGGCACTGGGAGTTACATGCATCTGAACTGCAATATAACAGAAGCATGGCACAAATTAACTTAGAGATGATGTGGCAGATTAGATGGTGTTTGGTTGGACGGATGCGAAGAGCAAAGCTTGGCGGAACATAAACAGAAAGCCCGTCTGTTACTGCAAGACGGGGCTGCGTCCAATGCTGCGGCCCATCTGCTTTAACGTCTATCTTACGAACTGACAGCAGGCGGAGCGGTCGCTTTAACGGAGGTAGCTGGCGCCACCGTGCCTGCCGCTAATTACGAGTGGCGAGAGTACACTCGTCGTCACGGCGGGCCTAAAATGTCACCTCGGCTGGCGTGAATGTCATTCTGGGGTTATTCGGAAAGTATCGTCCAGTTTCTTATAAAACATAAACCAGCAAATGAAGAAAATCAGAAACTTGAAATATGCAATAATTTCGTAAATTTTAAAAAGGCACATGGCTCACTTTACGGTAATGCACTAATGACCAATTTAAAAGAACTTTAACAGACACAAAATCAAAAGTAAAATTTATGTGGGAACTGTCAAAAACTTTTGAAATAAAATCAGGAGTAAGACAGGGACACGATTTATCACTCCTGCTTTTTAACTCCACATTAGACAAGGTAGTGACAGAATGGAGAGAAAAGCCACCCGTACTAAGGGTGTCAACTAGGAAGAAACACAAATAAAATCACCGTAGATTGTCTAGCTTGTGCAACTGATGTGCCATTATATACTGACTCACTGGAAAGTGCCAAAGAACAAATCACAGAACGTCAGAAACAAGCGGACAAAATAGGACTAAAAATATCATTAGGAAAAAACACAGTAATTCCTCTCCAGATCTTAATAATAACAACACAATAGGAGCAAACTGTTCTAAATACCTAGGAGAATCGATAACAAGCAATGGCGCACAGCGGTAAGGCCTGAAACACTGTATGAAGCAAAAAACATTTAAACGAACAAGATTTGGGGGGCGTGAAAAACTGGGAAAAGTTTAAAGAAGAATTCTGAGGACAACACTGAGACCTAAAAGTAATAGTAGTATTGAATACAAAGTAAGATCAGATAGAGAGCACTATTTGAAAGTGGAAAAAGTAGCTGATCTAATGGGGAAAAGAAGACTACAGTTCTGTGGACACACATATCGAATGGGTCATAACAGACAGATCGTCAAGTTACTAAACAGCTACAAATCCAAATCCATATGGTTCACCGTTATTGACAATGATATGAAAATCACAGGAATTAGAGTGAATGTAAGAGATAACAGAATATTTTTTAAAGAAGCGACACCAAAGTCAGGATTACAGGAAGGAAACAGGTCTGTAAAATGAAGAACGTGCGCTCAGGAAGAAAAGTAACGGAAATCTCGAAGGATGAAGAAAGACTGGGAGCAAAAATTAAACACAAAGGCGTGAAACCAAAGTTCATTTATCGTATCCTCCGGTAGGGTTAATCGAATAAATAAATAAATAAATAACATAAAGTGTTATAGATTTTTAAAAAACCTGTTTTTTTTATTTATTTCCTTACATATTTCCCTGTTTCTCTAAATAGTTTTCATATTTGCTGAATCATTTGCCACAGCGTTCTACAAGTCATTGACGTCTGCCGTCTGTGTGACGCCATTCCATTGACTGTCGTTTAGACTCTGGAATCATGAGACAAACCCCAGTGTTCTCTAAAAAGTGATCACCTTATTTACGATATCGGACCAAGAAATCAAGAGCAGAAGCCTTTCTTTCCATTTAGTGTTAATCAGTATCAAGCTTGGAAACACAGCGTGCGCACAATTTGCGGAATTGCAACTTTTAAGAGAGAATTTTGTGCAAAGGTGTTCGACCCGCATTCGGAAATTCCAATGCTACAGATAAATTTGTGAGTCGCCGGTCTTCTTGAACATTTCCGTCCACGACTTTCAAAATGCCTCTGAGCACTATGGGACTCTACTGCTGAGGTCATAAGTCCACGACTTTCACCAATTCTTCTGAGATCAGCGATGCTCCCACTCATCGTGGTTCATCACCAAGACAGGAGTGTAGTCTTGTGCCCCGGCTGTTCGACTTATACGCCGAAGAAGCTGTAACGGAAATAAAAGGAACGTTCAAGATTGGGATTAAAATTAAGGGTCATAAGATTAGCTGTTGATATTGCTATCGTCAGTGAAAGAGAAGAGGAATTACACGACCTCTTCAATGGAATAAACAGTCTCTAATGCGAAGCGAATGTCAAGTGAGCGAAAACCGAAGAAAGACGAAAGTTAGGAGGAATAGCCGAAGTATTACTTGACATCAGAGTGGGTGACCACCAAGTAGATGAAGCGAAGGAAGTCTGCTGCCGTGAAGGCAAAATAAAATAACAGACGGAAGCAAGGAGGACATAAAAAGCAGACTAGCAGAAGCAAAGACACATCTGCTAGCATCGAGCATCGGCCTGAATCTGAGGAATACATTTCCGATAATGTCCTTCTAGAGCACAGCATTGTATAGAGGGTACGTGGTCGGTGGGAAACAACTGAAAAGAAGAAAATCTAAGCGTTTGGGTGTGGTGATGTTGAAGGATGTTAGAGATTAGATGGACTGGTATGATAAGAAATGAAAATGTTTCCACAGAATCGGCTAAGGGACGAACATAGGGAAAAACGCTGATAAGAAGAAGGGTCAGGGCGTTAGGACCTGTGGTGACTTCTGTTGTACTAGAGGAAGCTGTAGAGCGAAGTTTCACCTGGGCACCTATTACGCCACTGTGTGCGTGTCATGTAATACATACTGTGTGACTACAGAGGTAAACCAGAAACGGAACAAAACCACATGGTTCATTAACAGCAGCTGTTCTGGCGGGACCAGCTAGCCTGCGTGCAACTTTTAAGCATTTTGACACTACTTTGTTGGCAGAGACTGAAGTGATCACCCGGTTCAGACAAATGTCGAATTAAAACAGTTAAAATATGAAAGCACCCAAAACAGAGTGTCATCAAACAAGACTGCACACACACTATTCCCACAAGCCTCTCCCAACCTCTGCCCGTCACCTACCAACTTTAAATACTGCGTTGACAGGAAAGGCATCATACCACAAAATTAGAAATTCTGCATGTAGCTTGGAAACACACCTTTAACATTTTCTGGAAAACAATCTTCTCGTCACTTATCCGCCAATGTTAAACTCCTTAGAATCACAATCAGCCGGCTGAAGTTTATTAATTATTTATTCACTCTTTACATAAAATTCTTAGAAATACGTAAGACCGTTATTGTTAGTACCTACTATTTGATAGCATGTTAAATGGAAATGAGCGTTTGGCGTTATTGGCCGGGAGGCCCCTTGCGGGGCAGGTCCGGCCGCCTTGGTGCAGGTCTTATTACATTCGACGCAACACTGGGCGACCTGCACGCCAGATGGGTATGAAATGATGCTGAAGACAACACAACATCTAGTCCCTGCGCGGAGAAAGTCTCTGACCCAGTCGGGAATCGAACACGGGCCCGTAGGACGGCGATCCGCCACGCTGACCACTCAGCTATCGGGGCGGACTTCATAGCATGTCAGTTTTGTTTGGTTTTCAGCTCACGAATTCCATAATCTCTCTGCTCAAGAGTATCTTTTTACTTTAATATAATCGTCTAACAATTATGTAACGACATAACAAAATCTGGTAACGAGTTAATTATATTCTTTTGGCATGCATGATTTAGATTTTTTCCTCGTTCTCTATCTTAGACAGCGTTTCAAGTTTTCTAATATTTTGTACCATCTAAGTTTAACTTAATATTTAAAGCCAAAATTTAAAAAAGAAATAGAGAAAATTGATGTGTGGACTTACCCCGATGACAACAACATTAAAGTATTCTAAATCTACTGTGGGTTGCAAGGAAACGATTTGTAGTTCTGATATGCCAAAACCTCTCAAGAATTACGAACAGGAATTTAAACAGATGAGCATCAGTACATAAGTGGTCAAAATTTTAGAACCACAATAAATACTTCATCATCTGGAGTGCGTATCGCTCGCAAAGAGGGAAAAGATGGACTACCAGATTTCATACTTCTTTAAAATTGTGTCATATCAGAATTTACTACAAGTAAATAATGTTTTAAAGATTGAACGCTTGCAATATATCGGTATACCTTGTACGTCTTTGCCGACAGGTTTTTGGCGAAATAACATATCCCCTTCAATCGCGTAGAGGCGGCCGTGAAAATTATTGAACATCATACGACAGTGGAAGACGGTTTTTGACCAGTACTAAAAGGGAGATGATTGGCGTCCGCTATAAAGTGAAAGATTTTTTCAGCTTTAAAGTAATGTTTAACCTGTTGTGCTGCTCTAAGCCTCACACCAGTTACGAAAGATTAAATAAAGCGGATGTGACAGGCTATTTATACGAGTATATTAAACGCGGCGCTCTTTTTCTACCACAGTGAGTAAACTCGTTGACTGATGTCGTTTGATAAAATAGGCACTGTTTTTGGACGTTCTGTTAAAATTTGACAGGCAGAATACCAGTTCCACAAGGACATGGCGAGCAGCAGTGAGTGTTTTAGTCCAAAGACATGGCAGTACAAAGAGGTATTTGTAACTGTGCAAATTTTGTATTACTGTAATGATACACGTACGTTGTGATACGCACTATACCGAACTTACCCTTCCCTGTAAGTACATCGTATCCACACTGTTGTTAAAGCAACGATTTTTATATATATATATATATATATATATATATATATATATATATATATATATATATATATATATATATATATATATATATTTTACGGTACTTGTATTCTATGTCAAAATCAATACTAGGAGCTTAGCCGTTCCATGGCTTCTAATATTGTCCTAACTTTTTGCCGAAGCTTTTAAATTGCCGCCCCCCTCCAACCTATCCCCAATTCTTCTGCAAGAAATGTGTCTCGTCATAGTGGACAACGTCCTGTTTGCAGAAATAACTCCGCTGAGAGAAAATCTGCTTTCTGCTCTAACGATTGTCATTGACTGAAGGCCAACTGTGAGGTCTACAGAAGTCCATCTGACCGTATTACAAATTCACGAATATTGTTTTACAGTTGTCATGAAAAACTTCCTTACAGATAAACTAGCTCAATTTGCGAATTATAAAATATATTTAATCGTGGACGATTTACAGAAACGACAGACACGAGACAGCCTTCCTTTTCTTACTTTTTCGTTTCTCATTCAGATTTTTCACACACTTCACAAGTAATTTTTATTCTTACATTGAAATAAGTTATTAGTTTGCTTGATACCTGCTAAACAACGACTCCAGTATTCTAATGTCTACTGTGATTTGACTGCCTGCAAGAGCAAATTCGATGGTGGACCCTAAAGGGTGGATTCTAGATTATTGCCCCTGTGGTTTCACTTTTACGCTGGCGGAGTAAGGAAAGAATTGGGAGGAAATTTCGGAAGAGTAATAAAAATGTGTGTCAGAGACGTGATTGCACAAGTTTGCCAGTAATGATGATGAACTTCTGGCCGAAAGCTACGAATGTTTAGAAAACCTGTCCAATGGTGTTATTATCTTTTTCATTTCAGGAGCATACAGGTACATGTATATACATTTCATACAGTTGTGATTAAATTACTTTTGACAAAAACTTGGCCACTTCCAGTGCATTTTCTGTTGCTTGTTGAAGATCACCTTCTGCACAGGAGACTGGGAACAATCGACACCGAAGCATGTGGCGAACTGTCTGTTCTTCTCCACAGTCACGCCGAATATCATTTGGACCAGTGTATCCCCATCTTGCCAAGTTAACTTTTGATCTTCCAGCTCCAGATCACAGTCTATTGAGGGTTTTCCAAGTTATCCATTCTTCGTCATGGCCTGAAGGTAGAGCTTCAACAACTCTCTTCCAACTCTTCAACGTCTCCAATGGAATGTTTATCTCAGAGTATGGCTTGAGAATAAACAGAGGAAAGACGAAGGTGACTCCCAGCATCAAAACTGGGAACGACGCGGTAATAAGATCAATGAAAGAATTCTTCCATTTGCACTAACTGATCATAAGTATATGGATATCCTTATGTAATGCGGAATTGACCACCGGATGTCACGAGAGGTAGACCTGCCAGTGTAAAAGGAGGCGGAGAGTGTTCCCAGTAGAGATCAGGAGCAGCAGAATGGGCAGTCAAGGAGAGTTCAGTCACTTCGAACGCCTGGGTTAGTCACTGTATGTCACCTAAGTAACAAATCCATGAGGAACATTTCAACTCTCCTAAGACGGCCCAGGTCGACTGAGACTGTGAAGTGGAAACGACCACAACTAAACCAAGACCAGGCAGGCCTCATATACTGACGGACAGGGTCCGTCGGGCATTGAGGAGGTTGTACAAAATCGCATGAAATAAGCGGAAGGAATCACTCCTGAGTTCAAAAGTGCAGTCAGCAATCCAGCTAACAAAGTGACTTTGCGTAAGTTAAAAGAAAAATGGGTTACAGGCGTCTAGTAGGTCCTCATAAGGGGCACATTTCTGTCCTCAGTGCTAAAAAAAAAAAAAAAAAAAAAAAAAAAAATCAGATGTGTTTGAATTCCTAAGGGTCCAAACTGCTGAGGTCATCGGTCCCTAGATTTACACACTACTTACACTAATTTATTCCAAGAACAACACACACGCGTGTGCCCGAGGGAGGACTCGAGCCTCCGGAGGGAGGGGCCACGCAATCAGTGACATGGCGCCTCTAACCTCGCCGCCACTCCGCGCGGCCTACTCACAAGGGACCTCCCCATCGCACCCCCCTCAGATTTAGTTATAAGTTGGCACAGTGGATAGGCCTTGAAAAACTGAAAACAGATCAGTCGAGAAAACAGGAAGAAGTTGTGTGGGGCTATGGAAAAAATAAGGAAAATATACAAACTGAGTAGTGCATGTGTAAGATAGGCAACATTAAGGATAGTATGAGCTCACGACCGCCGTGGTCCCGCGGTTAGCGTGAGGAGCTGCGGAACGAGAGGTCTTTGTCAGTGCTAAGCGATGCTTGGGGCAGCTTCAAGAGCAACGCCAGTGGACAGTGGGTGATTGGAAACGAATCATTTGGAGTGATGAATCACTCCGATAGAAGGTTTTGGGTTTGGAGAATGCCGGGAGAACGCTACCTGCCATCGTGTGTGGTGCAAGCAGGGAAGTACGGAGGAGGTGGTGTTGCAGTATGGCTGTTTTTGGTTTTTTTTTTTTTTTTTAGTGGTTTGCACTGAAGAAAACACATTTTACTGCATTGTGTACTGCGGAGAATAGAGCAACACTTGGGAGACAGTGATTGTTTAGTATTAGCATGACAGTGCACCCTGTAAAAAAAAAGAGTATTTGCGAGGCAGTGGTTTGTGAAGAATAACATTCCAGAAATGGACTGCCTTTGCCTGAATCCCAACCTGAACTCACCGGCAATACCTTTCGTATGAGTTACAGTGTAGACTTCTCTCTAGAACCCAGCGGCCGACATCACGACCTTCTGTAGCTTCGGCTCTTGAGGAATAATGGGCTGCCATTTTTCCATTGGCATTTAGGAACATCATCGAAAGCTTTCCCAGCAAAGCCGTCAGAAAGGCGGAGGTTAAACACACCACGTATTAATCTCCACTAATATGTGTTCAAATGGCTCTGAGCACTATGGGACTTCACATCTGAGGTGATCAGTCCCCTATAACTTAGAACTACTTAAACCTAACTAAACTAAGGACATCACACACATCCATGCCGGAGGCAGGAGTCGAACCTGCGACTGTAGCGGTCGCGCTGTTCCTGACTGAAGCGCCTAGAACCGCTCGGCCATATCGGCCGGCTAATGTGTCCACATACACTATCAGTACACCCCCTGAAAGTATCCGGACACCTCCAAACACAATATGTTTTTCATATTAGGTGCATTGTGCTGCCGCCTACTGCCAGGTACTCCATATCAGCGACCTCAGTAGTCATTAGACATCGTGAGAGACCAGAATGGGGCGCTCCGCGGAACTCACGGATCTCGAACGTGGTCAGGTGGTTGGGTGTCATTTGTGTCATACGTCTGTACGCGAGATTTCCGCACGACTAAACATCTCTAGGTCAGCTGTTTCCGATGTGATAGTGAAGTGGAAACGTGAACGGTCACGTAAAGCACGAAAGCCTACAGGCCGACCTCGCCTGTTGACTAACAGAGACCGCCGACAGTTAAAGAGGGTCGTAATGTGTAGTAGGCAGACATCTATCCAGACCATCACACAGGAATTCCAAACTGCATCAGGATCCACTGAAAGTACTGTGACAGTTAGGCGGGAGGTAGGAAAACTTGAATTTCATGGTCGAGTGGCTGCTCATAAGCCACACACCTGCCGGTAAATGCCAAACGAGGCCTCGCTTGGTGTAAGGAACGTAAACATTGGACAATCGCACAGTGGAAAAACGTTGTGTGGAGTAACGAATCACGGTACTCAATGTGGCGGTCCGATGGCAAGGTGTGGCTATCGCGAATGCCCGGTGAACGTTATCTGCCATCGTGTGTAGTGCCAACAGTAAAATTCGGAGGCGGTGGTGTTAGGGCGTGGTCTGGTTTTCCATGGAGGGGGCTTGCACCCCTTGTTGTTCTGCGTGGTGCTATCACAACACAGGTCTACAGTGAAGTTGTTTTAAGCACGTCCTTGCTTCCCACTGTTGAAGAGTAATTCGGGGATGGCGACTGCGTCTTTCAACGCGATGGAGCAATTGTTCATAATGCACGGACTGTGGCGGAGTGGTAACACGAAATAACATCCCTGTAATGGACTGGCCTGCACAGAGTCCTGACCTGAATCCTGTAGAACACCTTTGGGATCTTTTGTAACGCGGACTTCGTGCCAGGCCTCACCGACCCATAGCGAGAACTCTCCTCAGTACAGTGCTCCGTGAAGAATGGGCTGCCATTCCCCAAGAAACTTTCCAGCACCTGATAGAACGAATGCCTGCGAGATGGAAGCTGTCCTCAAGACTAAGCATTACTGATTGGGTGGGGGGGGGGGGGGAGGGCACGATCTTGTAAGTCGCTTTTAGCCGGGTGTCCGGATACTTTTGATCACATAATGTACGTGTCATCAAATAGTGTAGGAAACAAGAAGTACATTGATGCAGGCAATGTAAGCTTTCTTCAATTAAATGAGCTCTGCTCTAGTCGGATATTCAGATGGTGTTGCGAAAGATGCTCCTGAGAGTGTGCAACTAGAGCTCAGTATTGTATGGAACTGAAATGTCGGCTGTAGGAATCCTGGAGGTGAAGACACTGGAAACATAAAAAAAAGTGAGTAGAAACGAATAAGTTTTTGGAAGAAATGTGGACGAGAAACGTCTGTAGAAACCCTTACCAAAAACAGAAACTGGGTTGGAAGACTACTGCTACGGAGGAGCCATCTTTAATTTAATAGAAACATAGGTGCCGTCAGGACTGCAGAAACATTGTAATACTATTTTGAGAATTATTAGAATTTACTCATGCGCGTAAAATGTATAGGTCATATTGCAATACAAATACTTCCTTTCCTCGTGTGATACTGAATTTTTTTCTTGTAGTGTAAAGCTAGCCGTTTGTAGTTGCGAAAGTTCGTATTTTAATACATCTGGAGCAAATTAATGACTTTGTAGTATGTAGTCTCTTAAATCACGCGTTGAATATATAATCTCTCTCTCTCTTTTTTTTTTGCCGCTGACGTTTAGGTTTTCTTTAACCGAAATGGTGATGACATGCTCCTGTAGCTGGAACATTACTCCGCTTTCACTGCTTCGTAACAGCGGAGTGTAATGTTGAGAGACCGGTTATCAACGACGCCAGCGCCAAAGCGCTGCATACATCTGCTCATTTCGGCAAGCCTTAAGGACCCTTTGCGCAAGGGTCGTAACGTTTGTGTAGAGTACCACGGAGGTCTCTAATCGGCTCTAACAGCGGTCTCATTGTTGCCTCTAATTGCTCCATTTATTCCTCTGAGGTCTGTCGGGTCGAAATATTTGTACTTCATCGTAAACAACACTCGAGATGAATCCTGTACTTTAGCGATTGTGCTAATGCTCTTTTGTTGATCCATTTAACTGTTGTCCTTTTTTCCTGTTGGCGGTACAATGAGCGCTACAAAGGATGTGAATTTTTCTCATTTTACTTTGTGATAGATTTATGATTCGTGGCAGGAATTATCACCAAGTTCTCCATTAAGACACTGGAATCGCAGTCGGCAGGACTAAGTTTCAGACCCGCGCCCGTTCCTCCAGATTTACGTTTTTAGTGACTTCCATAAATCGCTCAAGGCAAACGCCGGGATGAAGGGGCATGACTGGTTTTCTTTCTTAACCTTCCCCAAATTGAGCCTGCGCTCTGCCGCTAATGACCTCGTTGTCGACGAAACAAACCCTCATCTTCCTTACTTTTACGTATCATTAATACTGTTGTGGCTTTGTAATACCTGTTGAAGGGCCTAAAATTTTATGTACGGTGGTAAGAGCTCTCGTTCAATTTTATACCGAAGGCAGTGTATTAATTGCGTTTAGCTTTTATGATTCAGTGTTACTAAACGCATTGAATCCCTGAACAGGTACAGTGCTAAGTTGTTTGCATCACACGTCGCGCCATGTTACAAGGAGTTGTAACGGGAGCCTGAGACTGAAATGAGTAGAACACAATATTAACAGCGGGAAGATATAACTACGCAGTATCGATGAATGTAGTGCTCGAAGTAACCACTCGCGTTGAAGTATTTTCATAAAACCATGCTTTGAACGTTCAAAAAGAAGTAAACCCATTGTCGAGAAATGTGGCACAGTAACATAAAAGTATTTACTCTGTAAGAGGAACTTTAACCCATATATGCCCACAACTTTTTTTAAGAAGGAGTTCTATGGTTTTAACACATGTCATGACCGTACAAAACAGATGTAACAGTAATTTGTAGTTGTGAGTTCTGAAAGGAGGTGTCTTTCAGTTTGTCACCAACGACGAAGTGGACACACACAGTCGTCCACTCTTGTGGTACAGGAATGATCAAAATGAAAGATATTTTACGCTAATCAATCTTTATTATTACGAGTTATGAAACATTAAATAATCATATTACGTGGGTAAGGAACATAAAACGTCATTATGCGTAAGCTCTGGAAAGCATTTGTCATGCAGGTTTACGTTACATTTGAGGCACATTTTGACGTCTTATTTTTACAGAGCGTACCTCTTCTTCTGACCTTTTTAGTGAGGATAATATGATGACCTTGTCGGCTCGCAGGGTCGTTATCGGTCCTGTGGGCATATGTGGGCTAACGACGACGTACAAAACTTACATATCGTTGCCGCTATTATGTTATAACTAAGAACTGTACGTAAAGCGCCGCGAGATAATTGTGTTACTTTTAGTGTTTTAATTGAAAATAGTTTTTACGAACTCAGAACCGTGTTTTTTTATGAGAACTATCTGTATGCACTGAAATAATCCAGGAAACAGGACAGATGACACCTCGGATATTTCTGTGAAATATTCATAATAACTTCAGTTGACGATTTACGGGTAATCCGAATAACATAGTCTGTAATAGATTTACTTTCAGTTGCTACCCATTGAACGTTTTCTCTATCGTGTGTCTACTACTTTCAGCACGCCACCCGCGATGTAACCGTTTACTCTGCTCTCGGACTACCCCTTCACGTGGCGACTATCGCCAACGCGCATGCTCCGTAATTTGTACGCGCAATTTAAGTCTGAATGTTCTTCTGAGACCAGGCGCCTGGTTTCTGAAGTTCCTTTTGCTGCTTTACTTGGGTTACTTTGTCAGTTCCTCGAGATTAAGCGAGTCCTCTAACGGAAAAACTGGTTTGGCTCTACACTCTTTTTCAGTGGACACGGTCCAGTTTCTGCTTTTCTTTTCTTTTGTTAGCCACGAAACGTTAAACTGGTGCTGTGATTCTGACCGTGGTTAACGTGAAGTCTAGACCATTGCAGATCCTGTTATTTAGCATGCGTAAAATGTTTTGTTAGAGTTGGAAGTCGTATCTAATGCAGAAAAAGGGAACAACATTTGGATGAATAATCTAACACTATAATGCGCCTCGAAATCACACAGCGGTGTTTGTCTCTGTTGATGGTACTCTACTGCGACTTAGGAGATACACCGAAGTAACAGAAAATTCAATAATTCGGGAAATATTGGCAGTTGCGCGATGCCGTTGACATATAAATGCACAGAAGAATTGGGATTTTTTTAACATAATGAAACTATTTACGGATAGTGTAATTGAATATTTCAGCAACTGTTGCAGTCTCGCAGCGCCCGCCTGTATTTAAGTAAACTGATTTACTAAATTAGTCCAAATTGAAAAAGTAATACGGGACGTGTAGACAAGCGAGGCGTATCTATCACTCAATCTCACTGTTTACACGGGTAAAAATGTGTTTTGTTCTTTTAGCCTTTTCGTTAACCTTTATCGCTGCTTACTCAATTTCCATAAGCAATTCTTGTTTTGCGTGTGTTCGACTTCTCCCGGCGTAATTCATGATTAGATAAACGGTCGGATGTCATTGCCCAGCATGCACAATATCTCGGCAGCCACCCAATATGTAAACTGATACGGTCCGCTCACATTTTGAGTAGCTACAGCTTACACGTATTGTCATGCGTTCATATAGATGCAATGACTTCCTCTCATTCACGTGTCGTATTGGGTATGGACTGTATAAAATCTGGCCATAAATGTGGAACAAACATTTCAATTACGTGCCATATTTTATGTGATGCACTATGTGGTGCTCATCCAGGCGTGTTTGATTATGATGTAATTGTCTAAATCGGCTGATATCACAACCAATAAGAAATAAAAAGGGTACAGCCTACTAGGGACCATGCCTTACTTCAACTAATCATTTACACACCCACTGATGATGGTCGAAGTAGAGAGGATATAAAATGTAGACTGGCAATGGCAAGGAAAGCTTTTCTGAAGAAGAGTAATTTGTTAACATCGAGTATGTATTTAAGTGTCAGGAAGTCGCTTCTGAAAGTATTTGTATGGAGTGTAGCCATGTATGGAAGTGAAACGTGGACGATAAACAGTTCAGACAAGAAGAGAATAGAAGCTTTAGAAACGTGGCGCTACAGAAGAATGCTGAAGATTAAGTGGGTATATCACGTAACTAATGAGGAGGTATTGAACAGAATTGGAGAGAAATTTGTGGCACAACTTGACTAGAAGAAGGGATCGGTTGGTAGGACCTATTCTGAGGCATCAAGGGATCACCAATTTAGCATAGGAGGGCAGCGTGGAGGGTAAAAAACGTAGAGAGAGGCCAAGAGATGAATACACTAAACAGATTCAGAAGGATGTAGGTTGGAGTAAGTACTGGGAGATGAAGCAGCTTGCACAGGATAGAATAGCATCAAACCAGTCTCTGGACTGAAGACCACAACAACAACAATAACCCACTGATGGTTTGTACGTTTACCAAGTTACATTGGCATTGCACATGTCTCGCGAGTGCCTCATTCTTTTTGCAGCCATTGTGTATAGAAACTGTGCTTCGAATTTTTGTATACTACTATCTCCTTAAATATTTACTATTCATTATGAAACACCTTTCATACAGGGTGTGTATCCTAACAGTCGGTAGGCACGTAAGTGGAATTTTACGTGCTCATTCGAGAGAGCGTTCCCAGATTAGGGTGGTGCGGAATTCGTTTTCTCACTGCGTGGCAACAGTTATACACGAAGAATAACGGATATTCCAGCAGCGAAAGTATCGCCCTGGCCCACGCTCATTGCCACCACCATCCAAAAAAACAAAAAAATGGTTCAAATGGCTCTGAGCACTATGCGACTTAACTGCTGAGGTTATCAGTCGCCTAGAACTTAGAACTAATTAAACCTAACTAACCTAAGGACATCACACACATCCATGCCCGAGGCAGGATTCGAACCTGCGACCGTAGCGGTCGCTTGGTTCGAGACTGTAGCCCCTAGAACCGCACGGCCACAACGGCCGGCACCACCATGCAGAAGCGCTGCTCAGTCGCTGATGGAGTACTGATTATTCTTCGTGTTTTACTGTTCCTGTTGATGCTTATCGATAAAATGAATAACGCGTTAGACTAATCTGGGGTCATTCTGTCGAAAGAGCTCGTAAAATCCCAATTTAAAATTATCTTTTTTTCTTATCGGAAACAAACCGTCGCTTTCCATCCACGACGAGCGTCGTATGAAAGACGTGATAGCAGGATTTGTTTGGGCTGATTCCAGCCACACGATTAAAAAACTAAATTGTAAATATATTTCGAAACACCAGAGAAAATTTGCCTGACGACCCATGGAACAGGCAGCCGTTATACACTGAGGTGACAAAAGTCATGGGATACCTCCTAATATCGTGTCGGACCTTCTTTTTCCCGGCGTAGTGTAGAAACTCGACTTGTCGTGGACTCAGCAAGTCGATGGGAGTCTCCTGCAGAAATATTGAGCCTTACTGCTTCTATAACCTGCGAAGGTGTTGCGGGTGCAGGATTTTGTGGACTAACTGACATCTCGAACATCTCCCATAAATGTTCGATAGAATTCATGACGGGCTATCTGGGTGGTCAGATCGTTCGCTCGAATTGTCCAGAATGTTCTGACATGGCGCATTGTCATCCATAAGTATTCCACCGTTGTTTGAGAACATGAAGTCTCCAAGTAAAAAGTTGTCTCTAAGTAGCCGAACATCATTTCCAGTCCATGATCGGTTCAGTTGGACCAGAGGACGTAGTCCATTCCACGCGAACACAGCCCGCATCATTATGCAGCCACCAGCAGCTTGCACATTGCCTTTTTGACGATCTTGGCCGATGGCTGCGGTGGGTCTCGATCCCTACTATCAGCTCTTTCGAACTGAAATGGAGACTCACCTGAACAGGCTACGGTTTTCCTGTCGACTGAGGTCCAACCGATGTGATCACGAACCCTGAAGATACGCTGCTGGCGATGTCGTGCTGTTACCAATGGCACTCGAGTCGGTAGTCCGCTACCACAGCCCTTTAACGTCAAATTTCTTTTGACTGTCCTAACCGGATACGTTCGTCGTACCACCCACATAGATTTCTGCATTTGTTTCAAGCAGTCTTGCTTGTCTGTTAGCACTGACAACTCTATGCTAGGCCGCTACTCAAGGTCGTTAAGTGAAGGCCGTCGGCCAGTGCCTTGACCGTACGCGAAACTTAGTATTCTCGGCACAGTCGTGACGCGGTGGATGGCGTAATATTGAATTTCCTAACGATTTCCGAAATAGGATGTCCCTTGCAGCCGGCCGGTGTGGCTGAGCGGTTCTAGGCGCTTCAGTCTGGAACCGCGCAACCGCTACGGTCGCAGGTTCGAATCCTGCCTCGGGCATGGATGTGTGTGATGTCCTTAGGTTAGTTAGGTTTAAGTAGTTCTAAGGGACTGAGGACCTCAGATGTTAAGTCCCATAGTACTCAGAGCCATTTGAACCATTTTTGTGTCCCTTGCATCTAGCTCCAACTACCATTCCGCGATCAAAGTCTGGAAATTCCCATCGTGCTACCATAATCACGTCGGAAACCTTTTCACATGGATCACCTGAGTACAAATGACAGCTTCGCAAATGCTTTTCCCTTTATATGAGGGTTGGAACTTAAATAGTGGCAACTATTTATTTACAGCTCGTACAAAATAGATACGTGTTTCAAAGTTTTACTGACCTTCAAAGTAGTCTCCAGCATTGTGTATAACCCGTTGTCAGCGATGTAGAAGTCGTAGGATACTCTTAGCAGTGCCAGTTGTGTTTACAATTCGAGTGGCGCGGTCTGTTGCCCGACGAATTTGTAGCAGTTCTGAAGTGGATGCCGTGAAGTGTTTAGAAATCGAGTTGAATTTACGAGGGCTTAAGTCAGGGGAGTGCAGTAGGTGGTATAGCAATTAGCAGTCCCATCAGTCAAACAAATCAGTAGCAGCTTGCACTGTGCGTGCTTGAGCATTGTCCTGCAAAATGATGGTCAATTCCTGCAGAAAGTGTCATCACTTCCGTCTCTATGCTGTTCATTTTTGGGACGCAACCTACGACCAGCTTAGAGACAGAAGTGATGACACTTTCTGCAGGACCTGACAATCATTTTGCAGGACAATGCTCAAGCACGTACAGTGCAAGCTGTTACTGATTTGTTTGACTGTTGGGACTGCTAAGTGCTATGCCACCTACTGCACTCCCCCGACTTAAACCCTCACGAGTTCAACTCGATTTCTAAACTGAAGGAAACACTTCAGGGCATTCGCTTCAGAGCTGCTACAGATTCGTCGGGCAATAGACCGGGCCGCTCGAACTTTTAACACAACTGGCACTACTAAGACTCTCTTGCGACTTCCACATCGCTGGGAACGTGTTATACACAATGCTGGTGACTACTTTGAACGTCAGTAAAACTTTGAAATGGTTCAAATGGCTCTGAGCACTATGGGACTTAATATCTGAGGTCATCAGTCCCGTAGAACTTAGAACTACTTAAACCTAACTAACCTAAGGACATCACACACATCCATGCCCGAGGCAGAATTGGAACCTGTGACTGTAGCGGTCGCGCGTTTCCAGACTGTAGCGCCTAGAACCGCTCGGCCACCCCGCCCGGCAAAACTTTGAAACACGTATCTATTTGGTAAGAGATGTAAATCAATAGTTGCGACTATTAAAGTTCCAAACGTCGTATCTTTTGTACGAGATACTACTGCTGTCGGTATGTGTGCGTGTATTTATCCCGTGACTTTGTCACCTCATTGCATGTAGGCTCAAGTTCGTATTTTCCATCTGTTGCAAACGGTTGCCGAAAAGCGCAGTCCTCGGGTCGTGTTCTCGTTCGCCCATTCCTGGCGACTGTCCGATATCTATTGGGTCCGGCCGGCTCCGAGGTCCGACCGGCCGGGCGGTGTCGCCGGGGATCGATACGGGTGCCCGAGAGACTGCCTCTCTCCTCCCTGCCCAGCGTGCTCGAGAGCGCTGCCCCCTCTCCCGCCCCCCGCCACCGCCCCTCGGAAAGCCGTCCCTTCCCGCCGCAGCGACCACGCCGTCCGCCCCCGCGGCCGCGCCGTCTCTGGCCCCGTCGCTCCCAACCGCGCTGCGGTTTCGGGCCGAATAAAAACCGCTCGCAGTCGCCGTCTGCGAGACGACGTCGTAGGCAGTCGCCGGCGCGAGATGAAAGCGGCCGCCGCACTAGCTATTAGATCAGCTGCCGGGCGCCCCTGCGGCGGATCAAAGCGTTATTAGCGGCCGGAGGCACGGCGCCCCGAGCCGCGTCGAGTGCTGCTGCTGTTGCTGCCACCGCTGCTCGCTGCAGCTGCGGCAGAGACCCCAGCTGCCGGCACAACGCCAGCCACTCGCCTGGCGCCGCGCGCGCGCGCAGTCTGGTTCCCATTGGTCGGACCACTGACTCCTTCCGTAGCACTCACGAATAATGTAATCAGTGACGCAACATCTGAGAATTCAGCTGAACCAAACTTTGACTGCAGCTAACATTTCGGGCCGGCTGCGGTGACCGAGCGGTTCTAGGCGCTTCAGTCCGGAACTGAGCGACTGCTACGGTCGCAGGTTCGAATCCTGCCTCGGGCATGGATGTGCGTGATGTCCTTTGGTTAGATAGGTTGAAGTAAGTTCCAGGGGACTGATGACCTCCGATGTTAAGTTCCATAGTGCTCAGAGCCATAACATTTCGGCTGTAAACCGGTCAGTCACCTTCGGAACAATCCGGAAAGACTTGCGCTGCCGTCCACGTTACGCAGCAGGGCCGTCCACGGCCTGCTTAACTTAACGCGCGCGGTGTGTGGGACCCGCGGACGGACCAGTGCCCAGCCTGCCATTCGGCTTTGCTCGGCCCTTCTCGGAAGTATCCGGAACAGCGAGAAATTTCAGTTCTCATAGCTGTGCGGTATTTTGCGGTCGGCACAGCTCCCTTGAGTTCGACAGACTCGTGGTGTCAGCGCATTTGTTCGCGGTATTAAGGTCCAGTGGCCCTCTGCACTAAAAGACGCAGTCTAGCGGCCTATAGTCACAAGCCTTTAAAATGAATGTTAATGACAGAAGAGAGGGATGAGAATTCTCACTTCGCATAAGCGACGGGTACTGCTTCTTTGTGCTACGAAACGACATTATTGTACTATGCTGAAAGATTTCAAACTTTGGATGACAATAAAAGAACAAAAAATTACAACAATCCAAAAGCGGCATTCATTGTTCTGTAGATTAAGAAACACTTTATGTCAAATTTGCAGGCATGGAGAACTTAGAGAAATTGATCGTACAGATGGTAAAATTTATGAAGTCTCGTTCATTATTCCATTTTCAGTTGCACCAGTTTTCAGTGAAAATGAGCGAAGAGTATGGAGATTTCATATATTAATGCAGAGTACGTTCGTTAAGTAAAGGGGCATGCCCGGAACGATTTTTAGATTTAAATCTCGTTGTTCCGAATTCATACAGGCAAAAGATGTGCGGGAACAAGAAAATTAGAATATCCGGTATGGATTGCAAACTTCATATTTTACATGGACTTGACTGCGCACTGCCAATCGTAAGACAATAAAAGGACATTTCTTTCTCACATGATCGGGAGGCATTTAAAAAGAAAATCGCGTTGTAGAAGGGTCACGTTCTGACAAAGACAGTTCACTTCCCTAAGCCGTTAAAGAAAATGATAGGTATGAAGAATTCATTGTGGCCTTGGAAGAATTACAAAGCTTATTTTATAACCATTTCGAGGACAGTGTAAATCTTACATCTGTTTCTGTGCTGTTTTTGAGGCCTTTTGCAGTTTCACTTGAAAGCACTCCTGTGCATATGACGATATAACTCTGTGACATGTAAGGTAATTCCAGTTTTAATGACAAATGTTTTTACGTTAACACTGTCCAGGAAATCTGCGTTGCTTTCTTGAGGCAGAGTTTCCAACTCTCCATAATGAGGTTGCAAAAATGCTACGGTATTTCGATCTACATATTTATGTGAAAGATCTTTTTTCGATTGTGGAAGTAAGTAAGTCACGATTGCGTGGCAACTGAGTGCAAAACTCTTTGAAACTGTCTGCGTTTGTCCGTATGCCGGCAGTTTGTGCCAAATAAAAATTATAGTTTGTCTTCAGTGCGCCAAAAGTGACAATTAATACTGAAAACTTGTTTTATTGTGGTCTTTGTTTTTTAGGGATGAAATACAATATCAAGTCGTATGCAGTGCGATTTTGTTGCCACTTAAATGCGGCGCGTTCATTGTTTTCCCCTCGTCCCCCTCCTGGCCCTCAGACAGCGTGGCGTGGCAGTGGGGGAATGTGAAGCGAGACTGAGCGTGTTGGTATTCGGGCCCGGCCGTGGTCCTTAAACGAAAATCTTGGCCACCCCTTTTACACAGGGTGATTTTGCCACCTCCACCTATTCGTTTTATGCAACCCGCAACGCCTTCAAAGACCACGCTCGAAATTTTAATATTCTCTTGCTCATTACACCTAAAACCATTAGTCCTACAGAATAGGACTTGGGGAAATTGAATGTACTAAATTTTGTACTGGGATACGTATTCGCTGGAGGCCACAGTTTTGTACGATGTTATGGAATACCATAACAGCTGGAGCTTGCAGCGAAAGTATGCTGATACAAAATTTAACTGTACTAAATTTCCTACAAGTCCTGTGCATTTTTCCTGTAGGTCTAATAGTTTACACGTAGCAAGTGAGTGAATATAAAAGCATGTGCATGGTATCACATGCTGTTGCAGGCTGCAGAAAACCCATTATTACGGCCAACTGAATTACCCTGTATACTGAAAGGACGAGCCAAGTGTCTATGAGTGCCCAGCAAATCGTAGATGAAGATATACCAGATGGCCATCAGACAGACGCTGCTTATCGAAAATATCCAGACACCTATCAGTCGGCTTTAATATGGGGCTTGTCCAGTCTTCGTGTTTATGGCTACTTGAACTCTGCGGAAAAACTTTCAACCAGGTGTCTGAATGTCTGTGGTGGTGAGATTGGAAAAGGTAGGGTTGGGATCAATGCTGGGATCTGGAGCAGTAGTCAACGATTTAACTCAGTCGAAAGGTGTTCCATTGAGTTCAGGAGGTACTCTGGGCAGGGCAGTCCATTTCTGGAATGTTGTTATCCCACAGACCATTGCTCCACAGGCTCTGCTTTATAAAAGTGTGGATTGTCATACTATGCTGGTGCAATCAATATCTCGAACTGTCCCTCTGCTATAGATGTATGCAATTCACAATGCTGTAACATCTGTTCGTATCCTTCTGCATTTAGCGTTTGCTTAAGCACAATAAGCAGTCCTCACCACAATCATGTGAAATACCTCCATACTGTAATAGTGCTTCTCCATACTTCAAAAACTGGCTCTGAGCACTATGGGACTTAACTGCAGAGGTCATCAGTCCCCTAGAACTTAGAACTACTTAAACCTAACTAACCTGAGGACATCACACGCATCCATGCCCGAGTCTGGATTCGAACCTGCGACCGTAGCGGTCCCGCGGTTCCAGACTCAAGCGCCTAGAACCGGTCGGCCACCCCGGCCAGCTTTCCATACTTCGATGTTGGCGCTACACGTAATGGCACGTAATGTTCTCCAGGCACTCGCCAAATCCAAACCTATTGTCACAGGGTACATACTGATTTACCACTCCAGATCACATGTTTCCAGTAAGCCAGTAACCAGTGGCGTCACTCTTTACACCATCTCAAGCGTCGCTTAGCAATGACTACAGAAGTGTGTGGCTTATAAGGATCTGCTTGATCGTTGTACCCCAATCTTTTTTACACTCTGTCCACAGTGATTATGCTAGGTCTGCTGGTAGCACTTTGGAACTCCGAATGATTCCTTCCACTGATTTCATATGATTTTTTTTTACAACAACCCTCCACAATGCTCGGCTGCCCCTGTTCATCAGTATATGAGGTCTGCCTGGTCTCGGGTATGCACCGATTGTTCCTTCGCATTTCCACTTCACAGTCAATCACCAACAGTCGACTTGGTCAGCTTTATGGACATAGAGGACATTTCCGTGGTGGACGTGTTACTCAGGTGACATCCAATGACCAATTCTCCTGACCGACCAATACTGCTACCACGTGCTCTCTGCTGAGAAATCATTACTGCCTGCCTGCTTTTATATAGGTGGGTCCACCTCCTGTGACATCGAATGGTCAATTTCACATTACATAAGGTGAACATGTGACCTTTACCGTCATTCTTTCTGGCCCAGTTCGAAGATGTCCTAAATGTTTACAGCCGAAAATATTATCAGCAGACAAAGTTTGGTTTTGGGTGAATTCTCGCTTTTTTTATGGATGAAGTAATAAGTCGTGAGAATATGAAGATTTACATAGAGACGCAACAGCTTGAAATGAACTCGACAGCACAACAGATTTGACGTCTAAGTCCCTGCACTCACAGAATGAACAACAGAAGAGACTTGAACTTACACACATGCAACAGACGAACCAAGAAGTAGATAACGAAAACAAAGTGATAAAACAGAGGAAAATGTCGATTGCGACATTAGTTTTAGACCATAAGTCATGACGAGTTGTGCTGTATCTGTAGCCTGTTTGTATCTGTAATATGGAGAAAATTGAACAGCTCACTAAAGAAGAATGCGTAACTGCGGGAAGGGGGGGGGGGGGGTGTCGAAACTCGAAGTCCTTCCGAGGTATCCCTCCCTAAGGGGACAAGGTGGTGGCAAATCTAGCTACTCCTTCGAACTTTACAGACATCTCTATGCTTTCTGCGATTTAAATAATTAATTTGTAATTTCTCAGTTTTACGTGAATGGTACACTGTGTTACTTCTATAAACAGGTCTTGAGGAGAGGAAATGATTTTAGCAAATAAAAGATGTTGTTGTTGTTGTTGTTGTTGTTGTTGTCTTCAGTCCTGAGACTGGTTTGATGCAGCTCTCCATGCTACTCTATCCTGTGCAAGCTGCTTCATCTCCCAGTACCTACTGCAACCTACATCCTTCTGAATCTGCTTAGTGTACTCATCTCTCGGTCTCCCTCTACGATTTTTACCCTCCACGCTGCCCTCCAATGCTAAATTTGTGATCCCTTGATGCCTCAAAACATGTCCTACCAACCGATCCCTTCTTCTAGTCAAGTTGTGCCACAAACTTCTCTTCTCCCCAATCCTATTCAATACCTCCTCATTAGTTATGTGATCTATCCACCTTATCTTCAGTATTCTTCTGTAGCACCACATTTCGAAAGCTTCTATTCTCTTCTTGTCCAAACTAGTTATCGTCCATGTTTCACTTCCATACATGGCTACACTCCAAACAAATACTTTCAGAAACGACTTCCTGGTACATAAATCTATATTCGATGTTAACAAATTTCTCTTCTTCAGAAACGCTTTCCTTGCCATTGCCAGTCTACATTTTATATCCTCTCTACTTCGACCATCATCAGTTATTTTACTTCCTAAATAGCAAAACTCCTTTACTACTTTAAGTGTCTCATTTCCTAATCTAATTCCCCCAGCATCACCCGATTTAATTTGACTACATTCCATTATCCTCGTTTTGCTTTTGTTAATGTTCATCTTATATCCTCCTTTCAAGATGTAGGGCGCTATTTATAATAGACGTACTTCTGCTTATATCGTTTCAACAACAAAGTTATAAGAATGGCAATCGTGCTGGATAAGTTTCCATCTACATACACTCCTGGAAATAGAAAAAAAGAACACATTGACACCGGTGTGTCAGACCCACCATACTTGCTCCGGACACTGCGAGAGGGCTGTACAAGCAATGATCACACGCACGGCACAGCGGACACACCAGGAACCGCGGTGTTGGCCGTCGAATGGCGCTAGCTGCGCAGCATTTGTGCACCGCCGCTGTCAGTGCCAGCCAGTTTGCCGTGGCATACGGAGCTCCATCGCAGTCTTTAACACTGGTAGCATGCCGCGACAGCGTGGACGTGAACCGTATGTGCAGTTGACGGACTTTGAGCGAGGGCGTATAGTGGGCATGCGGGAGGCCGGGTGGACGTACCGCCGAATTGCTCAACACGTGGGGCGTGAGGTCTCCACAGTACATCGATGTTGTCGCCAGTGGTCGGCGGAAGGTGCACGTGCCCGTCGACCTGGGACCGGACCGCAGCGACGCACGGATGCACGCCAAGACCGTAGGATCCTACGCAGTGCCGTAGGGGACCGCACCGCCACTTCCCAGCAAATTAGGGCCACTGTTGCTCCTGGGGTATCGGCGAGGACCATTCGCAACCGTCTCCATGATGCTGGGCTACGGTCCCGCACACCGTGAGGCCGTCTTCCGCTCACGCCCCAACATCGTGCAGCCCGCCTCCAGTGGTGTCGCGACAGGCTTGAATGGAGGGACGAATGGAGACGTGTCGTCTTCAGCGATGAGAGTCGCTTCTGCCTTGGTGCCAATGATGGTCGTATGCGTGTTTGGCGCCATGCAGGTGAGCGCCACAATCAGGATTGCATACGACCGAGGCACACAGGGCCCACACCCGGAATCATGGTGTGGGGAGCGATCTCCTACACGGGCCGTACACCTCTGGTGATCGTCGAGGGGACACTGAATAGTGCACGGTACATCCAAACCGTCATCGAACCCATCGTTCTACCATTCCTAGACCGGCAAGGGAACTTGCTGTTCCAACAGGACAATGCACGTCCGCATGTATCCCGTGCCACCCAACGTGCTCTAGAAGGTGTAAGTCAACTACCCTGGCCAGCAAGATCTCCGGATCTGTCCCCCATTAAGCATGTTTGGGACTGGATGAAGCGTCGTCTCATGTGGTCTGCACGTCCAGCACGAACGCTGGTCCAACTGAGGCGCCAGGTGGAAATGGCATGGCAAGCCGTTCCACAGGACTACATCCAGCATCTCTACGATCGTCTCCATGGGAGAATAGCAGCCTGCATTGCTGCGAAAGGTGGATATACACTGTACTAGTGCCGACATTGTGCATGCTCTGTTGCCTGTGTCTATGTGCCTGTGGTTCTGTCAGTGTGATCATGTGATGTATCTGACCCCAGGAATGTGTCAATAAAGTTTCCCCTTCCTGGGACAATGAATTCATGGTGTTCTTATTTCAATTTCCAGGAGTGTATGTACTCCGCAAACCACATTACAGTGTTTGGCGGTAGCTAAACAGCATCTGCTTGATACATTTTTATTTTGATTCTGAACAAAAGGCTATTTGAGATGGACGAGGTACTATAGCGACTCCTTATCAGTCAGAGAACCCGCACAACAGACAAGCAAGGTTGGCTGCCGACATCCCTTCAAGAGCTCATATCAGAACGTCACCAGTCAATGTAAACATCAACAAACTTTCCGCATAAACACGGCACTACTTCGTGAAAAGCCATGTGACAGAGATCCATCAATTGGAACTAATGTGACTAAGTGTAGCGTTCTGCATAATCGGTGTTACAAGCACGCCAGCAGAGTGAGGCCGGCAGTGTGTACCTTCATCTAGGACAGCTCCGGCCAATACCTACGCTGGCTCTAGCCCAGTAGACGCTCGCCGTAGGCTTTCTGTAGAAATTTGTATCTTGTTGGGCGTAATGCCACTTTGGAATTGTGTAGCGTAGTATTTTGGTTGTTAGTATGTTTTTTTCATTATCTTGTTACTTTTATCTGGCTTTTGCCACCACAAGAATTATTGTGTTTCTTGTTGTTCTAGAGTTTGGAAATAAGTGCACGCTAAGAAGGCGTTTCAGATAAAGTGTATTCAGACTTGATCGTTAGTTCTTTCCTGCCGACTGAAGGATACTACTGGCCTGCACAGAGTCCTGATCTGGGTCCTATAGAACACCTTTGGGATGTTTTGGAACTCCGACTTCGTGCCAGACCTCACCGACCGACATCGAAACCTCTCCTCAATACAGCACTCCGTGAAGAATGTTCTGCCATTCCCCAAGAAACTTTCCGCCACCTGATTGAACGTATGCATGCGAGAGTGGAAGCTGTCATCAAGACTAAGGGTGGGCAAACACCATATTGAATTCCAGCATTACCGATGGAGGGCGCCACGAACTTGTATATCATTTTCAGGCAGGTGTCTGGATATTTTTGATTACATAGTGTATCTGGGGACTGTTATGAAGGAAATAACAAAGATGTAGACGAATAAGTGAAATTATTACCGAATAATAAAAATTCACGACTTTTTTTAACACAAGGCGTACATCGTTGACAATGGAATCTCATTGTCAGAAGCAAAAAAGTTACCTCTAGCGTTAATCGAGTGCGTAACTGTTAACAATTAGGTAACGACCAAGGTCACCTACCAGTTATGATCTGTGGTTGTGTATATAAAAAAGCTGTTCCAAACTTGGAGGTAAATATGCAGTGATGGTGCAAAGGCTAGCAGGATTCCCAGGCATATGTAATGCAATATGCAATGGGAACCTCATCAGCGATAAGGTAAAGAAATGTAGGGAGGTAACTGGTGTGTTCCATTGGGTAGAGACGGAAATCACTGCAGAGCATTAGCCCATAGTTGGTCTAGGACGGGGTAAAGGCATCAGCCTCGGTCGCGTTTGTAAGAATAACCGTAGAACTCACATTAAGGATGAAAGGCGGCCACGGCAAACCTGCATTGGGATGGACGGATGGGAATCTCAAACGGCCACAGTAAATGTCGAGATGGTTCCTTTTAAAGAATACAGCTGATTTCGTTTCCCTAATCCGATCTTGTTCTCCGTCTCTAATGACCCGACTGTCGACGGGACGTTCGTTTTTGACAGGCTGCTTTACCGGAACAAAAGTGTTTCTCCTGCGTAAGTGTCGGTTACAGACGCCAACACAGAACGCGAAAAGATGTCTTTTAAAATTAACATCATCTGCAGTTCAAGAGCAGTCATAGTCTCATCACTATCTTCCATATAACGAAATCGAGAGAAATCTTGTTGATAAACGGGACCCTAGTAGCGTTTTTAAACAAAGTCTCTACCGGGCTCGGTATACAGTTATCTGAAGTTAGCTTGTTGTAGCAACTATTCCTCAATTAAGAGGAAAAGAAGGCAGGACTGTTTGACAGGTCACAACTAAATTGGATGAAATTGACCCGGTTTCCAATGCTGAAGACCATTTACTTTTGAAGTGCTTGAATTTCAGAATGACCGTGTCGATACTGAAGAAGAAAATAATTCTTTCCGCCCAGTCGATGGAAGGGAGGGAGGAAGATGAGTGTTTTAACGTTCCGTCTACATCGAGGTCATTAGAGAGGGAGCACAAAAATGAATTATTATAGGAAATGGTCCTTTCTCTTTCAAAGGAACCCTCCCGGCATTTACCTGGAGCGATGTAGGGAAATGACAAAAACCCTAAATCCGGAGGGGCGGACGCGGATTTGAACCGTCGTTCTCCAGAACGCGAGTCTAGTCTGCTAAGCACTGCACCATCTCGCTCGGTCCGCATGGTTGAGATTAACACAACGGTCATCTCTAACATTTATATGACATCGTAATGCAAGACCACAGAATGAAAATACGCGAGACAGCTGAGGCTGTAGACCTCTGAACAGGAGGACGACACAATGTCATGCCTTGACTACAAACGTTTCCGAGAATAAGTTAACAGACTCGTTACTGCAGTTGAAATCCGAATGAATCGCGACATACCAAGTTGAAATGCCGTGAAAGAGCGAAGTTCGATGAGCACCTGCCGAAGAAGGCCAAATCGCTTTCTTCAGCTATTAAGATGACGACCGTAGCCTGTTTAATTTTCATTTGAACGCGTAATGCTCATTTATTACTTGAAAAATGTAACTGGTGTCATATTGTTCTTCATTGTTGGCTCCTGTGAAACATTAGTTAAATGATCAAGATGCACGAAAGACCCGTTTGCTATAAGGGCTGATGGAAGGCCGTGCAATGCAGAATCGATGTGCCAATCAGGCAAAATTGCCGTGAGCGTTGAGACAATCATGCCACTGACGCACCAGCTTGAAGATATCCGTTTGGTAAGAAAAAAACCATGTACTGCTGCTTGAAGACTTCCTTAACTACCTGCTGCACATTCTCGTCCGACAGAAATCGTCGACCCTTCAAAGCCTTTTTTTTTAAAAAAAAAAGGGGGGGGGGACCGAAAGCTTGATAATCGCATGGGCAGAGATCAGGACCATACGGGAGGTGCTCGAGAGTCTCCCACTTGAGTTGACGTAACTTCTGCGTTACATTTGCTATACGGGTGCATGTGTTATCTGAAGCAGCTGCACCCCTTGGCACACCACTCCACAATGATGGTTTTCGACAGACATTCTGCCTCATAATATTCTTCATTCTCTGATGGATGTCTAACCGTGTTTATTGTCCAGCAGCTATGAAAAGACTAACAACACGTTGGTCCTGTTTGAACGCATTTGGTAATAACGTCGCCATAGTTCACGTTGCCGCATTCACCGCACGCACCTCGGAAAGACACGAATGCCATAGTGATCCCTTGCCTTCATTTCGGTGCTTACACACACAAGTCATGGGATACCTCCTAATATCGTGTCGCACCTCCTTTTGCCTTGCCAGGCGTGGTGTAGCAACTCGACATGGCATGGGCTCAACTAGTCTTTGGAAGTCAACTGCTGAAAAGTAGAGCCATGCTGCCTCTATAGCCGTCCATAATTGCGAAACTGTTTCCGGCGCAAGATTTTGTGCATGAACTGACCTCTCGATTATGTCTCAAAAATGTTCAATGGAAGTCATGTCGGGCCAATACATTTGCTCAAATTGTCCAGTGAGTTCTTCAAACCGATCGCGAACAATTCTGACCAGTGACATTGCAACCTGTCATCCATAAAAAAAATCCATCGTTGCTTGGGAACATGAAGTCCATGAGTGGCTGCAACTGGTCTCAAAGTAGCCGAACGTAACCATTTCCAGTCCGTGATTGGTTCATTCTAAGTTAACACAGTCCACACCATGATGGAGTCACTACCAGCCTGCACAATGCCTCGTTCACGTCTTGGGTCCGTGGCCTTGTGGGGTCTGCGCGAAACTAGAATCCTACCATTAGATCTACCAACTGAAATCGGGACTCATCTGATCAGGCCACGATTTTCCAATCGTCTATGGCCCAGGAGAGCCGCTGTTGGCGACGTCGTGCTGTTACCAAAGGCACTTGCGTCGGTCGTCTGATGCCATAGTCCGTTCACTGTTCTCTACTCCAGTGCCGTCAGTCGTTAAATGAAGGCTATCGGTCACTGCGTTGTCCGTGGTGAGAGGTAATGCGTGAAATACGGTATTCTCGTAGACCCTTCACACTGTGGATGGCGGCATATTGAATTCCCTAACGGTTTCCGAAGCAGTATGTCCCATGCGTCTGGCTCCAACTACCATTCCGGGTTCAAAGTCTGTCAATTCCCGTCGTACGACCATAAACACATCGGGAAACTTTACACATGAATCATCTGAGTACAAATGACAGCTCCGCTGATACACTGCCCTTTTATACCTTGTGTACCAGATACTGCTACCATCTGTATATGTGGATATCACTACTCCATGGCTTTTGTCACCTCAGTATGTGTACCCACATCGGAGTCGCGCTACATTGCTTAAACGCTTGAGCGACGCACTCAAAGGGAAACTTCATGATCGCTCCTTATAGTACAGTCGACGATCCCAAACTGAAGTAGTTACAGTTGAAAAATACATTAATTGGGATTCTAATTTTTCTTCATCGACACTATCCATCTTATATTGTTCGAAGTGAGGTTTTTCTTTTTACTACGCACCTTGAAAATTCTGCTTAGTGAGAAGAAATCAGCGTAAAATCAGGCACTGACCATGGCTGTCACTGTCACACTCTGTTATCCGTTGTTTGCAAAAAATCTATTTCTACTTCGTACTTAAAAAGGAGAATTCTTTGGACAAAGTGTGCTGCTATGAATGGAGACCGTGTTGTAAAATAAAGTGTCTCTTTTATTGTAAATATATGTTCTTTTGCTAGTTTTATCATATTTATCAAATGACCCTCATACGCTGAAGCACAGGCAACCGCTTTTTTCTCACGCGGTTCACGAATGGAATAGAGGGAAGGAGTATTGATACTGGTGTGCACTGCGTACAAACGGCTTCTCACCTGATGGCAGCTTCCAAGAATACATTGGCGAACTGTAACAAAGACCTGTCTGCAGACGAAGGCACACCGAGGTAATTGATGGCTTTAGTGCCATTGACAATAAAAGCTCGAGAGACAAGCCGCGTTCTGAACGGATAAGCGCAACTCTCACGTCCGTAAACTGAGAACGTCCATTCACCTGTTGGGCACGGTACATTGGGTGATGATCAGATAACTATGTATGGAGATCAGTGCAGCAATCACGTGATTTACGAACAGTAATTATAGTGCACAAGTGCACACATTTTAAATGAAGTTGGTCTGTGCAAGAAAACCAAGTGCCGCAACGGAGGGGACTAATGGAAGGGAAATATGTTTTTTTAACAAGTGTCTTTCCTCACTGTGGACAGTTAGGTTTTTTATCTGAGAACGAGTTGTGGGTTGGGTAGGACTTGCGATGCACCACGAATTCCTTCCTCATTCGTTCTAAACACACACACACACACACACACACACACACATTAAATATAATTCATCGTTCATCGTTTTAAAAATAAAAGTGTTCAAAAAGAAGTCTTTCATTCCCCAGAATAATTTAGGGGAGGGGGCAGCAACAGCCAGCAGGGTGGGGGGAGCGAGGGGTACTAGCTAATGTCTAATTGCACTCAGGGGTAATAGTCTAAGAAAGTTTGGCAACCATTGTATAATACATACTTCAACCCTTCTAAAGGTGTCTAAGCCGACTGATGGTTATATGATTGACAAGTGGAAACTTGGAGGAACAACCAAAGAAAAACCAAGGGCGGGCGGACGTCATATACTGACGGACAGGTACTGTGGAGAAATGCGGAGGGTGGTTGTAAAACATCGCATGGCATCAGTGGAAGGAATTACCCGTGCATTCCAAATTACTATCGGCAGTCCAACTAGCACAATGACTGTGCTTAGCGAGTTAAAATGAGAGGAGTATGAGCAGCTCCTCATAAGCCACCTATTTCTATAGTCAGTGCAAAGCGACACTTAAGGTGGTGTGAAGGGCGACGCCTTTGGATGGTGGATGACAGGAAAAGAGTTGGAGTTAATCGCGCTAATCTTTTTTTTTTGTCATCAGTCTACTGACTGGTTTGATACGGCCCGCCACGAATTATTCCTTTCCTGTGCTAACCTCTTCATCTCAGAGTAGCACTTGCAACCTACGTCCTCAATTATTTGCTTGACGTATTCCAATCTCTGTCTTCCTCTACAGTTTTTGCCCTCTACAGCTCCCCCTAGTACCATGGAAGTCATTCCCTCATGTCTTAGCAGATGTCCTATCATCCTGTCCCTTCTCCTTATCAGTGTTTTCCACATATTCCTTTCCTCTCCGATTCTGCGTAGAATCTCCTCATTCCTTATCTTATCAGTCCACCTAATTTTCAACATTCGTCTATAGCACCACATCTCAAATGCTTCGATTCTCTTCTGTTCCGGTTTTCCCACAGTCCATGTTTCACTACCATACAATGCTGTACTCCAGACGTATATCCTCAGAAATTTCTTCCTCAAATTAAGGCCGGTATGTGATATTAGTAGACTTCTCTTGGCCAGAAATGCCTTTTTTGCCATAGCAACTCTGCTTTTGATGTCCTCCTTGCTCCGTCCGTCATTGGTTATTTTACTGCCTAGGTAGCAGAATTCCTTAACTTCATTGACTTCGTGACCATCAATCCTGATGTTAAGTTTCTCGCTGTTCTCATTTCTACTACTTCTCATTACCTTCGTCTTTCTTCGATTTACTCTCAAACCATACTGTGTACTCATTAGACTGTTCATTCCGTTCAGCAGATAATTTAATTCTTCTTCACTTTTACTCAGGATAGCAATGTCATCAGCGAATCGTATAATTGATATCCTTTCACCTTGTATTTTATTTCCACTCCTGAACCTTTCTTTTATTTCCATCATTGCTTTCTCGATGTACAGATTGAAGAGTAGGAGTGAAAGGCTACAACCTTGTCTTACACCCTTCTTAATGCGAGCACTTCGTTCTTGATCGTCCACTCTTATTATTCCCTCTTGGTTGTTGTACATATTGTATACGACCCGTCTCTCCCTATAGCTTACCCCAACTTTTTCCAGAATCTCGAACAGCTTGCACCATTTTATATTATCGAACGCTTTTTCCAGGTCGACAAACCCTATGAACGTGTCTTGATTTTTCTTGAGCCTTGCTTCCATTATTAGCCGTAACGTCAGAATTGCCTCTCTCTTTTCCTAAAGCCAAACTGATCGTCACCTAGCGCATTCTCCATTTTCTTTTCCATTCTTCTGTATATTATTCTTGTAAGCAGCTTCGATGCATGAGCTGTTAAGCTGATTGTGCGATAATTCTCGCACTTGTCAGCTCTTGCCGTCTTCGGAATTGTGTGGATGAAGCTTTTCCGAAAGTCAGATGGTATGTCGCCAGACTCATATATTCTACACACCAACGTGAATAGTCGTTTTGTTGCCACTTCCCCTAATGATTTTAGAAATTCTGATGGAATGTTATCTATCCCTTCTGCCTAATTTAACCGTAAGTCCTCCAAAGCTCTTTTAAATTCCGATTCTAATACTGGATCCCCTCTCTCTTCTAAATCGACTCCTGTTTCTTCTTCTATCACATCAGACAAATCTCCACCCTCATAGAGGCTTTCAATGTATTCTTTCCACCTATCTGCTCTCTCCTCTGCATTTAACAGTGGAATTCCCGTTGCACTCTTAATGTTACCACCGTTGCTTTTAATGTCACCAAAGGTTGTTTTGACTTTCCTGTATGCTGAGTCTGTCCTTCCGACAATCATATCTTTTTCTATGCCTTCACATTTTTCCTGCAGCCATTTCGTCTTAGCTTCCCGGTACTTCCTATTTATTTCATTCCTCAGCGACTTGTATTTCTGTATTCCTGATTTTCCCGGAACATGTTTGTATTTACTCCTTTCATCAATCAACTGAAGTATTTCTTCTGTTACCCATGGTTTCTTTGCAGCTACCTTCTTTGTACCTATGTTTTCCTTCCCAACTTCTGTGATGGCCCTTTATTGAGATGTCCATTCCTCTTCAACTGTGCTGCCTACTGCGCTATTCCTTATTGCTGTATCTATAGCGTTAGAGAACTTCAAACGTATCTCGTCATTCCTTAGAACTTCCGTATCCCACTTCTTTGCGTATTGATTCTTCCTGACTAATGTCTTGAACTTCAGCCTGCTCTTCATCACTACTATATTGTGATCTGAGTCTATATCTGCTCCTGGGTATGCCTTATAATCCAGTATCTGATTTCAGAATCTCTGTCTGACCATGATGTAATCTAATTGAAATCTTCCCGTATGTCCCGGCCTCTTCCAAGTATACCTCCTCCTCTTGTGATTCTCGAACAGGGTATTCGCTATTACTATCTGAAACTTGTTACAGAACTCAATTAGTGTTTCTCCTCTTTCATTCCTTGTCCCAAGCCCATATTCTCCTGTAACCTTTTCTTCTACTCCTTCCCCTACAACTGCATTCCAGTCGCCCATGACTATTAGATTTTCGTCCCCCTTTACATAGTGCATTACCCTTTCAATATCCTCATACACTTTCTCTGTCTGTTCATCTTCAGCTTGCGACGTCGGCATGTATACCTGAACTATCGTTGTCGGTGTTGGTCTGCTGTCGATTCTGATTAGAATAACCCGGTCACTGAACCGTTCACAGTAACACACCCTCTGCCCTACCTTCCTATTCATAACGAATCCTACACGTGTTATACCATATTCTGCTGCTGTTGATATTACCCGATATTCATCTGACCAGAAATCCTTGTCTTCCTTCCACTTCACTTCACTTCACTGACCCCTACTATATCTAGATTGAGCCTTTGCATTTCCCTTTTCAGATTATCTAGTTTCCCTACCACGTTCAAGCTTCTAACATTCGACGCCCCGACTCGTAGAACATTATCCTTTCGTTGATTATTCAATCATGGTAACCTCCCCCTTGGCAGTCCCCTCCCGGAGATCCGAATCTTTTGCCAATGGAGAGATCACGACACTTCTTCAACTACAGGCCACATGTCCTGTGGATACACGTTACGTGTCTTTAATGCAGTGGTTTCCATTGCCTTCTGCATCCCCATGTCTTTGATCATTGCTGATTCTTCCGCCTTTAGGGGCAATTTCCCACCCCTAGGACAAGAGAGTGTCCTGAACCTTTATCCGCTCCTCCGCCCTCTTTGACAAGGCCGTTGGCAGAATGAGGCTGACTTCTTATGCCGGATGTCTTTGGCCGCCAATGCTGATTATGTATCAAAATTTAGGCAGTGGCGGGGATCGAACCCGGGACCGAAGATTATGAATCCAAGACGCTACCCCTAGACCACGGCTACACACCCTGATATAATCCGATGGAAGGGTTTGAGTTTGACTAATGTCTAGAGAAGGTACATGCCATCATGTGTGGAGCCAAACAATGAAATACGGGTGTTTTTCGTTATTGGGGTGTGCTCTCCTTGTTGCGCCTAACAACACGCTAAATGTAAAAGCTTATGAACACAATTTACAGTACTGTGTGCTGCGTAAAATAGAGAAACAGTTCGGAGACGACGATCGATTATATCAGCATGGCAACCATTCTCTCATAAAACAGTACCGCTGAGGCAGTGGTTTGTGGTCAGTGACATTAGTAAAATCGCCTGGCCTGCCCAGAGTCCCGATCTGAATTGAATGGAATACTTTTGGGACGAGCTAGAATGTCAAGTTCGCCCCAGACCCCAGGGTCCATCATCACATCATTGCCTTCTCCGGTTTCGACTCCGGATGAAGAGTGGACTGTCATTCCTCTATAGAAATTCAGCCACCTCAGTGAAAGTGTCACCAGCAAAGCCGTCTTGAAGGTGAAAGCCGAAGATAACCTATTTTACTCTCCACTAACGGGCGTCGGTATGCTTTTGATCAGATAGTCATTTTGTTCTGCTGTTAGTGTAGCCGCTAGAATATTGCAGACACCCGTTACCACAATATATTCAGACAAAGACTTCAGTACCCTGTATGTGCGACAAAAAAATTAATTCACGACATGACTTAAAATCGAGGCCACAGAGAAAGCAGTACTTTACTAGCTTGCAACTACAGCTTTGCTCTTGGAGCAGCATTGTCTTCCTCCTTTCTTTATTCGATGTATGCTGCGCAGGGAGGGGCTAATATTCAGGAGAGTCGGCTTCATAATACACATATTATAAAGTGAGGACGCTGCTGTACAAGAGGCTTTTGAATTTTGTTGAGTGCTGTCGAGCTTGTTTATCGACCCGGACAGGACGCGCCTAACCATGTTCTGCTATACACTCCATGCAACAAGGCAGTAGTGCGTGTGGCCTAAACGGCCTGGCGTAAACGTTGCTTCGGCAGTGCAGTAAGCGAGGACCACGTCCGTTAACTACGTCTACCTCATGTTCCCGCAAGAGAAAAGTTGTCCGTATCTTAAACGACTTTCCTCCTTTTCCGCGCCCTTCTGTATTCGTTCCATTTGTAAATGTCCCATCTCCTTAGTTTCTCACATGGTGCCGACAGGCTACAGTTTTCAATTGTGTTAGTTTGAAATCAAGTTCAGGAATGACCAAATAGTCCCCGGAAATTTCCTTTGCGGAGCGATTAACATATCAGAATGACTCAGATCTGCTCATCGCTTCTCTCAAGCCTTGACTTTTTCAGGACGGTTTTGCACGCTCACTACATATCTGTTGATACATCCTTCCATATTTCCTCCACCTTGCTTACAATTCCTTAGTCATTTTCCCATCCGTGCCTGAAATCATCCTTGAGATAATCACATGAGTTGACAGGAGATTGTATTTTATCCACTTGCACTTCGCCAAGCAGTACGGATTGAAAAGCAGAACATTGCTAAGAGTGTATCCCAAATACTAGCAGCTGCCGTCGCGTGAAAGCGAAGCATCCGATATTGCGTAAAAGGCTTCGCCATTTACGGTTCAACGATCTGCCACTGGTCAGCGAAGACCAATACACCAGTAACTTGTTCATATCGTAACACTCCTTTTAAACTGCACAGTGAGATCAAAGCACTAAGATGGGCAGGGCGCGCGGAAAGTTGGTCAACGCACGCATATACAGTCACTTAGTAACTCCGTACAGTGCTCTTCCTTCAGTGCTTCGAGCTGCTCGTGTGGCTCCATAGTACGCAGAGCATCGTTATGTTGCACTACTCCTGATTCGTGGCAATATCTTCTTTCTTTTGATAACTAAAGACAACATATTGGTTGAAAAAGGGGGCGAGATAACATGGAAACATTTACGTAAAAGGATGCTTTTCAGGCCTTTTTTGGGAACAGACAATTCTGATAAGCCACTGTCCCAGTCCACATGTTCGAGAACACAGTTTAAACATTACGTGGTATAGAATTTTAATTATCACACGAAAAATTCTAGATACTAAATGAGTAATAAAAAAGAGCAAGCGTGAGTTTGATAGCAATCGAGGAAGATGACAATTTTATTCTGGTAAACAGCATATGAACGGTGGTCATAAAAGTAGAATTTTTACTTTAAAAAATCAAGCTGCGATCGCGAAACTTGCTGATGAGACGGTCGGGGAAGTGTTCGCGTAAAAGTGTCATCGAGGTTTTTGCCTTGTGAGGCGTGGCACCGTGTTGTTGAAACCGGTCATCCCCAAGTCCATTTTTTCAAGTTCGGGAAGGAAAAAAGAAAGTCAACACAACCCTCAGAAGAGACGTAAGTGCTCTATCGCCGGCCGGTGTGGCCGGGAGGTTTTAGGTGCTACAGTCTGGAATCGCGCGACCGCTACGGTCGCAGGTTCGAATCCTGTCTCGGGCATGGATTTCTATGATGTCCTTAGTAATTCTCTGTTCTAGGGGACTCGTGACCTCAGCAGTTAAGTCCCATAGTGCTCAGAGCCCTTTGAACTGCTCTATCGCATTCATCGAAAATCAGTGAGCCAATAATTCCATTTTGGATAATGCACGCCAGACAATCACACGTTGTGTATGCAGGGGCTGATAATGAAGTTGATGCCACTCCAAAGTCGCATATTTTGTTGACTCACGTATCCAGACAAATGAAAATACGCCTCGTCAGTGAAGAACACGAGTCATGAGGCAGGCTTTCGATCAAGGCTTCACATGCGTTTTTTCGTGAAACAAAGTCACGTGGATTAAGTGTGTGCAGCAATGCTAATTTGTATGGACGGAATTACAAGTTTCCATGAAGAACTGGTCTCACTGTGCGATCAGAAATTGCAATAGCGGCTGCATGTTTGCGTGCAGATCGCTTGGGGGAAATTCAAAATCTCCAGCCTTACTTTCTCGGTGTTTTCTAGTGTCCTGGTGTTCCTGAAAGTCCAGGTTTCTTCTTCTGCAGTCCACAGCTCCTGGTCTCGCTGTCTCGTTCTCGCTTCCCGAGCACGGGGTCTCGGGTTCGATTCGCGGCGGGGTCAGGGATTTTCACCTGCCTCGAGATGACTGGGTGTTTGTGTTGTCCTCATCATTTCATCATCATTCATGAAAGTGGCGAGATTGGACTGAGCAAAGGTTGGGACTTTGTACGGGTGCTGATAACCGCGCAGTTGAACGCCCAACAAACCAATCTTCATCATCATCATGTTCTTCTTCTTTTTCTTCTGCACACTACCCGTATTCATAAATGTGTCCATTCACATAAGAAACGATTTTCGGCCAGGAATATTGCATGCAGGCGCGTTATAAATATTCCCTGAATGCACACTGGGTTGCGATCACCGAACGTTCAGTGGAAAAGTAAGACACCACTGTGAACGCTCGCTTCCACTGCACGATCGCTACTGAACTAAGCTTTAAAAAAGTTGGGTCCGGGCCTTAAGGAATGCGGTCAACCCCTCACAACAATAACACCTGCAGTGTGGCGCGCGTTGGAAATGAGGAATTCCCACGCTGCACCCTGTATTTCATGATCTACAGTAGAGTATTGAAACCGAAAAAATAGATTAGAAAAGTGGACTTAGAAAATGTAAGATATTGGAAGTTTTGCAACAATACCACGCACCGCCACTGATAAATATAGCATTAGATGTATCTCTGTGTTGCATTTTACTTCATTCCACAAATTCGTGATTTTACGTAGATGTCAAAACCATCAACGTTTTATGGTCGATTATTATCGGCCATCGATATCTAGACATTGATGATGATGATGATTCGCCAGCATGGCACATCCGTAATGTCAACTGACAGCATACTCCCTTTCTTCAGCACACGACCCGCAGTCCCGAGTCATATGCGCGAACAATAAGACGTTCCAACTCTTGCCTCGCTCGTCGAGTCACCCACGCGGGTCTCCTCGTGAGTCACTCCTGTTGCCATCGAGGTCGGTCGCATCGCCTTCCCTTATCCGCGCCGGCGGCCAGGCGCGGCGTTACCGTCTTGGTAGTGGGCGGCGGCGTTATTGTTCTAAAGCCGTGTCCAAACACGAAGATGGGCCGGCCCCACAATGGGGGAGCGGCGCTCTCAAACACGCTCCCGTCTCTTTGCCTTCCTCTCCAGCCGGGCCGTAATGTGCGCTGCGACCCTCCGCCGCCGCTGCCGCCGGCTCTGTCGGCACGTTTCATTGTCAGCGCCCCGCGGGCACGCCGGATCAATAGGCCCGCCGGCTGCTGCCATCTGCCGGCGCCGTCCGCGCACCTGCCGGTGCTGCCATCTCCGCGCGCCGCCGGCAACCGCGTGAGGGAGGTGAGAGGTGGAGGCTGTAAGACCTAAAAGTAATTATAACTACAGGAACCGCTATGGGCTGCGTGTTGGCCACAGTTATTACTTCAAGATGGGGCGAACTTCTGCGCCTCACGACATACAGTGTACCCTGGACTGTGATGAGAGCACAATTTAGTGTGCACCAGGTAGAGAAATCTACTCCAAACGATGAAAGTCTGAAGAAAATTAGAGACATTCTGTTGATAAAATTTGAACTTCACAGGGTGCACCAGAAATGTTACGACAAACTTCAAGGGGTCGTAGAGAGTATCTTGAGGAACAAATAGATGACAGCAATCCGCTTCCGGAAGTGTCATCCAACGAGGCTACAGAGCGTCAAAGTTATAGACGCCCGGCACCCTTTCGCCAGCAAACATGTCTTTGTACGCTGATGGACAGTACGCGAAGAGTCTCGCAATATTGTTATTCGGTGATAGCCACTAACGGCAGTGTAGAAGATGGAGCTAGCTTCTGCGTAGAAAGGGCTTGTCTCCTGTGAATGCGATTCTCTGTTGCCTTAATGGATGACAGTTTGGACAGAGGTTTCCGTCTGCAGTTTATTTTTATTATACCGAAAACAATGGAAATTTTAGAAGCTTCCGAGAAAAAAATTAACTGCGGATGGAAACACGTGTCCGAAACGCCCATCTACCGAGGCAACAGGGTACCGCATTCATAGGAGTCGAGGACCGTCTACGCACCAGATAGCTCCATCTTCTCCACTGGCGATCGTGGAAGTCAGTTACGACCACTGAACAACAACCATCACTAGAGACGTTCTACCTACGCCGTCAGCGTACAAAGGCAAGTCTGCTGACGAACTGATAGCCTAGTGGCAGGCACTGGCGTCAGTAACTTCGACGCTCTGTAGGTTTTGTGGATGACTTTCCCGGGCAGTGGATTGCTATCTTCGATTTCTTGCTTAAGACACCTTGTATAACAGCATCACCGACAAAAAGCTCCATTGAACTTCTGATGTACCCATTTGGTCATTTATTCATATTGTGGAAACTAATTGTCGTATGAACCCCCATGGAGTAAGCCTCAACTTACTTTTACGTCTGAAGATTCCTCTCCGTTAATCCTTTCAGTGTCAAGGGGATGTGTATGTCTAACGAACCAGTGAGAATTTTCTACATGTTATTGATATGTATCAATGGGAAACTGGTTATAGGGAAACCTGTTAATATTTGCAGAATTCTTATAATTACAGACTGCACCTCTAGTTTGGGCTGTCTTCAAGTTTCGTTGTTAGTCCTGTGTTCTGCTCCGCATCGAATTATACTCATAAATTAAGGATAATTGCAGAATGCGGTGCCACACAACGTGGCACTACACAAAACTGGCGCTAATAGCATAGGCACATACGGAACACACACGACACAGATATGTAAGTCCACGATATTGGTGATAAGTTGAGAAAACCGTCCCGAAACACATGTGCTACAAAAACGCCACTGTTTCCTGCGCATGTACCCTGACATCAGTATGGGATATGATCACCATGCACACGTACACAGGCCGCACAACGGGTTTGGCATACTCTGGATCAGGTGGTCGAGCGGCTGCTGGGGTATAGCCGCCCATTCTTGTGCCAGTGCCTGAAGTGTCGTAGGGGTTTGAAGACGTGCAGCGATACGTCGACAGAGAGCATCCCAGACGTGCTTGATGTGGTTTAGGTCTGGAGAACAGGCAGGCCACTCCATTTGACTATCTCCTGTTTCAAGGTGCGTTATCATCCATCAAGAGGAAGGTGGGACCCACTGCACCCCGGAAAGGCGGACATACCGGAGCAAAATGACGTCCCGATACACTTGACCTGTTACAGTTCCTCTGTCAAAGACATGCAGGGATGTACGTGCACCAATCATAATCCCACCGCACACCATCAAACCACGACCTCCATACAGGTCCCTTTAAAGGACATTACAGCGTTGGTATCTGGTTCCTGGTTCGCGCTAGATGAAAACCCGGCGAGAATCACTGTTCAGACTATACCTGGACTCGTCCGTGAAGATAACCTGGGACCACTGTCCCAATGACCATGTACTGTGTTCTTGACACCAGGCTTTACGGGCTCTCCTGTGACCAGGGGTCAACGAAGTGCACATTGCAAGTCTCCGGGCGAATAAGCCATGTCTGTTCAGTCGTCTGTAGACTGTCTGGAGACAACTGTTCCACTGGCTGCAGTAAGGTCCCGAGCAAGGCTACCTACAGAACTCCGTAGCCGTCTGCGGGCACTGATGTAGAGATATCGGTCTTCTTATGGTGTTGTACACTGTGGACGTCGCGTACTTTAGAACCTGTGTACGTTTCCTTTCTGTTGGATTCGTTACCGTAATCCTGAGATCCCATTATGTGGTACACAGAGGGCTCGTGCTGCGACCTGCTGTGTTTGACCAGTCTCCAGTCACCCTAGTATTCTACCCCTCATAACGTCATCAATATGTGTTCTTTGAGCTATTTTCAACACAGTCACCATTAGCACGTCTAAAAACTTCTGCACACTTACTCTCTGCACCGTAGTCTGAGATGCACCAACACACCTCTGTGTATGTGGACTGCTGCCAGCGCCACACTGCGACAACCACAGGTCAAATGCACCGCATGGTGCCCGAGGTGATTTAAACCCTCAAACCGCCCACCAGAGTGTCGTTTCACCATTTATCAGCATTATCCTTAATTTATGAGCATGAGTGTAGTTCGCGACTGCAGATAGCCCTGCTCAGATTTGCAAGCTAGCAACGTGTCGCACCTTTCCAGAAAATTCGTGCCAAGTAATTGCACGGACGCATTGACATCTGCCGCGTCACTAACGGTGCACATGTTGAGCTCTATAATGCATATATTTTCATATTGTTACTGGTCCTTAACAATACATTAAGGTCTCTAAAAAAAATTGGTATTGAAAAGTTTAAGAGAGATGCACCCGAGTTCTTCCAACAAAACTTTGTTCATGGCTATTTTCTAACGGTTTGTGTGTGTGTGTGTGTGTGTGTGTGTGTGTGTGTGTGTGTGTGTGTGTGTGTGTGTGGCACAGAGTAACGTAGTTATTGTCAGATGTAAAATTACTGCTATATGGTTTCCGTCGTAGTGGGAACAGCTCAGCGTAGCGTCGTTGTGCCGTTCTTCCACTGTGTTCGGTGAACCCACACAAGAGGTGCATATCGCCCAACACGTCTTCAGTAAAGCTACCCATACTGCCGTGTATCAACTAACCCTGCCGGAAAAGGGGAACACGTGACAGAACCTCATAGTGTCTCCTTTTGTCTTTCTTTCCCACTGCCACAGTCACACCATACGTGGGCCTCTCAAAAATTTTCGGGTATCCAACGTACTTATTACCCTACATCCACGTGTTTAAAATTCTAATTCAAAATGCACCCTTCGTTATTCCCTTTTGTACTGTTGCAATAGTGTGATTGTATTCCATTTATTATTTTTTTATTTATTTATTCGTGTGGCTCAAAAAATGTTCAAATGTGTGTGAAATCTTATGGGACTTAACTGCTAAGGTCATCAGTCTCTAAGCTTACACACTACTTAAACTAAATTATCCTAAGGACAAACGCACGCACGCACGCACGCACGCACGCACGCACACACACACACACACACACACACACACACACACACACACACACACACCCGTGGGAGGACTCGAACCTCCGTGTGGCTCACATGCAGTGTAAAAATACTGGTATGTAACATTAGCATCTATACATAACATGAATGCAGAAAGACAAAACCTCATATAAAACGAACTAAATGTCAGTAACTAAGTCTGTAATCAATATAAGGGTTGTATCGTCAGCTTTCATGAGGTCGCTCCAGCTCCACTGATAGGAATGCAAGGGCGTTCATCTGTAATACGCGTCACGGTCTGGTTCGGACACCCACAGGCACAAACCGGAGACTCTGTAGCACCCCATCTGTAAAGTGAGTCTGCTCATAGACCGTGCCCAGTGCGAGCAGTGTTCAGTTTGACCCATAGTTTCCTGTCGAGTTTTGTGCCAGAAGTATCGCTATTATACTTCCGGAACTCTCACGCTCTTCAGGAGTTTCAATAAGTTGACAGCTCTGGTCCCACAGGTCTCTCACCCCGGTGTTACTGGCATCTATCTGCTCTGCTTGCCGTAATGGTAGATTTCTTGAACGGAGCCTATTTCTCCGTAGACTTGATATGTCTTCCTGTATGGGTAATTCCAGGTTCTCCTGTAACTTGCGGTATTCCCTAAGCAAGGCCTCGCTTCTTCAGATTGCGGGTGGATAGATTTTTCTCAGCAGTGGAAGTCAATAAATCCGTTAAAATGGTTCAAATGGCTCTGAGCACTATGGGACGTAGCTTCTAAGGTCATCAGTCCTCTGGAACTTTAAACCTAACTAACCTAAGGACATCACACACATCCATGCCCGAGGCAGGACCGTAGCAGTGGCGCAGTTCCAGACTGTGGCACCTAGAACCGCTCGGCCACCTCGGCCGGCAATAAATCGGTGTTGGTCGGATTGCTCCAGTTATTAACCGCATACCGTAGTCGATCTAGTTGGAGTGGTAGCTGTGTAGCCACACAGGGCCACAATACTCGGCTGCTGAGAAGACCAGCAGTATTTTCAAAATGTTTTTTATATGAAAGGGTGCGATCAAGGGTGACACCAAGGTACTCAAGGTACTTTTTATGGCAAAGGGTGTTTCCGTTAAGTTTCTCTCTGAGCTCCGAGTTAGACTGTTTGTTGTTCAGATCGAATGTACATACTTTAGTTTCACTTGCACTGGGTTTAAGTTACCACTTTCTAAATTAGGAGCTTACACGGTTAGACTTTCTTTGAGAACTGTCTCCGCTTGTCAGAGATCTTTTGTTGTACAAGCAAGAGCGATATCGTCCACGTAGCAGAATTTTGTTGATCTGGTATTCGGGATCGGAGGTGTATAGGTTGAACACTAAGGAGGGTGGGGGCGCTAAGACGGAGCCTTATGGTAGACCATAACGTAATTTCCTCGCCTTGCTCACATATTTTCCCAAGTCAATGCTGAAATATTTATTGTTTACCGTGGTATTGATGAGAATTGCAGCCCTTAGGCATCGGGTTGTTTTTGGTAATTTGTGTATCATCCTTCGCTCCAGACTGTGTCATATGTCGCGGTTAGGTCTAGGGACGCGACAGACGTCTTCACGTCTTCTTGGAAATCAGCCACTATGAAAGGTGTTAGGACCAGTACCTGGTCGTAGCAACTTCTCTGTGGCCTGAAACCTTCTTGCTCTGCTGGGATATGTTCCAGAGCGAAGTCGCTAATTCCGTTATAAATGAGCCTCTCCGAGAGTGTATAAGTACAGCTGAAAACGAAATTGGTCTGAAACTTTGAGGGTGGTCAGCTGGTTTACCTGGTTTCAAATTTTTTTCTCTTTAGTTCATTGGCCAATGATCCATAATCTAGGACGTTGGAGAAGAAGGGAACCAGCCATTTTTTTTGCACCATGACCCATGTTTATCAGAAATTGTTGTATTCCAAATTGTCCCCGATATAACTTTCTCAAACAGGTACACAAGGTCTGTCAAAAATACTTGTACCACTTCTGCGATTGGCGTCCTCGCACCAAAACGAGAGAAAAGTCCATACTACAATATTTGATAAATTATTCTTTTTGTCGTTACTAATGAAGCAACATTTTACAAAGCTTTCAAGTGAGCAAATCGTACTAAATCTGTCACATGGCTTCCGCTATATCGTACACAAGCATGGACTCTTAGCACCGAGATCTGTTGCACCCTTTTAGCCATCCCCGGACGCTGTCGACTGATTTTACAAGCTTCCATGTCACTTTGTTGAAAAGCTTGTATCTGCGTTAGGAACATCTAATGCACTGTTTTATGTGGGACCACAGATAATTATCCAGACGACTGTGGTCGGGAAACGTGCAGGCCAAGGACCAGGTCCTCTTCTTCTGTCATGCAAAAAGCACATGCTTTCCCGTTTTTCAGGGCACTTCCTAATTCGGTACATACTTTACTTCGAAAAGCTTTCATTAATAGCTCAAAATCTAATTTATAATATTCTAACATGGACCTTTCTTTTGTTGTTTTGGTGTGAAGATTCCGCAAGTCTGTAAAAGTTTTGCTGATAAACCTTGTACATCTGCGTTAGTCTCTAAACAAACAGAGAACCAAGTAACACTAACATGCACCATAATATGTGGTACTGATTAATTGGCCTCACATTATACCAAAAAGGCACACAATTTCCAACTAGTCCGACGGCGCCTCGAAGAATCAGAAATTGGATATCAGAGCCTAAACCCATAGATCAAGTTAGGACTATAGATCATGTTAGGTCTTCTTCTATATTATTTTATAGCGAAAAATCCTAATTGGTACTGCTAACTGAAGTGAGAACTTCAGTAGTTGGCATAAGTGCTGAAATGCGGATTCAAACTGCATTGCTTTAATATAATGTCGTCTCCTACGAGCATAATCAAGACAGTTGTTTATGCATCTCCTTCATAGCAGGTACCACAGCAACGAATTTATTACGAGAAGGTAGCATTTTCCATTTAAACTGTAATAATTTTAATGAGTAACTAAAATTATTACAGCAAAAGAGGTAAATGCCGCCTTATTTTACTACAGGTCATTGCTCATTAGACATCAAGGTCTTTTGTGCGATTCAGCAATTATATCTGTGCAACGCAATTTTACTCCAAAGCGGCTAAAAAAAGCTGTCTTTCAGAGAATCAACCAGTTCGGCTCAGTCATTACTGAAAGGTACGATATCGCAGCGCCAGTATTGTTAAGAAGTTCAGTGCAGTCTTCCTTCGGACAGGCAATGCGGCAAATAGAGCCGTCATGAAATACATTCATCGTACTTCTTAACACACTGCAATGTCATACTTAACCGCCGATACCAAGCAGCGACTTTCAGTTAAAATCCCCCATCCCCACTCTACGGGAATTACATAATGTGTACGAGTGCAAGCTGTGACACTTTGAACGACGGGATATGAAAGTTCGGGTCTGACCATGTGTGGTGAAGCGGATAGCAAAAACGGTTAAGGCGACCCCTCGCAGAAAGCGGCAGAACCGCGTTCTACTCCAGGTACGCCGCATTTTTTCACTGTCGTCATTCCATTATACAGCTGATGGTTGTCCGTATCGGCAACAGCGAATACATTTCATATATTATTGGAAGATCAAGTAGGTAAAAAGACGAGGGCTAGCAGAAATCCTTGGGTAACAGAAGAAATATTGAATTTAATTGATGAAAGGAGAAAATATAAAAACGCAGTAAATGAAGCAGGCAAAAAGGAATACAAACGTCTCAAAAATGAGATCGACAGGAAGTGCAAAATGGCTAAGCAGGGATGGCTAGAGGACAAATGTAAGGATGTAGAATGTTATCTCACTAGGGGTAAGATAGATACTGTCTATAGGAAAATTAAAGAGACCTTTGGAGAAAAGAAAACCACTTGTATGAATATCAAGAGCTCAGATGGAAACCCAGTTCTAAGCAAAGAAGGGAAAGCAGAAAGGTGGCAGGAGTATATACAGAGTCTATACAAGGGTGATGTACTTCAGGACAATATTTTGGAAATGGAAGAGGATGTAGATGAAGACAAAATGGGAGATACGATACTGTGTGAAGAGTTTGACAGAGCACTGAAAGACCTGAGTCGAAACAAGGCCCCGGGAGTAGACAACATTCCATTGGAACTACTGACGGCCTTGGGAGAGCCAGTCCTGACAAAACTATACCATCTGGTGAGCAAGATGTATGAGACAGGCGAAATACCCTCAGACTTCAAGAAGAATATAATAACTCCAATCCCAAAGAATGCAGGTGTTGACAGATGTGAAAATTACCGCACTATCAGTTTAATAAGTCACAGCTGCAAAATACTAACGCGAAATCTTTACAGGCGAATGGAAAAACTGGTAGAAGCCGACATCGGCGAAGATCAGTTTGGATTTCGCAGAAATGTTGGAACACGTGAAGCAATACTGACTCTACGACTTATCTTAGAAGCTGGATTAAGGAAAGACATACCTACGTTTCTAGCATTTGTAGACTTAGAGAAAGCTTTTGACAATGTTGACTGGAATACTCTCTTTCCAATTCTAAAGGTGGCAGGGGTAAAATACAGGGAGCGAAAGGCTATTTACAGGGGCATGAAAGGGAAGCAGCGGTTGGGAAGGGACTGAGACAGGGTTGTAGCCTGCCCCCGATGTTATTCAATCTGTATATTGAGCAAGCAGTAAAGGAAACAAAAGAAAAATTCGGAGTAGGTATTAAAATCCATGGAGAAGAAATAAAAACGTTGACGTTCGCCGATGACATTGTAATTCTGTCAGAGACAGCAAAGGACTTGAAAGAGCAGTTGAACGGAATGGACAGTGTCTTGAAAGGAGGGTATAAGATGAACATAAACAAAAGCAAAACGAGGATAATGGAATGTAGTCGAATTAAGTTGGGTGATGTTGGGGGAAGTAGATTAGGAAATGGGATACTTAAAGTAGTAAAGGAGTTTTGCTATTTGGGGAGCAAAATAACTGATGATGGTCGAAGTAGAGAGGATATGAAATGTAGACTGGCAATGGCAAGGAAAGCGTTTCTGAAGAAGAGAAATTTGTTAACATCAAGTATAGATTTAAGTGTCAGGAAGTCGTTTCTGAAAGTATTTGTATGGAGTGTAGCCATGTATGGAAGTGAAACGTGGCCGATAAATAGTTTGGGCAAGAAGAGAATAGAAGCTTTCGAAATGTGGTACTACAGAATAATGTTGAAGATTAGGTGGGTAGATCACGTAACTAATGAGGAGGTATTGAATAGGATTGGGGAGAAGTTTGTGGCACAACTTGACAAGAAGAAAGGACCGGTTGGTAGGACATGTTCTGAGGTATCAAGGGATCAACAATTTAGTACTGGAGGGCAGCGTGGAGGGTAAAAATCGTAGAGGGAGACCAAGAGATGAATACACTAAACAGATTCAGAAGGATTTAGGTTGCAGTAAGTACTGGGAGATGAAGAAGCTTGCACAGGATAGAGTATCATGGAGAGCTGCATCAAACCAGTCTCAGGACTGAAGACAACAACAACAACAACATTATTGTTACGACTTCCGGAAAATTAACTTTACTATCTCCTGGAGGTTGGAATGTTGGGCAAAGCGGAAGAGGCCTTTTTTTGAAGATAGTTGTCATTAGTTTGTTATTATTTTTTTTTGCGTATAGGAGCCTCGTGCACGATAATTTTTTTTTTTTTTTTTTTTTTGTTAGAGAATTCCGCTCCATTTTTAACCCAACCGTGAGTTCGCGCTTACAAAGGGAAATGCAGTTATTCTCCCTTTGTAATAACGTAATCACGCAACAAAAAGGTGCCGTAATACACAGTGCTGGTGGACAAAGAACTTCACGATATTTTTTGCCTCGTTTGTTACACACGGCTCGGACTGTAATACCGCGTCGGTCCTCATTGTCTGGTACACTCTGTGAGGTTGGGCGCAGCTTGTTTTCTGTAGTATTGCGCAAAAAAGGGGGTATCACACCGTGTCGTCTGCTACCTGTCAAAATATGATAACAATAACGGCCATATGTTGTACGCCAGCACGTTCCTATGTGTGTGGGCATTTTTTATAAAGAGGTTTCCTCGTAACTTTGTTATGACAACGCTTGATGTTCTGAACAGATTCTGAAAACATCTGCGAAATCATTGTTAACCATTGAAACGTTCTATAGGGTGCTCCATAGGAGTCGGCCGCTGTGGCCGAGCGGTTCTAGGCGTTTCAGTCCGGAACCGTGCTGCTGCTACGGTCGCAGGTTCGAATCCTGCCTCGTGCATGGATCTGTGTGATGTCCTTAGGTTAGTTGGGTTTAAGTAGTTCTAAGTCCAGGGGACTGATGACCTCAGCAGTTAAGTCCCATAGTCGTTAGAGCCATTTGAAGCATTCTTTGGTCCATAGGAGTGGGATCACCTTTCCAAAACAAATCAGGAGGACAAGCAGTCAAATGACTTTCATCACTGGCAACTCTTCGGATAACTGAAGGAAATAAGGTGCTGAATCCGTGTGGAACTGCTTGGTCAGTGAGAACTGAATCGGTGAGTGTGTTCTCAGATCGAAGGAAGGTACGGACATGTCGCCTCCAGTATAATATATAGTAAAAATTGTTGTATTCCAAGCAAACCTAAGGTTGATGAAAGGTATACTTTTAATTTTATGACACTGAATGATACCTCGTAGAGGTTACATGCCTCAACTGTGCAGACAATCGCTAGTGGGTATATGTGAAGAGGCCAGAACAACCTATGGCTGTATGAATGCATTGTGTGTTCTTTAGGACATATCCGAAAGAACAGACGCCACACGTTTTCAAAGTAGCCGGAGTGGGAGACAAGGACTGCGGCTCGGTAGTGCCAGGGGGGAATGTGAGTCGGCCGATAGGTGTGCCGAGATAGTCCGCGCAATTGCGGTTAACACTGTGTGCGGGTGGCGCGGCGGTAAACGCCACTGTCTCGTAAGGAGGAGACGCCGGGTTCGAATCCCGGTCCGGCACACATTTTCGCTCGTCGCCGCTGATTCCGCAGAAAGTCCCGATGCAGATGTAGCCGACATCAGTAGTTCCTTCCCTTTCGTTTTCTTTCTTCCCCCTGCACCTTCAGTTTACATAGCCCTTAGCTCCTGGCGAGGGGTAGCATCCTTGACGTACTGTTGCTGCGAACGGCTGAAAGTAAAGTGAAACTACAGTCGTTATTTTCTTCTCCATTGCCATACAGTTTTGTTGCATGATACAGTGTAGTGGTCCAGTCTCTCCAGTCATCCTATTAAATAAGCGAGTTTTACTATTTACTATTTTACTATTTAAGCAGTCGACATATCTGAAATTTAAAAAAAGAACGAAAAAGTTTACTTGATCTATAGAATACTGAACAGGAAGTAATAGCACTATTTTTTTGCAATTTGAAAAAATAGTTACGTCGTTTTTCAATAACTAGTGAATAAAATAAAATAAAAAAAATAGTCTGTTACTCCTTGTGGACACGCTGGCCGGTGTGGCCAAGTGGTTCTATTCGCTACAGTCTGGAACCGCGCGACCGCTACGGTCGCAGATTCGATTCATGCCTCGGGCATGGATGTGTGTGATGTCCTTAGGTTAGTTAGGTTTAAGTAGTTCTAAGTTCTAGGATGGACAGTGTCTTGAAAGGAGTATATAAGATGAACATCAACAAAAGCAAAACGAGGATAATGGAATGTAGTCGAATTAAGTCGGGTGTTGCTGAGGGAGTTAGATTAGGAAATGAGACGCTTAAAGTAGTAACGGAGTTTTGCTATTTGGGGAGCAAAATTACTGATGATGGTCGAAGTATGGTTCAAATGGCTCTGAGCACTATGGGACTTAACTTCTGAGGTCATCAGTCCCCTAGAACTTAGAACTACTTAAACCTAACTAACCTAAGGACATCACACACATCCATGCCCGAGGCAGGATTCGAACCTGCGACCGTAGCGGTCGCGCGGTTCCAGACTGAAGCGCCTAGAACCGCTCGGCCACTTCGGCCGGCGATGGTCGAAGTAGAGAGGATATCAAATGTAGACTGGCAATGGCGAGGAAAGCGTTCCTGAAGAAGAGAAATTTGTTGACATCGAGTATAGATTTAAGTGTCAGGGAGTCGTTTCTGAAAGTATTTGTATGGAGTGTAGCCATGTATGGAAGTGAAACATGGGCGATAAATAGTTTGGAGAAGAAGACAATAGAAGCTTTCGAAATGTGGTGCTACAGAAGAATGCTGAAGATTACATGGATAAATCACAAGATTACATGGATAAATCACGTAACTAATGAGGAGGTATTGAACAGGACTGGGGAGAAGAGAAATTTGTGGCACAACTTGACTAGAAGAAGGGATCGGTTGGTAGGACATGTTCTGAGGCATCAAGGGATCACCAATTTAGTATTGGAGGGCAGCGTGGAGGGTAAAAATCATAGAGGGAGACCAAGAGATGAATACAGTAAGCAGATTCAGAAGGATGTAGGTTGCAATAGTTACTGGGAGATGAAGAAGCTTACCCAGGATAGAGTAGCATGGAGAGCTGCATCAAACCAGTCTCAGGACTGAAGACCACAACAACAACAACAACAAGTTCTAGGGGACTGATGACCTCAGATGTTAAGTCCTATAGTGCTCAGAGCCATTTGAGCCATTTTGAACGCTAGATTAGCGAACGTTGCTGCGTGTGGGCCTCCGCAGCAGGCTCCTGGTTGATGCATCCATGGTGGCTGCTGATCGTCAGCGACGAAGTCTTGAATATGCACGCCAGTATCGTACAGCATGTCTGAAAGCAAACACACTGCAATCAGAAGGGTGCGTTATGGGCTGGAGAAGGCTTACGTGGCATTCCCTGGGCGATCTTATCATTCTGGAACGCACAATGGGTCAACACAAGTAAGCATCAGTTGTTGGGGGACCATGTACGCCCCTGAATGCAGTTTGTTTTTACTCGGCACGATGGGACGTACCAGTGGGACACTGCAATGTGTCACACAGCTCGCAGTGTTCGTGCGTGGTTCGTAGAGCACCACTATGAGTTTACCGTACTCCGCTGGCTATCGAACACCCCAGATTTAAACCCAATCTAGAATTTGTGGGACCGCCTCGAGCAGGTTGTTGGTGCCACAGATCCTCAACGGAGAATCGTAGTGCAGCTGGACACGGCACTGGAGTTGGCATGGCTCCACATCCCTGTCGTACCTTTCAGAACCTCACTGACTCTCACCCTGCGCATCTCACGCTGCAAAAGGTGGTTATTAAGGCTTTTGGCAGATGCTCACATTAAATTATTTAAAAGCAGTCTTGATCGCAGGCGATGTTAACTTCTGACCGGTTTCGCCCTTTTAATTTTGGGCCATCATCAGAGTTTGCACCATCCGGATGACGACGATGGCGCATGACTCACTGTGGATGCCTCAGTCGCTGTGACTGACGTCATCCAGATGGTGCGAACTCTGATAAAAAAAAAAATGGTTCAAGCGGATCTGAGCACTATGGGACTGAACTGCTGTGGTCATCAGTCCCCAAGAACTTAGAACTATTTAAACCTAACTAACCTAAGGACATCACACACATCCATGCCCGAGGCAAGATTCGAACCTGCGACCGTAGCAGTCGCACGGTTCCGGACTGCGCGAACTCTGATATGGCCCGTAATTAAAAGGCCGAAAACGCTAAAAATTTAACATTGGCTGTTATCAAGACTGCTTTTAAGTAATTTAATCACAATGTTATATAAGATGGTTCAGATGGCTGTGAGCACTATGGGACTCAACTTCTGAGGTCATCAGTCCACTAGAACTAAGAACTACTTAAACCTAACTAACCTAAGGACATCACACACACCCATGCCCGAGGCAGGATTCGGACCGGCGACCGTAGGAGTCACGCGGCTCCGGACTGAAGCGCTAGAACCGCTCGGCCACCCCGGCCGGCTATGCTGAAGCAGGTGATGAGTTCCTTGATCACATTGTGACAGGTGACGAGACGTAGGTTTATCACCATACACCTGAATCCAAGCAACAATCAATGCAATGGCGCCATTCGAATTCACCAAAAGCCAAGAAATGCAAAACGTCGATTTCAGCGAAGAAAATCATGGCTTCTGTTTTTTGGGACAGGCAAGGCATTCTTCTGTTGGAATTTATGCCTCCTGGAACGACAATTAATGCTGCTGCATATTGCCAGACTTCGAAACGTCTTCGAAGGGCAATTCAAAACAAACGCAGGGGAATGCTGACAAGTGGAGTCCGCTTGCTTCATGACAACACTTGGCCTCACACAGCGCTCGTAACCAAAGCACTACTCAAACAATTCAAATGGGGCGTATTGGACCATTCGTCATACAGCCCAGACCTTGCGCCCACGGACTTCCACATCTTCCGTTACCTGAAGTCACATCTTGGTGGAAAATCATTCCACGACAATGAAGAGATCAAAGATGAAGTTCAAATGTGGTTCCGACAACAGGCGGCAACCTTCTATGACTGTGGGATACAAAAGCTTCTGCACCGACGTAACAAATGTTGGATAACGGGGGTGATTATGTCGAAAAATAACAAATAATCCAGTTAATAAGATGTAACTGACGTTCTAAATAAATGTTCTATTTAAGGACTGCGAGCCATTGTATCTTTACTTTTCGAAATGGCCCTGTATATAATAAGGCTACAACGCCAGAAGATTGCAGCGAAATGCAGTAAGACCTGCGGAGGATTGGCCATTGGTGCAGGAATTGGCAGTTGACCCTGAACGGATATAATGTATTGGTTGAGAAATCTCTGGATACAGTAAATACCGTAAACTATTTAGAAGTAATCATCAGGCTGGGCTAAAGTAGAACAACCACCTGAAACAAGCGGTAGAAAAGAGAATGCGAGGCTGAGATTAATGGGGATAATTTGAAAAACAAAAAATGTAATTTATCCACGAAAGAAGTGAATTACAGCTTGTTCCACCGAATTTTGAGTACTGCTCGTCAGTGTGGGACTCTTTTCACGTTGGATTAAGAGGAGAGGCAGAGGAACCAACGAAGAGCGTCGGGTTTCATCACGGGATCGTTTAGTCGGTGCGAGAGCAGTAGGGGACGCTTAACGAAACTAGGGTGGCAGACGCTACAATAGAGGTTTGCTGTTTAAGTTCTGAGAGTCCCCGTTCCAAGAAGAATTCGGCAGAATAATCGTGACAGGAAAATCAGACAACTTGAGCTCATAATAAAGTTACACAATCATTGCTCCCATGCAACACTCACGAATAAACCTATGTCGATGCAGAAATTACCGTTTTGTTATGAAACGTAAACATTTTACAATTACTTGCCACAAACATGTTTGAGATGTCGTACCGAGTGCAATATCCATTTCTGACCACTGGTTCCTTATTTCAGAATACTCAGTTTAGGATCATGTTCCTTCAGCTTTGACCCTAAAGGTTTGAGATACCTGTACATGTCATTTTGCGATGGACTGGGGAACAAAGAGCGGAATATTCACTTTGGGATATCCAGATTTCACGCATAGATTGTTCGAGAGCTCGGAACACCATAAAGGCGTTATTTACTGAGAAACATGAACACTTCACTGTGAGCAATTGTGGTGAAATGGATGGAAACGAAACGGATGGGAAAGAGATGGGAAGGAAATAATGACTTCTAGTTGTTGCAGAGGGCATTGTGGCAATGCTACGGCGAAAGCTAAAACTTTGTGCCGGATCGTGACTCGAACCCCGACTCTTCGCTTCTCTAGAATGGTTGCGTTAACCGTGTCGACCATACGGACACGCTCTCTGTCAGACCCAAATTCCCAACTTCCCCCATGCCGCACCGCAACGTCCTCCGCCCATTATCCCCCTTCTCGCAGATTTCTGATTCCCGTTGGCGGATGCACAACCGACGCCCCAAATCTTACGGGAGTCAGAAATCTGCGAGGACATTAATAGGCGGCGGTCGTTGCGGTGCGGCGAGCGGGAAGTTGGGAACTTGGGTCTGACAGAGAGCGTGTCGGGATGGCGTAGACGTTAAGGCAACCATTGTAGAGAAGCGAAGCATCCTATCTACATTGATAACAGGCAAAAATCGTCGAGATCGTCGATTCCCGGCTTGTCTGAGCTGTCTATATACATAACTACTTTCGGACGGGGACCGCAGAGGGCGAGCCCTGCCCGCACCTAGTCTATCTTGCTTTACCCGACTTCCTGTGGTTTGCTGCTTGTACCTGTGGACTTGCGGACCGTGTCTGTTTAGATGTTGGCAGCAAACACATAACATCTGACTGTGAATGGGTGCCTTTTCCTGAGTGGAATGTTTTCTGCCCTCTGTCGGGCCGCAAACCAAACCACCTCAGACAAGCAATTGAAAAGAATCCTGTCTTAAACATGACTTGTAATTTTCTAGAATATCTTCTCTTTTTCGAGACTCTTAGTGTTCATGCTAATTTGTCATAACATTGGCTGAAAAACTGATATAAGAGTATGTGAGAATATAAAGGCATTTTATAAAATGTTGTTTGAATCCCCTCCACCTCACGAATCCACGCTTGGAAAAAACCACTTGTCACTGCTGCAAATTCCGACAAACGGTATCACTTGTAACGCCCTAATGCGGCGTGCACAGCTGTGGATAGCCCTACACCTTCCCCAAGCGTGCGTTTCCACGTTGGTGGGCTGATACGATAAGGGAAACTCCGTTCTCATTTGCGTGCCAGGCCGTCGCTCTAGGGGAAACGTTCGGTTTGAGTTGGCCTGTGCGTAGAGGAGGGGCCCCCTCGCCAACACCCCGCCTCCACGAACGTGTGTCGTCTCGCACAGGATTATTTAAAAATAAAAGCTCCGGATAGGGTAGTTTCCCGAGGGCGGCGACCAAAGGCGAGCGTCTCTACGCACGCTCTCTCTCTCTCTCTCTCTCTCTCTCTCTCTCTCTCTCTCTCTCACACACACACACACACACACACACACACACAACGGGCACAAGGGCAAGCACCAGGCAGGAGCGCATCGTGCTCACAAAAAGCATGCGAAATTTGTTTCTAAAACGTATTTCGCCCCCGCCTCGCAGGCGGCGCACGCAGGCAAAACTCCTCGCCTCCCTGTGCCCTCTCCCACCTCCTTGCAGCTTGTCCTGCACGCCTCCTCCTCTTTACTTCTTCGCATTTTATTTATCTTTTTTCTTTCTTTTTTTTCCTCCGCCAACACACGCAGCCTCTTCTGTCAGAGACAGTTTCGCTCTCTGTGTTTGTCAGCAAGTGCGCGGCTATCTGTAATCTGGATTCTTTGAGCGTACTCGGGTCGGAGCAAGGAAACGCTGGAAGGGAAGAGGGGTGAACATCGCTCTCTCTCTCTCTCTCTCTCTCTCTCTCTCTCTCTCTCTCTCTCTCTATTCTTCACGTTTCTAGCAACTAGCTCGAGTCAACTTAAAAAGAAATAGAAAACTGCGACGAAATGTGGAACAAACAATAATAGTTTAAAATTAAATTCGTGTAATTTCTCTCCAGTGTCGGAACCACTGTTCCTGGAATCTTAGATATCCCTTGTAAAATCAATGAGGAAAAAAAAATATTCTTTCCCTCCAGCTTTTCTTGAATACATCAGTTCACATAGGTCACGATAGCGAGAAATAGAAAACCTTTTCTTGTATTTTTCAGCCGCCGGTGTGGCCGTACGGTTCTAGGCGCTTCGGCTGGAACCGCGTGACCTCTGCGGTCGCAGGTTCGAATCCTGCCTCGGGCATTGATGTGTGTGATGTCCTTAGGTTAGTTAGGTTTAAGTAGTTCCAAGTTCTAGGGGACTGATGACCACAGATGTTAAGTCCCATAGTGCTCAGAGCCATTTTTGTATTTTTCAATTAACACAATGTACTTTGGGCCAACTTCTGAAAGCGCTGCCTTGTTTTCTGTCTTTCTCGGAGACGAAGTGTGTAATAATTCTTCTTACGAACCGCGAGAAGGAAGGAAGGGAGCTATATTAGGGTTTAACATCCCGTCCACGACGAGGTGATTACAGATGGAGCACAAGCACGGCACCGGGAAAGGACGGGGAAGAAAACTGGAAAAAGGAACCATCCAGGCATTATCCTTGAGCGATATAGAGATATTGTGGAAAACTAAGATCTGGTCGTCATTTTGAATCCTGTTCCTCCCGGAGATTAGAGTCTCAACCAACGCGCCACTTCCTTTTCTTGTAGATTATATCTTGTCACGCAAGAGGAGTCTGTTAAGTGAGGACCTAAGCCTGTTACAGTAACTTTTAGGCATGCCAGCTGTCGCGCGAAACTACAGCCTGATCTACGAACATTGGCCCACTTACCACCACTGACAATAACTGCCAACACGGCTCTCTTAGAATTGGACACCCGTGACTTAGCGAAGCAGCTTAATTCGTAATAAAGGGAAGGCATTGAGTCCAGATTGTATAACAGTCAGATTCCTTTCAGAGAATCCGATACAACAGCTCTGTACGTGGCAGTCATATACAACAGCTCACTCTCCGTAAGGTCCGTACCTAAAGTCTGGGAAGTTGGATGAGTTACACCAATATCCAAAAAAGGAAATACGAGTAATCCGCTGAACTAAAGATCCATATTATTACCGTCGATTTGCAGTAGGATTTTGGAACATGTACTGTGTTTGTACATTAGGAATTACCTCGAAGAAAACGATTTATTGACAAATAGTCCGCAAGGGTTCTGAAAATATCGTTCTTGTGAAACACGACTTGCACTTTATTCTAACAAAGCAATGAGTGCTATCCACACGGGTTGTCAAATTCATTTCATATTTTTAGATTTCCAGAAGGCTATTGACACCTTTCCCGACAAGCTTGACTACTGGGTAAAGTCTCGGTTGTGCGACTAGATTCATGATTTCCTGTCAGAAAGGCTACACAGTTCGTAATAACTGACGGAAAATCTTCGAGTAGAACAAAGTAATATCTAATCTTTGCATGCACATCCTTGTAATAGATGGTTACAACGATTTCTTCTGCTCAATACGACATGAAAACACCTGCAGCCGTATTTTTTTCACTTAATTTATTTGTGCAACCACTTAGGCGTTGCTTTACACCATCTCCAGGCCCCCTGACTAATGTAAGTTGAGAGGAATCCAACCTCGCGTATGATCATAGCAGGAGCCAGTAGAGAGTAACCGGTGTCCGTTCATCCCTGGTTTACACTACACTACACTACCCCTTCGTTCGTTAACCGAACATAATAAACACTTTGTCCCTAATTTTTTTTCTGTCATCGCTTTTGTGAAAACTCAAAAGGTGTGCCTCGCCGTGTTTGGGGTGCCTATGGAGGTGGTACAGTCTGGGGGCCAGTCTCGTATCTTAAGAGCCAATTAATTTTCAGGATCCTCCCAGAACACCACAACTCAAACGCTGTAGTCCTCTAACCTTTTAGGTTTCCATGCCGTCCATGATTAACTTCCACACAACGCTGTACTCTAGTGGTACATTATGAGCTATTTCTTTTTCAGTTTGAGACCTATATTTGGTACTAGCTGTTCCTGGTCTCGCATTACTGTGGCTCAGTCTGGTGAAATGGAAAAGAAAGAGAAGAGGAAGCACACGTTTTTAATAAGTGTGGGAATTGGCTATATCCTTCTCCTCCCTGTCTCTGTTCATCTCCGCCTTTTCCCCACTTTATCTTCTCCTTCTTCGCTCTCTCCCTGTCCATCACCTCTTGCCCCTTTCTCTTTCTGTATTCTTCTGCCTCCCTCTCTCCTTCTCCTCCTCCTCCTCCTGCCTCTTATCTCCCCCTCCCCTCTCTCCCTCTCACTATCTCCTCCCAATTTTAATGTCCATATTCGCCACGCCCCTCTCTGTCTGTCTCCTATCTCCTCCTGCTCTCCCCCCCCCACCCCCCCATCCTCCCCGTTCGCAGTCGCAGCTCGTGGTCTAGGCGCTGCCTCTGGCGACTGGATGTTTGTGTTGTGCTCATCATTCGGGAAAGTGGCGAGATCGGACAGTGAAAAAGAGTGGAGATCGGACAGTGAAAAAGAGTGGAAATTTGTACGAGCGCTGATAACCACGCAATTGAACGCCTCACAAACCAAATATCAACATCATCATCATCATCATCATCATCATGCCCCTCCCTCTGTCTTCATTTCTTCCCACCCCATTGTCCATCTGCTATCTCCCCCACCCCCCACCCTCTCTGCTCTCTGACCTTGAGCCATGTTTATTGTTGTTGTAAATTCAGATTCTATAGTAGTATTCTAATCATTAACCGATAAACCATAAATACAACTTTCCTAACAACGTTTCACTTATACGGTAACGTGTAAAAATCTGAATTAAATCGATCGAGTACTTTTTGAAATTTTTGGTAACAGTATATTTTACATATACTGTGTGAAGAAAAAATGCCACACCTGGAGGCCGGCATACGATGCCTCGTCCATATTCAAGACGAAAGTTAGCAAAATCAGATAGGATGCGTTTTGAAAACACGAGTATGAAAACGAGGAGCTGGAAACACGGTCATATTGTGCAGCGCATCGGAATGTACTGAGGAACGTGTGTGGCCCCCCACTACCGCACCAGCCGTCGTAGCCCTCTGAGTAGACTGGTTGGTTATCAAACCCATCTGCACTATGGAATGCCAGCACGGTAGCTCAGCGTGTTCGCTCAGAGGGCTGGCTGCTCTCTGTAATAAGGAGAAGAAAAAAAAGAGAGAAGTTGAGTGAAATATTCAACGATTAACTTGGAGAGGTGTCATGTGACGTCCGCCCAGACCAAAAGACGAGAACAGTGACGAGCAAAATCAAAAGAAAGAAAACGAAAAACGAAAAAATGGAGCTATGGTTGGAATCCTCGTGAGGTTCCTTGTTTATTTTTTAGTCGTCAGGTCCCTAGTTCTCGTCGTTCGGAAGCAGGATATCATTTTGTCACATGACAATAGCCTATCACATGACAGTGGGTTCCATTAAATTGCATGCATGTGTCTACACTAACAGCATAGTGCGCAACCATAAGTAGTCCTGTCGTGGTCAAGTATGGCGGGGTTTCCCGATGGAGTACACAAATGGTGAATACGTTGATGTCCATTTGATGAAGCGGGTATCCGATAACTTAGGTGTTCCCGCTGCTCGTGCGTATGCTGCACGGCACGCGCAAAGGCGCCATCTCGGTAAGAATGTTTTTCGCCTCCTGTAGCAACGCTTTCTGGAAACCGGCAGTCTTCGTCCACAAGTAGTGGACAGATGTCCTCCAAGGACCAGACATACCCAACAAACAGTGGTCACGATTTTTTAAATTGTTCACTAATTACCTCACAAAAGTACCCGTAATAGTGCAAGGCAGTTCCGGATATCTCAAAGACTACCTGTTGAAGTATTACACTTTGTAAAACTGCACCCAAATCATTGCACGTTAAAGTAACGAACATTTTGTAAAAAAAAAAAAAACCTTGACATCAACTGACGAAGCTAGCTTCACTCTTGAAGATATTTTCAACCTCCACAAAAGCCATTATTGGTCGAAACACAACCCACATGTTATTGTGAATGTGGCTATCGGGTACGCTTTGGCGTAAACGTGTGGGTTGGAATCGTGGGAGGATTGTTTTTGGGTCCTTAAGTGCTTCCGGAAAAGCTGAATGCGCCCCTTTATCGTACGTTACTTTGCCTGACGCATTAGAAAACTTCCACATGGTGTTCGGCGACAGCTATTGCTTCAGCATGATGGTGCACCGCCGTGCTTTAGAGTGACGATGCGACACTTTTTAAACGAAGGATTTCCAGGGAAATGGATTGGTTGAGGAGGTCCAATGTTCTGGTCTCCACGTTCCCCGAACCTTAATCCACTAGATTTTTATGAATTTACACGACCTAATAGCCGCTTCGGCAATGGTGAATGTAGGTGTGTTGCGCAGGGTCCAACAAAGTGTGATCCAGCGAGTGGCGTAGTGTTTACAAATCCAAGATGGTCGCTTTGAACATCTTCTTTGAAGTGAACGTTACTCATACGTGTAAATATCGGCTCTGTGAAGACAGACCTGGACATCAAACGTACAGAATGGAATTGTTGTACCTAGCATAACATGCAGTCTAGTGTAGCCTACCTATTGTGTTTTTATTGGATACAAGAGGTAATATGAATACAATTTGGTGTTTTAACTGAAAAAATGTTTGGCCGAATGCGATTCCAACATCCGTGTCTGCATGTCCGTTCCCCACGGCATTCAGCTCCAGTACAGAGTTCATGCTACCTGTTCTTGACCACACTCACCCATTTGCACATGTATACGCCATATGGCGCATCATTAGATAAACTGAAACGGGCACCTATTCGAATGTAGCGTTGTGTCAAAATATCCAACGAATCGTTGAAGACCTTGCAGAGATTTAAGATGTTGAACAAACGAACTCGAGATGTTTTCTGACAACGCGCCCCTTTTATTACTTTATATTTATGTATCACATGGCGCCCCAGTAAGTACATAAAAAGATGCTCACATTCGATTGCAAGGTTGTGTTAAAATTTCAAAGTGGTTGGTGAAGAACTTTCGGAGATATACGATTTCGAGCAGACATACATGCACATTTACTTGCATCAATTATAGACTCGCCTTCGGTAGAGTGCAGTTTAAATTCCTGTCTGGTTATTCTCATTTGCTTTTTCCGTGGCATTCCTGGTAATTATAGAAGACTGCTTGGTCTCTTGTCGAAGAGATGTTAAATTCCAATTTTTTTGGTTATTTTTCTCTTCAGTGACAAAGCATTTTCTAAGGTGTCAAGTATTGTGAAAATAGCTAGTTCATTCTTTTACTGTTTAGGTTTAAGTCGCACACTCGCGTTGCACTTTCACTGGTCTCTTTCTGGAAGGTCGTTGCCCTTTGAATAATATTTCGTTGCAGTGTAGTTCAAAAACTTTGTGTCACACACACACTCATACAGACTTCCACTATGGCGTTCAATGTTTGGCAGTTAGTGCCAGGTGCATTGCAGTAAAGCGAAATGCTTGTGATGAAATATTTTTTATTGTATTGCACCAATTCAACAAATATAATCTCTTGTCCTAAAGAAAATGTAATTGAACTTCAAAATATTTTCGGCCAAATCATGCAACTGATCATGTAGATCTGTGCTACTCTTATATTAGAAAATTTCGTGTGGATGTCCTCTCCCATCACTGATCCCAAATGGAAAAAAAGTGCGTACGTTGTACGTGACCATTGCATGTCAGGTGGCTGCGCAAATCGAAAATATTTAATGTCGTACTCATAACGTATATTTATTGAAGACACTCTGTTGTTCCCGTTTTTATCGATTATTTTATAACCCAGCTTTTCGTGAGACCGTGTCTGACTTGAGTCCAAGATGTGTGTGAAGCATATTATTTAGTATCTCGTATCAGTCAATAGGACACTCTGATAACAACGTAGGACTAGTACGAGCAAAAAATGCGATTAAGTTCTCGGCGCATCTGCCATGATTCAGGTTTGCTATGGAATTCACCAAACTGCTTGATGTGAACACACAAGTTTTTTTTTCCGAGGGTTCAACAATCCCTTTTTACGACATCCACTTATCTGTCCAAGTGAGCACTGCGCAACTTGTAGAGTCACTGTTGATATGCATCTCTTCTCTTTAATCAATATCCTAAATTAATTTACTCTGGAAAGACATTCAACAGTACTGAACAGTATTTAAGAGGAATGTTTGGAAAATATGTCGCTGACAGCCAGAGAATCAGCTGCAGCTCTATCTCATGTTGTGTGGGATTTTCTTGGAAGTGATGCCTGCTGCCACCTTGTGTTTATTTTGTTGTTCTTATTTTGCATGACGCATTTTTTCTTTGTTTCCAGGTGCAGCACTTTTTGGCCAAGGAGGCATTTTTGATATTCAGCTTCAGAATCAACAACCCAGCGTGCAGGTAACGCCACAGCGATTTTTACTGACATTAAATCATTCCTAACATATAGTGGACCATCTTGTGTGTTTATTTGTTACCTTTAAGTCATTAAGCTTCAAATTGCACTGCATCAGCATCTACATTCATACACTGCAAGCCACCATATGGTACCTGGTAGAGGGTACCTTGTACCACTACCAGTCATTACCTTTCCTGTTCTACTCGCAAATACTCATAGAGCGAAGGAAAAAAGGCTAGCAATATGCCTCCATATGAACCCTAATTTGCCTTATCTTCGTGGCCCTTATGTATCTACACTCCTGGAAATGGAAAAAAGAACACATTGACACCGGTGTGTCAGACCCACCATACTTGCTCCGGACACCGCGAGAGGGCTGTACAAGCAATGATCACACGCACGGCACAGCGGACACACCAGGAACCGCGGTGTTGGCCGTCGAATGGCGCTAGCTGCGCAGCATTTGTGCACCGCCGCCGTCAGTGTCAGCCAGTTTGCCGTGGCATACGGAGCTCTATCGCAGTCTTTAACACTGGTAGCATGCCGCGACAGCGTGGACGTGAACCGTATGTGCAGTTGACGGACTTCGAGCGAGGGCGTATAGTGAGCATGCGGGAGGCCGGGTTGACGTACCGCCGAATTGCTCAACACGTGGGGCGTGAGGTCTCCACAGTACATCGATGTTGTCGCCAGTGGTCGGCGGAAGGTGCACGTGCCCGTCGACCTGGGACCGGACCGCAGAGACGCACGGATGCACGCCAAGACCGTAGGATCCTACGCAGTGCCGTAGGGGACCGCACCGCCACTTCCCAGCAAATTAGGGACACTGTTGCTTCTGGGGTATCGGCGAGGACCATTCGCAACCGTCTCCATGAAGCTGGGCTACGGTCCCGCACACCGTTAGGCCGTCTTCCGCTCACGCCCCAACATCGTGCAGCCCGCCTCGAGTGGTGTCGCGACAGGCATGAATGGAGGGACGAATGGAGACTTGTCGTCTTCAGCGATGAGAGTCGCTTCTGCCTTGGTGCCAATGATGGTCGTATGCGTGTTTGGCGCCGTGCAGGTGAGCGCCACAATCAGGACTGCTTACGACCGAGGCACACAGGGCCAACACCCGGCATCATGGTGTGGGGAGCGATCTCCTACACTGGTCGTACACCTCTGGTGATCGTCGAGGGGACACTGAATAGTGCACGGTACATCCAAACCGTCATCGAACCCATCGTTCTACCATTCCTAGACCGGCAAGGGAACTTGCTGTTCCAACAGGACAATGCACGTCCGCATGTATCCCGTGCCACCCAACGTGCTCTAGAAGGTGTAAGTCAACTACCCTGGCCAGCAAGATCTCCGGATCTGTCCCCCATTGAGCATGTTTGGGACTGGATGAAGCGTCGTCTCACGCGGTCTGCACGTCCAGCACGAACGCTGGTCCAACTGAGGCGCCAGGTGGAAATGGCATGGCAAGCCATTCGACAGGACTACATCCAGCATCTCTACGATCGTCTCCATGGGAGAATAGTAGCCTGCATTGCTGCGAAAGGTGGATATACACTGTATTAGTGCCGACATTGTGCATGCTCTGTTGCCTGTGTCTATGTGCCTGTGGTTCTGTCAGTGTGATCATGTGATGTATCTGACCCCAGGAATGTGTCAATAAAGTTTCCCCTTTCTGGGACAATGAATTCACGGTGTTCTTATTTCAATTTCCAGGAGTGTATATTGGCACCAGCAGAATCGTTCTGCAGTCAGCTTCAAATATCGGTTCTCTATATTTTCTCAGTACTGTTCTGCGAAGAGAACGTCCTTTCCCTTCCATGATTCCCATCTGAGTTCACGGAGCATCTCTATAATACTCACATAACGATTGAATCTACCAGTAACAAACAAATCTAACAGCACTTTTCTGAATCGCTTCGAAGTCTTCCTTCAATCCGACTTGGTGGGGATCCCACACACTTAAGAAGTATTCGAGAATAGATTGCACTAGCGTTCTACACACTGTCTCCTTTGCAGATAAACCACACTTTCCTAAAATTATCCCAATAATCTGAAGTCGACAGTGCACCCTACCTACTACCCTCCTATGTGCTCATTTCATTTCATATCGCTTTGCATATTTAATCGATGTATCTGTGTTAAACACCACAGCACTGATACTGTATTCGAAAATTATAGGATTGTTTTTCATACTCATCCGCATCAATTTCCATTTTTCTACATTTAGAACTAGCTACCATTCATTGCACCAACTAAAATTTTTGTTTAAGTCATCTTGCATCCTCCTTCAGTCACTCAACGAGTACATCTTCCTGTCCACCACAGCATCATCAGCAAACAGCCGCAGTTTCATAACTGGAGATCCAAAAAATTACAGACCAGTATCCTCAACATCGCCTTGCTATGGAATCCTTGAACATGTTCTTAGTACGAATATAACAAATGTGATTGATAGGGAAAAGCTTTCGTCCACATATCCTGAAGAGACAATTCCATTAGCGACCCTTTGTCTGTATTACCATCAAGGAAAATGTGGTAGTGTTGATCGAGACCAACTGCATTCATATTCCATTATAGTAACATGATTTAAATTTTTTTAAATATGCATAATAGACTCCTAAATCCAAGGCTTCTAACGCCTAGCATCTGTTGACTTTGGTGTCAAAAAAGCATTTAACTTTGATACAAATGTCTTTTTTGTAATTAAAAATTGTTTGCAGATGTTTGTCGAAATTATGTATGATATAAAATGCTACATTGTATCAAAATCTGAAATATGATAACACTCACATTAGACTGTAGCTATGTGTTAATGCAGTGAAGAAAATTAGCATGCATTTTCCCAATGTAGGTGAAGCAAAATTGTTAAGATATCTTACTTAGAACAAGAACAAACTGTGAGAAATTGAGAACATACAACTAGATGCAATGATGCTCTGATTTATGTGTGGCTTGGTTCTCATAAAATGAAAATTTGAAAGAAAAGTCGTGTAAAAACAATTGCAGTACTGAAGACAAATTACATAAGTGTTAGACTATAAAATTTTGATGGGCAACCAAGTCAGTCACACTGTTGTTCATCAACAGGGTGAGCCTGGTCCAAGGTTTACACTTCAGGTAGATGCCGGAGAAGAAAATGGCAGAGAGGAAATACCCCCATGGGAGCTCGATGCTCTGCAGCAGGAACAACTGCAGTCTTTCAGGTAATCCAGAATGTCTTAATTACGTCACTGCCCAGCCAATTTTCAGTTTATATTTGTGTAGCAATGTTACTTCTTATAATAATGTTAAGTTATTACTTGCATGGCTCATGGTCTAAACTTTTAAGGGTATGAAAAAGTTCAGATATACATTAAGTGGAGCAGCTGTCAGAAATTGCATTAATAATCAACTGTTGTTTAAGTGCAGTAACCATTTGTGATTGCTAAAGTTGCTTAAAGTGGATGCACTCTTTTTTTGTCTTAGGCCCCTTTTACGTTAATTCACTTTGTGCAGTCTTCTAATGGGTTTGATGCTGCCCATCATGAATTATTGTCCTGTACCAACCTCTTCATTTATAGTAGCACTTGCACCCTACATCCTCAATTCCACTCTCTTTCACCCTCAACAGCTCCCTCTAGCACCATGGAAGTTATCCCCTGGTATCTTAACATCTGTCTTATCACCCTATCCCATCTTCTTGTCACCCTCTTGCATGCATCTCTTTCTTCACTGATATTGCAGACAAGTTCCTCTTGCATGCATCTCTTTCTTCACTGATATTGCAGACAAGTTCCTCATTCGTTATCTAATAGTCCACTTAATTTCCAACGTGCATCTATACCACCACATCTGAAAATCTTAAATTCTCTTCTTTACCACTGTCGCTACAGACCATAATTCACTTCCATACAGTGTTGTGATATTAAAGCTGTCAAACATCACACGTAAACTTCTTTCAGACAGGAATGCCCTCTTTGCCATGCTAGACTGCTCTTTATGTCCTCCATGCTTGATATGTCATGTATTATTTTGCTTCCAAGGTGGCAGAAGTTTAACTTTACTCATTAGACTGTTCATTCTACTCAGCAGATCATGCAATGGTTTGTTGGTTTCACTGAGGATTGCAGTGCCACTAGCAAATTTTATCATTGGCAACCCTTCCCCCTGAATCCTAATCCCACTCTTAAACCTCTCTTTCTATTTCTGTCATTGCTTCTTTGATGTATAGATTGAACAGTAGTGGTGAAATACTGCATGCTGACCTAGTACCTAAACTGAGTTCTTTGTCTTCCATTCTTACTGTTCTCTCTTGATTCTTGTACATATTGTATATTACCCATATTTCCGTATACCTTACTCCTATTTTTTCAGTTTTGAATATCTTGCACCATTTCACAATCTCGAATGGCTTTTCTAGGTCAACAGATCTAGTGAACATGTCTCGGGTTTTCTCACATCTTGCTTCCATTATCAAGTGCAACGTCAGAATTGCCTCTCTGGTGTTTTTACCTTTCCTAAAGTCAAAATGATCATCTAACTGATCCTTGATTTTCTTTTTCTTTCTTCTGTATAGTAGTCTTGGATGGTTGAGCTATTAAGCTGCTTCTGCTTTAGTTCTCTTTCTTATCTGCCCTTGCTGTCTTCGAGATTGTGTGTATGATATTTTTCTGAAAGATTGATGATGTACACCAACTTGAATAGTCACTTTGTTGCCACTTCCACAACTGATTTTAGGAATTCTGAAAGAATGTTATCTGCCTCTTCTATCTTATTTGACCACAAGTCCTCCATTGCTTGGAATCTTCCTTTCTCTCCATTCCTTTCCCAAGTATACTTTCTTCTCTTGTGACTTCTATACAGTGCATTCACTATTACTAACTGAAATCTGTAGCCGAATTCAGACCGACTTTCTCCTCTCATTCCTACTGCCAAGTCCATATTCTTCAATAACTCTTCTATTCGTTCCCCTGCTATAGTGCTACAGTCACCCACATTGGTATACTTTCATCTACCTGTATATATTGAATTAACACAGTCAGTGCAATCAAATACTTTCTCTACCTCATTGTCTTTTGCTTGTGATGCCAGTATGCAAGCTTCAGCCATTGTTGTTGACATTGTTTGTGCTATCAATTCTAATGATAATTACTCTGTCACTGAACTGTCCGCAGTAAATCACTCCCCCCACCCTCCTGTTCATAACAAATCCCACTCCCATAGTACCATTTTCTGCTGCTCATTGTAGCACCTAATATTTGTGTGACCAAAAACCTTTATCTTTCCATTTCACTTCACACACCACTATATTTAGACAAATGGTAAGCCAAGGACATTTTGATTACTGGTCAAAAATGCTGCCCCTAGACCATGGGTGTACAGTACTGTAGTAGATAGAATCATTGCCCTGATCGAAAACAATTTTTGTCCTTCGAAAACCAGTCATTCTTTCATGTAAACCTTTATCCATTATGGATGAGGAACACTGCAACTGTGATGAATAGAGGTTTCTTGAAATTACTGCAGACAGTTACCTTTTGTTTTGTTCTTCAGTTCTTTTATTTTCCCATTACCAGTTTCAAACCGCTTAGCGATTCATCAGATGATACATATTTATTGTTTGTCTGCAGCAGCATGGGAGTTATGTAGCTGTGTCAAGATGTATAAACAAAGCATGTAAGCACTGAGTATGGTGAGAATTATTCACATTATGCAATAGATTTTGTTGCTTTCTTACTGTTAATCAGTATCAGTTGGTTGCATGTTCATGTACACACCACTCCAGAAAACATAATGAATGTTTTCCAGTGATTATAACTGTATTATACTTTGCACGCTTAGCCACAGGTAACAAATTCCACATGCTTTACAAAACATAAATAAACTGAAGAGTGTGGCTAAAGTTATGTCAAAAAAGTTTCTGTTAGGACAAAGAGTCTCTTTCTCCAACTCTTGTAATACACACTGGTGTCAGTATGTATCTGTATCTCTCTCTCTCTCTCTCTCTCTCTCTCTCTCTCTCTCTCTCTCTCTCTCTCTCTCTCTCGTTGTGTGTGTGTGTGTGTGTGTGTGTGTGTGTGTGTGTGTGTGTGTGTGTCAATTCTCACCACACTCAGTGCTTACATGTTTTGTTTACACATTTTTCCACAGTTACGCAACTTCCACACTGCTGCAGACAAAACAATAAATATGTACCATCTGATGATGAATTGGTAGGTGGTTAGAAAAACAAATAATGGGAAAATGAAAGAAATGAAGAACAAAAGAAAAGGCAAGTGGTTGGAGTAATTTCAAGAAATCTTTATCCTTTCATGTATCATTTCATCCAGTTGACTCACCAGAATATGTTTCTTTAATTAAAGTCCATCATCACAAAAGTTGTCATCAAACTATTAACTTTGGTCTGTTGTTACCACCTTCAGGTCTGTTTAAACATATCTTAATATGCGAGTGGCAGTATCAAGATAATAAATTATGTAGATTACTTGCTAGTTGTTGTTTTACCCTATCCGACCTAAGTCATCTCATAGTTAATTCCTGATATATAAATTACATATCCTTTCTTCTTATATATGTACCATATCATTAGTTTCTACACCTGTAATCACTTATCAACTAGCACCATACTGTGTAATTTAATTCCTTTATCTCAACAAAGGTGAAAGTTCAGTTGACAGCTGCACAGAAAAACCTTTATTTGGTTTGCATATAGCTGACAAAGGGTGCAAAATGAATCTTTAGAAGTTGAAATTTGTAAACATACCTGTTTTAACTCTAAAGATTTACTTGCATTGAAAAACAGACTGTTCTTTGATTGTCTAACTTCTCTGTTAAATGATTAATAGTAACCTACTTCATGCCCAACTTATGTTTTATCTGGCTACACAGTCAAAGCATCCTTTCTCACAGATTTTAAAGTACTTTTATATTATTCCAGAATGAGATTTTCACTCTGCAGCGGAGTGTGCGCTGATATGAAACTTCCTGGCAGATTAAAACTGTGTGCCTGACCGAGACTCGAACTCGGGACCTTTGCCTTTCGCGGGCAAGTGCTCTACCATCTGAGCTACCGAAGCACGACTCACGCCCGGTACTCACAGCTTCACTTCTGCCAGTATCCGTCTCCTACCTTCCAAACTTTACAGAAGCTCTCCTGCGAGCACTTGCCCGCGAAAGGCAAAGGTCCCGAGTTCGAGTCTCGGTCGGGCACACAGTTTTAATCTGCCAGGAAGTTTCATATCAGCGCACACTCCGCTGCAGAATGAAAATCTCATTCTGGAAACATCCCCCAGGCTGTGGCTAAGCCATGTCTCCGCAATATCCTTTCTTTCAGGAGTGCTAGTTCTGCATGTTTCGCAGGAGAGCTTCTGTAAAGTTTGGAAGGTAGGAGACGGATACTGGCAGAAGTGAAGCTGTGAGTACCGGGTGTGAGTCGTGCTTCGGTAGCTGAGATGGTAGAGCACTTGCCCGCGAAAGGCAAAGGTCCCGAGTTCGAGTCTCGGTTGGGCACACAGTTTTAATCTGCCAGGAAGTTTCATATCAGCGCACACTCCGCTGCAGAGTGAAAATCTCATTCTGGTAACATCCCCCAGGCTGTGGCTAAGCCATGTCTCCGCAATATCCTTTCTTTCAGGAGTGCTAGTTCTGCATGTTTCGCAGGAGAGCTTCTGTAAAGTTTGGAAGGTAGGAGACGGATACTGGCAGAAGTGAAGCTGTGAGTACCGGGCGTGAGTCGTGCTTTGGTAGCTCAGATGGTAGAGCACTTGCCCGCGAAAGGCAAAGGTCCCGAGTTCGAGTCTCGGTCGGGCACACAGTTTTAATCTGCCAGGAAGTTTTTATATTATTGTTTGTATCCAATATGTATTAATGACTTCCTTGTAACATAGAGTTTTTACTTTCTGATGGTGTCTTGTCAGTATAGCCATGAATACTCCTCATTTTAGCCATGAATACTGCTTATTTTTAATATGTAAATATCACATGCAAACTTGCTAAAACTCCTACCAATATTTATTAACTTCAACCCCTAGCTTTTATTTAGCATCTGATAAGCTACAGGCACAGCTCTGCACACTAAGTCAGCTTTGTATAACCACTCTGGGGCCCCTCACACACAGTTGGGTTAGGGCAGTCCACTCCCTGCTGTCAAAGCCCCGAGTGCAACTCACTCATTTGTGTTTGCTGTTGACGCACATCCAGTGGCTGGCCTTGTAGCCAGGATACTGAACAGTTCAATGTATTGTGGCTGTTCCAGTGACCCATGGCATTACCATAAACTGATAATCACAGTTTACCATCCTTCCTTTGCTTAGCTCTCTTTACAAAGTACTGATATATTTTTTTTTAATTTTTTTAAAATTATGTCTGCTTAACACTTGATCTATGGTTTAATGTCAGTTTAAATGCTACTGCTAATCTTTTTGTACAATTTTATAAGGTTTGGTGCACACTTGTATTGCAGCTGTTGTAGATTTAATTGCAGTTTTTATGTACACTGGCACTCCCACTTTGTGATAAGCATGGTCAATACACTTCATGTCATCAGTGTGTTGGCCGACTTGCGTTGTATGTACTATGCATGATTTCCAGTGTGGCAGTTCATGTTTGTGATTCGTCATACATATATATTTTTAGTGATGTCCCTCTATTTCATTCATTTCATAACAAAGATATCTTGTGGCTCTCTAGCTTAACATTTCACATTTGCTTTAACAAACCTCCTTCTGCTGTTCAATCTTTGAACATTTGTTTCCTATGTACTTGCTTTATATGTGTGTAATTTGCCAAACCATTATTTTTGTAGTTGGCTTACCAATGATCTGAGCCTATTTCACTTATGAAGATGACAGTTTAAAGTGTCAAAACCAGTGAAGTTTAGCAAGCAAAATTTTTCTTGTGCAGCTGTAGATTGATGTTTTTTCGTTGATGAAATATTCTGGAGCTACGAAATTCCATATGTCAACAAAATCATAATTTATGTTTTATTTTGCTTGCAGTTTTGAAAGATTGGTGATGTTGAGTATCTGCAGTGTGAATACAGTCACATTTGTACCAACTACACCATTTCTTAATTGCTGAAAATGAGGACATAGACTTTCTATAAACCTTCATCGTCTTTGTAAGAATTCCATTCATGGTGAACTGGCAAAAATAATTTATTTACTGATTGCATGTTGTTCTCATTTATATCCCTTTGAGTGAAACTTGTGTAAACAAAACTATTCTGTTGTTCAAGCTCATTATGTGCTATCCTTGACAATGCCAGATACATGTACAGACAAATCATCAAAAAAAGTCATTGTGAAAATGTAGTCTGAAGATTCTGAGACAGAAACCAACAGGCAATATGTCAACAAGTGGCCACAGAAGCCTGAACGACATGTACTAACTTAACGAAATACCAATGCCTGTGTCAGGATCCAACAGACTAATAGCAATGGCAGTAATAGTAGTCGTAAAGTACTCAGAAGGTGAAAAATGAAGCAAGGAAATACCAATACTTTCCATAATCTGGAAGAACAAAGACAAATGAACTTTTATTTTATGATCAAATATATGAAACAAAACAAATGCTCATCATTAAGCTTATAAAGTATAAAGTTTGATCATTAACTTTGGTGGGTGAAATTTTATAAAATTCCTTTTAAGAAACGCTGCACAATATTGTTATATTTTTTTCAGTTTCTGCAGGTAACAACGCCACATGATCTCTTTTTACAAACACAAAGATTTGCAAGATGTGTACATGCTATTAATTGCCGGGGAAAAAAAATGTTAGAACCAACTTATCATTGAATGTGACTCTTGACCGTGCGAGACAGTGCATTGGTTAAGATACTGGGCTTGTATTCAGGGGTCAGTGGTTCAAATACCTGTCCAGCCATGCAGATCTAGGTTTTTAATGATTTTCCTAAATCGATTAAGGGACATTCCATCTTCCCAACATGAGCTTGTACTCCACCTCTAAATACTTCATTGTTGATGGGCCATTAAACCATAATCTTCCAGTGTTCCTTTCCTAGACCTTTGGAATATTAACTGAGACTTGCACATGCAGCCGTCAATCTACAATTTATCATATTGTAGTTTATCAGAAGACATTGTCACTGTAGAAAGATACTCAGACAGCAGTAATGAATTATGTACTCATAGGTGCCTCAATATAGCTATATGTTTAAAACAGTTAAGTAGTATAAATAATTTTGTATAAATGACAGATGTAACTTTATCACATTGTAGGTTATCAGAAGACATGGTGATTGTTGTGAGATACTCAAACAGCAGAAGTATATAGACTTTTGAATTATTGTGTTCCTGTATTTCCTTTGGGAGGGGGGGAGGACAGATATTTTATTAATTTTTATATGAGCTGATGTTACAATATTGTTGTAAAGTTTTGTCTTCTATAAAAAAAATGGTAACCAATGTTACTAAAACATCATAATTTAGATCCAGCTTCCCACCCTTTCCCTGTTTATAGGAATTTTGTGCTTTTAGATTATACCTTAGTTCTTTCTAACTGAAAATTTGCACTTTTTATTTATATTAACTTGTTTCGTCTGATGTCACTGATGAAAATAAATGCACTGAACATGTATGTCAAGACAAAATGTATATAGTGAAAAGAAGTTACTATAAGGTACCATACTTTTGAAGAGATATCGCCTCAGGGCAGAAAAAAATTAAGTTGCAGTTTGGGAAAATACAATGAAATAAAATGCAAATTATATTTTGAATTATACATCAAGTGAGACATTATAATAATGCAATGAAACAAATTTGTTCTCATGATACTAGTGTCAAGATTTAATCAAGTTCAGATTACATATTACTAACAAATGTGGCTTCTGTACATTGTTGACTATCAGAATTTTCTAAAGCTTATTGTTGTTGCATATTCTACCACATTTTGTTCTAGATGGATTATGTGGTAACTGATAAGCTCTATTGCGCTTGTGTCTCACATGACTGTCTTTGAAACAATCTGCAGTTGTGTCTCACATGACTGTCTTTGAAACAATCATTACAACTGCGTGTTGTTCACATACCATAACTTCCAACTATCTTAGAGTCAAGTCCCTAAAATGCATATACTCAAATTAATTTGATCCTTGTTCTTATCATTTTACATTGTGAATTGTGAGCCATCTGTTTTGAATGTATTCAATTATTAAACAGCTCTTGCAATGAAATGATGCCTATTTGCTCTTTCTTATGTGATAACCAGTTCTACCTCTCTGTGTGCTTTGATGGCTGTTTGTCAGATTTTCTACTTTTGCTTAGAAAAAGACCTAACATTGTTCTACTTGTTTTGGTACATTATAATAACTTTTTCTGTCTGTTACTGTAAAATGGGGTGAATAGAGACAGTTTTCAACTTTAAAAGAAGAAACTGATACTTTTGAAAAGAAATATGAAAATCAGATTTATAAGATAGTGTAGCTCAACCTTTTATAACATAAAGAAATAAAAAACTATACATTAAGTCACTGACATCATGCTCAAAAACAGTGTCTTTGAATCTACAGGTCATACCACAAGAACTAAGGAAGAGCTTTCGAGCAACATCTCCTTGACTAAAAAATGGCTCTTCATGTTTTAATCAGCTTTGCTTTTTTTTCCAAAAAGATATAAACGTAACCTTTGCCATCTAAATCATAAATTCTACATGCATACAATCTAATTGACTGCTTACATTTTGATATACTTTAATGACAACATAATCTCCTCAACTGAGAAAAGTGCTAGATGGTTGTTCATTTCTGTCAAATTCTGGGTCTTCCTCTGAAGAAACACTGGCAGTCACTGTTTCTGTTCATCCCATAAATTCCAAAAGCAGAATCCTATATTTTCAATTAGCTGAAACACAAGTCAGATAAAAGAATACTTTAAAAGGTACGTTTGGTTAATGAAATGGGATTGCAAATTTACTTGCCGTGTACTTAAATTAAAACAACACAATTTATACTGACACCTTATTTCTAAGTTTGAAGTAAGCAAATTCAATGGCACATCCAATTTTTGTTATAGAGTGAACAAAACATCAACTGACAATCACATCAACTTTGAAATTCCTTATTTCCCCAGTAGACTGGTTCACTGCCAACCTAGACAAACAAATCTTTTAATTGTTTGAATTGTATTCCCATTTGTGTACCAACACAATACCAGAGAACTTTCTTGGATGTTTCATTTCTATTTACCCCATTTTATAGCATTCATTTTATTCGTGCATTCCATTATGAGGTAGAATCCAAAATTTTCGGGTCTGGTGCTGCCATCTGGAAAGCAGGAGTAGTAAATCTTTGCACCGCTATCTGGCGAGAGCTGCATATCTGGTGAGTCAGTGTGCATAGTGGCATTCAGCTGGGAGTAGATGTTGTGTTGCCACGGTGATTCCCGTCATATTCTGTGTTTGGTGTGTGGCAATTTTACGATGGATCTGCTGACAGAACAGCGCTTGTGTATCAAATTCTGAGTGAATCTCGGGAAAAGTGCTACGGAGACCCTTGTAATGATTCAACAAGTGTTTGGGGAACAGAGCGTGAGCCGTACGCTGTGTTTGAGTGGCATGCTCGGTTCAGGGCTGGCCGTACAGACGTCGAAGATGATGCTCTCACTGGAAGGCCTGTTAGCCGCACAACACCAGACATTGTTGCCAAACTTCAACAATTTGTTTGTGCGGATCGATATTGACCCATTCAAGATGTTGCAGATGAAATCGGTATTGGTTATGGGGCATGTCAACGAATGTTGACTGATAAATTGGGCATGCATCATGTCGCCGCAAAATTTGTGCCAAGGATCTTGACTGCTGATCAAAAGCCACAGCATGTTGAAGTGTGCACAGACCTTCATCAGACTGCATCTGATGATCCAACCTTCTTGTCACGGGTTATCACCAGTGATGAGAGCTGGATTTATGGTTATGACCCAGAGACAAAGCAACAATCATCCCGGTGAAAGAGCCCGAGCTCTCCAAGACCCAAAAAAGCGAGACACAAGAAGAGCAAAGTGAAGAACATTGTGGACAAAGAATTTGACCCACCCAACCAAACAGTGAACTCCACATACTACTGTGACGTTTTGCGATGGCTCCGTGAAAACATGCGGCAACAATGGCCCGAACTTCAATGTCAAGAGAACTGGGTGCTGCATCATGACAATGCGCTCTGTCACACATCCGTGCTCACTGGGACCTTTCTGGCAAAAAACAACTTGGCGCTTGTACCCCACCCACCGTGTTCGCCAGATTTGGCACCTTGCGACTTCACGCTATTCCCAAAACTGAAACTCAAGTTGAAAGGGCATCAGTTCGACACTCGAGAGAGGATTCAAGAAGCATACCTGATGGTGATAAACTCCTTCAAGGAACAGGACTTCCAGAAATCATGATGGTGACCATTAGTCCAAAGGTAAGGTTTTCAACAGATGGCAGCACCAGTCCTGAAAATTTTGGATAGCACCTTGTATTATCAATTTTTGTAAAATGTTACTGTTTTGCACCCTCAATTCTATTAGACACTGTTGCTTTAGGATTCCTTGCATTAAATCAGTAACTGAATTTTATAATTCCAGGTCTAGCATCAAGTGCCCCAAAATATTCTATGGAACCAGAACACACATGCAAATAAAACATGTCGTTTCTGAGCTGCGTAAAACAGCATATAGGGATGTGAGGTAAGATAGCACAGAATACTGTCTGCATAATGTATAAACACTCTTCAGTTATGAACTATTTGTAGCCTACCTCTGGTCTGATGTTTGTGACTTACAAGCACAGCCAGTATGAAAATCACGTACATACATTGAGTAAGATGGAGCAGTGATGAAGACACTAGACATATCTGAATTCCTGTCTGGCCACCTTATAAGTACTATGTAGTATGTTAAATGAAAAATCTAGTATTGCAAACTTTTTAGGTATCTACAGTTGAAAATGCTCTTACTAAGTGTGTTACCTGCTCATGTGTTTTTTATTTGTGCAGTGAAGATGCATCATGTTTTATGCAGTAATAAAAACATCAGTGACTTGTATCGTTACATGAAACCACAGTTTCTCATAATTTTTTTCAGGATGTGTGTCCTGGCTAGTCGTGAACAGTTTTGCATTCATGAAGCAGCTGATGATAAACAATTCCTAAGCAAAACTGAACTCTGTCGCCAACTGCTAGAAGAGGAAACAGTGAAGGTTAATGGTGCTATGGTAAGTACCAAAGGCAATTAATTTTTATTTCTGATGTTGATGAGGTTGGGCGCAATGTTGATAATTGTAATATGCACAGATTGTTTCATCTATGTAGCCCAAGTGCTTCTATAAGCTGGGCTGCAATTAAACAGAATTCCTGCTAAACCCTTTGCTTGTTGCACTGCTATGTATTTTCTTTCTTCACCACAAAGAACATTATACCAAATGCCTACATATCCGTTTTCCACAGATCATGAACGTCATACAGTTCACAACAAAAAATTCAGTAAAAATGTTGTGAATTGTTCAACAAGTTATATTAAACACAGAAAAAGGTTTTAAAATGTTCAAAAATTATCATGTGTCTAAGGAAAACCTTCATGATTTGGAATGAGTAAAATATGCATCAGTTTAAATGGAGCCAAGTATTAAAAAATTGATTCTGAACCAAATTCACACTTGGCTTCCTTCAGGCTTCATTCAACATGCAAGTGACTTACCGAGCTAGTTATAGGACCAACATATAGATAAACGTAGCACCCTAACCACAGTGGAACTCTATTTCTCACATATACAAAGCATTTCCTAATGTTACAATTATAGAAACCGGCAGAAAAAATTCTAGCAATCTCTAGACCTATGAATTTGTAGTTTTAACTCTTTTTTTTTGTACTCATCATGTCTATGCAATATTATTATTATTATTTTTCAGGGTACTGGCTGTTCTTATTGTGACAATGTAGGCATAATAAAGACGCATGATAATCTCAGCCGTCTAGGTTGCCCAACACCAATGGATATAGAAGATCTTGTTGATATAGGGCGCAAAAAAAATGCTTGCCCTTATTTTGCATCACGTTCCTTAATCACTACAGCAGACCTTATTATCTGCCCATATAACTATCTGCTTGAGCCCGCTGTAAGAGATTCAGTAAGTAATACCAGTTAAATTGTAATAATAATATAGCATAAGAAGTTGCATTCTTCAGGAAAATAGTTTTAGTGCAATTAATAATCACTTTGGAGCTGGGATTTTGAATATTGGGTGAGTAAAATTTCCCACCATCCTTTTATTTGAGTATAAGAAGAAATAAAATAAATTATGAGCAATTTAGAGCTGGTAGAAATGCAGATCGAAGAGTGAGTACTTTCGTATCTTCAAATTGTGAAAAATGAAGGAGAAAATGTAATCGTGCAAATGTATGATGTTTCTGTGATTTATCATTAAGCTGAAGAGCGCTGTGCACTATCAGTAAGACAGAAATGCATGAAATGTGAAGTTAGTGTAGTAGTGGAAAATATAGAGTGACGTAAATATGGAAATGCAAGCCTGACTTACAGAATTAAAATAAGATTGCAAATAACAGTCTGTGGCTATTGATAAGTTTGACGTAAACAAAAGTATGCCGTTAGACAGCCCTCAAAGGAAATATTATCAAATCTGGAGGAGGAGCATATAAATATTGTAATTAAGAACTTCTGATGCAACAGACAACATTTTTAGCAGAATCTTACCAAAAATATTTCAGTCCATCATAAGATACAGACAGTCCTACATCAAATGTGAATTAGGGACAAAACAGAAATTACTACTACTGAAGCTAAAAAAGTTGCACTCTTGAACTGTTTAAACACTTGATCCACAGAGATGAAGCAATTGTAAATCTAAATAAAATTCATTGAATTGATAATGATTTGCTATGTAGATGTTCATTCAGAAGTTGCTGTACTTCATCAGCAAGAAATATTGTGAAAATATCAGTAGGAACGGTGGAGCAGGTATAAATTTCAGCAATGATGAAAGTGGTAAGTGTGCTTGCTGAAAGACAAGATTTTGTGTACAGTAGACACTAATGTGGGACATTAATACTACAATAACTGAAATTGTCTAGGGGTGTCTTCTAAACATTTGAGAACTACTATAAATAAAAGTTTACTTCAAAAATTTTTTGGTACACTGCTTTTGAAAATTTAGTTTATGTAAAATAAGTGTATTATTAGAAAGATAAATCTTAGTGGACTGGATGGTAACACTTACGGAAATATCTGATCTTTATAATACTGTCTCCTCTTTTTTATCATTGTGATTTAGTGCAACTAGAAAACACACAGTGGACTAAATATAACTGACTTGGCATTTTACTTTTCAGATGCAGCTAAATCTGAAAGGAGAAATAGTAATCCTAGATGAAGCTCATAATATAGAAGATATAACAAGGGAAGCCGGAAGTGCATCTTTCAATATGCTGTCTGTTATAAAGGCCAAGAAAGACTGTTCTACATGTGCTGTAAACAATCCACTTTATACTCCACTGGTAGGCTTTGTTTTCTGCAAGTAAAGTCTCATAAACATTCTCATCCACTTGCATTTGATTTCATGCTCTTATTCCAGCTGTGACAGCTAGTAGCAGCTCCTGTCATGTACTAGTGAAATAAAACCATGGAATTCTTACAGACACTTAATCAGTTATTGAATGCTAAGGATTTTTGAAATCATTAATAATAAATATTAAATAAATAATGGCAATTGGATCATTTTTGTTGTAATTAAGAAAAGTTTAGTATTCATTATTCACAACCACAGCACTTCCTTATGCTAACAAACGAATTACTGGTAAATTCTACACCTATTGATTTTTGCTTCTCATGTTTCTGTATATTTCATTCGCATCTACATACTGTGCATTTTTACTATCTCAACTCTCATCCTTGATCTGTTAGTTGGCTGCAGCTCAGTATTGTCAGTAGTTTGAAATTTTAAACTTTGCAGTTAGCTTATTGACTGTTCTAATTCATTCTGTCAGATTCATGTGTCTCCTAATCTAGAGTAGAGGGTCATTTTTTGCTCACAACCCAACACTTCAATACAGTACCTAATTTCTGGATTTCCTTTACTTGACATATCCCCAGTCAAAAATTATTTAAAAGTAGTAGTAGTAGCAGCAGCAGCAGCAGTGACAGTTGCAGTGTGAGAGTGTCTGTAGCCATACCACTGGATGGTGGTCTGGATTACTCCAAATCCTGAATCATGAGAAAGACAAGACAGAAATGAGTCAGATTTACTAATTTAATAACAGTTGCAATGCAGTTTCCAGGACGAGTTGCCAGTGCTTTATACTTATAGGTAAAAAAATACAGTTAAACTCAAAAGAAATCTTAGTATTTCATAGGATTGTTCGATAAAATAAGGGGATGAGAAAAATATGAGAACTGGCGAATCAAGGAAAAGTATATCATTACTTTTATATACAAAAGAAAATATTAGAGTGTGTCAGACTGGAGAATGAAAACAGAGAAGCAAAGAGAAAGAAATCTGTTAAAAATAAACGTAGAACAAACCTTGAGAAAAGTATATGTTTACTTTCTTGTTTAATAAACCTGATAAACTGCATGTTTCTTGTGAAAAATTCTGAAATATAGATTTATATTGAATTAGACAAGAGAGAGGCTTTCAAATGCACTAGTGCAATACATGTGAATGAAAGCATATATTGGCCATTTCCCTCCCTCCTCCCCCCTCCCTCCTTCCCCCTCCCTCCTCCCCCCTCCCTCCTCCCCCCTTCTGCCCTCAGACTGTGTCATATACAAGTACCATTGTGTATATGTTTCCTGTTTTCAGGCAGAATTTTTAAACAGCTTCCATACCTGGTTCACATCACAGACAATGGCTCAAAGAGATGATGCGGGGAAGGAGACCCTAATTCTTCCGGGAGCAAAAGCTATTGCTAGTCTGGGCCTGCATAAAATAGATGAGCAGAGAATTGTGCAACTTAAGGTACGGCACTGCTTAGTGTAGAAAAGTTTATATGGCTTCGTACTTGCCATATTTATATTGAAGTGAACTTTTAAAAAGTTTTATCTGTTTTTAAAATAGTTGTAACTTCTGTTTATACCTTTTTTCTGATGATGACTAAAACTTATAAATAGAAAATTGTAGTTTTCTTACATGTCACCTTTACACTGCAACACAACCATGAAATTATTCATCAGTCAATGCAATCAAAGAGAAAGTTGAGTGCCTGCATTGCTCATATGACTGCTTCTTTTCATGAGAAACTTTAAAAACTGTCCCAAGTGCTTGAAATGTGTGGACACAAGTTTGACATATATTTATTGAGAAGGGTAGGGCAGGGTAGGGTACATGTAGGAGCATGATTCAGCTGTTAATTTACATTAATGTGTTTTGATGGTCAGGAGTGCAAATTTTCCTGATTATTAATTATATGTGTTTATAAACTTCACCTTACAGCAGACCGGGTCCTCTCATTCTTTTTTTAAACTTTCTCAACTCTAACATATCTTTCTTTCGTCCTTGACATGAAAACAAATAGTTTCAAAAGCTAGGATAGCTTCTTCTAATTTTATTGTTTCTGTGTTACAGTACTAAGAATTTTGCATCTTGTAGTTAAGTAAGTACTGATCAATAGTGTGTCATAATTTTATAGTTTTCTCAAGTGAATTTTCCTTTTAATACAAAAGTGAATCATATGCACTTAGAATAGAGTGATGTAAAAACAAAATGGAGAAACAAGTAATTTAAAATATCGTAATCCCAGTTGAGCAAAATGATTTTGTAGATATGGTATATACTGAAGACCAACTTGAAAAGTTTCAACTGTGTTCAGGTCAAATTACCATTCTTCTGAGACACATTAAAAAATAGAAAAAACTGCTATTTCAATTGTTTGAAAAATATTATCTGAGTTAATGTGTGTGAAACAGAATAAAAAAGGAAGACTTACAAATTCCATTACAGAATCAGCTCGGTGACATAGTAGAAGAAATAAAACAAAGGAGAGAAGAAAGGAAAGAGAGGAGACAGAGAAACAACAAAAAAATTCCAATATCATTTTCTCCAAACACTCGTCAGTTGCTTGAAAGTGTTGTTCGTGTTCTTCAGTTTGTATATGGTGAAAATCTTAAGCATTTGGAGGATTATGATTTTGTCCTGACAAGAGATAAGCACCAAAGAATGCCAAAGGGTCTGGTAAGTTTATTTCTAGCTTCCCAGATGTTGTAAATCCATCATACAATAAACACATAATCAATATATGCAGTGTTCTTGTATGTTCCCAAATTGTATTCTGTAGACTTCAGCCTGCAGGAGAAAATTCAAGAATTCATTTAAAGTCATGAAGTATATTTTTAAACATTAGTGACTGCTGCTGTACACTACACCAGTTAAGACCATGTGGTTCGTTCTTTTCCAAAGGTTCATTTGAATATCCCAGTGTTCTACAAGACTAGGCTCTATTGGAGAGGGTATGTCATTGCCCTCTTTTAACATGTTAATCTTCTCACTCAGACTCTCAAAGTAGGCCACATCTCATAGAGTGTCCGCACCATACCAACCTGACTTCCTCACATACAAAAGAGATGAAGGTACTTTATTTGCAGTAAAGATTCTAGTTTCACTCGAGTTTGTATTCCACCTTTAATCACCAAGTAAGGTGGTGCAGATGTTAGCACACTGGACTTGCATTCAGGAGGGCAACAGTTCAAATCTGCATCCAGCCATGTAGAGGTAGGTTTTCCACAATTTCTCTCAGTTAATCCATTTAAATGCTTGAATGTTTCCTTTGAAAGGGCACAACCAAGCTCCTTCCTCATCCTTGAAACATCCCAAGCTTGCGCAGCATTACTAATGACCTCAACATTCACAGAATGTTAAACCATAATCATCCTTCCTTCCTTCCTCCCATGTTAAATTACTGACTGATATGTCCTCCCCCAAAAACAAAACAAAAATTACATTCTGAGTGCTGAAATAAATTAAAATCAGTGGAATTGTCTTGAGAAAATGTAGATAGTAGGAAATAGACTATTTGAATTGAGAATGATTACAGCTATTGAAATTATGATACATTGGTTAAAGTAAGTTTATGTAACTTATGAAACTTTCATATAATTCATTCTTATCTCTAGCTAATGATAACTTTTTGTCTGTTGCATTGTCTTTGTAGAATGAAGCTGACTTGCGTGCTGGATCACTGTGGCAGTGCAATTTGGATATTTGGTGCCATAATTCAGCTGTTGTCTTCAGTGAACTTAGTTCTGTTGTGCGCTCCTTGTTACTATCTTCAGGGACATTGTCGCCAATGCATTCCTTCTCATCAGAGCTGGGAGTCAGTTTCACAAATTCTCTACGTGGTCAGCATATTGTTGACAGTTCCCAGGTATGTACCAGTTTATAGTCTCTGAAAAAATTTTGAAATTTTATTTGCCATTACCTCATGTCTCCAAAAATGACATACAATTCCGAAGATGGTCAAATATAGTATAAACATAAATAAAAATGTGAATAAATAAATTTTACAGTTCTTATATTCAGGAGGTGATTTCCATTATTGCTGATAAACACATTTAAGAGGTGGGGATTAATAGTCCATCCTCGTGGAGGAAAGGTGTGTCATTATGATGCCAGCTCACAAGTGAGAGAAGGTGAAGAATGTTTGGTGGCTCATGTATCCAGTCAACCAAGGCAAGTGGCGAGAGACAGAAATGCAAAGCATTCAGGCAGCATTGATGGCTAAGCAACAGGATAACAGGTTTTCCCATGTCCATATAACATACCTGCTGGCTGAAAAGTTAGACTTGAGACAAAGGTAGAAAAAAGGACAAAACAAAGATGGAAAGCAATATATTTGAATGAAAATATATTACAAACTTTCCAAACATGTTACAAGAAAAGCAGGGATACCAAAAAAATCCTGGCAATGAGATGAGATCATTGCAACTTAATACTTGACCTAAAATTATGAAAGTTGTGATTGTTTCTAATTATTGTAGTTTATAAAATTAATAACAAATGAACCACCAATGCAATATGCTCATAATGTGTGTCATAAGAAAGTTGAGAAAACCAGTAATCACCTCAACAAATTACATTTCAAATCGGGTATATGTATAAAGAATTACAGAAGATTTATTAAAAGTTAATATGCAATGTGCCATTACCAATAATGCTCCACTGTTACACATAAAATGATAGCAGCATGCATGTCCCACAGCCTTACCTAACATCCATAATGGATGAGAAAACACTATCTGCTATTTGATAGGTTTGAGAATGAAAACATGGTCCAAATAGGCTGTATTCTTATTTTCTGTGCAGTTGGCTAGTTTCAACCATGGATCATTTTGAATACATATGTTAAGATTCCAATTTCATTTCACATTTTAATACATCGCTGGTACATGTGGACAGGTATACATCATATTTCTGTGTGTGACACAAAAACAATACAGTCGTATACATGATTATGTCCATTAGCTGACTCAAACAGTAAATTACCATATCATAGTATAGATGCAGCTGTTGATATCATAACAGCTGTACCTATACCATGAAGTGATAGCTTTCTGTTTGTGTCAGCTAATAATCACAATCATATGTATTGTATTGTCTTTGTGCCACATAAATATGATGTATATCTGTTCACATGTACGTGCAATTTATTAGAACATGAAGTGAAGCTGGAAGCTTATGATATGTGCTTGAAAATGACCCATGATTGAAACGACCAATTGCATGGAAAATAAAAAGAATACATCCTGATTCACAGAAAGTAAAAAAGAGTACAGCCTACTTAGACCATGCTTTCATTCCCAAAACATGGTATAGCCAGGGACCCTGAACAAAGATAAAATTTTAAAATATTTGATAGATATTTATAATTTGGAGTTAAGTTTTGTTGCATTGCAAGGATGGATGTAGGTATGCGGTCATTAACTTTGTTGGTAAAATGTTTAAAATTGTGTCTATACTTTCATGAGAGGTAGCAAGGTAATCACAGTAATTTTGTCTGTTTTGTAGTACATTATGTCTATGTGTAATAAGCCTTAAATTTGAATGGTGGCCATTATTTCAGCAAGCAAGGATGATGTCACAAAGGGCATTTAAGCATAAGCAGGAAGCCATAGATAGTCTTTTACTGGTCGGCAGTTCTTTGAGCAGTGCCTTCAGTAAGTTGTGAGAATCGGTTAGTTTGTTGAGGAGGCTACACGGTGAAGCAGATGTATGTGTGTGTGGTAGATACATTGGAAAGTCCAGGATGGAATAACAATAATACTATGAAAAGGGTACATTGATGCTCACCATATAGAGGAGATTCTGAATCGTGGACAGTTCAACGAAAAGATTGATATACATTCAAACATCTTCTGAAGTAGAATACACACACATCCACAACTCACATGCACGACCATTATCTCCAGCTTCTGTGGACAGAAGACAGACGGCAACTGCAGGTGATTGGAGAATCAGTCTGGTGTGGGGGTGGTGGATATAAGGAAGGCTGGGGCAGAGGGGGGGGGGGGGGATAGCAGGGTAGGGGTGAAGAAAGATGTAGTGTTACTTGGAGGAACATTCAGGGATGTGATGGGGACAGGTTAGGGCCGCTAGGTGCAGTCAGGAGGTTTGAGGAAGAGGGGGGGGGGGGGGGGGGCAGCAGGGGAGTCGAAAAAGAGAGAAAAGAAAAAGTATTTGTGTTTGCACTAGTGGAATCAAAGGCAGTATAGTGGTGGAGTGGGAGCAGGGTATGGGATAGGTAGGTGAAGGACAGGGACTAGCGAAGGTTGAAGCAGGGGGGTTGAAGAAACATAGGATATATTGCAGAGAGAGTCCCCACCCACGTAATACAGTAAAGCTGGTGATAGAAAGGATCCAGATGGAGCAGTCTTTGAAGTGAAGCATACTGCATTGAACATTATGTTCAGCAACTCAGTCATCCAGCTGCCTCTTGGCCATAGTTTGTCGGTGACCATTCGTGCAAACAGACAGCTTGCTAATTGTCAAATCCATGTAGAAATCAGGACAGAGGTTGCAGCTTAGTGTGTAGATCACATGACTGCTTTTACATGTTGCCCTGCCTTTGATGGGATAGGAGATACCTGTGATTGGACTGGAGATGGTGGTGGTGGCAGGGTGTATGAGGCAGGTCCTGTATCTAGATCTATTACAATGATATGAGTCATTAGGCAAGAGGTGGGCAGCAGAAGTAGAGTAGCGATTGGGGAGGATATTGCATAAGTTCAGTGGGCAGAGGAATACTACTGTGGGAGGGGTGGGAATGAGTGTGGGTAGCATATTCCTCATTTCAGGGTACCAGAGTAGTCGGAACTTGGGCAGATAATGTGATTGCTCCTTTGTGGCTGGATGGTGGGTATGTGTAAGTTGGTAGTTGACTCGAACAGCAAGGCATAGGAGATCTGTTTCTGTTCAAGGTTGGAAGGGTAATTTTGGTCTCGCTCTCCAAATACACCAAGGGCCTCATAAAGCCTTCACAAATGGAAATTACACTCATAACCTTGTACAGAAACAGATCTCCAGTTCCTTCTCTTTCCAATCACCTTTTGTCCTACACACCCACTTTCTGGCTATGAAGAAGCAATCCCCTTGTTACTCAGTGCCACCCAGGACAGGAGCAACTGATCTGCATTCTCCACCAGGGTTTCATCTACTTTATTTTTTGTTAATGTGTCTGTCTACTAAATCAGAGTTTGAGAAATATTTCTATATTAAATGAATGGGTTTCAAAGCAACTGTGCATGACGGGTTCCTCAGACATAATGAGGAAACAAGCTAACAAAGAATTAGATCGACCATCGCCCACACCGGTTGCGACGTATAAAACTGCCAGTTTGTGTGAGAAGGAGGGAAGTTCACTCTGACCCCAGGTTGAGTAAGATTCACATGTTGTGTACACTACTACTTCCCCTTCCCCATCCCCTCCAGATTACTGCTTTCATCCCACATGGTAGCTGGACTCTGGCCCGAGAAGCACAAGTTGGCAATTGTGTGCATGAGGTGTGCCTGCTTGTATGTATGAATGGAGTGTTTTTCTCTTTTGGTGATGAAGGCTGTGGCCTAAATTTTTATGTAAGTGTCTTTTAATTGTGCCTATCTGCAACTTAACATGCCTTGTTTATGGTTAGTAGCAGTCTGTCTTGTTGTTATTCCTTCCTGCAGTTTGCAACTGAAAGTGGGAGCTGCAAATACGGACATAAATGTTTCTGTTGGTTTTCATGAGGTACAGTGCAATTAAATTAACTTCGTTCACACTTTTTTCTGTATTCAATGCTCTGCTTACACTACGTAACTACATATTTTGCACCACTTCATGAATCATTTTAATTGTTTTCATTTGAATGTGAAAATCCATGTGAGGCCACCATTCTCATATGTCCAAAGTTAATTAAATAAATATTCTTTAATTTGAAGTTTACCTATCTGATTTAGCATACATCATCGCCATACGAGATTTTCATCCACTTACTTCATATATTTTGCTCTCATTAGACTTATATATGTGTCCTTTATTTTTTGTTAATGTGTTTTGTCTACTAAATAAGAGTTTGAGAATTATTTCTATATTAAATATTTGGGCTTCAAAGTGACTGTGCATGACCAACCCCTCGGACATAATGAGGAGTCAAACCAACAAAGAATTAGGTCGGCCATAACTCACAGTGATTGCAGCATATAAAACTGCCAGTGTGCTCGTTAAAGGGTCTTTGTAGGAAAGGAGGATAGTTCACCGTGACCCCAGTTTGAGTATGATTCACTTTTTTTTTTTTTTTTTTTTTTTTTTTTTTTTTTTTTTTTTTTTTTTCCCCCCGCAGCAGTATTGAAATTTGACCTCCTGCTTGGAAGTACTACTTAGTCATTCTGCCTCCTTGTAATTTTACAACTCACTCAAGCGAGCTGTCCACCTTGTATGAGTAAATAAATTAACTAGTAGAAACATGTTAATAAAAAATTAATGTTAAGAGTGCTGAAAAGAATTTAATATATACCCCCTCAAAATTCCAGTATTTGTAAGACTACTGAGATACGATGAAAATGTCTAGTCAAATATTAGTGGGTTCTAAAAGGTGTACAGATTGTGTAGTGAAGTACAGCATTATTATGTCTATAACATTGGTATGTGTAAAGAGAGTCACTCATCATGGAAGGAGGGGTCCAGCAAATGATAGATACAGAACAAGAAGTTGACAATTCTAACACAATCTTCATTATTTTCTGTTTTCTTTTGTTCCATAGTTGCTCCAAATTCATGGAGGTATGTTCCGTCTTTGCAACTAAATCAAAGGCAGTTTTGTTTTTCCCATACACATTTCACTTCTTTTCTTTATGAAGCAACTACAGTGGTGATTTATAATGTTGTTATTCTAAATGTGTGGTCCTGTAGGTATGTGCATTCGGTCCCCATGCTCCAGTTGACTGATTTCCAGCATTTTACACCAAGATTTATTACAGCACATCACTTGCACTTTTCATGGAAGTGCATGTGATGTTTTATAATAAATGTGGGTGAAATAACGCCGAAAATGGCCAGCTGGTGCATAGGAACCAAATGCACACATGTACGGGAACACACATATAGACTAACAACATTTTAAATTGCTACTGAAGTTGCTTCAGAAAGAAAAGAAGTGAAATGCGCGTGGCAAAATCAAAACTGCATTTCATTTACTTGCATCTCTATGAGTTAAACATAAAACAATACACTGAACTATATTCTCCTAGTTTTGATGATATATCACTTCTGTGTTATGAGTGGTTGATTATACTCATTCAGTTACTTACAGTCCACCAAAGTAATTTTTTGTTCATGTAGCACAGAAAAAACTATGGAAGTATAGAATATAAATTTTTTTAGTAGAAAATGGGGTTAACAGGTTTCATCATCAGGGCAGTCACAGAAACATGAAATTCAATAGGAGAGGAAATAAACAAACACTTCTTAATGCCGCTGTGGTGAAACACATTTGGTCAAAGACAAACAGATAATGGTGTTCTTGCTAGAAGGCAGACCATATTACACATGTAGGCCTTCTTACTGTGTAAAAATGATTCTGATTTTATGTTCCCAGGTGTTTGTTAGGTCTGTTTCAAAAGGACCAAGAGGCAACCTTCTGAGCTCAGAGTACAAACATGCTAGGAATTTGAACTACCAAGATGATCTGGGAGAGCTGCTGTTGGGCATCTGCCAGATTGTTCCACAAGGAGTTCTTTGCTTCTTCTCTTCTTACAGGTTCATGGAACTAATTACCACAAGGTGACTAATCATCTCTTGCTCATATTCTTTCTTCTGCTACTTAGAAATAAGATTCTTATAAATATTATTACAAATAGTGTAGTGAATATAATCGTATGCATGTTTTTTTTTAAATTATTGCTGCTTACCACCTTTTTAAATAAATTCATTCTTGAAGATCCAATTTGTCACAAATTTGTGGAATTTATTTAATATGTTATTTTTCCATACATATTTTGTTACTCATCAACACTTTAAGCATAATCTGTCTTTATTTAGTAATGTTCAATTTTTTCACTTGTAAGTGCAGATAAATCACTTGGCTATAAGTTTATGGAATTATGCTGCTTGTTAAAACTGTAGGCTATTGTAAGCTTCAGGTTTACAGTGAATATCTGACTTCCAGAGCTATAGATTTCCACCTTACGACAAAGATTATGGAAGAAACTGGGAACACGGAGAATAACACTAACTAGCAGTCGTAGAATACTAGGGAAGTGCAATCAGCCTGCAGAGGAGATTGCATGCAATACAAGCTTGTGACCCATCCTAGAACACTCCGCAAGCATGTGGTACCAGATAGAACTACCGTGGGACTACCGAATGTCCACAAAGGGGAGGCAAATTCATATAAAACTTGTTTCTCAAAGCACCTAGCTTTCAGCACACATTGGTCTATCGATTATTCATATGACTTTGAACATTGTTGAACATATTCTAAGCTGATTTCTGAATGAATAATAAGTTGATTTGTGAATGTGTGCATAGTGTACGTGATGTCTCTGTCAGTGGAATCCTCGTCACATCTAGAAATAAACTTTCCTGCAGACAAAAGGGGCTACATCAGCTGAGCAGAGTAGAGCCGAACGAAAGAAAGGCAACCACTGTCTGATTATGCGGTTGATAGGGTTTGAGAATGATGAGCGTTGTTACGATTGCCAGCAAAATCCATAGATTCAGACTACCAGAGTGCGAATAAACAACTAACAGGAATAACAGGTAAGAAAGATTACATATTATCTATTCGGTGTATCCAAGAAAATGTAATTTTGACAGTAAATTTTTGGCCAGATCACTTTACTAGCAAGGGACAGTTGTACAGTCTCCGGCCAGCAGCCACTTTAAGGTCTATTCTGGAAGTAGCACGTAAAACGAGTTGTACGAACACATAACAGTGCCTAACCGGAGAATAATCGCGGGTTAACTCAACTGGTGATTCTGGCAGAGTTAGTGAAGTTAACCGGGGAATAAGCCTTTACATTGGCAGGAATAGATACAGAATTAGTGATGACAACATTGTTTGTTAGAACAAGGAAGGAGAAGAAACGGAGACATCACACAAATTATGGAAGAATAAGACAATTCCAAATTTCTATAAAAATTTCGCACTACTACTTTTCGATCTCCACTTGAGAAACTGGAGCGTATGAATGAAGTGTAAAACTATTTCCTAATGTAACGCTTTTTGCTTGTAGTAGGCCTAATAGACATTTGATATTGGTACTTTGTGAATTATAATCTGCCGTGTTATAAAAAGGACCATTTCTGCCAAAACAGTCTCATTTATTTGGCGTATTTACAATTGATGCAATTTTGTTTTATCTCGCAGACAGTGACAAAATATAGGTAATCAGGTCGAGAAACCAAACCAGTCTTGGTCCTATTTGTAATTACATCTTTTTCAGCAGTAGACAACAACATTTTGATTTTTCATGTAGCAAAACATTTGACGAACTTTGATGAGGTGACAGATCCTTTCACAGAAAGGAAAGCACGCCATGTAAAG